>NC_134361.1:191383312-192000812 GCF_048569485.1 Anomaloglossus baeobatrachus
GGGACATTGTGAGGACGGGGAAGCATGCATGGGACATTGTGAGGAGGGGGAAGCATGCATGGGACATTGTGAGGAGGGGGCAGCATGCATGGGACATTGTATGTGAGGGGGCAGCACGTATGGGACATTGTGAGGAGGGGCAGCATGCATGGACATTGTGAGGAGGGGGCAGCATGCATGGGAAACTGTGAGGAGGGGGGCAGCATGCATGGGAAACTGTGAGGAGGGGGGCAGCATGCATGGGACAACGTGAGGAGGGGGCAGCATGCATGGGACATTGTGAGGAGGGGAGCAGCATTGCATGGACACTGTGAGGAGGGGGCAGCATGCATGGGACATTGTGAGGAGGGGGCAGCATGCATGGGACATTGTGAGGAGGGGGGCAGCATGCATGGGACATTGTGAGGAGGGGGGCAGCATGCATGGGACATTGTGAGGAGGGGGCAGCATGCATGGGACATTGTGAGGAGGGGGCAGCATGCATGGGACATTGTGAGGAGGGGGCAGCATGCATGGGGACATTGTGAGGAGGGGGCAGCATGCATGGGACATTGTGAGGAGGGGGCAGCATGCATGGACACTGAGGAGGGGGCAGCATGCATGGGACATTGTGAGGAGGGGGCAGCATGCATGGGACACTGTGAGGAAGGGGCAGCATGCATGGGACATTGTGAGGAGGGGGCAGCATGCATGGGACATTGTGAGGAAGGGGCAGCATGCTTGGGGACACTGAGGAAGGGGCAGCATACATGGGACATTGTGAGGAGGGGGGCATCATGCATGGGACATTGTGAGGAGGGGGCAGCATGCATGGGACATTGTGAGGAGGGGGCAGCATGCATGGAGACATTGTGAGGAGGGGGGCAGCAAGCATGGGACATTGTGAGGAGGGGGCAGCATGATGTGAGGTCAATGTGCAGATCATATTTCATAATTGAGGAAGGTGTGGTGGGTATAATTTATAAGGGAGGGCAGTGTGTAGTTTATTAGGGGCAGTGTGATAGTCACAGTATATAAGTGGGGGACGGTGTGGTGGGAATATTTTATACTCATGCTATGTTTTGATGTGCCCGTGGTGATCCCCATGGGGGGGGGGGGGGTTAGTGCCCTTCGTTTCTCATGATACTTTTTCAAGTGTTTTACAGAGTAGATCTGCCTTAAACAGATGTCGTGTGCGAAAACTCAGTGTTACGTTGTCACTAAGGGGCGCGACCACTTAAAGTGCCTAGGGCAGCACGAAGGCAAAATACAGCCCTGGTTATGAATATAATTTTTTTGTGTATTTAGTAGATATCGCTTAGACATTTTTCACTAGTGATGTGTGACAGGTGCTGAATTCTTCAGTCAACGTGATTTACTTGTCCGTTTTCGAGGAAATCCTGCATTTGTCCTTAAGACATTTCTAAGCTACGAACACCAAATTCGAAGAATATATTATTGAAAGTACATCATTTGCTATACACTTCTGGTGCCTGATTTAAAAAGCAATGCGTGAGTACAGGGCAACTAATCCCTACACTCCGTAAACTAAAACTTGGGGGGTTACAAACACTTATTTCTGGTAAATTGAGAAGTTTTTTTAAAGCTCAGTATCTACATGACTATTATTCAAGACAAGTCCAGCATTGTTTTCTTAAACCTTTTGTATTTTTTTCCTTTCATGCTTTATTAATCCAGCTTCACATAGCTGAAGTGACTGTCTTAAAGCTACATTTTTTCAGCAGCCACCCAGCTTCTCCTCAGTGCTGCAGGCCCCTCACTCTATATTTTTCTATAGATTTAGTAATAGAGATGGATGAATCTCAACATGGGCAATTTGCAATGAATGAGATGACCATTGATGGTAGTAACTGTGGTTGAAATTGAAATACACAATCCTCTTTCTCTCGGAATACTGTAGATGAACCACTGAGGCGGTAATGTTTACTTTTTTTTTTTTTGTATAGATATCTTTGTGGTTACACATAGGACAAATGCTCACAGTAACACAAGTATCTGTAGACTTGACTAATGTTGGATCATCGATCACCGTACACTTTCCATATGGTGGGCTGACTGCTAAACCTTCTGTACTGATCCTACATACTTGCGCATGCGTTCACGTGTTCATTAATGCGCTGGATGGGAGTAAAGGTTCCTTTTTTATATGGGCCAATTACAGATCAGATTGACTGATCTGCCAACGAACACTAACATTAATGCAATTTATCTGTCTCCATTCTTGCATTTTGTGATCGGCAGCACATCCTCTGTTAATATCGGGTGATGTGCAGCCGAACACAGTGATTTTTACGCATACGTAAACATTTAATCTTTCATTATCAAGTGTTTTGTTTGTTCAGCAGGTGATCACTTGCCATTTTTCACAATTGCTTAATATCGGGAATGAGCGTTATCCATTGTTAGTTTGGCTAAATCCTCCTTGTGGCAACCGATCTCACCTGATAACAAATGCTCGGACATGTTGAAATCTGCGCCGTTGGCTGGCTCTGGCCTCCCGCGCGCCGTTGGCTGGCTCTGGCCTCCCGCGCGCCGTTGGGCTGGCTCTGGCCTCCCGCGCGCCGTTGGCTGCTCTGGCCTCCCGCGCGCCGTTTGGCTGGCTCTGGCCTCCCGCGCGCCGTTGGCTGGCTCTGGCCTCCCGCGCGCCGTTGGCTGGCTCTGGCCTCCCGCGCGCCGTTGGCTGGCTCTGGCCTCCCGCGCGCCGTTGGCTGGCTCCCCCCCCCCCCCCCCCCCCCCCCCCCCCCCCCCCCCCCCCCCCCCCCCCCCCCCCCCCCCCCCCCCCCCCCCCCCCCCCCCCCCCCCCCCCCCCCCCCCCCCCCCCCCCCCCCCCCCCCCCCCCCCCCCCCCCCCCCCCCCCCCCCCCCCCCCCCCCCCCCCCCCCCCCCCCCCCCCCCCCCCCCCCCCCCCCCCCCCCCCCCCCCCCCCCCCCCCCCCCCCCCCCCCCCCCCCCCCCCCCCCCCCCCCCCCCCCCCCCCCCCCCCCCCCCCCCCCCCCCCCCCCCCCCCCCCCCCCCCCCCCCCCCCCCCCCCCCCCCCCCCCCCCCCCCCCCCCCCCCCCCCCCCCCCCCCCCCCCCCCCCACCCCCCCCCCCCCCCCCCCCCCCCCCCCCCCCCCCCCCCCCCCCCCCCCCCCCCCCCCCCCCCCCCCCCCCCCCCCCCCCCCCCCCCCCCCCCCCCCCCCCCCCCCCCCCCCCCCCCCCCCCCCCCCCACCCCCCCCCCCCCCCCCCCCCCCCCCCCCCCCCCCCCCCCCCCCCCCCCCCCCCCCCCCCCCCCCCCCCCCCCCCCCCCCCCCCCCCCCCCCCCCCCCCCCCCCCCCCCCCCCCCCCCCCCCCCCCCCCCCCCCCCCCCCCCCCCCCCCCCCCCCCCCCCCCCCCCCCCCCCCCCCCCCCCCCCCCCCCCCCCCCCCCCCCCCCCCCCCCCCCCCCCCCCCCCCCCCCCCCCCCCCCCCCCCCCCCCCCCCCCCCCCCCCCCCCCCCCCCCCCCCCCCCCCCCCCCCCCCCCCCCCCCCCCCCCCCCCCCCCCCACCCCCCCCCCCCCCCCCCCCCCCCCCCCCCCCCCCCCCCCCCCCCCCCCCCCCCCCCCCCCCCCCCCCCCCCCCCCCCCCCCCCCCCCCCCCCCCCCCCCCCCCCCCCCCCCCCCCCCCCCCCCCCCCCCCCCCCCCCCCCCCCCCCCCCCTGCCTCCCGCGCGCCGTTGGCTGGCTCTGGCCTCCCCGCGCGCCGTTGGCTGGCTCTGGCCTCCCGCGCGCCGTTGGCTGGCTCTGGCCTCCCGCGCGCCGTTGGCTGGCTCTGGCCTCCCGCGCGCCGTTGGCTGGCTCTGGCCTCCCGCGCGCCGTTGGCTGGCTCTGGCCTCCCGCGCGCCGTTGGCTGGCTCTGGCCTCCCGCGCGCCGTTGGCTGGCTCTGGCCTCCCGCGCCGCCGTTGGCTGGCTCTGGCCTCCCGCGCGCCGTTGGCTGGCTCTGGCCTCCCGCGCGCCGTTGGCTGGCTCTGGCCTCCCGCGCGCCGTTGGCTGGCTCTGGCCTCCCGCGGGCGCCGTTGGCTCTATACACACCTCGTTGCCACTATCTTATTCCCTTCTCTAGTCAGAATGCATGAAATAATGATGAAGGCTGTTGCATTACAAAGCTACACCCTGTCCTAGCTCCATTCTTTCAGCATGGTTTTATAGCATAGAACCCCTTTAATCTGACTATTAATCATGGGAGGAATTTGCTTGTGAAGCCTAGTGTCTGCTCGAGGCTGTGACTTGGGTTGGGTCACATAATTAGCTGCTTTGGGATGCGGCTTTGTCATTGACGAGTGCTGTGTGTGAAGCAAAAGCATTTATAGCTCCTGTCGGTAACACACTTTTAGGGTATGTCCGGACATACAACAATTTTTGCTGTTGGTTTTGTTGTGAAGACGACGTGTTACATGCGGTATTTGAGTTTACGCAGATACTCCATGAATTGCAAAGGGTAAAATTTGCAGTCGAAGACTAAATGGATTCAGTATGTGGCGAAAGTTAATAAAATCTTAATTACATTGCTTCTATTGTAATATGAGGGCGTGCCTGGATAATTAAGACAATTGGTCACCTGGATTATGTTCCTATTTGAGGACAACATAAAGAAATGACAGATACCCTGATTCGGTTACTGTGTCACCTTTTTTAGTCTTGCAGTATTTTTTTAGGAAATCCTATCCAAACCAGAGCATAGTCCTCTTAGCCATGAGCAGCATGCCCGAACGCCACGCAGACACGGCTTCCTCCGTATACTGTTCATGGGGAGGAAGTTGTAAGTCAACAGCAGGTGTCTGGGGCAGCTGCATAGGAAGGAAAGATTGGGGTGCTTGGCTGTAGCTTTTAAGAAGAACCTGACACCAGGTCGAAAGTGATCAGTTTATTCCCTCTGCTCCTCTGAGTATCCCTCTTTTTTGTTGTTCTAAAATCCGCTATATTGTTCCAGAGATATGGGCACTTTTGTTAGTGTTGCCTTATATGGTCATTGGGGGTGTGGCTCACACCATAATTATGCAGAGCAGCTTAGTCACGCCCCTGAGGATCCTGTGAGACCATAAAAATGAGAAATAGGCCCATATCTCTGGAACCGTATGGCGGATTTTGAGAAAACAGAGACCGTAATACTCAAGGGAACGGCCAGACTTGAATAAGAACAAAAACCTGCCGTTATTGACCTGGTGTTGAGTCCCTTCTAAGGCTGCAAGAAAAAATAAAATTATTCTTGCTCCAATGCAACAAAAACAAATATACAGAGCTGCACTACCCATCTCCGTTCACTGTCTACATCCAACTGATATTTGGGGGTTCAGGATTTCAGACCTGATCGGATTATTACATAGGACATCCACCCCTTTTTTATGCAAAGAACGTATCTCATGTAGCCTATATTTCTGTTGGGTTCTGGTCAGACCAGTGAACACTTTGCCCTCCCGTCCTAGGATCTAATGACCTCCAAAATTAGGCTGGCACAGGAATGTACACAGCAACCTACAGTGTGGCCTAAAATAGCAGCGAACACCTATGAAAGAACGGTGCTTGGCAGAGGCCTGGTGTAGACCGATGGGCAGTGGGAACCATTCAGCTCCAGCCTCGCTTGTCCACAATATCTGACGATTGGATGAGAAATATTGTGTATTTTTGCACATTTTAAATCTTCACTGCTGAAGACTTATAGAACAAGCTTAAGGTAGGAGTCCGTTCCCTAATGATGTGACCTCGATGAGCTGGAGCATTGTCTTCCATGAAGATGACATTAGGCCGGTGTTGTTCATACAGAGTCACAATGACTGGATTAATGATGTTGTTCCAGTAGTAGGGGCTGTCACTGTATCATTCACACAGAGTAAGGCTGTTCTGAATTGACTAGACACACCGGCCCACCCTATAACTCCACCACCACGAAAGCTCCTCTGGTGACAGCAGCTGATGCACAGCGTGCTGCTTGACATCTCCAACATCGTTGGCACTTGCAGTCATCATTTCTGCTCATCTTGAATCATCTTTCATCAGTGATCAGCACTGAGGCCACTGGTCCCCTCGTTCAGTGTTGATGACGCCTGTGCCAGGTGGTGCGGTCAGGTACCCTTGCAGGTCGTCTAGCACGCAGACCACGCTGATTTGAACCATTTAGAATGGTCTGATGTGACACTTGGAGGCCTCTCACCTCCCTGGAGTTGTGTTGGCAATCATCATACGGTTCATTGATCCCAATAAAGTGGTCATCAGTGTTGGATGTGGCCATATGACGTCCACTTCTCTGCATTTCTATGACTCTTCCAGTCTCTCTGTATCTATGTTGAAACCTGATGGTGACACTCTAAGCTCAGTAGCCATTTCCATCTGAGAACATCCTGCTTGAAGCCTCACAATGGCGTGGTACTGCTGATCAATTGTTAGATGTCATCTTGGTCTTATGATGAGGAGGACTGATTCTAATTGAACCCTGAAATTTGTTGGGCAATTTATGGATCAAACACGTGGTGAATTTTACCATTAAGCTCCTTGTTAGAGAACCGCAAATTGTGCAAAAAGTCCTGAAACATTGAACAGTTGGACATGAGCATCCAAGAGTTTAGAGAAGGTCAAATTAAGGTCACCTGAAAAGGTCAGAGGGCATTTTAGGATCATCCTGAAAGCCAAATATCCCTAACATGTTGAGAGTAGTGCATTTCAATTTCTTAATGTATTTTACTATTCTCTGCGTTGGTTAGATTATATGTGGTTTGCCTATTCTTTTATTTACATTAGTTCTTTTTGGAAATCGGGAAATTAAAAATTTCAAAGACAATTCGGAACTGATCCTACAAATTGGGTACAAATCTCTAATCGATCCTGGAATTCAGTGATTTCTTTGTTGTAGAGCTTCCATTAATCCAATTGCATAAATACCGCCTGTCCCTCCTAACTTCTACCGTGAGCTGCTGCTCAGAACATTCTGAAAGCTTTATGTAGTATCCCATGTAATTGAGTCTTGCCAAGGGAACAATAAAACTGCTGGATAATGGCCCCTGACTAGTAATGAATTGTTCATGTGCTTGCTTCTTTGTTAAAAGGTTTTCTCTTTTTCAATCTTCAGGAGCGCACTGCTCCCTTGACTCTCAGCCTGCTTGGAGAATGGTGTGCTCCTGATGATGATGATTTTTTTTTTTTTTTGTGGGAGTTTTCTCAGGCTACTGTAATGTGTTAGTGAATTTAACCATATAAAAAAAAGAATATTTTTAACTCTAGCCCTGTGACCTGAAAGCTGGACATTTTTTCTTTCCCTTGTGCTACTGCTTTGACAGTTTTGCCCAGCAGCATCGCGACCAGTGATTTCTCGATTTTTGTCTTTTGTGAGATATCCTCTGGATGCTGTCCAAGCCTAACTAATTTTGATGTTCATGTATTGCCCTGATGAACTGTAACAATAAGCGTGCAAAGCTGGAATGCATCTTTCACATCCACACAAGAGTTTTTCATAGAGCTGCAATAACCATAAGGTCTCCTAACACAATTTTTCAGGCTTATGAATGTCTATATATGAGACCCACAGTCAGGTTGGCTTTTGCGGTTGAGTACGACCCTTTAAGAATGGTGTTCTGCTGTGGGTTCCTAACCCTTCCCTCAAGTGGATGCCACATTGTGGTCATTTAGTGCCATCCTCAATCCCATAGGCTCCCCAATTCAAAAGGACTTGGATGTGGTCTTCATATAAATTTGTGCCTATGACCAGAGGTGTATCTAGGCTTTCCAGCACCCGGGGCAAGAATTCAGTTTGGCGCCCCCACCCCCCCCCAACCAAGCAATGTGGGTGGTTGCCATGTGCCCAGTCACTCATATATGATTTGCATACACAGTCATGTGGTAACGCGCTTCTGTTAATAATTCTCTCAATGTTCAATGAGAAACGTATGAAGAAAAGCTAATTGTCACATGCAAGTATGAAAATCACATATGAGTGGAGTGGCCATGTGGTGACCAGCGAGCAGAGCTGAATTGTGACAGTGGGTATATTACACACTGTTAGAACTGAGGATACTACACTACTTAATTTTGTAATTAAAGGGATTGTCCAGATTAGGAGATGAAAGTCTGCAGTGAATCTATTAGTGACTTCAGGCTTTTGAATTCTGCTCTGGTGCCAATGACGAGAGTGGACGATGTGAGCAGAAGTATGAGATTTGTACACTTCTGGCCACATTCTGGTTTGATGTGTCCGGCCTCAGTCAATTCATTTTCATTGAGCATGTCTGTTCAGCACATGACCACATCTATGTAAATCGCATACTTGCAGCTTCGTAAGCTCCCACTGTCACTGCCGGCATCAGAGAATCCTGACAGCGGGCAGTGTGCGCACTATGAGAATTCCAGAAGTCTGCAGTCACATAGTGACACACAGAGTGACTGCAGACTCATCACAAACTTGGACAACCCCTTTAATGCTCCTAACAACATAAATATAAACATAGTAACCCTTAACTTGTCAGACAGCACAAGACTTTATTAAAGAGATTGTCCACTACTGTTAACACTGAAGGCCTTTCCTTAGGATAGATCCCCAATGTCTGATTGGTCGGGATCCGGCACCTGGCGCCCCCGCCAATCGCCTGTTCTAGGTGTCGTGGCGGTGGTGGCAGGTGGCCGGAAGTGCTCAGTTCTGGATCTGCTCCGTCTTCAGATAGTGGCAGCAGGTTCTATTAAAATCAATGAGGCGGATGTGCAGTACCCGGCCGCGGACACCATCAGAGGACGGAGCAGATCCAGAAATAAGCATTTCCCGCCACCTGCATCCAGAACAGCTGATCAGTGGGGGTCCCATTGCGCTCACATCAGAAGCAATGCACAAGTGGGACCCAGGCCTAATGATGGGACATAGTATCACAAATAAACATTTACATTCAGGTACCTTTATAGATGATATTGTCGGAGTCGTTTCTTTCTATTCACCTTGTCCTGACGCCATGATGACTTTTCACATTCACATCTCATCTCTGCAGATTTCCATCTTCTCCGGTCCCCCATACATCCCCCGCATCTTCCTCTCCCCATACATCCCCCCCTGCATCTTCTCTCTCCCCATACATCCCCCCCCCCGCATCTTCCCTCTCCCCATACATCCCCCCGCATCTTCCCTCTCCCCATACATCCCCCCGCATCTTCCCTCTCCCCATACATCCCCCCGCATCTTCCCTCTCCCCATACATCCCCCCCCGCATCTTCCCTCTCCCCATACATACCCCCCCGCATCTTCCCTCTCCCCATGCATCCCCCCCCGCATCTTCCCCCCCCCACATATTCCCTCTCCCCATACATCCCCCCCCGCATCTTCCCTCTCCCCATAACATCCCCCCCCCCCCGCATCTTCCCTCTCCCCATACATCCCCCCCCCGCATCTTCCCCCCCCCGCATCTTCCCTCTCCCCATACATCCCCCCCCGCATCTTCCCTCTCCCCATACATCCCCCCCGCATCTTCCCTCTCCCCATACATCCCCCCCGCATCTTCCTCTCCCCATACATCCCCCCCCCCCCCGCATCTTCCCTCCCCCCATACATCCCCCCCGCATCTTCCCTCTCCCCATACATCCCCCCCCGCATCTTCCCTCTCCCCATACATCCCCCCCCGCATCTTCCCTCTCCCCATACATCCCCCCCCCGCATCTTCCCTCTCCCATACATCCCCCCCCGCATCTTCCCTCTCCCCATACATCCCCCCCCCGCATCTTCCCTCTCCCCATACATCCCCCCCCCCCGCATCTTCCCTCTCCCCATACATCCCCCCCCCGCATCTTCCCTCTCCCCATACATAATCCCCCCGCATCTTCCCTCTCCCCATACATAATCCCCCCCGCGTTTTCCCCTCTCCCCATACATAATCCCCCCCGCGTCTTCCCTCTCCCCATACATAATCCCCCCCGCGTCTTCCCTCTCCCCATACATAATCCCCCCCGCGTCTTCCCTCTCCCCATACATAATCCCCCCCGCGTCTTCCCTCTCCCCATACATAATCCCCCCGCGTCTTCCCTCTCCCCATACATAATCCTTCATCATTTCCTTGCTTCTCATATTGTATCCTTAAATCCATCCCTCCACTATCCATACTGCACACAAACTGAGCCTGCCCCCATCCCCCCACTCACACTGTTTCCTCATGTATTTCCTACTTCATCTCCCCCTTCCTTGCTTCTTCTATTGTGTCCTTAACTTAAATCCATCTCCCTATTTTGTGTCCACTCCACACCCATCACTCTAATCTTCCCCCCTTCCCCCAATTACACTAAATCTTCAGCTCCACTGGAGCACTTTGAACCAACGCCGCGCCTTTGCAGGGCCGCCGTGTGATGTCAGCAGCGTGACCAGCTGACCGGATCACGCTGCTCACGTGTCCTGACACGGAAGTGCCGGCGGGCAGGGACAACGCCGCGCCTTTACAGGGCCGCCGTGTGATGTCCAGCAGCGTGATCAGCTGACCGGATCAACGCTGCTCATGTGTCCTGACACGGAAGTGTCGGCGGCCCGGCACTTGCATAACAATGCATCACAGGAAGCCGGCGCACTGCAGCAGGGTGAGAAACAACTAGCCTCCGGTCCCGGGAGGCGGCATATGCTACCACCGGGAGAAACCTCGGACTGCCGCCCGCATCAGTCAGTCTGACTGCGCCCCCCTGACACTTGCGCCCGGGGCAGATGCCCTGCCAGCCCCCCCCTAGTTACGCCCTTGCCTATGACTATATATTCCCTAGTTGGTCAATGAGCTGGAACATGGCATCTTCTGTTAAATTATTTTAGCCAAACCACAGAGTCCAGAAGAAAACTCATCAGCCCTAAATCGAGGTTTCTTGTAGAGACCACTAGCTCGTGTAAGGAGACTTATTGGCCATGCAATACTCTCCAGTTACAAGGCATGGAGGAAGAAAGTGTGCTACCTATTGAAGGTTGCATCTCTATAATTAGTCTGTAATTTTGGAATTTTACGTTTTGTGGTTTTCTTTTGCCAAAAAGCCATAAGGAAATTAAGTTAAGAGGTGTACCACTTTTTTCAGGCATCTTATTTTTAAGAGAAGCTGTGCCCGTCGAGAGGTTCCCATCAGATAATGTTACTGGCTTTGGTTCAGAAGAACTTGTGGCTTTGGAAGAGATGAACAGTTTTTAGTTTTTGTAGGTGACCAGTTTTGGGAACGAAAAGCAGGGGTTTTTCATGTGTCCAAATCTTCAAATGAAGAGCAAGACCTCGGATGGTTGAGATGACGCGTTTTGAGAAAAGATCTGTCTCCGGGGACTGAGATTCTGTAGGGTGTGGAGTTCTGGGACCAGATGTGAAGGACCGTTCCTGATGATCCTGGTCCTCTTGAAGAGTGCAGACACTTTTTGGTCTCCTTGCTATATGAACATCGTTTTATCTTATCGAAGGATATTAATTGCGCTGAAAACGTGTTAGTCTAAGTACTATGATGCCTCACTTACACAGCAAGCAGAGAAGATGAGAGCCGGCTCCCCAATCTCTATCATACAGAAGTAATGTGCTTTTTAGTCATCATCCAGCACTGGGGTGAGAGAAAACACTTACTATAAACTTCCAGTGTTATATATTTTCCATCTGTACTCCTTCAGCAGCTCTCCTTCTTATATCCCTCTCCATAGACGTCTATCGGCAGCATAGCTAGTAGACCTTCTCACCTCCTAAAGACTTTTTCAGCAGTTTTTGAGCGTAAATGATCAAATAAAGGATTGAGTGATTAAGGCTACGTGCCCACGCTGCATTTTTGGCCCCAAAAAGCACACCCACAGCAAAAAACATCCCAAAAAACTCATGCGTTTTTTCCGCTTTTTTTGCCCAGTGCGTTTTTTACGTTCTATCTATTGATGGATAGAAATAATAGAATAGATGGAAAGAAATAACAGAATAGCTTGATAAATAGAGGGATATTAGGGATCTAGCTTGACCAGCTTATTTATTGACCAAAAATAAAGAAAAAATGTGGGGTCCCCCCCCATTTTTCATGTCTAGCACAAGCACAGCAGCAGTTGCATGCTGCAATCCACAGCGGTCTGCTGTACCTTGTCTGGTTATGGAAAATTAGAGGGGATCCCACTTTTTTTTAATAGATTTGATTTATTTATTTAAAGAAATGATGTGGGTTCCCCCATTTTTGTAAAACCTGCCAAGGTACAGCAGATAACTGGGTGCTGATATTATTAGGGTGGAAAGGGCCATGGTTATTTGGCCCTTTCTAGACTAACAATTGCAGCCCACAGCGGCCCCAGAAGTGACGCATCCATTAGCTGCGCCAGTTCTGGTGCTGGACCCGGCTCTTCCAGTTGCCCTGGTGCGTTAGCAATCGGGGTAATAAGGAGTTAATGGTGGCCCACAGCTACTACTAATCCCTAGATTAGTAATGTTAGGGTTAGGTCTGAGACCCCCCCCACCCCCCATCACTAATCTGTAAGTGAAAGTAAATAAACACAAACACCCAACAAACCATTTAAATGAAAGAAGACAAAAAGCCCCCTCTTTCACCATTTTATTAACCCCCAAAACACTCCCGCAGGTGCGACGTAATCGACACTAGGTGGTCCCACTGTTAGGGTGAACTCTTAACCAGAGATCACTAGCTGCCTACTGCCTGGCCGAATTGATATGGGCCAAGTGCATGCATAAAAGAAATCACACCAGACAGTCTGATATGAAGTCTCTTCTTGGTCACAGTAAAAATGGCACCAAACAGACTGAGGAGACTCATGCGCCCTCTTGATATAGGCTAGGGGCGTACACAAGTTCAGATATGCCCATTTAGTGGGACAGTTCATGGGCTAGCGAATGGGGAGATCCGTGTTGCTGTTGATGGGTGGGTCTGACCAGTGGATGAAACCATGATGATGGGAGGGACGTCATTTAGTGGATCCATGCTGATGGTTTGGTCTGTGATGTCTTCTAGCTTGACCAGGTGTCTTCCCTTATATGGTGGTCTTCTTTCATCTGGACATTCCTCGCATTCCAAGCAAGGTGTGGATAACCGGAAATGGCGGCCATCTTTATATCTGTGTCATGTATAATCTGAAACCTGAATTATGTAAAGCAAATCGACATATTTCCCACAATCCCTTGTCAAGAGGTTAATTAAGTATTTGATAAAAAGGTCCTCCTCAACACCACTAGGCTTCTAGCATCGCTACATCTGAATCTCACAGCGATCGCCATAGAACATGACCAAAACTGCACCTGAAAAACGTGGCAAAAAATGTAGTGTGCGCACCAGGCCTGCCTAGGAAGAAGTGGTGTAATGTTTCTTAGGGATTCTTTTTTATATTATTGAGTTTTTATTAATTGATGCAAAGTTTTTGTTGGGGGAATAAAAAGTAATAGAAACTTGAGAAGTACCGGTACTCTCTCCCAAAACATGACCTCACTTTATCATCCCCTGACCGATCCTGAGACTGAGTGCAACTTTACTTTTTTTTTTTTTTTTTTTTTGCCCCCACAGCAGCGCTCCTGGCCACCCATGTGCATTAATCCGTAGGAGACGGCCGCTGCGTTTCATAGCACGGTGATTGTGCGTAGACAGTTTTGATCTGTTTTACAATGGGTGCATTGGGTTTATTTTTTGGGGGGCTTACCGGTCAGAGGAGCATAGTCCCCTGTGTGTCCTCTGTCGTGGAAGGATGACAAAATTAGAACCAGGCTGCCAGTGTGAACAGAGCCGCAGAATCCATCAGACGTTCACCTGTAATGAACCAACGCGGATATTTTGGGCAATGACATAAATAGCAGATTCCTGATTTTATGTTGTTGGACCGGCTTCGGATAACGCAGCGGGCCAGCTGGGAGGAACTCGGCGTCTATTTTTGCCATTCCTTAGTATATTCTTGTAGGTTCAGCGAAGGTAAATGGGAACACATTCGCACTATCCTCAATACTATGGGGGGGTTAATCAAGAATGATGCAGAGGATAAGATCAGAACGTCCAGAATAATGACCATTGTGGGTAACGGGCGGCATCGGGTATTTAGGGGTCTTATTGCTGTTCTCCTACAAATTGGTGATAAGAAGAAATAATTGGCTCCTTGGACCCCATTTAATCCTTTCCCTCCTCCGTTGCTGGAATTTGCAGAAGAGGAACTCGAGCGCAGAACTTGCTTTTGCTCGGCACAATGTAGCCTTTGTCAGAAGATTGCAGGGTTTATGCTAAAACACATCTTAGCAAAGAGACGCAGTCTTGTGAGCCGGCGTCTCGCACATGAAACTTCTCAAAAGACTTTACCCCCCAATACAATTTAATTGCTTATATTTAGAGCTAAAAAAAATCATTTTTGCAACTTTGGTATCATTCATCAGCTTGTCTTCGTGCTGGCTGCAGAAGGAGTTAACTGGCGGTCAATCAGTGAGCTGAGTAAGTAACTTATTTTTCTGAGCTCCACTCAGCTGATTTAGGAGCACAGATTACATTAAGGAGGATCAAGATGGACAATGACTTTTAAAGTGTGACCCACCACTGATTCTCGGACAGCTCAGTACCCTTCTCTTGTGACTGATGATGCGCTGAAAGCCCATGCAGTCAACCTGGAATGGAAGTGCTGCTCGTGTATACACATCTGTAGTGCCAAACACTGAATACAAATCACCTGTACTGTGTGTGTGTGTGTGTGTGTGTGTGTGTGTGTGGGGGCATGTATATATGTGTAGGTATATGTATGTATGTATGTATGTATGTATGTGTATATGTATATGTATGTATGTATGTATGTATGTATATGTATATATATGTATATATATGTATATATATGTATATATATATAATATTACACGCAGTTATACAGTAAAGACCAAAAGTTTGGACACACCTTCTCATTCAAGGAGATTTCTTTATTTTCAGGACTCTAAAAATTGTAGATTCACATTGAAGGCATCAGAACTATGAATTAACACATGTGGAATGAAATACCTAACAAAAAAGTGTGAAACTGAAAATATGTCTTATATTCTAGGTTCTTCAAAGTAGCCACCTTTTGCTTTCATTACTGCTTTGCACACTCTTGGCATTCTCTTGATGAGCTTCAAGAGGTAGTCACCGGAAATGGTTTTCCAACAGTCTTGAAGGAGTTCCCAGAGATGCTTGGCACTTGTTGGCCCTTTTGCCTTCACTCTCCGGTCCAGCTCACCCCAAGCCATCTCGATTGGGTTCAGGTCTGGTGACTGTGGAGGCCAGGTCATCTGGCGTAGCACCCATCACTCTCCTTTGTCAAATAGCCCTTACACAGCCTGGAGGTGTGTTTGGGGTCATTGTCCTGTTGAAAAATAATGATGGTCCAACTAAACTCAAACTGGATGGAATAGCACGCCGCTGCAAGATGCTGTGGTAGCCATACTGTATGCCTTCAATTCTGAATAAATCCCCAACAGTGTCACCAGCAAAGCCCCCCCCACACCATCACACCTCTTCCTCCATGCTTCACGGTGGGAACCAGCCATGTAGAGTCCATCCGTTCACCTTTTCTGCGTCGCAGAAAGACACGGTGGTTGGATCCAAAGATCTCAAATTTGGACTCATCAGACCAAAGCACAGATTTCCACTGGTCTAATGTCCATTCCTTGTGTTCTTTAGCCCAAACAAGTCTCTTCTGCTTGTTGCCTGTCCTTAGCAGTGGTTTCCTAGCAGCTATTTTACCATGAAGGCCTGCTGCACAAAGTCTCCTCTTAACAGTTGTTCTAGAGATGTGTCTGCTGGTAGAACTCTGTGGCATTGACCTGGTTTTTAATCTGAGCTGCTCTCAACCTACGATTTCTGAGGCAGGTGACTCGGATCAACTTATCCTCCGCAGCAGAGGTGACTCTTGGCCTTCCTTTCCTGGGGCGGTCCTCATGTGAGCCAGTTTCTTTGTAGCGTTTGATGTTTTTTGCCACTGCACTTGGGGACACTATCAGTTTTTTTCCAATTTTTCAGACTGACTGACTTTCATTTCTTAAAGTAATGATGGCCACTCGTTTTTCTTTACTTAGCTGCTTTTTTCTTGCCATAATACAAATTCTAACAGTCTATTCAGTAGGACTATCAGCTGTGTATCCACCAGACGTCTGCACAACACAACTGATGATCCCAACCCCATTTATAAGGCAAGAAATCCCACTTATTAAACCTGACAGGGCACACCTGTGAAGTGAGAACCATTTCCGGTGACTACCTCTTGAAGCTCATCAAGAGAATGCCAAGAGTGTGCAAAGTAGTAATCAAAGCAAAAGGTGGCTACTTTGAATAACCTAGAATATAAGACATATTTTCAGTGGTTTCACGCTTTTTTAAGTATTTCATTCCACATGTGTTAATTCATAGTTTTGATGCCTTCAATGTGAATCTACAATTTTCAGAGTCACGAAAATAAAGAAAACTTTGAGGTGTGTCCAAACTTTTGGTCTGTACTGTATATATTTTATATGTGGGCCAAAAAGTTTACAGTAAAAGTCTAAAGGTCAATTTATCCTCCCCTGATTCCTGTAATGTGGATATTATGGGATTCTGTGTTTTCCACCAGATCTTGATGCTGTCGATGCCCTTCCTCAGAATAGTGTCATAAACTAACTGGTAAAAATAAACGTCGCCTCCAACGGATCCTCTAATATATATATAGTAGCGGCAGTATTTATTGGTACGGAGGACAGGGTGGATGATCACACTGCTTCAGAAAAGGTGGCGTGTCTCATGATCCGGGGAATCCGCAAACACCTAGATCTCTGCAGTCTGTACCCCCAGATAAGTAAGATCTTGTTGATCATGGATGTAACCTCAACTGGTTCAAAACCCTTTTATTTTACATGAAATCACAAAAAAATAATTAACATGAAGTGTAGATGTATATATATTTTGGGAGGTTTGCATCATGATGGATGATCATTAATAATTGTGCAGGATTATCTCCATAGATGATTTTTATTCCTACTAATTTATAATATGTCTTGTAGGTCAAGCGGTTCTCGTTGCGTCCCAAAATGGTGAAGCCGGATATCCACACGCTCGCCCGCCACCTCAAGCAGGAACGCCTCTACGTTAACTCGGAAAAACAGCTCATCCAGAGGCTGAATGCAGACGTCCTGAAGACTGCAGAGAAGTTATACCGCACATCGTGGATTTCTAAACAGCAGAGAATAAATTTGGACCGACTTATACTCACAAGGTAGAGAACCCGCTTATAATTATTTTTATATAAATATATAGCTAGCTCATATATGCGAGTGTGTGTTGGTTGTTCCCTTGCCTCTTGTCGCCTGTGGTTCCCTTGCCTCTTGCCTTTTGTCTTCGGTTGTTCCCCTGCCTCTTGTCGCCCGGTGGTTCCCCTGCCTCTTGTCGCCCGGTGGTTCCCCTGCCTCTTGTCGCCCGGTGGTTCCCCTGCCTCTTGTCGCCCGGTGGTTCCCCTGCCTCTTGTCGCCCGGTGGTTCCCCTGCCTCTTGTCGCCCGGTGGTTCCCCTGCCTCTCTTCGCCCGGTGGTTCCCTTGCCTCTCTTCGCCCGGTGGTTCCCTTGCCTCTCTTCGCCCGGTGGTTCCCTTGCCTCTCTTCGCCCGGTGGTTCCCTTGCCTCTCTTCGCCCGGTGGTTCCCTTGCCTCTCTTCGCCCGGTGGTTCCCTTGCCTCTCTTCGCCCGGTGGTTCCCTTGCCTCTCTTCGCCCGGTGGTTCCCTTGCCTCTCTTCGCCCGGTGGTTCCCTTGCCTCTCTTCGCCCGGTGGTTCCCTTGCCTCTCTTCGCCCGGTGGTTCCCTTGCCTCTCTTCGCCCGGTGGTTCCCTTGCCTCTCTTCGCCCGGTGGTTCCCTTGCCTCTCTTCGCCCGGTGGTTCCCTTGCCTCTCTTCGCCCGGTGGGTCCCTTGCCTCTCTTCGCCCGGTGGGTCCCTTGCCTCTCTTCGCCCGGTGGGTCCCTTGCCTCTCTTCGCCCGGTGGGTCCCTTGCCTCTCTTCGCCCGGTGGTTCCCTTGCCTCTTCACCTTTCGTCGGTCTTGCTGTCTGTAATCACATATTCAGGGCTGTAAAAGTAAATTGATTTATTTCTTATTCCTAGTGCTGAAGCGTCACCTGCAGAATGTTGTCAGCATGCCAAGGTGCTGGAGGACACCCAGTTTGTAGACGGCTACAAGCAGCTTGGATTTCAGGAGACTGCGTATGGCGAGTTTCTTAATCGACTTCGAGAGAACCCAAGACTGATAGCCTCTTGTCTTGTGGCCGGAGAGAAGCTCAACCAGGAAAATGCTCAGAGTGTTATCCACACAGTCTTCACATCTCTGTATGGAAACTGTATCATGCAGGAGGATGAAAGCTACCTGCTGCAGGTGTTACGCTACCTGATTGAGTTTGAGCTGAAGGAAAGTGACAATCCTCGTCGTCTGCTCCGGAAAGGTACCTGTGCCTTCAGCATAATCTTCAAGCTTTTCTCTGAGGGACTGTTCTCGGCCAAGCTCTTTCTAACCGCGACATTGCATGAACCCATCATGCAGCTATTAGTTGAGGATGAAGATCATCTGGAGATAGATCCAAGCAAAGTGACGGAGCGCTTCTCCCCAGCTCAGCAGGAGAAGTTATTCGGGGAGAAGGGCAGTGACCGCTTTAGGCAGAAGGTCCAAGAGATGGTCGAGTCCAACGAAGCCAAACTGGTCACACTGGTCAACAAATTTATTGGATATTTAAAGCAAAATACCTACTGTTTCCCACACAGCCTGAGGTGGATCGTATCTCAGATGTACAAAACTCTTTCATGTGTGGAAGGTCTGGACGTTGGGGAGGTGAGGTCTATGTGCACCGACCTCCTGCTGACATGTTTCATCTGTCCCGCCATAGTGAATCCAGAGCAATATGGCATTATATCTGATGCGCCAATTAACGAAGTGGCTCGGTTCAACTTGATGCAGGTATGTAACTGTGATGGGTCTCTACACCGTGCTCCTTAATTTTCTTGGAGCCCAATTCACTTGCATTGTACTGTCATAGTTTTGAAGAATTCGTATGCAACCTCTAAGAACCCCCATTGATCCTAGGAATTAAGGGTGCATTCACTGCAAGGCCGAGTGTATTTCAGTCTGTATACGGACCACAATGCCCAGTCTGGTATCGGGTCACACAATCCAAACTTGGAGCCTCATTTGTTTAGGCATTTGAGATTGGACTCGTGAACAAGGCCTAAGGGGGTATATTTTTTCCTGCAATATACAATGTCTCCTGCCAATGATACAGGGAACAAAAGAGCTACAAATTATTATATATTATTTTTATTATTTATGATTATTTTTATTATAGCGCCATTTATTCCATGGCGCTTTACAAGTGAAAGAGGGTATACGTACAACAATCATTAACAGTACAAAACAGACTGGTATAGGAGGAGAGAGGACCCTGCCCGCGAGGGCTCACAGTCTACAGGGAATGGGTGATGGAACAATAGGTGAGGACAGAGCTGGTTGTGCAGTGGTGTACTGGGCTGAGGGTTGTTGTAGGCTTGTTGGAAGAGGTGGGTTTTGAGGTTCCTCCTTGAAGCTTTCCACGGTAGGGGAGAGTCTGATATGCTGAGGTAGAACGTTCCAGAGTATGGTGGAGGCACGGGAGAAATCTTGTATTCGATTGTGGGAAGAGGAGATAAGAGAGGAGCAGAGAAGGAGATCTTGAGGATCTGAGGTTGTGTGCAGGTAGGTACCGGGAGACTAGGTCACAGATGTGAGGAGGAGACAGGTTGTGCATGGCTTTGTATGTCATGGTTAATGTTTTGAACTGGAGTCGTTGGGTGATGGGAAGCCAGTGAAGGGATTGGCAGAGTGGCGAGGCTGGTGAGTAGCGAGGGGAGATGTGGATTAAGCGGGCCGCAGAGTTTAGGATAGATTGGAGGGGTGCAAGAGTGTTGGAAGGGAGGCCAGAGAGCAGGAGGTTGCAGTAGTCGAGGCGGGAGATGATGAGGGCATGCACTAATGTTTTTGCTGATTCTTGGTTAAGGAAAGCACGGATCCGGGAGATATTTTTGAGTTGTAGTCTGCATGAGGTGAAGAGGGCTTGGATGTGTGGCTTGAAGGATAGAGCAGAGTCGAGGGTTACTCCAAGACAACGAGCTTGTGAGACTGGAGAGAGTGAGCAACCATCAAGTTTGATGGAAAGGCTTGTTGGAGGAGATGAATGAGGAGGAGGTGGAAAGACTATTCTGTTTTGTCCATGTTAAGCTTTAGGAATCGCGCAGAGAAGAGGGATGAAATAGCAGACAGACATTGCGGGATTCTGGTTAGTAGAGAGGTAATGTCAGGACCAGAGAGGTAGATCTGTGTGTCATCGGCATAGAGATGATACTGGAAGCCGTGGGACTCTATGAGCTGTCCCAGGCCGAAGATGGAGAACAGCAGGGGTCCAAGAACTAAACCTTGGGGGACACCGACAGATAGGGGGCGAGATGAGGAAGTGGTGTGAGAATGGGAGACGCTGAAAGTACAGTCGGTTAGGTATGAAGAGATCTAAGAGCATCTCCTTCATCCTTCTGATCGGTGGAGCTCCTTGCACCTTATGAAATGGTAAAACCCCATATCCTAAGGATGCAACAATTTATTTTTTACTTTACTGTCTGCATAGTGTGTAAGGGGCTTATCCCCCCGATCTCCAACCCAAGGATTTGAGCAAAAACATTTTCAGTGCAGGGATTAATCTATGGTGGTCCATAATCCCTACCAAACCTGAGCGGTCATTACTTCTGCAGGTGACGTCTTCTGTGTCATTAAGCCTCGTGTGGATTTGATGTTGCCGACTGTTGTAGTAGTGATGACTTCCCTGGTCCGGCTACCATTAGGGCAGCGCAAGTTTTTGGTCGTAAAGGGAACCTGTCACCAGATTTAATGACTATAAGCTGTGGCCACCACCAGTGAGCCCTTATATTCATCATTCTAGAATACTTTATATAAAATGCCAGGCCGTGCTGTATAATGTAAATATCAGGGTTTTTTTTAGAATACTCACCTAGGGGGCGGTCCGGGCCGATGGGTGTCGCTGCTCTCCGGTCCGGCGCTTCCCCTCTTCGGCTCTTGCAGGCCTCTGCCTTCTTCTGAGGCCCAGTGTGGGTCTTACGCCATTTACAAAGGCCGGCTTTGCGGTCTTGCGCAGGTGCACTTTGATCTTCCCTGCTCAGGGCAGATCAAAGTACCACATTGTGCATGCGTGGACGGTCTTTAAAGGGAACCTGTCACCACTTTTTTGGCCCATAAGCTGCAGCCACCACCACCGGGCTCTTATATACAGCATGTTAGAATGCTGTATATAAGAGCCCGAGCTGAGAGTGTAACGTAAACACTTTATAATACTTAACGGTTGTGCAGTGGGCCTTATGGGCGTCTCCGTTCTCCGGTGCGGGCGCCTCCTCTTTCAGCCGTCTTCGTCCTCTTTCTGAAGCCTGTGTGCATGACGTGGCTATGTCATACATACTTGCTGGTCCTGCGCAGGCGCACTACAATACTTTGATCTGTCCTTCTCAGGACCTGAATGCCGGCAAGTGTGTATGACGTCGGATGCATCATGCACAGCGGCTAGAGAAGGAGATCAAAGATGGCCAAATTATGCGGCGCCGACAACGGAGACGCCCATTATGTCCACCGCGCGACCGTTAGGTAAGTATTATAAAGTGTTTTTTATGTTATACCCCCGGCCTGGGCTCTTATATACAGAATTCTAACATGCTGTATATAAGAGCCCGGTGGTGGTGGCTGCAGCTTATAGGCCAAAAAAGTGGTGACCAGTTCCCTTTAAGAGCTGCGCGCACTGGGAAAAGCGTTTTCTTAAGAAAAATTCGCACCCTCGGCAAGAAAACACACCCGAAATACTCATGCGGATTTACCACGGTTTGTTGTGGTTTTTCCGCGGGTTGGTTCCAGCGGTTTTTAACCATTATTTAATGGTAAATCCGCATGTACCTGTGGAAAAGAAGTGACATGCTGCTACTTTTTGCTACAGGAATTCTGCAGCAAAAACCTCTAGGTAAAAAAAAAAAAAACTCAGTGTGTGCACACCATTTTTGATTTCTCAGATTTTGCTGGGGAAGGATTGCAGGAAGGTTATCAGCAAAAAACGCACCTTTTCTGCAGTAAAAACCGCGGCTGAAACGCAGTGTTGCGCACAGGGCCTAACTTTTTCCACGCGCATGCGCACTACAATACTTTGAGCAGGGCAGATCAAGGTGCACCTGCGCAGGACCGCAATGCCGAACTGTGTGGCTGACGTAGACGCGTCGTCCATACTGGGCTGGGTAGAAGGACCGTGATCGCCGAAGAGAGGAACCGCCGGACCGGAGAGCAGCGACACCCATCGGACCGCTTCACCCCTAGGTGAGGGCTATCAAACTGATTTTTTACATTATACACCGCAGCCTGGGCTCTTATATACAGCATTCCAGAAATCTGTATATAAGAGCTCACTGGTGGTGGCCTCAGCTTATAGGGGCCCTAAATCTGATGACCGCTTCTCTTTAACTCTACTTTGCACCTGAAACGCGTGGTAAAGGGTTTAGAAAGCACCAAAACACTGGATCAATGACGGATCTGGGTTTTTATCAGATCTGTTAGGTGTAAATGTCCGGTGCGGGTCAACAAGTACGTGTCCATTGTGTGAAATCCCAGCCATACAAGTCACGGAGACCCCGGCTAAGAAATCTATTCCCCCGGCGCACTGTTTCCCTTTGATATAGTGTCAAAGGAATCATTATAGGAAAGCCGGGCTGGATGGGATTCCTGTTGGCAGCGTCCGCAGCGCTCAGTGAATACGGCCGATCTGGATATAACAAACCAGCCATTCATCTCCTTGTCTCTTCTCTAGGTTGGCCGCCTTCTGCAGCAGTTGGCTCTGACGGGATTCGAGGAAGGGGATTCTCGCAGCAGGAACAATCTCAGTAAATTTGACAAAGTAAGTAATGTAATGTGAAGACAAAGACGATCGAAGAACCGAATCCTCAGCCGTTAAGTGACGGAGGGTTACTTCTGGGTTTTATGTGCTTGAGTCCAGTGTAAACCGAATGCACGGAAAACCTAAAAGTGAGAATCTAGTTTTTTAAAGGATCTCCAAGAGTTCTATAGTGTGTCCACCCATATCCTGTCCACAGCCATTAACTTGAGAACGGCGGCAGCTATAGGCATAGAAGTGGTGTCTAGGTATAGTAAAGTAGCCATGCGCTATGCAATGAAACCACCTATAGCGCCACCTGGTGGAAAACAACGGAGTTAGCATTTTTATCTTGAAAACGGAACGAGATAGAGAAAAAAAGTTAATTACAAAGTTGTAGGGAATCATCAATTCAATACGAATCGACACCTTGCATACAGAAATGCTATGATTAGAACGTGTAAAACTCACAAGGCTGCAGACGTGAAGCAATACCTCATGGAGACCTTCCTACAAGTCATTGGGTATGGTGGTTGCATGGAGTGGCCTCCGCTCACCTGACCTGACCCCATTGGACTTCTTTCTGTGAGGTCACATCAAACAGCAGGTGTATGCGACCCCTCCACAAACATTGCAGGACCTACAACGACGTATTACAGATGCTTGTGCAAACGTGTCACCTACCATATTGCACAGCGTGCAGCAAGATACAGTATGCTGTCACGAGTCCAGTGTGCATTGCAGATGACAGGGGCCACTTTGAGCATCAAAGATACATGAGCGCCATATGCGTGACCAGCATTCAATGTTTGGGGGGGGGGGGGGGTCATGGGTTTCATATCATAGCATTTCTGTATGTAAAGTGTCGATTCGTATTGAATTGATGATTCCCTACAATTTCTTAATTCACACTTTTCCTCTATCTTGTTCCGTTTTCGAGATAAAAATGCTAACTCCGTTGTTTCCACCAGGTGGCGCTATAGGTGGTTTCATTGCGTAGCGCATGGCTACTTTACTATACCTAGACACCACTCCTATGCTTATAGCTGGCGCTGTTCTCAAGTTAATGGCAGTAGACAGGATATGTGTGGACAGTCAGCTGAGGACACAGGCATTCATCTCCTTATCCCTTCAGTTTAATTAACTGGCACACTTCAAGGCTATGGCTTGGGGCCTAGGGTGGCCATACAGTCTGTGGGATATTGGGAACATATTCTCTTGGTTGACTGCAATAAGGATCGTTTTTTGTGTCTTTGGTTCAGAAAGAGAAGTAAACCGTGAGGACACACCGCTGATAGCAGATTATTCTCCCTCCAGAACAAGGATTGGGCATGTTGACACTCAGTATGCCCAATCCTTTATAAACCAGCATTGGTCATACGAACGCCTGCGGAACTTTTCGGTGACATTAAATTGTTAGCTTCAAGTGGCAAGAAGTAAAATATTTGTCCCCCATGTATTCCTGGTCATCTTCTGCAAGTAAAAGCAGTCAGGAGTGCTGCAGGTGGTTATCGTACGAAGAATTAAGGAATGTTCACATCACACTGGTGGTTGCTCTGGGAAAGCCCCAAGCACATATCTGAAATGTACCCACGGTATTCTAATCGCCCGATTAGGAGGAAGTGTTACTTTGGGCTCCATTAAATAGTATTCCGAATGAAACTTTTTTTTTTTTTCTGGGAGTTCATACAGTGTTATCCATTGGGAAATCCTACAACATGTTCTCGAAATTCGGTAAACTAGCTCTTTCCCAGTTGCTTGGTACTCATAACTAGTGATGAGCGGGCACTACCATGCTCAGGTGCTCGGTACTCATAACTAGTGATGAGCGAGCACTACCATGCTCAGGTGCTCGGTACTCATAACTAGTGATGAGCGAGCACTACCATGCTCAGGTGCTCGGTACTCATAACTAGTGATGAGCGAGCACTACCATGCTCAGGTGCTCGGTACTCATAACTAGTGATGAGTGAGCACTACCACGCTCGGGTGCTCAGTACTCGTAACTAGTGATGAGCGGGCACTACCATGCTCGGGTGCTCAGTACTCGTAACTAGTGATGAGCGGGCACTACCATGCTCAGGTGCTCAGTACTCGTAACTAGTGATGAGCGGGCACTACCATGCTCGGGTGCTCAGTACTCGTAACTAGTGATGAGCGGGCACTACCATGCTTGGGTGCTCAGTACTCGTAACTAGTGATGAGTGGGCACTACCATGCTTAGGTGCTCAGTACTCGTAACTAGTGATGAGCGGGCACTACCATGCTCAGGTGCTCTGTACTTGTAACTAGTGATGAGCGGGCACTACCATGCTCGGGTGCTCTGTACTTGTAACTAGTGATGAGCGGGCACTACCATGCTCAGGTGCTCAGTACTCGTAACTAGTGATGAGTGGGCACTACCATGCTTAGGTGCTCAGTACTCGTAACTAGTGATGAGCGGGCACTACCATGCTTGGGTGCTTGTAACGAACAGTTGGATGCTCAGATGGGTGCAACTCAAGTACCTGAGTGTAATGGAAGTCAATGGGGAACGCAACAATTTTTCCGGAAGAGTTTCCAGCAAAATGCTTGAGTTCCCCATTGACTTCCATTACACTCGGGCACCCGAGTCGCGTCCATCCGAGCAAAAACTGCTTGTTACGAATACCTGCGCATGGCAGTGCTCACTCATCACTGATATGGAGGTATTGGGAGATTGAGGCAGTGCAAAAGTGTTAGGCTCTGTTCACATGTCCCGTTTTCATCCATGAGTAGT
Source organism: Anomaloglossus baeobatrachus (assembly GCF_048569485.1). Classification (NCBI taxonomy): domain Eukaryota; kingdom Metazoa; phylum Chordata; class Amphibia; order Anura; family Aromobatidae; genus Anomaloglossus; species Anomaloglossus baeobatrachus. Next base: position 191,408,906 of record NC_134361.1, read on the forward strand.
GGGATAAATAGGGAACACTTGGATATTATTAGCAGATGGTAGATGTGACCGTGTTTCTTTCTTCTCCCCGTAGAGCTGCGTTGCTGCTTTCCTGGATGTAGTTATTGGGGGCCGAGCGGTGGAAACTCCTCCGTTATCTTCCGTAAACCTCCTGGAAGGCTTAAGTCGCACCGTTGTGTATATGACGTACGACCAGTTGGTCTCTTTGGTGAGCACCTATATTTCTTTTCCCTAATTCTTAAGCTTTTACTTGACACAAACGTAATTTTTCATCCTGGCAGGTCTCGGGAAATTTGTTTTATTCATTCAGATAAACATGGCCGCTAATTTAGTCACATCAGTGACCTCCCAAACTTCCGATCCTTTGCGTTTGTGCACCATACACTGCAGTTTCTTATTGTGCTAGTGACTCTATGGGGTTGTCCACTCCCATAGAACCCAACTTTTCGACTGCAACTTGTTTAAAAGAAAAGCACTAAGTCCTTTACTCACCCTCCCCAGGTCCTGCACGAAGTCTACATTTCAGCTCATGGCTTGCAATTGTCTGCAGCCATGACAATGCTACAGCCAATCATCGGTGTAATGTTGCTTTTGCTTTACAGCTTGGTTTCCTGCGTGGCGTCATATCTGACCAGCTGCGAGAAGAGGATAGGATGGCCCTGGAAAACCTCCTGGCTACCGTGCCACAAACCAAGCCAGGAAAGAACAACCATGACGGTACTCCTTACAGCACCCCTCAGCTGTCTCCGGCCACCACGCCGGCCTGCAGAAAGAACAGGCTCCCTATAGGTGAGTGTGAGGTTTCATGATTGTGTCCGGGACGTCTCCTTATGTCTCGGCAAATATCCCTTTTGTACAACGTGAAGCATAACGGGCAACACACATGTCTGAGTTGTTGACTTTTATAGTACAGGAAAATTTAATGGCATTTCACCAAATCCTATCCACACTAGCGGTCGTTTTTGGGATGGTGTGGGACACCATTCTTAAATTTGGCAATGTCCGTATCCTAATGGGACTCTTTATTCTATTACCTATAACAGTACTGGCCTGCACTAGTTTCACCACATTATTTGTGATCTGTAGCACATAAGTGCCATTCTAATTCATAAGTGCCACATATTAATGCCATTCTGAAGGTCCATTTACATGGCACGATTATCGTGAACAAGCTTTTCTAAACGGGCTGCCGAAACGCTCGTTGGTACTAGTGAACCGATGGCACGTATGACTGTGTCCACTGCCAGATGTATCCCGTATGATCATGTACATGCCACAGTAGGGTGAAATGTTGTGTGCACAGACCCCTATAATTTTTTCATGTCGGATGTTTATTTCGTGATCTAATTTCATTCTTTCTTTTGCAAAATTCTGAAATTCGGCTAAATCCATATCCTAATGGGACTCTTAATTCTGTTACCTATGACCGTACTGGCCTGCAGGATCTCTGCTCTGGTTATGCCACATTAGTTGGGATCTGTAGCACATAAGTGGTAATTGTCATTCTTAAGGTCCATTTACATGCCATGATTATTGTGAACGAGCGTTTCTAAACAGGATTCCGAAACGCTCGTTGGTACCCAATAGTTAACCGATGGCATGTGTGACTGTCTACTGCCAGACGTATCCCGTATGATCATGTACATGCTACAGTAGGGTGAATTGTTGTGTGTACTGAGCCCTATAACTATTTTTTCATGTTGGATGTTTCATTCATGATCTAATTTCATTCTTTCTTTTGCAAACGCAAAATAAAATGGATTGACTCCTTAGGGCAGCAGCTCGCAGCCATGACAGTCTGGGACACGTCCGCTTCCAACCTCTCCTCGCACATAAACCTGGTGACTCCTTTTGGTGTGTAATTAGGAAATCCTTCTGTCAAGAAGAGAGTTTCAGCCATTTTTGGCATGTGACTGAGCTTGGCGGGGGCGGGGGGTGGATAAATGTCACTCATGTGCCAAGTGGCATCATTGCATCAAGTCCTCATCTCGATGGCCTGTTACCAGCTATGCATGTGCCTGCCACCATCGCTACTGTTCACCACGTCCATTTCGTAACGGCTCAAACCAAAAATCCTGATCTAGGTGTTTTATCAAATACCAGTGTTTCCCCGAAAATAAGTCTGGTCTCAGATTTTTTTGCTCTCAAAGATGCGCTACGGCTTATTTTCAGGGGATGTCTTATATTTTCCCATGAACAACAATCCACATTTATTCTGGAACACAAAAATAAACATTTATTTAAATATAATCATGTGATCACATTCTGGAACATCAACATTTTGTGTTATCCTGTTACTGGTCAGATGCACATTTTCTTATCTGATCTGCTATTCTCGTGGGGCAGACTTGTCCTATATTGGTGGGGACAGACCATATTTACAAAGGGTTAAATTACCTGCATAAATGTGTATATACTCTATGTACTGCTAAGTTTACCCCAAAAGAAAGCAGGAAGCCCCTAAAAGAATCGCACTTACCAGACTCCAAACAGACTCTTTGGGACGTCGGCTATCTCTTTGGGACGTCGGCTATCTCTTTGGGACGTCGGCTATCTCTTTGGGACGTCTGCTAGCTCTTTGGGACGTCTGCTAGCTCTTTGGGACGTCGGCTATCTCTTTGGGACGTCGGCTATCTCTTTGAGACGTCGGCTATCTCTTTGGGACGTCGGCTATCTCTTTGGGACGTCGGCTATCTCTTTGGGACGTCGGCTATCTCTTTGGGACGTCGGCTATCTCTTTGGGACGTCGGCTATCTCTTTGGGACGTCGGCTATCTCTTTGGGACGTCGGCTATCTCTTTGGGACGTCGGCTATCTCTTTGGGACGTCGGCTATCTCTTTGGGACGTCGGCTATCTCTTTGGGACGTCGGCTATCTCTTTGGGACGTCGGCTATCTCTTTGGGACGTCGGCTATCTCTTTGGGACGTCGGCTATCTCTTTGGGACGTCGGCTATCTCTTTGGGACGTCGGCTATCTCTTTGGGACGTCGGCTATCTCTTTGGGACGTCGGCTATCTCTTTGGGACGTCGGCTATCTCTTTGGGACGTCGGCTATCTCTTTGGGACGTCGGCTATCTCTTTGGGACGTCGGCTATCTCTTTGGGACGTCGGCTATCTCTTTGGGACGTCGGCTATCTCTTTGGGACGTCGGCTATCTCTTTGGGACGTCGGCTATCTCTGATGAAGAGTTCTGCTATATTTAGCATTTTTAGCTGCTTGGACACTTCCTTATGGAACCACAGCTAGGGCTTATTTTTGGAGTAGGGATTATATTTCAAGCATATTCCAAAAAATTGCCCAAAAATTCTTGTAGAGCTTATTTTTGGAGTATGTGTTATTTTTGGGGAAACATGGTATCTATCTACATATACACGCGCACACACCTTGCACATAAAGATCAGTCTCCTCTAAAGCTTTAGACCCCTGCAATTAAGAAACCTTTGGTTACATGCCGTGATGTCACAAAGGTCCTGAAGCAGTCCTATCCTCGGGATATAAACGCTGGGGGCCCTGTGAAACTCCCCAGTTTGCTCTCCCTTCCCCCTAATACCAGTGCTGCGTACCACCCTGACTCCTGTTCAGTTTTTAGACTCCTGCAATCAAGAGACCTTTGGTCACATGACTGAAGTCATCAAAGGTCCTTAACCAAAATTAACCTTGTAATACAACTGCTGAGGTCCTTAAGAGAGTGGGGGCCCTGATAAATTGCGCAGTTTGATTCCCCCTAACGCCAGCCCTGACTGTAACTAGGGCTTATTTTTTTTATGTAGGACTTGTATCTCAACCATACACCAAAAAAAATCCTGCAAAATCATTCAGGGTAGGTCTTATTTTCAGGGAAACAGCTGAAGATTATAAAATGACATTTGGGCTATGTGCGCACGCTGCGGATTTGCTGCAGAAAATGTGTCTAACATTTCTGCAATCATTCCCCAGCAAAACATATGGGTATAAAAAAATGCTGTGCGCACACTTTTTTTTTTGTTTTTTTTTTATTATACCTGCGGAATTAATGTGCATGTCGCTTCTTTTCGCAGGTACCTGTGGTTTTTGCCATAGCTAATGGTAAAAAACCCGCAGGGACCAACCCGCGGCAAAAATGTGGGTGTGGTTTTACCGCAGTTTTTGCCGTGAGTGCGGTATTCTGCCAGAGAGTGTGGCTTTTTCTTCAGAAAAGTCCATTTTCTAGTGTGCACATAGCCTTATGCAGATATTTGGTGCCTAAATCCCCATTGAAAATCTGGTACAAGGTCCAATATGATGCAGGTGCAGTGGCGTGTGCCGTGGATTTTGTCGGTAGATTTCTCCACTTGGTGCACAAAGCCGCAGCAAAATTTTCAATCCGAGGCAATAGAGGCTGCCAGGGAGTGTAACGCGGTAATATGGAGCACTGGATGGCGGCACTTCCACGTGCGTGTGGCCAAAGTCTTCCTTTTGGGGTCAAAGCTACCGTAAGGGACACTTCTCGTGGTGCCGGTTGGACATTTTGGAGGTGCCCTATATGTATCCTTGCCACATGGTCATTGTAGTACAGTTCTTTCTGAATGGTTTCAACATGAATACCTTTCTGACGATGCCGAGGATGGAGGGATGGCAGTGTCTGTCCGCTCGGCCGCCCGGCATGCTCAGTTCTGAATCTCATCATCTTGGAGACCTCGGCCTGCGTTATCCATCACGTGCATGTCTCCATCAATGTTCATTGCAGGCTGTGGGAAACGTCTTTGTCCGTGTGTCCGCTTTCATAGCCCGTAGAATATTTGCATCTGTCCATTGATGTGTACGTGGATTCTTCTTTTTTCATACGTTTGTATCCACCACAAACATTCTAAGTCACCGGCGACTTTGCTGCACTATTAATTCCCAAAAACATAATTTTCCGCTTTCATTTGTACTGAAAAAAGAAGGCATGGCTTTCCTGTGTCTGGAGTGTTACGTGGACTTTTGTGCTGTCCGTGGACTCTTTGTATTTTTCCCCATTTTATTAGAAAGGATGAAGTAACGCTCATTGTCTTCTCTGGCAGTGACTCGCAGCAGGAGCAAATCCAACCTTCTCGAGGTTGAACACGAAGGATCCCTTCAAGACGCTGCGCCCCAAGATCAACCCGAAGAAGTGCTTGTGATTTCACTGGGAACAGGGCCACAGCTTACCCCTGGCATGATGTCCGAGAACGAGGTAGCCACAATCGCCTGGGACTAGTCACAAACTTGGTTTGGTTCTGATATATACATGTCTTAAAGCGATTTTTTTTTTTGGTTTTGGGAAATACCTGTTCCCCGGCTGCAGTTGGTTGAGGAAAAAAAAACCTGTGCTTTATTCACCCTCGCCAGGTCCAGAGCTGAGTCGCCGCTGCTGCGCCTGGTGTCTTATGGTCTGCAGCACAGACGTCACATCAACAGCTCTGCAGTCAGTGCGCTCATTGACAGCGGAAGCTGCAGAGGTCATTGATTGGTTGCAGCGCTGTTGTTGTGACGTCAGCCCTGTAGACAATAACCCAAATTGTGAGCAGAGGAGGAGACTCAATGCTGGACCCAGGAAAGGTGAGTAGAGGACAGTGTTTGTGTTGTGTGTTTTTTTTTTTTTTTGTTTTTTTTTTTTTTTTTGTTAAAACCAATTGCAGCCAGGGAAGAGCCAACCATACATCTGGGAAGTCAATCAGCTGATCACTTGCCATTCACAATTGTTTTGTGGTTATGTTGTTGATCCTTGTCTGCTGTGATCTGAGCTTTCATTATCGGTATGTTGATCTAGTGTTGTGCATGAAATACATTTCAAGTACAGCGACTGAAAAAAAAATTCAACATGGCAGATAAACATTTTGACATATCAACTGTGTTAGGCTAGTTTCACACTTGTGTTGAACGGTATCCGTTGCATTGTGTTGTGTGACGGATGCAACGGATGTGTTGCATATAGTGGCACAACGGATGCTGCAAAACGGAATCAGTTTTGATTTTTTTTTTTTTTTTTTTACAGTTTTACCCGGCGGCAGACTATTGTGAACGATCAGCTGATCGCTCTCAATAGCCGGCCGCCGGGTGATCAGCTGATCGCTCCCTGCAGCCGACCGCCGGGTGATCAGCTGAGCGCTGTCACTTGCCAGTGCCCAGGCATGCTGGCGGGCGGGCATGCCAGCGGGCGGGCGGTCGGCTGAGCGCTGTCACTTGTTCAGCTGAACGTTCGGCCACCGCGAGCCAAAATAAAGTTTGTGATTTAAAAAAAAAAAAAGAGCATGCGCAGTGAAATCCAGAGGATTCCGCTGCTCAAAACAACGTTACATGCTGCGTTCCTCCCGCTGGGCGGAAGCAACGGAGCGTCACCCAGCAGAAGCAACGCAGGTCCTTTTGGTACAATCCATCAACCATACAAGTCTATGGGAAACAGCGGAATCCGTTAACGGATTCCGCTGTTTTCCAAAAAGGCGGATTGTAACGGAAGGAAAACAACGCAAGTGTGAAAGTACCCTTAAGCATCCATGCCATGCTTGGTTTTTCTCCTTTTCCTCCTCCCGCCCCCCCCCTCCTCTCTTTCCCCCCCTCCTCTCTTCCCCCCCCTCCTCTCTTCCCCCCCCTCCTCTCTTTCCCCCCCTCCTCTCTTTCCCCCCCTCCTCTTTCCCCCCCTCCTCTCTTTCCCCTCCTCCTCTCTTTCCCCTCCTCCTCTCTTTCCCCTCCTCCTCTCTTTCCCCTCCTCCTCTCTTTCCCCTCCTCCTCTCTTTCCCCTCCTCCTCTCTTTCCCCCCCTCCTCTCTTTCCCCCCCTCCTCTCTTTCCCCCCCTCCTCTCTCTTTCCCCCCTCCTCTCTCTTTCCCCCCCTCCTCTCTCTTTCCCCCCCTCCTCTCGCTTTCCCCCCCTCCTCTCGCTTTCCCCCCCTCCTCTCGCTTTCCCCCCCTCCTCTCGCTTTCCCCCCCTCCTCTCGCTTTCCCACCCTCCTCCTCTACCTTTCCCCCCCTCTCTCTACCTTTCCCCCCCTCCTCTCTACCTTTCCCCCCCCTCCTCTCTCTTTCCCCCCACCTCTCTACCTTTCCCCCACCTCTCTACCTTTCCCCCCTCCTCTCTACCTTTCCCCCCCTCCTCTCTACCTTCCCCCCCCTCCTCTCTACCTTTCCCCCCCTCCTCTCTACCTTTCCCCCCCTCCTCTCTACCTTTCCCCCCCTCCTCTCTACCTTTCCCCCCCACCTCTCTACCTTTCCCCCCCACCTCTCTACCTTTCCCCCCCACCTCTCTACCTTTCCCCCCCACCTCTCTACCTTTCCCCCCCTCCTCTCTACCTTTCCCCCCCTCCTCTCTACCTTTCCCCCCCTCCTCTCTACCTTCCCCCCCCTCCTCTCTACCTTCCCCCCCCTCCTCTCTACCTTCCCCCCCCTCCTCTCTACCTTCCCCCCCCTCCTCTCTACCTTCCCCCCCTCCTCTCTACCTTCCCCCCCCTCCTCTCTACCTTCCCCCCCCTCCTCTCTACCTTCCCCCCCCTCCTCTCTACCTTCCCCCCCCTCCTCTCTACCTTCCCCCCCCCTCCTCTCTACCTTCCCCCCCCTTTCCTCCTCTCTCTGACCTTTTCCCCCCTTTCCTCCTCTCTCTGACCTTTTCACCCCTTTCCTCCTCTCTCTGACCTTTTCACCCCTTTCCTCCTCTCTCTGACCTTTTCACCCCTTTCCTCCTCTCTCTGACCTTTCTCCCTTTTATCAGACTCCATACTGTTGTTTTACTTAAAGGCTTCATCACTTGGTGATTATCATTGCTGTGACTAGCTGGTTCTGTCCGGCATGGCCCCTCTTCTGATAGTACATTGACAGTAGAGTGTCAATCTCTATAGAGATCCTGGCGTGGCCGGTAGCAGTTTTCTCAGCTCTGCTGGTTTTACTAAATCTAAAATTTAGATTATTATTATTATTATTATTATTATTATTATTATTATTATTATTATTATTATTATTTAGATTTATTAAGATTATATCAGAACGGCTGCAGCCAGTAATCTAAGTGATACATCGTTAGATTCAGAGTCTCTTTGCCTACATCATGCTGCTCTCAGATGAGTTGGCAAAAACCTGCTGACAGATTCCTTTTACATTTTTTCAGCCTTCCAAAATCTCTTGTATTTGGTCACCTATAGTTGATGATACACCACCTGTGCTTTTTTCTTTTGTATGGTTTCAGGTAATGAATATGCAGCTTGTGGACGGAGGACAAGCAGATGTGCCGGTGGATGAAACAAAGCTTCATGGAAAGCCTGACAAGACCTTACGTTTTTCTCTCTGTAGTGATAACTTGGAAGGCATCTCAGAAGGTGAGGGCCTTAAAGGGGTTGTCTCACGGCAGCAATGCATGCCATATTCAATAACAACCCCTTTTAAGATAGTGCCGTTGGGGGAGGGGTATGCTTCCTATAATTCCTTCCTATACATAAATAGCCAGGAGGACTGGAGACAATCGCTGATCCTTCATACAGCTGATTGTTGCCATTGCCAAGAGTTGGCCTATCCTTAGACAATCTCTATTAGATTAGTGGGTAAGGAACTGTAAAGGGGGCTTTACACGCTACGACATCGCTAATGCGAACTCGTTGGGGTCACAGAATTGGTGACGCACATCCGGCCACATTAGCGATGCTGTTGCGTGTGACACCGATGAGCGATTTTGCATCGTTGCAAAAACGTGCAAAATCGCTCATCTGTGACATGGGGGTCCATTCTCAAAAATCGTTACTGCAGCAGTAACGAAGTTGTTCCTCGTTCCTGCGGCAGCACACATCGCTCCGTGTGACACCGCAGGAACGAGGAACCTCTCCTTACCTGCCTCTCGGCCGCTATGCTGAAGGAAGGAGGTGGGCGGGATGTTACGTCCCGCTCAGCTCCGCCCCTCCGCTGCTATTGGGCGGCTGCTCAGTGACGCCGCTGTGACGCCGCACGGACCTCCCCTTAGAAAGGAGGCGGTTCGCCGGTCACAGCGACGTCGCCGGGCAGGTATGTATGTGTGACTGGTCTGGGCGATGTTGTGCGGCACGGGCAGCGATTTGCCCGTGTCGCGTAACAGATGGGGGTGGGTACCCACACTAGCGATATCGGGACCGATATCGCAGTGTGTAAAGCCCGCTTAAGTCCTAGGTTCTACACAAACCCCTTTAAGATTTTTTCCAAAGCTGATAATTATTTGGCTATCAATTCCAATAACATAAATGAAAATCTGTTCCCACAGGGCCCTCAAACCGATCCAACTCAGTGTCCTCCTTGGACCTGGAAGGGGAGTCCGTGTCGGAGCTGGGGGCCGGGCCGTCGGGCAGCAATGGGGTGGAGGCGCTGCAGCTACTGGAGCATGAGCAAGGTGAGCAGCAATCTCAGGTATCCTGCTAATATAATAAGATTGCATTGGATATCAGCTGAGCATTGTTCCTCCGTGCAGCCACCACACAGGACAATCTGGATGACAAGCTGCGCAAGTTTGAAATTCGGGACATGATGGGACTGACCGAAGATAGAGATATCTCCGAGACGGTCAGCGAGACGTGGAGCACCGACGTTCTTGGCAGCGACTTTGACCCCAATATTGATGAAGACCGACTGCAAGAAATTGCCGGTAAGTCAGAAATTCGGATTCTGTGTCCCTTGTGACGTTCTTACTAATCAGTACATTTTTGCATGATCTGTCCATTGATGATTTGGAAACGTGACACCTGGCTTGTTGACTATATAACATGGGAGACAAAACCACTTTGTATTGGTGTAAGAGACCTGAGAGGTTCCCTTTTTAAATGGAACCTGTCACGATATTTTCACGTGTGAACAATAACCATAAAGGTGTATATTCTCCCCCTGTATACCCCCCAAAAAACCTTTTGAAATTCTCCCAGGCTCTGTGTAAATTCGGCGCTGGGGCAGTGTCTATCCCACCTGTCTGCTGCTGATTGCTGTGCTCATGCTTTGCTTGACATTGGACCTCCTGCGTCATCCCCATAGCTGAGACATCGCTGGCTCGCGCATGCAAACTTTACTTTGTCCTACTTCGGGCAGAGCCTAACCATAAGTACACATTAGCTAGCCGGCGATGTTACGCAGGTGCTATATTTCACCCGGTAACCTGGTGATGCATGCGCACTTGTCTTAGGCTCTGCTGCCCATAACAAGGCAGAGCAAAATGTGCATGCGTGAACCGGTGATGTGTCTACGCAGACGCTAGATTTTGGCCAGCTATGTGGATGACACAGAAGGAGTCGCCCATGTCAATCAGAGCAAGAGAAAGGTGATCAGCAGTGAGGCGGAGGAATAGTCTCCGCACCAATCTGTGCATCAGGAGATGTATGAACTTTAATTTATATACACATGGCTTTAATGACTGCTCCTCAGTGTTCCTCCTCCCTGTTGCTACTGAATTTCTACTTAGTGAGCCTGGTTGACAGTTCCTCAGTGTCCTTCCTCCCTGCTGAGATCACTCATTGCTCAGTACAAGCTGCAGCTGTTAGCCTGGCTGAGTGGGCAGAGACTGAATAAACCTGAACTCCTAAACTGTCATTCTTTAGCACAACTTATTTTAAAAGGAACCTGTCACCAGTTTTTTACCTATTAAACCAAAAGTATCCCCTGCTGCAGCTCCTGGGCTGCATTCTATGAAGGTGCACCTTGTTGCTGACCCCCCTTGCAGACCCCAAAAAGGCTCTTTCGGCTCCTGTCCCTCCTTGTGGCCTTGATCGCCATCCTCCTGTAATGATTGACAAGGACTGCGCCGCAATCATCATCCACGCTGCTGGCCAAGTCTCGCGCAGGCGCAGTTTGCTCTGCCCCATCGCGGGCCGAGCATAAAAAAACGTTTCCCTCGCGCGCGCCAGTGATGTATCTGCGCAGGAGCGAGATCATGGTCGGGAACGAGGATGACGCTGCTGGTCAGGTCATGCACAGCGCCAACCATGATCTCGCGCCTGCGCAGATACATCACTGGCGCACGCGAGGGAAACTGTTTTTATTCTCGGCCCGCAATAGGGGCAGAGCGCCTGCGCGAGACTTGGCCAGCATCGTGGATGATGACTGCGGCGCCATCCTTATCAATCATGACAGGAGGACGGTGAACAAGGCCACAAGGAGGGACAGGAGCCGAAATAGAGCCCGCCCATCTGGCCAACACAGGTCATTTGTATACAAAACGGTCATGTTTTACAAAGTTCTTTTTGGGGTCTGCAAGGGGGGGTCAGCAACAAAATGCACCTTCATAGAATGCAGCCCAGGACTTGCAGAAGGGGACACTTTTGGTTTAATAGTCAAACTGGTGACAGGTTCCCTTTAATGTCTGGGATTATACAACCATTCTGACATGGATTTTCAAAGTAAGCACATCGGCTTTGTCAAGTTTTAGGATCTATTTAACAATGTATACAGAAAGTTGTCATCTAGCCAATGGATGGGGGATAGCTTTTCAATCGCAGGAGATCTGGCTACTGGGACCCCATTGATCCCAAGAGCCTTCTGTGAATAATGGGGAGGTCGATTATTCTCACTGCTGCTTCATTTATTCTTAATGGACCACCAGTGTTCATCTTTGGCGATCCCAAACAAATAAAGCCACAGTGCTCACGATCAACCACTGATCCGCACTATCCCAGGGATATGGGCATAACTATTAAACTTCGGAATATCCCTTTAAAGGGAACCTGTCATCAGATTTGTCCCTTATGAGCTGCGACCACCATCAGTGAGCCCTTATTTACAGCATTCTAGAATACTGTATATAAGAGCCCAGACCACTCTGTAGAACCTAAACATCTTTTATTATACTCACCTGCGGGGTGGTCAGATCTAATGGGCATTGCTGCCTTTTTTTTTTTTTCCATCGCGGTCCTCCTCCTCAGCTCCGTGTGGATGATGCGTCCTACGTCAGCCATCCAGGCCTCCATTGTGCTCCTGCGCACTTTTCCAACCTGCTGAGGGCAGAACAAAGTACTATAATGCGCAGGCGCGAGGAAAGGTCAGAGCGCCGGCGCATGCGCACTGCAATACTCTGCCCTGAGCCGGGCAGATCAAAATGCGCAAGAGCGCAATGGACGCATAGGAAGTGTCATCCACACGGAGAAGGGAAAGAGGACAGCGATTGCGAGAAAATAAGAGGTGCTAAACCAAGATCAGAGAAACCTATAGGACTGGACTGGCAGCGCATGCGCACTATACTGAGCTTATTGATTGGCTGCAGTGCTGATTTGTGATTTCTACAGCGCTGCAGCTGAACAAAAACTGGGATAACAGCAAAGACTCAACCCTGAACTCGGGGAAGTTGGGCAATACTCAGGAGTCCCCTGGTGTCGGAGCATCAATTCATTACTTAATATACCAGCTTAGCTCCAGGCATTTACTAGCAATAGAGAAACTTCTAAAGAAAAGTTCCCCGCTGCGGTTTCTGGTCGTTTCCCTGCCGTCAGTCTTGGCAGCGGTACTACAATGAGCGAGATCACTTACTGACGTCAGAGGGTTTCTCGGGTGCTGCTGTGCAAGGTCACGAGCATGGTGTCCTCCGAGCGAAGAATATGGGGAAAAGCTGAAGGCACAATGGCTCCCTCTAGTGGGCATTTACAGGAATGCAGACTAGCTGAATTATTTTTTTTTTTTTTTTTTTTTAAATTTAACCCTTTAAAATACAGTTTTGGCATTTAAAGTGGTTTTCCCATCATAGGACAGTGTCAGCTGGTAATACTTGTGATGCAGGGAATACAAAGACAATAAGGGATATTTGGTTTTCAGGTGACGTTTATGGAAAACGTAAAAAGTTCTCACTACAGTGAGATTTTATCCTGTAGGATATTTAGGTAGAAGCAGCAATGGAGATTTCCTCATCTCAATTTACTGAAACAAAAGCCAACAGTGGTGTGTATACCCCCCCCAAAATTTTCAATATCTCCGTAACTTGTCATGTGGCCTTGAACATCAATTCCAGCTGACAGCGACGCCTTCTCACAAGTGGAGTTATTGTTTGCAGAGGCAGCATCCTGCTCTTCTTGAAGAGTGGTCCTCAGGTCATTGAGGTTCTGCGGTACAGAGTTACAATCTCTACACAGCGACTCAGCTGATCCCATAGGTTTTCTATGGGATTCAGGTCTGGAGAAAGTGCAGTCACTCCATTTGAGGTTCCCAGTCTCCAGCAGCTGTTCCATAATGATGCAACCTCAATGATCTGGAGCACTGTCTTCCATGACTATGAAATTTGTCCGGCGTTGAGGCACAATGATGATATTCCAGTCAGGGCTGTGGAGTCGGTAAGCCAAACCTTCGACTCCGACTCCGACTCCGACTCCTCAAATTCTCTTGCACCGACTCCGACTCCGACTCCGACTCCGGCTCCGACTCCGACTCCTACATATATTGCTTATAGTTAGGTGAAAAATTTATTGTAGTACATGAATATGTGTATGTGAACATCAGATATTTAATAATTTTTATGATACAATAATCAAGATATTTGGATAGAACATAAAATATATTTATTGGAATACAACTTTAGAACACAAAAAACTGTAATAAATTGTAAATATGTAATACACTATGTAATATACAGTAGATTACATATATATCTTGTGTGTGTATATACACTGTATATATATATATATATTACATATTTACAATTTATTAGTTTTTTGTGTTCTAAAGTTGTATTCCAATAAATATTTTATGTTCTATCCAAATATCTTGTTTATTGTATCATAAAAACAATTAAATGTCTGATGTTCACATTGTACTACAATAAATTTTTCACTTAAATATAAGCATTATACTAAATGTTATTATTTAGTAAAATATTCAGCACATTCTGCATTGCACTCCTGTCCCCAATTTATTATATATTTTAGGAGTCGGAGTCGGTGCATTTTATACCGACTCCGACTCCGACTCCACCAAAATGAGCTCCGACTCCGACTCCGACTCCACGACTCCGACTCCGACTCCACAGCCCTGATTCCAGTAGTTGGGACTGTCACTCTCCCATTCACACAGTATAGGGCTGTTCTATAATGACTAGACACACCGGCCCACACTGTAACACCACCACCACCAAAGCCTCGTCTGGTGACCGCAGTGGCTGATGCACAGTGCTCTCCTTGACGTCTCCAATATTGTTGGCAACCATCATTTCTGCTCGGCGTGAATCAACTTTAATCAGTGATCAGCACTGAGGGCACTGGTCCCTCGTCCAGCGTAATGACTCCTGCGCCTGGCAGTGTGGTCATTTACCATGCACGCAGCCCGTACTGATGTAAACCGTTTTGAATGGTCTGACGTGACACTTGGTGCCTCTCACATCCCTGGAGATGTGTGGCAGTCATCATCCGGCTCCGCAGGGCATTGTTCACAATGTGAAGTGGTCATTGTGGAGACACTGGGCTCAGTGGGTGCTCTCGTCCACTGAACCGGCCGCCTTTATAAAGACAGCGTGGCTCAGGACTCATCCCAACTGAACACCCGACCTCCTTAACCGTGGGCGGAACACTACTCAGACAACACAGGTTGAGGGAATCACAATATTAAGACTTTATTGGATCTCCAAAATATTAACGGCACATAGCACATAACCAGCAAAACACACAAATGTAACAGGCAACAGAGTCTCACCCTTCCGCTGGCTCAGCAGGGATTAGAATGTCCGTGCCTCAGAGCTTCCAGGGCTATTTACTCCAATCCAGCAGCACCCCGCTTTTGGCGGGCACCCACCGAGAATGGAATAATGCCAGAGTTAGGAAGCTGTCTGAGGTCTGCAAAGTCTGTACCAGGTGACTGGATTGTCCCAACCTGGGTTTCCTTCTTAAGTAGTCTCTGGTTTGAAGTCATGTAGCCAAGTGTTCCTCTAGTCGGAGCCAAAGTCCCTAGACTGAGTCCACAAGGTATCCTGATCCTCTAGCCAGCTCCTAAGAGCTTAGACTGGATCATGCAAAATCCATCAACCACCTGGTGACTCCAAGAAGTCACCTTTTATAGCCATAGCCTTCCCTTAGTATATACTGTGCCCTTATTGGATTGGTTGTACAAGGTTGTTTCTCTTATTGGATGAATTTCAAGCTGCATGGATAATGTTCATTTAAATGATGTGGATAGAAAGACTGAGTATTTTTACATAAAGTCTGCAAGTCACAGACTAGACAATGGCTACTAAGGTAATTTAAATTAGATTAGCAATACACAACTACATTACAATGAATGCTCAGAGGGTCTGGTAGAAACAATGGTTTAGCAAACATGAGTTAGCACACAGAAGAACAATACGTCTGGCTATTGTAAGAAATTTTAGCCCACGACACACATTGAAAAAGTCTGTGTCGTCACAGTCATCAGTGTGGGTTGTGCCCTTCTCTGATTCTTCTAGTCTCTCTGTGTCTCTGTACAACCTGCTGGTGACACTCTAAGCTCAGTGGCCACTTCCGTCTGAGAACATCCTGTTTGAAGCCTCACAATGGTGCTGTGCTGTTGATCAGTTGTTAGGTGTCGTCTTGGTTTCATGATGATGAGGACTGTAAATACCAATTCTAATTGAATGCCCAAATTTATTGGGTGATTCATGGATCAAACACCTGTTGGGAATTTTGCCACTAAGCTCCTTTTTAGAGAACAGCAAGTTGTGCAAGAATACTGAAACGTATGTATGTTATTACTATAGTGTGTATACATATTTAGTGTCTTTTTTTTTTTTTTTTTTTTTTAATTTTTCACTGAGTAATCATGTTATTCCAGGAGCAGCTGCGGAGAACATGCTGGGTAGTCTGCTTTGCCTGCCTGGGTCAGGTTCCATACTATTAGACCCTTGTACTGGATCCACTATATCGGAGACGACCAGTGAAGCCTGGAGTGTGGAGGTCCTGCCCAGTGATTCGGGTGAGTCTCCATACTAGGTATCAAATTGTAATACACTTGCTGATTATATGTACCCATCTCCATTGATTAGAAAAAATGGCCTAATTGCATCAAACTGATCCCACTGCCTTAAATGGGATTCAGTTACAGGAGATGTAACGTCTAGGGTTTGTTTTTTTGTTTTTTTAAAAAAAAAAATTGCACTTTATTTTAATTTTTTTATTTTTTGCAAATCTGTAACTGCACTTTTATAGTAGTGCCTCTTTTGCACAAATGGCCAGAGCTTTAGATTTTTCTCTGTTCTATGTGATTATCGCATCTTCCAATTGGAATTCTATCAGAATCTTCATCAGGGGTTCATTTTGCACGTCTGTAGCCAGCCCCAGCGCCTCCATCATTTTTTCAATATATCTCGTTCAGTCAATGTCTCACGTTCAACTAAACGTCTTGATGACGCAGCAGGTTTTTTCCCAGAAGCACCAGACTTGAAGCAGGAAGAGCGGCTGCAGGAGCTGGAGAGCTGCTCGGGGCTGGGGAGCACGTCAGACGACACCGAGGTGCGAGAGGTCAGCTCCAGACCCAGCACGCCCGGCCTGAGCGTCGTGTCAGGTAAGAGCCTTTTAATTTTTTAAACCTAAATGTTTGTGTTAAATTGATTTCAGAAGAGATTAGATCCCAAATATTTAGCTGCTGATTTTCCTTTTTTAAAGGCATCAGTGCAACTTCTGAGGACATCCCCAACAAGATTGAAGACCTCCGCTCTGAGTGTAGCTCTGACTTTGGAGGAAAGGATTCAGTAACAAGTCCTGAAGTGGAGGACTGTGTTCACAGTAAGTGTTACAGGTTCTATGATTTTAGTAAGCTGCGGCTCCTGTTGCTGCTGCTGGCTGCGGCTCCTGTTGCTGCTGCTGGCTGCGGCTCCTGTTGCTGCTGCTGGCTGCGGCTCCTGTTGCTGCTGCTGGCTGCGGCTCCTGTTGCTGCTGCTGGCTGCGGCTCCTGTTGCTGCTGCTGGCTGCGGCTCCTGTTGCTGCTGCTGGCTGCGGCTCCTGTTGCTGCTGCTGGCTGCGGCTCCTGTTGCTGCTGCTGGCTGCGGCTCCTGTTGCTGCTGCTGGCTGCGGCTCCTGTTGCTGCTGCTGGCTGCGGCTCCTGTTGCTGCTGCTGGCTGCGGCTCCTGTTGCTGCTGCTGGCTGCGGCTCCTGTTGCTGCTGCTGGCTGCGGCTCCTGTTGCTGCTGCTGGCTGCGGCTCCTGTTGCTGCTGCTGCTGGCTGCGGCTCCTGTTGTTGCTGCTGCTGGCTGCGACTCCTGTTGTTGCTGCTGCTGGCTGCGGCTCCTGTTGTTGCTGCTGCTGGCTGCGGCTCCTGTTGTTGCTGCTGCTGGCTGCGGCTCCTGTTGTTGCTGCTGCTGGCTGCGGCTCCTGTTGTTGCTGCTGCTGGCTGCGGCTCCTGTTGTTGCTGCTGCTGGCTGCGGCTCCTGTTGCTGCTGCTGCTGGCTGCGGCTCCTGTTGCTGCTGCTGCTGGCTGCGGCTCCTGTTGCTGCTGCTGCTGGCTGCGGCTCCTGTTGCTGCTGCTGCTGGCTGCGGCTCCTGTTGCTGCTGCTGCTGGCTGCGGCTCCTGTTGTTGCTGCTGCTGGCTGCGGCTCCTCCTGTTTGTATATGTAATATATATATGTATTTTTAAAAAGGCTTTTCTTCGGCGCTCCATTGGGAGACCCAGACGATTGGGTGTATAGCTACTGCCTCCGGAGGCCACACAAAGTATTACACTAAAAAGTGTAAGGCCCCTCCCCTTCTGCATATACACCCCCCGTGGGATCACGGGCTGCTTCAGTTTTCATGCTTTGTGCGAAGGAGGTCAGACATCCACGCATAGCTCCACTGTTTAGTCAGCAGCAGCTGCTGACTATGTCGGATGGAAGAAAAGAGGGCCCATATGGGGCCCCCAGCATGCTCCCTTCTCACCCCACTTTTGTCGGCGGTGTTTGTTAAGGTTGAGGTACCCATTGCGGGTACGGAGGCTGGAGCCCACATGCTGTTTTCCTTCCCCATCCCCCCTCAGGGCTCTGGGTGAAGTGGGATCTTACCGGTCTCCAGGCACTGAGACCGGGCTCCATCCACAGACCCGGAGAACCTGCTGGATATGGAGCTGGGTATCGTCAGGGACAGGGCCCTGCTACATTAAGGTACTCTGTGTCCCCGTACACATCGCGCACACACACACCAGCATTGCTGGGAGTGCTAGTGCGCCGGGGACAACAGCGCGGAGCGCTTGTGCTATTATTCACTGCAGCTTAGCTGAGTGAATTTATGTGTTAGAAACTGCCGCGCCGGCCGCTGCGGGGTGTTTTACACTGTGGCGCGGCTGGGACTTGTGGTGCGCCGGGGACTTCCGCGCTGGCCGTGCACATAGGACGGCCGCGCTTATTACTCGAGTCCCCGGCTTTGCGGCCTAGTTTTCGCTTCGTTCCCGCCCCCAGCCCTGCCAGTCAGGGGAGGGGCGGGACGCTGTACAGAAAGTCAGCGCCGAGAGCTGGAGTCTGCTTTGCATTCTCCAGCCCCCTTCACTGGACACAGTGGGACGCCAGTTTCCCGCTCTTGTCTGGGGCACGCCCACGGCCCGCCCCTCTTCACAAGACGCCGGCAGCCATTCCTGCACGCAGTCTGGGCTGGAGAAGGGAGACAAGCTCTGGGCAACCAGTCACAGGATTCGGGCGACCACACACCCGCGTTTGTGCGGGCGGTAAGCAGCACCTGAAGTGCTGACCCCACTAATGCCATTTGTACTTTATGCCTAGATGGCTAGACTACAGCAGCAAAAAGCAAGGGTGCTAAGGCACAGGCTTTCTAGGCTGCTTGTATTGCATGTGCTGAAGTGTTCATTTGTACTTTATGCTGGTATGCTATACACTGCACTGTACGGTCGCTATTCTTGGCTATATACTTCTAGATGGCTAGACAACAGCAGCAAGAAAGCAAGGGTGCTGAGGCACAGGCTTTCTATGCTGCTTGTACTGCATGTGCTGAAGTGTTCATTTGTACTTTCTGCTTGTATGTTATACATTGCACTGTACGGTCGCTATTCTTGGCTATATGCTTCTAGATGGCTAGACAACAGCAGCAAAAAAGCAAGGGTGCCAAGGCACAGGCTTTCTATGCTGCTTGTACTGCACGTGATACTGTTCCACACGGCAGGTTCCACTGTCCCCATTGTGTGCAATGCTCCCCTGTAGCACTTGGTCAGCCGGGGTCTCTGCTAGAGGTGGCCAAAGGAACCACCTGTGAACCCTGTCCAGGGACAGGGACGGAGTTGCAGTTTCGGCTGATAGATTGTCTGTGACTGTGACTAACATCTTAGAGACTTTGCAGTCCAGACGGACCATGGGCAATGTTGATACAATGCTCCCTGGCCACCCTCATTTGGAACGAATCAGTGCTCCGGGGGGGTCCCATGCATCCCAGGGCGCAGGCTCTGACACGGACGACAGTCCCAGACAGCCTAAGCGAGCTCGCTGGGAGCGGCACTCGGCTTCATCACTGGTTAGGGTCCCAGCAGGACTCTCTGTATGATGAGGCAGACGTAGCTGATCAGGACTCGGATCCTGAGACCGCTCTCAATCCGGATACACCGGATGGTGACGCCATAGTGAATGATCTTCTAGCGTCCATCAAGGGAATGTTGGATATTTCTCCCTCAGCTCCTCCGGTGGAGGAGTCAGCTTCACAGCAGGAGAAATCCCTTTTCAGTATCTCAAGCGTATATTGAGTACTTTCTTCGGCGCTCCATTGGGAGACCCAGACGATTGGGTGTATAGCACTGCCCTCCGGAGGCCACACAAAGCAATTACACTAAAAAGTGTAAGGCCCCTCCCCTTCTGGCTATACACCCCCAGTGGGATCACTGGCTCACCAGTTTTCTGCTTTGTGCGAAGGAGGTCAGACATCCACGCATAGCTCCACTGTTTAGTCAGCAGTAGCTGCTGACTCTATCGGATGGAAGAAAAGAGAGCCCATATAGGGCCCCCAGCATGCTCCCTTCTCACCCCACTTGCGGTTTGTAAGGTTGAGGTACCCATTGCGGGTACGGAGGCTGGAGCCCACATGCTGCTTTCCTTCCCCATCCCCCTGAGGGGCTCTGTGGAAGTGGGATCTTACCGGCCCCCAAACCCTGAGGCCGAGCTCCATCCACAGACCCAGAGACCCTGCTGGAGGAGCTGAGTACAGTCAGGGACAAGGCCCTGCAACGTTCAGGTACTCTGTGTCCCCGCACAGACAGGCCACGCACACTCCAGGCTTGCTGGGTGTGCTAGTGCGCCGGGGGCACTAGCGCTGCGCGCTCGGGTTAGAGTCACTGCAGCTTAGCTGAGTGATTTTCTGTCTTGGGAACTACCGCGCCGGCCGCTCCGGGAGCGGCGGCGCCGCTGGGACTTGTAGTGCGCCGGGGACTCGCGCTGCCCGCGCTTTTACGGCGGCAGCGCTCATAAATCTAGTCCCCGGCTTTTGCGGCCTAGTTACGGTTCGTTCCCGCCCCCACCCTGTCAATCAGGGAAAGGGAGAGACGCTGTGCAATAGGCAGCGCCGAGGGCTGGAGCCTTATTTACATGCTCCAGCCCTCTCACTGGGCACAGTGGGGACGCAAGTTTCCCGCTCTTGGTCTCAACACGCCCAGGGCCCGCCCCTCTCCACAGGACGCCGGCAGCCATTCCTGCATGCAGTCTGGCTGGAGAACGGACACAGGCTCTGGGGGACTCAGACAAGGGACTCTGGCGACCACACACCCGCGTTTATGCGGGCGGTAAGCTGCACATAAATGCTGGCCCCACTAGTGCCACAGTGTTATTTGGTGCATTTTTTCTCTGTACCATATATATTTATATTGCACTGTACAGTCGCTTCTTGGCTTATACCCTCATTGCTCTGAGGAGACAACAACATGTCATCCGCAAAACGCAAGGGTGCCAAGGCACAGGCGGTATGCACTGCTTGTGCCGCATGTGGGGCTAATCTACCGGCAGGTTCCAATGACCCCCATTGTGTGCAATGTTCGGTCCCTGTGCCACTTCGTCAGCCAGAGTCTATGGTAGTAGTGGCCCAGGCAGAGACGCCTGTGAACCCTGCCCCGGTGACGGGGACAGAATTTGCAGTTTTTGCTGATAAGATGTCTGTGACTATGACAGAAATCCTGGAAACCTTGCAGTCCAGGCCAGTTTCTCAGACCATGGACACTGCTGTGTCTATGCTCCCCGGTCCCCCTCAGTTGGAACTAATCCGTACTTCAAGGGGGTCCCAGGCATCACAGGCTGAAGACTCTGACTCGGAAGACAGTCCCAGGCAGCCTAAGCGTGCTCGCTGGGAAAGACCCTCGCCGTCATCACACTGGTCAGGGTCTCAGCGAGACGAGGCTCTGTATGAGGAGACAGAGGTGGGTGATCAGGAATCTACTCCTGACACCGCTCTCAATCTAGATACCCCTGATGGTGACGCTATGGTAAATGACCTTATAGCGGCCATCAATAGCCAGAAGGGGAGGGGCCTTACACTTTTTAGTGTAATTGCTTTGTGTGGCCTCCGGAGGGCAGTGCTATACACCCAATCGTCTGGGTCTCCCAATAGGAGCTAGAAGAAAAGGAATTTACGGTAAGTAACAAAATTCCCTTCTTTCTGGCCACTCTGACTTCAGAGAAGCAATCCGGAAACACCACACTTATCCAGATAAGCGTTCTCCAATCGTATTAAGGATACACGTTATCCTTTTTTCTCCCTGACGTGGTCAAGCGCTGGACCCAGTGTCCAAAGGTGGATCCCCCAATCTCCAGGCTTGCGGCTAGATCCATAGTTGCAGTGGAAGATGGGACTTCACTTAAAGATGCCATTGACAGACAGATGGTCCTCTGGTTGAATTCTGTCTATGAAGCTATCGGCGTGTCGTTTGCTCCGGCATTCGCAGCCGTATGGGCATTCCAAGCTATTTCAGCTGGTCTTGCGCACGTGGACACTGTCACATGTATATCTGTGCCGCAGATGGCGTCCTTAACCTCGCAATGTCTGCATTGCGACTTACGCTATTAATGCTGTCCTGCACTCTACGAGCCGTACGTCAGTGGCGTCCGCCAGCTCCGTGGTTTTACGCAGAGCCTTGTGGTTGAGGGAATGGAAAGCAGATTCTGCTTCCAAAAAAGTGATTCACCAGTTTGCCATTATCTGGTGACAGACTGTTTGGTGAGCGATTGGATGAAATCATTAAACAGTCCAAGGGTAAGGACTCTTCCTTACACCAGCCCAGATCAAACACCCAACAGAGGAAGGGACAGTCGAGGTTTAGGTCCTTCCCAGGCTCGGGCAGGTCCCAATTGTCCTCGTCCAAAAGGACTCAAAAGGCTCAGAGAGGCGCAGATTCCTGGCGGGCTCAATCACGCCCAAGGAAGGCAGCCGGAGGAACCGCTACCAAGGCGGTTTCCTCATGACGTTCAGCCCTCTCTCTCCGCATCCGCGGTCGGTGGCAGACTCTCCCGCTTTGGCGACATTTAGCTGCCACAGGTCAAAGACCGGTGGGTGAGAGACATTTTGTCTCACGTGTACAGGATAGAGTTCTGTTCTCGTCCTCCGACTAGATCTTCAGAACTTCCTCACCTCCCGACCGAGCCGATGCTCTTCTGCAGGCAGAAGGAGTGGTAACCCCTGTTCCTCCTCAGGAACAAGATACGGTTTTTACTCCTATCTGGTTGTGGTACCAAAAAACGACGGCTCTTTCCGTTCCGTTTTGCACCTAAAACTGCTCAACAAGCACGTGAAAACCAGGCGGTTCCGGATGGAATCCCTCCGCTCCGTCATTGCCTTAATGTCTCAAGGAGATTTCCTAGCGTCAATAGACATCAGGATGCTTATCTCCACGTGCCGTTTGCTCCAGAGCACCGGTGTTGGCTACGATTCGTTATTGAAGACGAGCATCTTCAGTTCGTAGCCCTGCCCTTCGGTCTGGCGACAGCCCCACGGCTTTTCACCAAGTTCATGGCAGCAGTGGGAGCAGTCCTGCACTCTCAGGGTCACTCTGTGATCCCTTACTTGGACGATCTACTTGTCAAGGCACCCTCTCAAGAGGCATGCCAACACAGCCTGAACGTGGCGCTGGAGACTCTCCAGAGTTTCGGGTGGATCATAAACTTTTCAAAGTTAAATCTGACACCGACCCAATCGCTGACATATCTTGGCATGGAGCTTCACACTCTCTCAGCGATAGTGCAGCTCCCGCTGGACATACAGCGTTCACTACAGACGGGGGTGCAGTCTCTCCTTCAAGGCCAGTCACACCCCTTAAGACGCCTCATGCAGAGGCAGTCCCTTTCGCGCAGTTTCATCTGCGTCCACTTCTATAGGACATTCTTCGCCAATGGGATGGGAAGTCGACGTCCCTAGACAGGAACGTACCCCTTTCTCAGACGGGCAAGGACTCTCTTCAGAGGAGTCCACCCTTCAGATCAATGTTCTGGAAATCTGGGCAGGGTATCTTGCCCTGCAAGCCTTCCAGCAGAGGCTGGAAGGCAAACAGATCCGAATTCAGTCGGACAACTTCGCAGCGGTGGCATACATCAACCACCAAGGCGGAACACGCAGTCGGCAAGCCTCCCAGGAAGTCCGGCGGATTCTGATGTGGGTGGAAGACAGAGCATACACCATATCCGCAGTTCACATCCCGGGTGTAGAAAACTGGGAAGCAGACTTCCTCAGTCGCCAGGGCATGGACGCAGGGGAATGGTCTCTGCACCCGGACGGGTTTCAAGAAATCTGTAGCCGCTGGCGGAGGCCGGACGTCGACCTAATGGCGTCTCGGCACAACAAGGGCCCGATTTTCATGGCGCGGTCTCACGATCAAAGAGCTCTGGCGGCAGGCGCCTTAGTTCAGGATTGGTCGCAGTTCCAGCTACCCTATGTGTTTCCCCCTCTGACACTGTTGCCCAGAGGGCTACGCAAGATCAGCTCCGATTGCCGCCGCGCCATCCTCGTCGCCACAGACTGGCCGAGGAGGTCGTGGTACCCGCATCTGTGGCATCTCACGGTCGGCCAACCGTGGGCACTACCAGACCGGCCAGACTTACTGTCCCAAGGGCCGTTTTTCCATCTGAATTCTACGGCCCTGAACCTGACTGTGTGGCCATTGAGTCCTGGATCCTAGCGTCTTCAGGATTATCTCAAGACGTCATTGCCACCATAAGACGGGCTAGGAAGCCGACGTCTGCCAAGATCTACCACAAGACGTGGAAGATATTCTTATCTTAGTGCTCTGCTCAGGGAGTGTCTCCCTGGACATTTGCATTGCCTACTTTTCCTTCCTTCCTGCAATCTGGTTTGGGAAAAGGTTTGTCGCTCGGCTCCCTTAACGGACGAGTCCCAGCGCTGTCTGTATTCTTTCAGAAGCGCATAGTACGACTTCCTCAGGTACGCACGTTCCTGCAGGGGGTTTGTCACATTGTCCCTCCGTACAAGAGGCCGTTAGACCCATGGGATCTGAACAGGGTACTAATTGCTCTCCAGGAGCCGCCCTTTGAGCCTCTGAGGGATGTTTCACTTTCTCGACTTTCACAGAAAGTGGCCTTTTTGGTAGCGGTCACGTCTCTTCAGAGAGTGTCCGAGCTAGCAGCGCGGTCATCCAAAGCTCCCTTCCTGGTGTTTCACCAAGACAAGGTAGTGCTGCGCCTGATTCCGGGGTTTCTCCCTAAGGTGGTATCCCCCTTTCATCTCAGTCAGGATATCTCCTTACCTTCCTTTTCTCCTCATCCAGTTCATCGATATGAATTGGATTTGCATTTGTTGGATCTGATGAGAGCGCTCAGAATCTACATTTCCCGCACGGCGCCCCTGCGCCGCTCGGATGCACTCTTTGTACTTGTCGCTGGTCAGCGCAAAGGGTCGCAGGCTTCCAAATCCACCCTGGCTCGATGGATCAAGGAACCAATTCTTGAAGCCTACCGTTCTGCTGGGCTTCCGGTTCCATCAGGGCTGAAGGCCCATTCTACCAGAGCCGTGGGTGCGTCCTGGGCATTACGGCACCAGGCTACGGCTCAGCAGGTGTGCCAGGCGGCTACCTGGGCGAGTCTGCACACCTTCACCGAGCGTTATCAGGTGCATGCCTACGCTTAGGCGGATGCCAGCCTAAGTAGAAGAGTCCTGCAGGCGGCGGTTGCCTCCATGTAGGGAAGGGCTGTTTTTACAGTCCAAACTTGAGGTATTAATTTACCCACCCAGGGACTGCTTTTGGACGTCCCAATCGTCTGGGTCTCCCAATGGAGCGCCGAAGAAGAAGGGAATTTTGTTACTTACCGTAAATTCCTTTTCTTCTAGCTCCAATTGGGAGACCCAGCACCCGCCCCTGTTCCTTCGGGATTTTTGGGTTGTTCGGGTACACATGTTGTTCATGTTGAATGGTTTCAGTTCTCCGATGTTCCTTCGGATTGAATTGTTTAACCAGTTATTGGCTTTCCTCCTTCTTGCTTTTGCACTAAAACTGAAGCAGCCCGTGATCCCACGGGGGGTGTATATGCAGAAGGGGAGGGGCCTTACACTTTTTAGTGTAATACTTTGTGTGGCCTCCGGAGGCAGTAGCTATACACCCAATCGTCTGGGTCTCCCAATTGGAGCTAGAAGAAAAGGAATTTACGGTAAGTAACAAAATTCCCTTCTTGTGGATAACAGAAAAGGGTATTCCCATCTCCTATCCTAATATGAAGTAGATGCAATAATGGCAAATACCTCCAATTAAAAATGGTAGACTAGTTCTCTTGATATAGCCATGTCTCTTACCTCATGTGCAGGGCATTGTAGGTTTTGGTATCCATGGTTACAACTGCAAGCAACTGTCACTATTTGAGTGGTCGTAACCCTGGACAGCTAAGCTGCAATGCCCTGCACATGAGGCCAGAGACATGCTTATATCAGGAGAACTATACTACATTTCTATTTTGAGGTATTGGCTAATATTTTTCTTTACACCTTATACATATTGAGGTAGGATCTTGGAAATGGGAATACCCCTTTAATGATGAGTTGTTGGTCTAACTGCTAGGACTCGCACTGATCTGAAAAATGAGGAGGTTTTTGTCCTGTACTGGGCACTTTTATTCTCACTACAAAACTGAGCATCCGATCGTATACCTGCCCACCGCTCCATTGATTCTCTATGGGACTGCTGGAAAAAGCAGAGTACAGCGCTCAGCAGCCCCATAGACATTGAATGGAGTGGAGCTCATGAATGTGCACTGCCCTTCTATTGTACAGGATAAGTGACCCTCAGTCATTATCTTTATAGGCGATAGCTTGTCTTCACCAGACAATACCTTTTCATATTAAGCTTACTCTTTCTGTCCTATAAAGGGAAAAAAACCCTTTCAGCAGCCTCATTATCCTCCTAGGCAGAATTACAATGAGGGTTATCACCTATGTAGATAATATAATATGTGGGGGGCCTTCACTTCCCTGCGCAGTGACGTCTGCACAGATCACAGAGCATGCCCTATACAAGCCAGTGAGCAGACTAGTTTTCTATGTCCATGTGAATAAATACTACATGCCATTCACAGATGCAACAGTTCTACTCTTATTTGCTGCTCTTCTTCAGTGTTTTCACAGAGACCATCTATGGACCTCCTGCAACAAAAGACCAGTAATATGCCTTGTTTGTTTCCAGGCATCCATCATACCACGTCTCCTCCATCCCAGGCAGAGTCTTTGTTAGCCATGTTTGATCCTTTAGCACCAGCATCTAGTGAAGGTAATATAGCAATGTGTGCAGACGATTCTCTATTGTAATCTACATTTTTTTTTTTTTTTTTGCAAAACTGTATGCAATTCCACTTTTTTGGAGGAGAGGGGGGGGGGAAATGGTTGCTGATTACCTATCACTATCCAGGCAAGTCGGTCTTCCCCGTCCGGTGCTATCAGAGGCGAGGAGCACTTGCCGAACCTCTGTTGGGAGGTCCAATAAGGCTACGTTCCCACGATCAGTGTTTGTTTTCTCTATCGCTTCATTCGTGAACATTGGAAACCATAAGTAAAACAAAAAAAAACAATTTTTTTTAATTCCAGCTCACCCCTTAATGATGGAAGTCTTTTGCGGATGGTGCACGATTGGTCTAGGCCACGGCACTAGGAACAGCAAAAATAGGGCCTGGCAGAGATATCGATAGTAGATAGTTATATTTCTTCGGCGCTCCATTGGGAGACCCAGACGATTGGGTGTATAGCTACTGCCTCCGGAGGCCACACAAAGTATTACACTAAAAAGTGTAAGGCCCCTCCCCTTCTGGCTATACACCCCCCGTGGGATCACGGGCTGCTCAGTTTTCAAGCTTTGTGCGAAGGAGGTCAGACATCCACGCATAGCTCCACTGTTTTTAGTCAGCAGCAGCTGCTGACTATATCGGATGGAAGAAAAGAGGGCCCATACTAGGGCCCCCAGCATGCTCCCTTCTCACCCCACTTTTGTCGGGTGTTTGTTAAGGTTGAGGTACCCATTGCGGGTACGGAGGCTGGAGCCCACATGCTGTTTTCCTTCCCCATCCCCCCTCAGGGCTCTGGGTGAAGTGGGATCTTACAGGTCTCCAGGCACTGAGACCGGGCTCCATCCACAGACCCGGAGAACCTGCTGAATATGGAGCTGAGTATCGTCAGGGACAGGCCCTGCTACATTAAGGTACTCTGTGTCCCCGTACACATCGCGCACACACACACCAGCATTGCTGGGAGTGCTAGTGCGCCGGGGACAACAGCGCGGAGCGCTCGTGCTATTATTCAAGGCAGCTTTGCTGTGCGAATTTATGTATTGGGAACTGCCGCGCCGGGCCGCTGCTGGGTGTTTTTACACTGTGGCGCGGCTGGGACTTGTGGTGCGCCGGGGACTCCGCGCTGGCCGTGCACATAGGACGGCCGCGCTTATTACTCGAGTCCCCGGCTTTGCGGCCTAGTTTTCGTTTCGTTCCCGCCCCCAGCCCTGCCAGTCAGGGGAGAGGCGGGACGCTGTACAGAAAGTCAGCGCCGAGGGCTGGAGTCTGCTTTGCATTCTCCAGCCCCCTTCACTGGACACAGTGGGACGCCGGTTTCCCGCTCTTGCCTGGGGCACACCCACGGCCCGCCCCTCGTCACACGAGCTGGAGAAGGACGCCGGCAGCCATTCCTGCAGTCCGAGCTGGAGAACGGAGACAAGCTCTGGGCAACCAGTCACAGGACTCTGGCGACCACACACCCGCTTATAGGCGGGCGGTAAGCAACACCTGAAGTGCTGACCCCACTAAATACCGTTGTGTCCATTTGTATTTTATGCTTACACTGCACTGTAGGTCGCTATTTTTGGCTATATGCCCTCTTAGATGGCGAGACAACAGCAGCAAAAAAGCAAGGGTGCTAAGGCACAGGCTTTCTATGCTGCTTGTATGGCATGTGCTGAAGTGCTCATTTGTACTTTATGCTTGTATGCTATACATTGCACTGTACGGTCGCTATTCTTGGCTATATGCTCCTAGATGGCTAGACTACAGCAGCAAAAAAGCAACACAGGCTTTCTATGCTGCTTTTACTGCATGTGATACTGTTCCACCGGCAGGTTCCACTGACCCCCATTGTGTGCAATGCTCCCCTGTAGCACTTGGTCAGCCGGGGTCTCTACTAGTGCAGTTTCGGCTGATAGATTGTCATGGGATAGTGACTTGCAGTCCAGACAGGCCATGGGCAATCTTGATCATTGCTCCCTGGCCACCCTCATTTGGAACAAAATCAGTGCTCCGGGGGGGTCCCAGGCATTCCAGGGTGAAGGCTCTGACACGGACGACAGTCCCAGACAGCCTAAGCGAGCTCGCTGGGAGCGGCACTCGGCTTCATCACTAGTCAGGGTCACAGCAGAGGACTCTCTGTATGATGAGGCAGACGTCGCTGATCAGGACTTTGATCCTGACACCGCTCTCAATCCGGATACACCGGATGGTGACGCCATGGCGAATGATCTTATAGCGTCCAGCAATGGCATGTTGGATATTTCTCCCCCAGCTCCTTCAGTGGAGGAGTCAGCTTCACAGCAGGAGAAATCCCATTTCAGTATCTCAAGCGTATATTGAGTACTTTTCTGGCCACGCTGACTTCAGAGAAGCAGTTCAGAATCACCACGCTTACCAGATAAGCGTTTCTCCAAACGTATTAAGGATACATGTTATCCCTTTCCCCCTGACGTGGTCAAGCGCTGGACCCAGGGTCCAAAGGTGGATCCCCCAATCTCCAGGCTTGCGGCTAGATCCATAGTTGCAGTGGAGATGGGACTTCACTTAAAGATGCCATTGACAGACAGATGGACCTCTGGTTGAAATCTGTCTATGAAGCTATCGGCGTGTCGGTTGCTCCGGCATTCGCAGCCGTATGGGCACTCTAAGCTATTTCAGCTGGTCTTGCGCAGCTGGTCTTGAGCACAGGTACATCTGTGCCGCAGGTAGCGTCCTTATCCTCGCAATGTCTGCATTGCGACTTACCCTATTAATGCTGTCCGAAAGAGACAGTCGAGGTTTCGGTCCTTCCCAGGCTCGGGCAGGTCCAAATTGTCCTAGTCCAAAAGGGCTCAAAAGGCTCAGAGGGGCTCAGATTCCGGGCGGGCTCAATCACGCCCAAGGAAGGCAGCCAGAGGAACCGCTTCCAAGGCGGTCTCCTCATGACTTTAAGCTCTCTCTCTCCGCATCCGCGGTTGGTGGCAGACTCTCTCGCCTTGGCGACATTTAGCTGCCACAGGTCACAGACCGGTGGGTGAGAGACATTGTGTCTCACGTGTACAGGATAGAGTTCTGTTCTCGGCCTCCGGCTCGATTCTTCAGAACTTCCCCACCTACCCACCGAGCCGATGCTCTTCTGCAGGCAGAAGGAGTGGTAATTCCTGTTCCTCTTCAGGAACAAGACACGGTTTTTCCTCCAATCTGATTGTGGGGGACCTAAAACTGCTCAACAAGCACGTGAAGGCCAGGCGGTTCCGGATGGCATCCCTCCGCTCCGTCATTGCCTCAATGTCTCAAGGAGATTTCCTAGCATCAATAGACATCAGGATGCTTATCTCCACGTGCCGATTGCTCCAGAGCACCAACGTTTGCTACGTTTCGTTATTGAAGACGAGCATCTTCAGTTCGTAACCCTGCCCTTCGGTCTGGCGACAGCCCTACGGGTTTTCACCAAGTTCAGGGCAGCAGTGAGAGCAGTCCTGCACTCTCAGGGTCACTCGGTGATCCTTCCTTGGACGATCGACTTGTCAAGGCACCCTCTCAAGAGGCATGCCAACACAGCCTGAACGTAGCGCTGGAGACTCTCCAGAGTTTCGGGTGGATCATCAACTTCTCAAGGTTAAATCTGACACCGACCCAATCGCTGACATATCTGGGCATGGAGTGTCACGCTCCCTCAGCGATAGTGAAGCTTCCGCTGGACAAACAGCGTTCACTACAGACGGGGGTGCAGTCTCTCCTTCAAGGCCAGTCACACCCCTTAACACGCCTCATGCAGAGGCAGTCACTTTCGCGCAGTTTCATCTGCGTCCACTCCAATGTGACATTCTTTGCCAATGGGATGGGAAGTCGACGTCCCTAGAAGGAACGTCCCCCTTCTCAGACGGTCAAGGACTCTCTTCAGAGGAGTCCATCCTTCAAATCAATGTGCTGGAAATCTGGGCAGTGTATCTTGCCCTGCAAGCCTTCCAGCCGTGGCTGGAAAGCACACACATCCGAATTCAGTCGGACAACTCCACAGCGGTGGCATACATCTACCACCAAGGCGGAACACGCAGTCGGCAAGCCTCCCAGGAAGTCAGGCGGAGTCTGATGGGGGTGGAAGACAGAGCATCCACCATATCCGCAGTTCACATCCCGGGCGCAGAAAACTGGGAAGCAGACTTCCTCAGTTGCCAGGGTATGGACGCAGGGGAATGGTATCTTCTCCCGGACGGTTTTCAGGAAATCTGTCAACGCTGGGGGATGCTGAACGTCGACCTAATAGCGTCTCGGCACAACAACAAGGTTCCGATTTTCATGGCGCGGTATCACGATCAAAGAGCTCTGGCGGCAGACGCCTTAGTTCAGGTTTGGTCGCAGTTCCAGCTAACCTATGTGTTTCCCCCTCTGACACTGCTGCCCAGAGGGCTACGCAACATCAGGTCCGTTTGCCGCCGCGCCATCCTCATCGCCACAGACTGGCCGAGGAGGTCGTAGTACCCGGATCTGTGGCATCTCACGGTCTGCCAACCGTGGGCACTACCAGCCCGGCCAGACTTACTGTCCCAAGGGCCGTTTTTTCCATCTGAATTCTACGGCCCTGAACCTGACTGTATGGCCTTTGAGTCCTGAATCCTAGCGTCTTCAGGATTATCTCAAGACGTCATTGCCACCATGAGACAGACTAGAAAACCGACGTCTGCCAAGATCTACCACAGGATGTGGAGGATATTCTTCTCTTAATGCTCTGCTCAGGGAGTGTCTCCCTGGCCATTTGCATTCCCTACTTTTCCTTCCTTCCTGCAATCTGGTTTGGAAAAAGGTTGTCACTCGGCTACCTTAAAGGACAAGTCTCAGCGCTATCTGTATTCTTCAGAAGCGCCTAGCACCACTTCCTCAGGTACACACGTTCCTGCAGGAGGTTTGTCACATTGTCCCTCTGTACAAACGGCCGTTAGACCCATGGGATCTGAGCAGGGTACTAATTGCTCTCCAGAAGCCGCCCTTCGAGCCTCTGAGGGATCTTTCACTCTCTCGACTTTCCCAGAAAGAGGCCTTTCTGGTAGCGGTCACGTCTCTTAGGAGAGTGTCCGAGCTAGCAGCGCTGTCATCCAAAAGCTCCCTTCCTGGTGTTTCACCAAGGCAAGGTAGTGCTGCGCCCGATTCCGGAGTTCTCCCTAAGGTGGTATCCCCCTTTCATCTCAATCAGGATATCTCCTTACCTTCCTTTTGCCTCATCCATTTCATCGATATGAAATGGATTTGCATTTGTTGGATCTGGTGAGAGCACTCAGAATCTACATTTCCCGCACGGCGCCTCTGCGCCGCTCGGATGCACTCTCTGTGCTTGTCGCTATTCAGCGTAAAGAGTCGCAGGCTTCCAAATCCACCCTGGCTCGATGGATCAAGGAACCAATTCTTGAAGCCTACTGTTCTGCTGGGCTTCCGGTTCCATCAGGGCTGAAAGCCCATTCTACCAGAGCCGTGGGTGCGTCCTAGGCATTACGGCACCAGGCTACGGCTCAGCAGGTGTGCCAGGCAGCTACCTGGTCGAGTCTGCACACTTTCACCAAGCATTGTCAGGTGCATACCTACGCTTAGGCGGATGTCAGCTTAGGTAGAAGAGTCCTGCAGGCGGCGGTTGCCTCCTTGTAGGGAAGGGCTGTTTTACAGCTCTAACATGAGGTATTAATTTACCCACCCAGGGACTGCTTTTGGACGTCCCAATCATCTGGGTCTCCCAATGGAGCGCCGAAGAAGGGAATTTTGTTACTTACCGTAAATTCCTTTTCTTCTAGCTCCAATTGGGAGACCCAGCACCCGCCCTGTTTCCTTCGGGATTTTTGGTTGTTCGGGTACACATGTTGTTCATGTTGAACGGGTTTCAGTTCTCCGATGTTACTTCGGAGTGAATTTGTTTAAACCAGTTATTGGCTTTCCTCCTTCTTGCTTTAGCACTAAAACTGAGCAGCCCGTGATCCCACGGGGGGTGTATAGCCAGAAGGGGAGGGGCCTTACACTTTTTAGTGTAATACTTTGTGTGGCCTCCGGAGGCAGTAGCTATACACCCAATCGTCTGGGTCTCCCAATTGGAGCTAGAAGAAAAGGAATTTACGGTAAGTAACAAAATTCCCTTCTTTTATTCAAACCATGTAAAAATAGATTAAAACACGAACAGACGCGTTTCATAATTACGTCCTTGCTCCTAGTCCAGAACTGTAAACAAGGAAGTAATTCCGAAACGTGTCTGTCCGTGTTTTAATCTATTTTAGCATGGTTTGAATAAAAATATAAAACTACTATGGATGTCGCTGCTGGACCCTATTTTTGCTACAAACCATGGGTGGAGGAGGCGGCCCCGAGGAGGCGGCCCCGAGGAGGCGGCCCCGAGGAGGCGGCCCCGAGGAGGCGGCCCCGAGGAGGCGGCCCCGAGGAGGCGGCCCCGAGGAGGCGGCCCCGAGGAGGCTTACACTATGCAAGAAACGTGAAATCCTCAATAGGATACACCCAGCAATTGGAGCTAAGATGATCAATGTTAGCTTAGTGTCAGTAGGAGGCAGACACAGGGCTGCTCTCAGCCCCATTTGTGCCGTATATTTGTTGATTTATTAATTATTTCTCTTTTTTTTTTTTTTTCCTTCAGGTACATCTTGTGAGGGCAACTGAGTGAAGTTTTCACTCTGTCATCCCACCTAGAGACTGAGCGCACAGTGTGGGGTTGCATCACTACTGTTAACTTTGTTCTGTTCGGCAGGACCCTATTCCCCCCCCAGCGCAGAGTGTTAGGGTGCTCCCCGCAGGTCGGTCCTTGCCACCATTCCCCTTCCAGCTCCCCTTTTTAGAGCCTGACATGCAGGGAGGGAATGCAAAACAAGAATGCCGCGGATACACCTTCACATGTTTCTCAACGCTGGCAGGAAACTAGCCAGGTCTTTCACCGGTAAGGAACAACCACGGTAAGGGCAGCCTCCAGTCAAGGAGACCACCTATGCCAAACATGGTATCCATCCACAGACAGCTGTTTCGGGGTATTTGCCCCTCATCAGTGTGGAGTAGGAAACTGGCTAGTGGGAGCAATGCCTTGTTCTAGTGTCACTGCGTTGATGTTGATCTCCCTGAGGTCAACCATCCTTACCTATGCAGGGAGGGAAGACTGAACCAGTGCCTTCCAGACACCCGGAGGACAGCGTTTGGAACGTCTGGCTGCAAAGAAGGATTTGGGATCTTTAGGACCAGTATTACCTCTTCCCTAAGTAGTTAGAAGGATCCTAGTGTATTAAGTTGTCTCTTAGCAGCGCATCCCCTGATTCCACGGTCTTTCCCCTTCTGCTGTCCTTCTATTCCTTTATTTTCACTGTTTCAGGACTTTCGCTGTGGCTTCCAAGCCTCCCTGGTTCTCTTCAGCGGCCACTCTCCCAAATTTAGTCCCCGGCTTTACCATGCCCCTGACAGCCCAGCCAATCACATACACCAGCTCTCTCACGCTGTCTGCCTTCAACCTATCTCTTCATACAGTAGCGCGACAACCCTGCATGTGTGCTTCCAAAGTAGCCTCTCCCACTTTCCTCCAGCGCCATTTTCCTACATACTGGCCCTTCTCTCTCAGCCTCCTTCGGCCCACAACCAGGGACTTCAGAGCCAGCCATCAGCAGATCTCTGCATACTGGCTACTGTACAGGGGTGAGCTTTTCTACCTGTTTTAACCGTTCTCCATGCATTTCCGCCATGAGTCCCGAAACGGCTGTCTGTGGATGGATATGTGGTCTTGGTATTTCCCTTGTCATATCTTTAAACTCGTCAAGAGTTGGATATTGACTAAAAGGGACACTTAATATGGTGGTTGTGGTGGTGTCCTAAAAAGAGCCACTCCTTGGCTAGGTCCTTCCCGGAGGGATATCTGGCTATTTTCTGTGTCGAGACTCCTAACAGATGCTCCACGGACCTTTTTGATTTGCATACTTCCCAGGGGGCAATGCACCCAGGATTTCACTGTGTTGAGCGCCTTTGCTGGCTGCCGGCAGTGTTTTCTCTGGCTGGTCTCCCTGAGATCAGTGATTGTTTTGTCGTCCTATCCAGTGAGTCAGACCCATCATTTAGCATGATCCTCTTGATTGATTGTAGCAGCAGACCTGGGCTCTGTCCACCCTCCAGTGAGTGAGACCCACCATCTACCACGAACCACATGACCTTTCTCAGCAGTGGTCCAAGTGCTTTGTCCATTACCAAGTGAATTAGAACCACCATCTTCCACAAATCATTTCGCAAATCGCAACAACTGTCTAGGGAACTGTCCACTATCCAGTGAGCCAGACAAATCATCTACTATGGTCCACATGGCTGATTGCATCTCGGTCCCACTGACCTCAGGCCATGTCATTCCCTCAGTATCTATGAATGTTAGTTGGCACTTACCTCTTCTTTCTTACGGAGATGAGATCATAGCATGTTTTCTTTATCGTTCCTATGGGAGACCCAGCCCATGGGTGTATAGCTACTGCCTCCGGAGGACACACAAAGTTACTACACTCAAAACGTGTAGCTCCTCCCTCCCAGTATATACACCCCCTGCTAGCCAGTCCTAGCCAGTTTTTTGCTTTGTGTCAGGAGAGATCACACACACACATGCATCCTTTTTTGATTTTCATTTTTTCTACAGATTTGGAAGAAAAGCGGGTCCACTGGACCCCCGGCATGTCCCCCTGGCGGCGGTGCTGTTAAGGTTGATTCAGGGCAAGAGCCCTTCATGCCGCGCTCCTTCACCATCCCATGCTGGGGCTCTGGCTTGAAGTGGGAGCCAACACGGTTCTCACTGCTTTGCAGGAGACCGGCCTCCATCCGCAGTCCTTTGACAGGACCCTGCTGGACGGAGCACTGGACCCTGCGTCTCAAAGCTAAGTATAGAGACGTTATTCAGAGGGTCCTTCTGCAATGTGGGGCACTTTATTAGGGGGACAGTGTTTGACTTTGATAATGCTGCTTTTACTGTTTCCGGCCGGTTCCACTGTTTTTTTCTGTGTACCGCGCCGATGATGCCTGATTTTCGGCCGCATGTTTAACTCTAGGTCCCGGCTTCAGCCGCGGCCTAGTTTCGTCTCGTTCCCCTGCATGTCAGTCATGCAAGGGGACGCTGCGGCGCCGCCCGCCGGCCACTCTGCACAGGGGAGGACACTCCTTGTTGAGGAGATGATTCCCTCCCCTGTACATTTCTTAGCCCTCCGTTTCCCGCTCCTGGGTTAACCCCCGCCCTCCCCCTCACTCTAGCGCCATTTTCTCAGCGTTCTTAGTACGCTGATCGGCGCTGGCTGCTCTGCAGTGCAGAGGGAGTGAATATCTGGCTGGGGGTCCAGGCTTGGAACCTGGGGGGGCACTCACAGCGGCCTGACAAGTCACAACCTCTGGTTGTGCACTTTTATATACTATCAGGGCATCGTGAAGGAGTTAATTCTTTATTATAGAACCTCCTCCTCAGCAGCATGTCTCACTAGGAGCAAAGCTCCAAGGCTGTACACTACATGTTCTGCATGTAAGCTCATCTGCCTGAACCGGCACAGACCCATACTGTCATGGTTCTTAGGTGGTGGTGCCTCAGCCTGGAGTCTCCCCAGGCTGAACCCCTGTCTTGTGTTTTCTAGACATTCTAGACAGAGCCCCCCACCTCTGCAGCAGGTCTCACAGAGCGAGGCTGCAGGCTGTTTTTTATTATCCACTGCTGGTAGTCTCGTACGGCTGTACCGAGCTCATAACCGCTGTGGCCCCTCAGCTTGGAGCCTCATGCATGGTCCCTCCAGGTGCTCCGGGTTCGGTGGCTGACCCCTGGGGGCATCTCTGTTTCCAGGGGTCGGCTGTCCCGGCATCCCCTGAGCATGCAACCCCCTTCTCAGGGCGTTTTTTGCTTGCTCAGCAAAGCTCACAGATCCCGTCCTCCTGACAGGGAGACGCAGGGTCCCCTGTCCTCCCCGTCCCGCAGCTCCGATACGAGCTGACCCACTGGACGAGGAGGATGTCTCTATCAGGGGCTCGGACGCTGCTTTACGTACTTTGATCCGTCCGTAGATGACGGGGATGCGAATGATTAGAGTCCATTATATTGGACCTCCAGCTGCCTGTATCAGGGGAGTATTCCCCGCTGGCAAAAAGGCATCAGTATACCTTTAACAAGACGAGGAGTGTGTTCCTTAACCACTCCAGTTTTCTTCAGCGCTCTATTGGGAGACCCAGACGATTGGGGTATAGCTACTGCCCTCTGGAGGCCACACAAAGCACTACATTAAAAGTGCAAGGCCCCTCCCCCTCTGGCTATACCCCCCCGTGGTATCACGGGTTCTCCAGTTTTAGCTTTGTGTGCGAAGGAGGTCAGACATTCCATGCATAGCTCCACAGATTTTAGTCAGCAGTAGCTGCTGACTGTTTCGGATGGAAGAAAAGAGGACACATATAGTGTCCCCAGCATGCTCCCTTCTCACCCCTGGATGGTGTTGTAAGGTTGAGGTACCTATTGCTGGTACAGGGCTGGAGCCTGACATGCTGTTTTCCTTCCACATCCCCTTGTAGGGCTCTGTGGAAGTGGGATCCTGCCGGCCTCTCAGCTCTGATGCCGGGCTCCATCCACAGACCCATTAGAACCTGATGGATTCGGAGCAGGAGTACGATCAGGGACAGGGCCCTGCATCTTACAGGTACTCTGTGTCCCCGGCAGGCACAGACACACTCCGGGCTGGCTGGGTGTTATAGTGCGCCGGGGACCGCAACGTGGAGTTGGTGTCCCTACAGATTACTGGGGGATTGTTTGTGTTTGGGAACGCAGCGCCGACCCCCTCTGGACCGGGCGGCGCTGCTGTGACTTGTGGTGCGCCGGGGATCCGCCGTCCGCGCTTTTACGGCGGCGGCGGTTATAACTTTAGTCCCCGGCTTTTTGGGCCTAGGACGCCGGCAGCTCCGTTTCGTTCCCGCCCCCACCCTGTCATTCAGGGTAGGGGAGAGACGCTGTTCGCTAGCAGCGACGAGGGCTGGAGCCTGATTTACATGCTCCAGCCCTCTCACTTGGCACAGAGGGAAGCAGGCTTCCCGCTCTTGGCCAGGAACGCCCAGGGCCCGCCCCCCTTCCTCTCTCGAGACGCCGGCAGCCATTACATGCATGCCTGGCTGGAGGAAGGACGCAAGGCTCTGGGAGACCTGGACTAGGGGCTATCTGGCGACCACACACCCGCTTTTTAAGCGGGCGGTAAGCGATTTTTCTGTGCTGGTCCCTCTAGTGCCTCACTGTGTATCAGTGTACTGGATACAGTTATATAGATATTGTATTTCTTGCACTGTGAGGTGCGCTTCTGGCTGCATATCCCAGATCGCTCTGTGGAAGCAGCAACATGTCATCCTCAAAACGCAAGGCGGCCAAGGCAAAAAGGGCTGTGTATACTGCGTGTGCTGCATGTGGGGCTAATCTACCAGCAGGCTCTGATGACCCCCATTGTGTGCAATGCTCCGACCCGGTGCTGCTTCGCCAGCCGGAGTCAGGAGAGGTAGCGACCCAGGCTGAGACGCTTGTAAGTTCTGCCCCGGTGACAGGGACGGACTTTGCAGTTTTTGCAGATAATATGTCTGTATCTATGGCAAAAATCCTTGAGACCTTGCAATCTATGCATGGGGCTCAGTCTCTGGGCACGGCGAGGCCTCTGTCCTCAGGTCCCCCTTACTTGGAATGTATCCAGCCCACAGGGGGGTCCCCGGCTTCACAGGCCGAGGATTATGACTCAGATGATGGCCCCAGCCACCCTAAGCGAGCTCGCTGGGAAAGACCCTCGACGTCATCACACTGCTCAGGGTCTCAGCGCAATCAGTCTCCCTGTGATGTGTCTGATGAGAGTGATCAGGAATCCACTCCTGGAACCCCTCTCAACCTGGATACCCCGGATGGGGATGCCATGGTAGACGACCTTATCTCAGCCATCAATAGGCTGTTGGATATTTCTCCCCCAGCCCCTTCAGCAGAAGAGGCGGCTGCGGAGCAGGAAAAGTTTCGTTTCCTTTATCCCAAGCGTAAATTGAGTGCTTTGTTAGATCACTCTGACTTCAGAGAATCAATCCAGAAGCACGACGCTCACCCAGAAAGGCGTTTCTCTAAACGATCTAAAGATACGCGTTTCCCTTTCCCCCCTGAGGTGGTCAAGCGCTGGACACAGTGTCCAAAGGTAGACCCCCCGATTTCCAAACTTGCAGCTAGATCCATAGTTGCAGTGGAGGATGGCGCTTCACTTAAAGATGCCAATGACAGACAGATGGACCTTTGGTTAAAGTCTGTCTATGAAGCTATAGGCGCGTCGTTTGCTCCGGCATTCGCAGCCGTATGGGCACTCCAGGCTATTTCAGCTGGCTTAGCAAAAGTGGATGCTATCATGCATCCAGCAGTGCCGCAAGTGGCGCACCTTACCACGCAGATGTCGGCGTTTGCGTCTTACGCTATCAATGCGGTCCTAGAATCTACCAGTCGCACCTCAATGGCGTCCGCCAATTCGGTAGTTTTGCGCAGAGCCTTGTGGTTAAAGGACTGGAAAGCAGATGCTGGTTCCAAAAAATGTTTAACCAGTTTGCCTTTGTCTAGAGAGAGACTGTTTGGCGAGCCATTGGCTGACATCATTAAGCAGTCCAAGGGTAAAGACTCCTCTTTACCACAACCCAGAACACCCAAACCTCAGCAGAAAAAGTGGCAGCAGAGGTTTCAGTCCTTTCGAGGTTCGGGCAAGACACCATTTACTTCGTCCAAAGGGACTCAGAGGACGCAAAGAAACTCAGATTCGTGGCGGACTCACACACGCCCCAAGAAAGCAAATGGAGGTACCGCTTCCAAAGCGGCTACCTCATGACTTCCAGCCCCCCCCCTCCGCATCGCCGGTCGGGGGCAGGCTCTCCCGCTTTTCCGGCATTTGGATGTCACAGGTCAAAGACCGGTGGGTGACGGACATTTTGTCTCGCGGGTACAGAATCGAGTTCAATTCTCGTCCTCCAGCTCGGTTCTTCAGAACCTCCCCACGGCCAGACCGAGCAGATGCTCTGCTGCAGGCGGTGGATTCCCTAAAAGCGGAAGGAGTGGTTATCCCAGTCCCTCCTCAGGAACAAGGGCAAGGGTTTTACTCCAATCTCTTTGTGGTTCCAAAAAAGGACGGCTCGTTCCGTCCTGTTCTGGACCTAAAACGGCTCAACAAACATGTGCACGCCAGGAGGTTCCGGATGGAAACCCTCCGCTCTGTCATTGCCTCAATGTCCAGAGGAGACTTCCTTGCCTCAATAGACATCAAAGATGCTTATCTCCACGTGCCAATTGCTACAGAACATCAACGTTTTCTACGTTTTGTGATAGGAGACGACCATTTTCAGTTCGTAGCTCTTCCATTTGGTCTGG
This sequence comes from Anomaloglossus baeobatrachus, assembly GCF_048569485.1. Lineage (NCBI taxonomy): Eukaryota > Metazoa > Chordata > Amphibia > Anura > Aromobatidae > Anomaloglossus > Anomaloglossus baeobatrachus. Next base: position 191,448,812 of record NC_134361.1, read on the forward strand.
CGACAGCCCCACGGGTCTTCACCAAGGTCATGGCGGCGGTGGTAGCAGTCTTGCACTCTCAGGGACACTCGGTGATTCCTTACCTAGACGACTTATTGGTCAAAGCTCCCTCTCAGGAGGCATGCCAACTCAGCCTGAATGCTACGCTGGAGACTCTACAGTCTTTCGGATGGATCATCAACTTTCCAAAGTCGATCCTATCACCGACTCAGTCACTAACGTATCTTGGCATGGAGTTTCATACTCTAGCAGCGATAGTGAAGCTTCCGCTGGACAAGCAGCGGTCACTACAGACAGGGGTGCAATCTCTCCTGCAGGGCCAGTTGCATCCCTTGCGGCGCCTCATGCATTTCCTAGGGAAGATGGTGGCAGCCATGGAAGCAGTTCCCTTTGCGCAGTTTCATCTGCGCCCACTTCAATGGGACATTCTCCGCCAATGGGACGGGAAGTCAACGTCCCTGGACAGGAAAGTCTCGCTTTCCCAGACGGCCAAAGACTCTCTACAATGGTGGCTCCTTCCCACATCATTGTCTCAGGGAAGATCCTTCCTGCCCCCATCCTGGGCAGTAGTCACGACAGATGCGAGTCTGTCAGGGTGGGGAGCAGTATTTCTCCACCACAGGGCTCAGGGGACGTGGACTCCGCAGGAGTCCACCCTTCAGATCAATGTTCTGGAGATCAGAGCAGTGTATCTTGCTCTACTGGCCTTCCAACAGTGGCTGGAAGGAAAGCAGATCCGAATCCAATCGGACAACTCCACAGCGGTGGCATACATCAACCACCAAGGAGGGACGCGCAGTCGGCAAGCCTTCCAAGAAGTCCGGCGCATTCTAATGTGGGTGGAGGACAGAGCATCCACCATATCCGCGGTTCACATCCCAGGCGTAGAAAACTGGGAAGCAGACTTCCTCAGTCGCCAGGGCATGGACGCAGGGGAATGGTCCCTTCACCCGGACGTGTTTCAGGAAATCTGTCGCCGCTGGGGAGTGCCGGACGTCGACCTAATGGCATCCCGGCACAACAACAAGGTCCCGGCATTCATGGCGAGGTCGCGCGATCAAAAAGCTCTGGCGGCAGACGCCTTGGTTCAAGATTGGTCGCAGTTTCAGCTCCCATACGTGTTTCCGCCTCTGGCGCTCTTGCCCAGAGTGCTACGCAAGATCAGATCCGAGTGCAGCCGCGTCATACTCGTCGCTCCAGACTGGCCGAGGAGGTCGTGGTATCCGGATCTGTGGCATCTCACGATCGGTCGACCGTGGTCACTGCCAGACCGACCAGACTTACTGTCCCAAGGGCCGTTTTTCCATCAGAATTCTGCGGCCCTGAACCTGACTGTGTGGCCATTGAGTCCTGGATCCTAGCATCTGCAGGATTATCTCAGGGAGTCATTGCCACAATGAGACAAGCTAGAAAGTCGAATTCGGCTAAGATCTACCACAGAACGTGGAAGATTTTCTTGTCCTGGTGCTCTGCTCAGGGAGTGTCTCCCTGGCCATTTGCATTGCCCAAGTTTCTTTCCTTCCTGCAATCGGGGTTAGAAAAGGGCTTGTCGCTCAGCTCCCTTAAAGGGCAAGTTTCGGCACTATCCGTGTTTTTTCAGAAGCGTCTAGCACGTCTTCCTAAGGTGCGCACGTTCCTGCAGGGGGTCTGTCATATTGTGCCCCCGTACAAGCGACCGTTAGATCCATGGGATCTGAACAGGGTACTAGTTGCTCTCCAGAAGCCGCCCTTCGAGCCTCTGAAGGAAGTTTCCTTTTCTCGGCTGTCGCAGAAAGTGGCGTTTCTTGTTGCAATCACATCGCTTCGGCGAGTGTCTGAGCTGGCAGCTCTGTCATCTAAGGCTCCCTTCCTGGTGTTCCATCAGGACAAGGTTGTGCTGCGCCCCATTCCGGAGTTTCTCCCTAAGGTCGTATCCTCTTTTCATCTTAATCAGGATATTTCCTTGCCTTCTTTTTGCCCTCATCCGGTTCACCGGTATGAAAAGGCCTTACGTTTGCTAGATCTGGTGAGAGCACTCAGAATCTACATTTCCCGCACGGCGCCCATACGCCGTGCCGATGCACTTTTCGTCCTTGTCGCTGGTCCGCGCAAGGGGTTGCAGGCTTCTAAAGCCACCCTGGCTCGATGGATCAAAGAACCACTTCTAGAGGCCTACCGTTCTGCGGGGCTTCCGGTTCCTTCAGGGCTAAAAGCCCACTCCACCAGAGCCGTGGGTGTGTCCTGGGCATTACGTCACCAGGCTTCGGCTCAACAGGTGTGCCAGGCAGCTACCTGGTCCAGTCTGCACACTTTCACCAAGCATTATCAGGTGCATACCTATGCTTCGGCGGATGCCAGCTTAGGTAGAAGAGTCCTGCAGGCGGCAGTGACACCCCCGTAGGGGAGGGCTGTTTTGCAGCTCTAACATGAGGTATTTCTTTACCCACCCAGGGACAGCTTTTGGACGTCCCAATCGTCTGGGTCTCCCAATAGAGCGCTGAAGAAGAAGGGAATTTTGTTACTTACCGTAAATTCCTTTTCTTCTAGCTCTTATTGGGAGACCCAGCACCCGCCCTGTTGTCCTTCGGGATGTTTTTTTGTTGTTTGCGGGTACACATGTTGTTCATGTTGAACGGTTTTTCAGTTCTCCGATGTTATTCGGAGTTAATTTGTTTAAACCAGTTATTGGCTTCCTCCTTCTTGCTTTGGCACTAAAACTGGAGAACCCGTGATACCACGGGGGGGTATAGCCAGAGGGGGAGGGGCCTTGCACTTTTAATGTAGTGCTTTGTGTGGCCTCCAGAGGGCAGTAGCTATACCCCAATCGTCTGGGTCTCCCAATAAGAGCTAGAAGAAAAGGAATTTACGGTAAGTAACAAAATTCCCTTCTTCAACCCGCTGCGTCCAAGCCCGCAGCCTGTCCTGCAGATCCCACAGCGGGGTTCTGCTGCCTGTCTCCCCCTCCCATCAGAGGTGGTCAAGGAGTGTACTCATTCGCCAAGCGTGGCCACTCCGGTGTCCAGACTTTCAGCCCGGATAGTTGTATCAGTGGCTGACGGCACCTCTATAAGGATCCCACGGTACATTAACTTTGTACTGGACCTCAATCCGCCGGAGTTACCTTATCTAGGTGAACACAACGTGTGTTCCTTAACCACGCCAGTTTTCTGGCCCCTGTAACCAGCCCAGGGTCCGCTCTGACAGTCGCTTCCCATGAAGCGTGATTCTGAGGACTGGGTTTCCCCCGTCCACCAATGATGGTCAAGAGGTGGGCTCATTCACCTCAGGTGGCTCAGCCCGGACCGTTATGTCAGTGGCTGATGGCTCCTCAGAGGAGATGCATTCCCTCACAGGGACTCTATGCCCAAGACGGTTGCCTGAACTTCCAGACTTCAGTCTTTTCATCCTCTGCCAAGTCTGCCATGCTGGACACCGCACAGCGGTGGTTTTGGCTACTTTCCTCGCTATCCGCAGGTGTGGCTTCGGCAATGGAAGGCAGATGCCTCTATAGAGGTTCCTTGCTGGGCTCCCCTTTGGTGGGACCAGTCTCTTCGGAACCAACTAGGTGAAATTTAGGAAGCTCTCGGCGACGAGAGTTCTTCCTTGCCACAAACCTAAACCAGGGCAGGAATCAGTTGAGGTTTCGGTGGTTTCCGTTCCTCCTTCTGAGCGTCCTCTTGCTCGGCCTTAGTTCATAGAACCAAATGGCTTGAAGCTGCGTCTTCAGAAGACCACAGGAGATGCTACCTCGGAGTCAGCTTCCTCCGAGCTATCTGGCCACGCCAACCACCTCCTTGGTCGGTGGCAGGCTCTCTCCACTTGGCGACGTATGGTTCTACCACGTCTCCGTTCAGTGGGGGCGAGTTTATATCTCCCATGGCTACAGGATGGAATTCTGTCCACCCGCCAAACAGATTTTTTCTGTCAACTCCTCCCGGCTCCAAGGCCGCCGCCTTCTCACAGGCCGTGGCATTTCTTGCAGGCCAACGGAGTAATTGTTCCGGTTCCCGACTGGGAACGGTTCTGAGATTTTTGCTTAAATCTATTTCTAGTCCCCGAAGAGGGCGGTGCCTTCCGACCTGGATCTTTAGCTTTTCAAGCATGGTCAGGTGTGGCGTTTTCACATGGAGTCTCGGTCTTGTTCCGTGTGTTTTTCACCGGATCAATCAAGAACCCAAGGAGATTCCCTAGCAGCCATCGGCATCAGGGATGCCTTTCGGCAAGGATCAATCGCAGTTTCACACCAGCGTTGACTACGTTTTGCCATCGGAGTGGTCCAATTCGTGGCTCTTCCCTTTGGGTTAGCCACGGCCCCTTGAGTATTCGCCTTGGGGCTACTGTGATTAGGGTCCTGCACCCCTAGGGGTTGGCAGTGATCGTTTGCCCTGGACGGTTTTCTTCTCGGGGTTTCATCCAGCGCAGACTCTTAGTAGAGTACTTCGCTTACACTCGCCACTCTAATCTATTCGGGTGGCTTGTCATTCTGTCCAGGTCCACTCTGACTTCGCACCAGAGGTTTTCAGGGACGCAATTCGAGACTCTGTCGGCACTTGTGAAGCTGCTCTTAGTCGATCAGTAGTCCCTCCGGGTCGACGTCGTTCTATCAGACACCAAATAAGGTGCTGGTCAGACGGTGGCGTCATTGGAAGCGATTCCTTGCCCAGTTTCTCCTGCGTCCTCTGAGACTGGAGGGTTTCCGCTGTACACGCGACCTCCCTCCTCGGAGTGGTGGCTTCGCCACTGACCAGGGGCTCGTTGCAGTGGTGGTTTCGGCCACTCTGTCTCAGGGATGCTCCTTCCTAGCCCCGTCTCGGGTGATCCTCACCAGGGTGCTGGTCTTTCCGCCTTGGGAGCAGTATATCTCCACCGTGGAGCGCAGGGCGCTTGGACTCTGTCCGATTCAGCCCTCTGGTTCAATGTGCTGGAAATCAGAGCTGTATTTCTAGCTCTCTAAGCCTTCACCATCTGTTGGCGGCTAGGCACATCGAGTCCAGTCGGACAACGTGACAGCGTTTTCCTACATCAACTTCCAGGGCGGGACATTCAGCCGTCTGGCAATCTTGGCGGCTCATCATTCTTCAGTGGACAAGGGACTCCTAGTCCACCATATCCGCAGCCCACATCCTAGATGAGAAAACTGCGAGGCAGACTATTTCAGCTGTCCAACCGTGGTCCACAATCCTCAGGTTTTGCGGTAGGCACACTGGTTCATGTTTGATCCCAGCTTCGTCTCTACCTCTTGCCCAGAGTCCTGCGCAAGATCAGCTAAGGGGGCCGTTGGGTCATTCTCATTCTCCAGACTGACCCAGGCAGGCTTGGTACCCTGACCTGCTCCTTCTGTCCGTTGGATTGCCATGGCATCTTCCGGACCGTTCAGACCTTTTCTCAAAAGGGTCCGTTTTTTCCGTCAGACTTCTGGATTCTCAGATTGACGGTGTAGATCTTGAGTCCTAGATCTTGGCGACTTCTGGTATCCTTCCTGAAGTCATCTCCGCTATGACTCGAGCTTCAAAGTGTCCTTTGACCTTTTTAGCCTTGCCGACCCTCCTGTCTCTTTCACAGTCCGGTTTACAGCTAGGACTATCCCTCATAAGGGACAGGTCTCGGCTCTGTCAGTATGTGCCAGCGGCGTATCGTCCGGCTGGCTCCGGTGCGCTCCTTTCAGGGCGCATCTCACATTATTCCGCCTTTCCTGCGGCCTATGGAGTCCTGGGACCTTAATCCGGTCCTCCCGGTTCCCGGAAACCCCCCTTTGCGCCTCTTAGGGAGGTTTCTTTGTTTCATCTTTCACAGAAAGTAGTCTTCTAGTGGCTATAATTTCCCGCCAGAGAGTTCTAGCTGTACTCTCTCGGAGTCACCCCCTTCTTGGACTTTTGCATCAAGACAGGGTGGTCTCCGTCCGACTCCGGACTTTTTTTCCCTGAGGTGGTTACTGCTTCCACCTTTATCCGGGGCAATTTTCCTGCCTTCCTTTTGTCCGGCTCCTGTTCATCGTTTGAGAAAGCGTTGCATATCCTGGATCTGGTGCGGGCGCTCCGGATCTATGTGTCTTGCACCGCCGTTATTAGGCAGTGCACTTCTCTCTGGTGCTGACCGCTAGTCAGCGTAGCGGTCTCTCGGCATCTAAGCCGACTCTGGGTCGTTGGCTTAGGTCGGCCATTTCCGAGGCCCAACAAGTGTACTCAAGTGCCTTCCCCGCCGGGGATCAGAGCACATTTGATCAGACCTGTCGGTGCCTTTTGGGCTTTCAGGCTCCAGGCTACGGCTCAGTAGGTCTGTCAGACTGCAGCTCGAATTAGTCTGCATACTTTTTTCGAAGCTCTATCCAAGGCATGCTTATGCTTTGGCAGACGCGGGCTTAGGCAGACGCATCTTTCAGGTGTCTGTCGCCCATTTGTGAAGTTAGGTTTTGCCTGCTTCTCAGTTGTCTGGTTATTCCCACCCATGGACTGCTTTGGAACGTCCCATGGTCTGGGTCTCCCATAGGAACGATAAAGAAAAAGAGAATTTTGTTTACTTACCGTAAATTCTTTTTCTTATAGTTCCGTCATGGGAGACCCAGCACCCTCCCTATTGCCTGTTGGCAGGTTTCTTGTTCCGGTGTCTTCACCGGCTGTTATTGTTGTAGACAGAGGTTCCGGTTCTTCCGGTTTTTACTCTGTCTCTTCTTGTGGGTGGATGTCCTCCTTCAGCTTTTGCACTAAACTGGCTAGGACTGGCTAGCAGGGGGTGTATATACTGGGAGGGAGGAGCTACACGTTTTGAGTGTAGTAACTTTGTGTGTCCTCCGGAGGCAGTAGCTATACACCCATGGGCTGGGTCTCCCATGACGGAACTATAAGGAAAAGAATTTACGGTAAGTAAACAAAATTCTCTTTTTTCACCAGCTCCAGAAAATGTACGAGAGGCTTTTCAGTGTAGTTACCAGTTTCCGATCTTACATGAAAGAATCTGCATCCTTTTTTCATTACTTTATTCATATTCTGGTCTTTCCCGCCCGATGACTAGATCACAACTCTCAATTTTAGTACTCCTTTCACCAGACAACTCATACCGGCATTTATTTTTGTTGATGTGTTGACGTGACCAGCTCTACCTGGCCAGCGTTCCTGCACCAGACATCCTTGTGAGGTGCCTTCAACATGTTGTCGAATCTCGCAGAGCAGATCGCCTATATGAATCCGTTAACAGATTCCATTGCTTCCCATAGACTTTTATGGACGACGGATTGCGAGTGATGGACCTGCGTTGCTTCCACTGGACGACGCTGCGTTGCTTCCGCCGGGCGGAAGGAACGCAGCATGTAACGTTTCTTAAGCAGCGGAATCCTTAGGATTTCGCTGCGCATGCTCTCTGGTTCCCTGCACACGTAACCAGGGTTAACATCGGGTTACTAAGCAATGTGCTTTGCCTAGTTACCCGATATTTACCCTGGCTACGGGTGCAAGGAGCCAGCGCTAAGCAATGTACGCTGGTAACCAAGGTAAATATCGGGTAGCCAAGCAAAGTGCTTTGCTTAGTTACCCGATATTTACCCTGGCTACGTGTGCAGGGAGCCCGACACTTTCCCGCTTGGCTCCGCCCCCTCCCGCACTCCACTCCACATGTACGTACACACACTCCCCTGCCCCCAGCCTTGCATTCCTCGCTGCACTGATGGGCTCGCTCGGCTCCGCCCCCTCACACATTCTCTGTGACCAAACGATCAGCTGGTCACCCGGCGGCCGGCTGCTGTGAGCGATCAGCTGGTCACCCGGCGGCCGGCTGCTGTGAGCGATCAGCTGGTCACCCGGCGGCCGGCTGCTGTGAGCGATCAGCTGGTCACCCGGCGGCCGGCTGCTGTGAGCGATCAGCTGGTCACCCGGCGGCCGGCTGCTGTGAGCGATCAGCTGGTCACCCGGCGGCCGGCTGCTGTGAGCGATCAGCTGGTCACCCGGCGGCCGGCTGCTGTGAGCGATCAGCTGGTCACCCGGCGGCCGGCTGCTGTGAGCGATCAGCTGGTCACCCGGCGGCCGGCTGCTGTGAGCGATCAGCTGGTCACCCGGCGGCCGGCTGCTGTGAGCGATCAGCTGGTCACCCGGCGGCCGGCTGCTGTGAGCGATCAGCTGGTCACCCGGCGGCCGGCTGCTGTGAGCGATCAGCTGATCGTTCACAAAAGTCTGCCGCCGGTAAAACTGTAAAGAAAAAAAAAAAAATTCCGTTGTTTTGTACGATCCGTAGCATCAGTTGTGCCACTAAATACAACACATCCGTTGCATCCGTCACACAACGCTACGCAACGGATGCCGTTCAACGCAAGTGTGAAACTAGCCTTACAGCTGCTAACCATACTCAGCATCATCATGGTGCCTCAGGTCAAGATAGCTGCTCCTTGTGCAGAGGATCCTGTGTTCCTTTCTGGACCGAGATGGACAAGAGGCACCCAAGAAGTTGCAAGTATGATTCCATAGCCTGCGCCAGTCATTATCCTGGCATACATAGTTCTCATCAGTGGCACCTCTTTGCCAGTATATGCCAAGAGAAATCTTTCTAATACAAACCACCCGCAGTCGATTCCATCCTGCCATCCTCGTCATCTGCCAGTTGTTCCAGTCTCATCTTCTGATATCTGGCCTTATCATCCTATTTCATTCTCAGCAACAGCACCAAGATGAGCCAGAGCTTTGCACTGTTGCATTGCTGCACTTGAGTACTGGGATCAGATCCCACCATGGACAACTCCACTAAGTATGTTTTTCTTTGTCGCTCCATTGGGAGACCCAGACAATTGGGTGTATAGCTTCTGCCTCCGGAGGCCACACAAAGTATTACACTTTAAAAAGTGTAACCCCTCCCCTCTGCCTATACACCCTCCCGTGGATCACGGGCTCCTCAGTTTTATGCTTTGTGTGGAAGGAGGCACACATCCACTCATGCATTCTCATATTAGTTATGTCGTTTGGAAGAAGAGGGCCCCCACGGGGCCCCCGGCATGTTCCCTTCTCACCCCACTACGTCGGCGGTGTTGTTAAGGTTGAGGTACCCATTGCGGGTACAAAGGCCGGAGCCTCATGCAGTCTCCTTCACCATCCCTTAGCGGCTCTGGGAGAAGTGGGATCCTGAACGGTCATCCAGTTGCTGGGACCGTGCTCCCTCCGCAGCCCCTGTGGGAATCTGCCGGACCGGAGTCTATTCAACCTCAGGGACCGGGCCCTGCAACTATAAGGTACTCTGTGTCCCCATTGGGGAATGTGCAGGAGCGCACCTTCTTCCCGGACGCTGCGGCAGCTGCTGAATTGAGAAGACCGGCGGACTTCCGCGCCGACCGTGCCTGCTTGTCGGGCGCGGTCTCAAATTTAGTCCCCGGCTTCATCGCGGCCTAGTCGCAAAAATCCCGCCCCCGGGCCTGCCTGTCAGGGGTAAGGGCGGGACTGCCGACCTGACGTCGGATGTGAGGGGACCCCAGATTCCCGCACTTTCCTGGCGCCGCCCACGGCTCCACTCCTCCCCTGAGATCTCCGGCAGCCATTTTTTGAGCATTCTGCCGGTGGAGGATTCTCAGGAACAGCTCTGCAGCTCCAAGGGGACCTAAAGCTGGGAATCTGGAGGTACACACTCCGCTTGTTAGCGGTCGGTAAGCCACACCGGTCACCCGGTGCTGGTCCCCCCCTAGGGTGCCGTAATAGATACGTATTTATATATATATATTTCTGTTTGGTCGGGCTGTATACCCTGTTTTTGCCCATATACCCTCAGTGATCATTCTCCTAGGAGACAACAGCATGTCGTCCACAAGGAGCAAAGCTGTTAAGGGACAGGGGTTTTTTTTGCGGCCTGTACCTCTTGTGGGGCTATGTTACCTGCGGGTTCCACCTACCCTCACTGTGAGCAATGCTCGACCCCTGTTTCACTTGCTCAGCCGGAGCCTCGGTCACTAGTGGACCCCTCGGCTCATGTAGACCCCCCCTGCTCCCCCTGTCCAGGCGCCAGGGACAGAGTTCTCCTCTTTTGCTGAGAAACTCTCTGAGTCACTTTCACAATCCATGGCTCAGTCTATGGACAAATGGTCTGCCAAGCTACTAGAAGCTTTGCAGTCCAGACCGGTCCTTACACAGGCCCCGGCCCCTGTTGGATCGTCACCTCCAGGCCCCTCTCGGTCCGAGCCGCAGCGCGCTCCCAGGTTGGGCCCTGGGTCCCACGCGGAGGACTCCTGCCAGGACCACAGTCCTAGACAGGCTAAGCGGGCTCGCTGGGAATCTTCCCCGACTTCTTCACGCTGCTCGGGTTCCCAGTTTGAGGACTCTCTGGAGGACGAGGCGGACGTCGCAGCTCAGGGTTCTGACCCTGACGTCGCCCTTAACCTTGATACACCTGAGGGGGACACTTTAGTGAATGATCTTATCTCGTCCATCAACCAGGTGTTGGATCTCTCTCCCCCGCCTCCTACTGTAGAGGAGTCGGCGTCTCAGCAGGAGAAACACCAGTTTCGGTTCCCCAAACGTACACGTAGTGCGTTTTTCGATCACTCTAACTTCAGAGACGCTGTCCAGAAGCCCAGAGCGGTTCCGGACAAGCGCTTTACTAAGCGCCTCACTGACACGCGTTATCCCTTCCCCGCTGAAGTCGTTAAGGGGTGGGCTCAATGTCCCAAGGTGGATCCTCCAGTCTCTAGATTGGCGGCTAGATCTGTGGTATCGGTGGCAGATGGCTCATCGCTAAAGGATGCCACTGACAGGCAGATAGAGCTCCTGGTGAAGTCCATCTATGAGGCCACGGGCGCGTCTTTTGCCCCGGCCTTTGCAGCCGTGTGGGCACTCCAAGCTATCTCGGCTTGTCTGGCTGAGATTAATGCTGTCACACGTAATTCTGCTCCGCAAGTTGCGTCTTTGACTTCTCAAGCGTCAGCTTTTTCTTCCTACGCCATGAACGCAGTCATAGACTCGGCTAGCCGTACAGCTGTGGCATCCGCTAACTCTGTGGCAGTCCGCAGGGCCATGTGGCTGCGCGAATGGAAGGCAGACTCGACCTCCAAGAGGTTCTTAACCGGTTTGCCGTTTGCTGGCGAACGCTTGTTTGGCGAACGATTGGATGAGATTATTAAGGAATCCAAGGGAAAGGACTCATCCTTACCCCAGTCCAGACCTAAGAGACCTCAACAACGGAAAATACAATCGAGGTTTCGGTCCTTTCGTCCCTCCGCCAAGCCCCAATCCTCTTCGTCCAGCAGGCAGGAGAAAGGCCAGAGGAACTCCTATGCGTGGCGGTCCAAGTCACGCCCCCAAAAGGCCGCGGGAGGCACTGCCTCCAAGGCGGCCTCCTCATGACTCTCGGCATCCCCTAACCGCATCCTCGGTCGGTGGCAGGCTCTCCCGCTTTGGCGACGCCTGGTGGCCACATGTTCAAGACCGATGGGTGAGAGACATTCTGTCTCACGGTTACAGGATAGAGTTCAGCTCCCGTCCTGCGGCTCGTTTCTTCAGAACCTCTCCGCCCCCCGCTCAGGCCGACACACTTTTTCAGGCGGTGGATGCTCTGAAGACAGAAGGAGTTGTGACCCCCGTTCCCCTTCAGGAACATGGTCGCGGTTTTTACTCCAACTTGTTCGTGGTGCCAAAAAAGGACGGATCATTCCGTCCCGTTCTGGACCTCAAATTGCTCAACAGACACGTGAGAACCAGACTGTTTCAGATGGAATCTCTCCGCTCGGTCATCGCCTCGATGTCACAAGGAGACTTCCTAGCATCGATCGACATCAAAGATGCTTATCTCCACGTGCCGATCGCACCCGAACATCAACGCTTCTTGCGTTTCGCCATCAGGGACGAACACCTTCAGTTCGTGGCATTTCCTTTCGGCCTGGCGACAGCCCCACGGGTTTTCACCAAAGTCATGGCATCCGTCGTGGCGGTCCTACACTCTCAGGGCCACTCGGTGATTCCCTACCTAGACAATCTCCTAGTCAGGGCCCCTTCTCGGGTGGCGTGTCAACACAGCCTTACAGTCGCTCTGACGACTCTCCAGCAGTTCGGGTGGATCATCAACTTCCCAAAATCCAAGTTGACACCGACCCAATCACTGACTTACCTCGGGATTGAGTTTCATACACAGTCAGCGGTAGTCAAGCTACCGCGAGACAAACAGCTTTCTCTGCAGGCAGGGGTGCAATCACTTCTTCGGAGTCAGTCACACCCCTTAAGGCGCCTCATGCACTTCCTGGGGAAGATGGTGGCAGCGATGGAGGCAGTGCCGTTCGCGCAATTCCATCTACGGCAGCTCCAATGGGACATTCTCCGCAAATGGGACAGGAGGTCGGCTTCCCTCGACAGGAACGTCTTTCCCTTGCAACCAAGACGTCACTTCAGTGGTGGCTCCTTCCCAATTCTCTATCGCAGGGAAAATCCTTCCTACCCCCAACCTGGGCTGTGGTCACCACGGACGCGAGCCTGTCAGGGTGGGGAGCGGTTTTTCTCCACCACAGGGCTCAGGGAACCTGGACTCCGATGGAGTCTTCCCTTCAGATCAATGTTCTGGAAATAAGGGCAGTGTATCTAGCCCTATTGGCTTTTCAGCGGTGGCTGGAGGGCAGGCAGATCCGTACCCAGTCGGACAACGCCACTGCCGTCGCATACATCAACCACCAAGGCGGCACTCGCAGTCGTCAAGCCTTCCAGGAAGTCCGGCGGATTCTGCAGTGGGTGGAAGCCACAGCCTCCACCATCTCCGCAGTTTACATCCCGGGCGTAGAAAACTGGGAAGCAGATTTTCTCAGTCGTCAGGGCATGGATGCGGGGGAATGGTCTCTGCACCCAGAAGTGTTTCGAGAGATCTGTCGCCGCTGGGGAACGCCGGACGTCGATCTCATGGCGTCACGGCACAACAACAAAGTCCCGGCATTCATGGCACGGTCTCAGGATCACAGAGCTCTGGCGGCGGACGCGTTAGTTCAGGACTGGTCGCAGTTCCGACTGCCTTATGTGTTTCCTCCTCTGGCGATGCTGCCCACAGTGTTACGCAAGATCAGATCCGACTGCCGTCGCGCCATTCTCGTCGCTCCAGACTGGCCGAGGCGGTCGTGGTACCCGGATCTGTGGCATCTCACGGTGGGTCAGCCGTGGGCGCTTCCAGACCGCCCAGACTTGCTGTCACAAGGGCCATTTTTCCATCTGAATTCTGTGGCCCTCAACCTGACTGTGTGGCCATTGAGTCCTGGCTCCTAGCATCTTCAGGGTTATCTCAGGATGTCATTGCCACCATGAGACAGGCCAGGAAGCCAACGTCCGCCAAGATCTATTACAGGTCTTGGCAAATCTTCTTATCCTGGTGCTCTGATAACGGTTTTTTTCCATGGCCGTTTGCCTTACCCACTTTTCTTTCATTCCTCCAATCCGGAATGGACAAGGGTTTGTCACTCGGCTCTCTCAAGGGCCAAGTATCGGAGCTCTCCGTATTTTTTCAAAAGCGCCTAGCCAGGCTTCCGCAGGTCCGCACGTTCCTGCAGGGAGTTTGCCACATAGTCCCACCTTACAAGCGTCCGCTGGAACCCTGGGACCTTAACAGGGTGCTAACGGCTCTTCAGAAACCACCTTTCGAGCCGCTGCGGGATGTCTCTTTATCACGTCTTTCGCAAAAGGTGGCCTTTCTAGTGGCAATTACATCACTCCGGAGAGTGTCTGAGCTTGCATCGCTATCATGCAAAGCCCCCTTCCTGGTGTTTCACCAGGATAAGGTGGTTCTGCGTCCGGTTCCGGAATTTCTCTCTAAGGTGGTATCTACTTTTCATCTCAATCAGGATATCTCCTGACCTTCATTTTGCCCTAATCCAATTCACCAATGTGAAAAGGATTTGCACTCTTTGGATCTGGTGAGAGCACTCCGGCTCTGTGTCTCGCACGGCGCCCCTGCGTCGTTCAGATGCGCTCTTTGTCCTTGTCGCTGGCCAGCGTAAGGGTTCGCAGGCTTCCAAGTCAACCTTGGCTCGGTGGATCAAGGAACAGATTCTCGAAGCCTACCGTTCTTCTGGGCTTCCGCTTCCTTCAGGGCTGAAAGCCCATTCTACCAGAGCCGTGGGTGCGTCCTGGGCATTGCGGCACCGGGCTACGGCTCAGCAGGTGTGTCAGGCAGCGACGTGGTCTAGTCTGCACACTTTCACGAAACACTATCAAGTGCATACCTATGCTTCGGCACACGCCAGTCTAGGTAGGCGAGTCCTTCAGGCGGCGGTTGCCCACCTGTAAGAGGAGGGCCGTTTCGGCTCTTGTTATTGAGGTATTCTTTTACCCACCCAGGGACTGCTTTTGGACGTCCCAATTGTCTGGGTCTCCCAATGGAGCGACAAAGAAGGGAATTTTGTTTACTTACCGTAAATTCCTTTTCTTCTAGCTCCTATTGGGAGACCCAGCACCCGCCCCTGTACCCTTCGGGCTGGTTGTTCTTTTGTGTACACATGTTGTTCATGTGGAATTGTTCTTTTGGTTCATGGTTCAGTTCTCCGAACATCCTTCGGATTGCATTTACCCTAGACCAATTCAAAAGTTTTCTCCTTCCTGCTTTTGCACAAAAACTGAGGAGCCCGTGGTCCACGGGAGGGTGTATAGGCAGAGGGGAGGGGTTACACTTTTTAAAGTGTAATACTTTGTGTGGCCTCCGGAGGCAGAAGCTATACACCCAATTGTCTGGGTCTCCCAATAGGAGCTAGAAGAAAAGGAATTTACGGTAAGTAAATAAAATTCCCTTCTTTCCCCTTATTGGCATGGAGTTACTCCTCCAGTTCCTTAGGTTTTGTTTAGACCTGTTCTTGGTCTAGTGATAGCACTGTTCTACTTTGGATCTCAAGCTCATGTGCTTGGGTGACCCCTTTGTCATGCAGGATTGAATCTCCACCACAGGGAATAACTTTCAAGGAACCCACAGGCTTCTTCCTCTTAGCGGACATAAAGATGCCTCGGGTGATCCCTTTTTCTCTGGACTGCAAAGGAGTTCAAGATTCTCTGTCCGCTCTTGAGTTATTTTCGGTTTAGCTGCTTCCCTTGTGTCCTTCCGAGGATCACGTCAGCGCCCTAACCTTCTTTTTGCATCACCGGTATCTTAATTTTCCTTCTCCATATCTCATAGGGTTCAGGCGCTTCTCTAATCTTACCCTGAGAGCTTTTCCTTGCCTCCCAGAGCACATTTCTTATCGGGTTTGACCTTCTACAGGCTGCATTAATCTCCTTTTGCATCCCAGTACCCGGTCGTCTGGAGCAGGCTTTCGATGCTCACAGTCAAGAGTAGTCGTCTCTTCCCCCCCCCCCCCCCCCCAGCCCCACATACCTGTACAAAGGTTCTCTACTCTTCATTTTGGAATTCAAGTACTCTGACTCCATGCTCCACTGTCTGATATTTTCTTTATATACGGTCTCTTCCCAGCCCTGTAATCTTGGCCTGGTGGTGTTCTTTCATTTTTCTCAGGAGACCCTTGCAGTTGTTGACAGATTGTGAGGATAGATGCTAGTAGGGGATCTTTATTCCAGTATTGCACACTTCAGGATAGCTGGTTGGCTCATCAAGCCTTCATCTTCTTCATATGGAACTCTCATCTTTTCAGTTGCCTCTGCTCCTTTGGTAGGATCTTCTGTCAACCGTTGCCATCAGCTGTTCACATCCACGAAGTAGGGTCAGACCGCCAATTCCTACCTGTGTAAGACCTTAAACAGTTGAGCTCGTTGCTTCATTTGACGGTTCTCATCCATATTTGTTTACGGTGCAGCACCCCTGGCATCAATCTGTTTGTTTAATGGTGCGTTTCAGAGCTCCTCAATTAGTTTCCAGGTACTGCGTCCCTCACCCATTATCTCTGACATTCTGGTTGTCTCCTGACTACCCATCCATCCCTTCTGTCCATCTTCCCCTAATTCCAGAATGGTCAACTGGATCGGGTCTACGGAGATAGCTTCTTGTTGTGTGTGCAGGTAGTCTTCCTTCTCTGACACCCCGGGGAAACTCCCATATCAGTTTCCTTGAGCTCCCCTTTTTCTAAGAGCCACCGATCAGGTCATTGACCTTTTATTAAAGCGGGGAAGTTCTCTTCCTCCCTTCCCTCCTGGCCTACTTGCTCTCGGCTTGAGTTCAGCCTGTTTCTCTGTTAGGTCTCTGTCCTTAAATGTTCTTTAAGGAATCTAGTTTCTCTTTATAAGATTCATGTAACACAAGTATGCCTGGTAATCCCCTAGCGGCCCCCCATGGGTCTTTTGGACTTCTTTTGGTGTTGAACGCTCAATGGTGTCCTCTATTTGCACCCACACTAGTCTTTACTTCATGGAAAGCAACAATCTCTTCCAATGGCTAGTCTTGGAACTAGCAACTGTCTTTTCTTCCATCCTTTGTAACCCTTGCTGCAACAAGGTGGCTTTGCGTCTGGTTTCCTCTCTTCTAAGTGGGTTTACTCTTCTCTCCCCGGAGGGCGATAATGTCTTGTTCCATTCTTCTTCCCATCCTTCTCACTGGTCTCTAAAACATTTTTATACTTGGGGGAACTGAAACACACTGACTATCGTTCTAGGACCACTTCCTTAGTCACCCGGATTCCTTTTTTCGTGATACGGAGAGTCCTCTTAATGGCCTTCTGGTCTCTATCCGCTCTGCCATCTTGGACAAATATTGGGCAAGGAACAGAGCATCCTTTCAGTTTCCAGCTCTCGTCAACTTTGTCCAGGGCCTCCTACACCATTCAGGATTCTATTTGGCAGATCACTAGGCAATTCTCCTAGTTATCTGTAAGTACTCTTCAAAGTTCTAGAGAGTACACACCTTACTTTTTTGCCTTAGTAAGTTGGGTCCTGGGCACCAATGTCTTTCAAATTGCAGTGGCCAGTTTCTGACCTGAATATCTCACCACTGCTCTTCCTTTTTTCTTCCCGCCTTCCGGACATCCCATGGTTTCCGGTGTCCCCCAATGAAGTGATGGCGAAAAGAAGATTTTGGGTACTCACCATGAATTCTTCTTCTCAGAACCTTCACTTGGGGACACGGTACCCAGCCTTTTTAGATTCCTCTGTTGGGCCAGTCTGTTTTTTTTTTTTTTTTTTTGTTTTTTTTTAGGTTGCTTCTACTTTCATACTAACTGATCAGCTTGACTCCAGTCGGTGGGTGTACAATACTAAGGAGGAGCAAGTTTCTTATTGCGGTGGGTGTACAATACTAAGGAGGAGCAAGTTTCTTATTTCGTAGTGTCAGCCTCCCTAGTTGCAGCAGCATATACACATGGTTTTGTGTTGCCCAATGAAGGCTACGAAAAAAATTTGTATGGTGAGTACCAAAAAATCTTCTTTGACCCATTAAAAACAAATGTTCGTTTTTTGGGTTTTTTTCACCTGTGGATTTTCTGCATATAATGAAAGTTTCTGGTGACATTTCAGATAAAAAAACCCCAACATTTTATCAACAAATTGACATGATGCGAATTGGAAAAACTCTCAACAAAAAAAAGTGGATTTCAGATTTATATTAATCCCATCCACTTTGCTTGCTTCAAATACGCACGTAAAACTGATCGTGGGCACGTACCCGTATACTGAATGGGATATATGTGGATATTTAGGTTTATCCCCAACGATACCCTATATGTATAAATGGTTGTTCCTGAAGCCATAGGACATAACCTTATTATTTTTGGATTTTTTTTTTCCAGTGGTACGGCCTAAAGTACACTATGCCAGACCCTCTCACCCACCTCCTGATCCACCCATAATGGAGGGCGCTATAGGAGGCAATGAAGCTCGGTTGCCCACATTCGGCTCCCATGTCTTTGTTCCAACGGACTCTGATGCCTTTAGACAAAGGCACTCTTGCCCCGAGAGGCTCGTGCGTAGCCGTAGCTCTGACATAGCCACATCCATACGGCGGCCCATGAGTGATCCTGGCTGGGCAAGAAGAGCAGGAACCGAAGAGCGAGAGCTGCCGCCTGGGGGGATGGCTTTGGGGGCATATGCAGGGATTAATGCTTCTCAATCCTCATCCTCCTCACCGAGCAAGGACTCTTCAAGGGGGGAGGTAGGTTATGTCTCTATTTTATCTATCGCTTATGTGTGATGTATTGTAATTTTTGGTTTGGTAAAAGTCCATATGAGTAAATATTTCCTGACAAACACCCATAGTCCACTTATCACCATGAGTAGCCAAGATGGGAAATGACGCTGAACGCTGGACCATGCAGCCGGTAACAGGTCCCATTAATCAGAGGTTCAAGGAATGGGACATCTTGGCTTGCAGTCCTGGCAGAGCTGATATGAGGGCCCTTAGTCCACCATGGATTGGAGCAGTAGGCATTCATTTCTGTTATTCCTTTCTGAGCTTTGATTATGAGATGGGCAGGACTGATGTTACAAGCAACAGTAGTTAAAAGAAAAAGGTTTTGGTACCGTGTTAGCCAGTTGAAAAATGATTGATTGCTCTTGCCTGAGGAAAAGACCTGAGATGTCTCGAAAGCTTGCTTTATAACATCATCCTATTTTATTCTAGTTAGCCAATAATACAACTACAATATTTTAATTTTATTTCTCTCACTGAGAGTAATCAATCAACAGTAGAAAACTGCACCAACTTGTGACATAAATGGGCATTTTAAGCCACACTCCAACATGAGATAAAATATCGAGAAAGCATAGCCAGATTTCTGCAAGTGTCTGCAGAACTCTCTACAGGCTGGAAGAGACAAATTTTTGCTTTTTAGTTTTATTTTTAGGCATCTAAATTTTTTTTATTGGTTATACAATTGTGTTGTATTTTTTTTGTAGCCAGAAGAAAGGAAAGACAGTGATGATGAGCGTTCAGACCGTAACAAACCTTGGTGGAGGAAACGCTTTGTCTCAGCAATGCCAAAAGGTACATTTAGCCTGCAGGATACTTTACGATCACCTGTTCAAGTCAGACAACTGTGAAAGCCGTGCCTAGAAGTCTTACACCAAGCCGTGCTTGGCTGTGGGCATTGCCGAGCCCCCACTGTGCTTGGCTGTGGGCTTTGCCGAGCCCCCACTGTGCTTGGCTGTGGGCTTTGCCGAGCCCCCACTGTGCTTGGCTGTGGGCTTTGCCGAGCCCCCACTGTGCTTGGCTGTGGGCTTTGCCGAGCCCCCACTGTGCTTGGCTGTGGGCATTGCCGAGCCCCCACTGTGCTTGGCTGTGGGCATTGCCGAGCCCCCACTGTGCTTGGCTGTGGGCATTGCCGAGCCCCCACTGTGCTTGGCTGTGGGCATTGCCGAGCCCCCACTGTGCTTGGCTGTGGGCATTGCCGAGCCCCCACTGTGCTTGGCTGTGGGCATTGCCGAGCCCCCACTGTGCTTGGCTGTGGGCATTGCCGAGCCCCCACTGTGCTTGGCTGTGGGCATTGCCGAGCCCCCACTGTGCTTGGCTGTGGGCATTGCCGAGCCCCCACTGTGCTTGGCTGTGGGCTTTGCCGAGCCCCCACTGTGCTTGGCTGTGGGCTTTGCCGAGCCCCCACTGTGCTTGGCTGTGGGCATTGCCGAGCCCCCACTGTGCTTGGCTGTGGGCATTGCCGAGCCCCCACTGTGCTTGGCTGTGGGCATTGCCGAGCCCCCACTGTGCTTGGCTGTGGGCTTTGCCGAGCCCCCACTGTGCTTGGCTGTGGGCTTTGCCGAGCCCCCACTGTGCTTGGCTGTGGGCTTTGCCGAGCCCCCACTGTGCTTTGGCTGTGGGCTTTGCCGAGCCCCCACTGTGCTTTGGCTGTGGGCTTTGCCGAGCCCCCACTGTGCTTTGGCTGTGGGCTTTGCCGAGCCCCCACTGTGCTTGGCTGTGGGCATTGCCGAGCCCCCACTGTGCTTGGCTGTGGGCTTTGCCGAGCCCCCACTGTGCTTGGCTGTGGGCTTTGCCGAGCCCCCACTGTGCTTGGCTGTGGGCTTTGCCGAGCCCCCACTGTGCTTGGCTGTGGGCTTTGCCGAGCCCCCACTGTGCTTGGCTGTGGGCTTTGCCGAGCCCCCACTGTGCTTGGCTGTGGGCTTTGCCGAGCCCCCACTGTGCTTGGCTGTGGGCTTTGCCGAGCCCCCACTGTGCTTGGCTGTGGGCTTTGCCGAGCCCCCACTGTGCTTGGCTGTGGGCTTTGCCGAGCCCCCACTGTGCTTGGCTGTGGGCTTTGCCGAGCCCCCACTGTGCTTGGCTGTGGGCTTTGCCGAGCCCCCACTGTGCTTTGGCTGTGGGCTTTGCCGAGCCCCCACTGTGCTTTGGCTGTGGGCTTTGCCGAGCCCCCACTGTGCTTGGCTGTGGGCTTTGCCGAGCCCCCACTGTGCTTGGCTGTGGGCTTTGCCGAGCCCCCACTGTGCTTGGCTGTGGGCTTTGCCGAGCCCCCACTGTGCTTGGCTGTGGGCTTTGCCGAGCCCCCACTGTGCTTTGGCTGTGGGCTTTGCCGAGCCCCCACTGTGCTTTGGCTGTGGGCTTTGCCGAGCCCCCACTGTGCTTGGCTGTGGGCTTTGCCGAGCCCCCACTGTTAGAAATCTTTTGCAGTCCCTCGAGGGTTTTTGACCACTTGCCTCCTCAGGATTCTTTATGACCGCTTCCTTTTTCTGCCACGTCCAGATGCTGTAACTGGTGTGCCTATAACTTTGCACTTCTGAACTCTGCTTCTTACTATATTTGGACCATTTTGACAACCCAAGAGTATTGAACTGAAAGCCATTACCCTTGAGTAATAGAATAAGATCTCTCAAGGACAGTACCAAAAGCTGGTATCCGGTTATGCACCACATTTGCAGCAGGTCATAACAGCTAGAGCTGCTGTACTAAGTAATACAGTTTGCACTCCTTTTCTGAAGTTACTTTCTTTTCTCAGCCCCTATTCCCTTTCGGAAGAAGGAAAAGCAGGACAAGGAGAAGGAAGAAGGACTGGGTGCGGACAGATTCTCCATGCCAGGTACAGGTTCGATTTCTGCTTTTCGTACAGTAATGTCCATTAGAGGAGCCACAGAACACTTGATGGGATGATGGTTTTTTTTTCTTATTTTTTTAGATGATTCCTCCTCTAGGCTTGGTCCTCATTCTCAGGCTGCAGAAGACATTCTTGATAAGTATAGAAATGCCATCAAGAGGACCAGCCCGAGTGATGCAGCTACCGTCTCATATGAGGGAGCAGGTAAAACCATTCAATCCATATATGCCATAATTTCCAGCCCGTGAATCTGCAGTTAAAAAAATTTGCACATTTGTCTCCTGTGCAAATGTTTCCAAAATGTTTCTGAAGATTCTCATCTGTCATAATCATTGTGCGTGATGTTCTCTAATCTGTAGTTTGATGTCTGCAGATGTGGTTGGTGATGGAGAAAGTCTTCACGATTCCCCTAGAGATGAAGCCTTGCAGAATATGGCATCTGACGACCTTCCGGATTCTGCCAGCCAAACGGCTCATCCACCAGACTCGTCCTTCTCGTATAGGTAGGTGGGATTGATATACTGAAAAGATTTCTCCCTCTCCAACTGGTTATCACCCATCCACAGAATTAGATCTGAAGAAATGTCTTAAGAACGCTAAGGAGCATAGGCGCAAAATAGGGCCATATCTAGTTTAAATGGTGTCTTACACAAGACATGCTCTTAATAATGGAGCAGCTTCTGCAGATACACGAGTGCACAGGACAGTGCAGAAAAAGGACAGAAGACGTGTTCACTCCGCGCTGCTGCTGAAGACTTTCCAATGGAAAATCCAGGATACACTAGTGGAGATGAGTGGTTTTTATTCAAAGCAATTACAAGCTTAGTCTTCAGGAAAGGAACCACAGAACTATTCTTGAAGAAGTTGTAATGGCTTTGAAAATACATTGACCAAAGCCACTTGTCTTCACTGGTGTGTCCTGGATCTTCCATTGGAAAGACTTCAGCAGCAGCACGGAGTGAACAGGTCTTCTGTCCTTTTTCTGCTTTGTTCTTATGCAGCGATGTTTTATCATCTCTGGCAGTCAGTGAATGAATGGTTTGTGTCTGGGACCCTGCACCAATCCTGAGACTACTACTCCATTCAGTCTCTCTGTGACTGCCATAAGAACAAAGCAGAAAAAGGACAGAAGACATGTTCACTCCGTGCTGCTGCTGAAGACTTTCCAAATGAAAATCCAGGATACACCAGTGGAGATGAGTTTTTTTTTTCTTCAAAGCCATTACTAGCTTAGTCTTCAGAAAATGAACCACAGAATTTTTCCTGAAAAAGCAGCTTGTAATGACTTTGAAACACATTGAACAAAAACCACTTGTCTTTATTGGTGTGTCCTGGATCTTCCCTTGGAAAGTCTTCAGCAGCAGCGCGGAGTGAAGCACGTCTTCTGTCCTTTTTCTGCTTTGTTCTTATGGAGAAATGTTTTGACATCTCTGGCAGTCAAAGTGAATGGTTTGTATCTAGGACCCTAATCAATCCTAAGACTACCACTCCCATTCATTCTCTCTGTGACTACCAGCGATGGCAAAACATCGCTCCATAAGAACAAAGCAGGAAAAAGGACAGAAGACGTGTTCACTCCGTGCTGCTGCTGAAGACTTTCCAAGGGAAGTCATTCCAAGCTCCTTCTTCAGGATAGGAACCACAGAACTATTCCATAAGAATAAGCTTGGAGTGGCTTTGAAACACATTGAACAAAACTCACTTGTCTTCACTGGTGTGCCGTGGATCTTCCCTTGGAACGTCTTCAGCAGCAGCACGGAGTGAACACGTCTTCTGTCCTTTTCCTGCTTTGTTCTTATGGAGCGATGTTTTGCCTTCTATGGCACAGAATGAATGGAGTGGTAGTCTCACGATTGATATGGGGTCCCAGACACAAACCAACCTGTAAGTTACTTTAAAAGTGGAGAACAGCTATTTATTTGATCTTGTAGAGGAGTATAATCACAACTTTGTTGCATATAGGTTCCAACATCTTATTTCTGATTTGTTTAGGGATGCAAAGAAGAAGTTGCGATTAGCGTTGTGCTCTGCAGACTCTATAGCGTTCCCGATGCTGTCCCACTCTACGCGGAATGGTCTGCCCGATCATACTGACCCTGACGGTAAATTTTTACATTTTCTAACTACTTCAACTAGTATTGAATGAGACTAGCCTTATATTAGAGCGGTAGTCTCCAACCTGCTTTCTTTGTCGCTCCATTGGGAGACCCAGACAATTGGGTGTATAGCTTCTGCCTCCGGAGGCCACACAAAGTATTACACTTTAAAAAGTGTAACCCCTCCCCTCTGCCTATACACCCTCCCGTGCATCACGGGCTCCTCAGTTTTATGCTTTGTGTGGAAGGAGGCACACATCCACTCATGCATTCTCATATTAGTTATATCGGTTGGAAGAAAAGTGGGCCCCCACGGGGCCCCCGGCATGTTCCCTTCTCACCCCACTACGTCGGCGGTGCTGTTAAGGTTGAGGTACCCATTGTGGGTACAAAGGCCGGGGCCTCATGCCGTTTCCTTCACCATCCCTTAGCGGCTCTGGGAGAAGTGGGATCCTGACCGGTTATCCATTCACTGGGACCGTGCTCCCTCCGCAGCCCCTGTGGGAATCTGCTGGACAGGAGTCTAATAATCCTCAGGGACCGGGCCCTGCATCTCTAAGGTACTCTGTGTCCCCATGGGGGTTGTGCATGGAGCGCCTTCATCCCGGACGCTGCAGCAGCTGCTGATTTGTGAAGACCGGCGGACTTCCGCGCCGACCGTGTCTCTGCAGGCAGGGGTGCAATCTCTTCTTCGGGTTCAGTCACACCCCTTGAGGCGCCTCATGCACTTCCTGGGGAAGATAGTGGCAGCGATGGAGGCAGTGCCCTTCGCGCAATTCCATCTGCGGCCACTCCAGTGGGACATTCTCCGCAAATGGGACAGGAGGTCGACTTCCCTCGACAGGAACGTCTCTTTCCCTTGCAACCAAGACGTCACTTCAGTGGTGGCTCCTTCCCAACTCTCTGTCACGGGGAAAATCCTTCCTACCCCCAACCTGGGCTGTGGTCACCACGGACGCGAGCCTGTCAGGGTGGGGGGCGGTTTTTCTCCACCACAGGGCTCAGGGAACCTGGACTCCGATAGTCATCCCTTCAGATCAATATTCTGGAGATCAGGGCAGTGTATCTAGCCCTATTGGCTTTTCATCGGTGGCTGGAGGGCAGGCAGATCCGTATCCAGTCGGACAACGCCACTGCCGTCGCATACATCAACCACCAAGGCGACACTCGCAGTCGTCAAGCCTTCCAGGAAGTCCGACGGATTCTGCAATGGGTGGAAGCCACAGCTTCCACCATCTCCGCAGTTCACATCCCGGGCGTAGAAAACTGGGAAGCAGATTTTCTCAGTCGTCCGGGCATGGACGCGGGGGAATGGTCTCTTCACCCAGACGTGTTTCGAGAGATCTGTCGCCGCTGGGGAACGCCGGACGTCGATCTCATGGCGTCACGGCACAACAACAAAGTCCCGGCATTCATGGCACGGTCTCAAGATCACAGAGCTCTGGCGGCGGACGCATTAGTTCAGGATTGGTCGCAGTTTCGACTGCCTTATGTATTTCCTCCTCTGGCGATGCTGCCCAGAGTGCTGCGCAAAATCAGGTCCGACTGTCGTCGCGCCATTCTCGTCGCTCCAGATTGGCCGAGGCGGTCGTGGTACCCGGATCTGTGGCATCTCACGGTGGGTCAACCGTGGGCGCTCCCAGACCGTCCAGACTTGCTGTCACAAGGGCCGTTTTTCCATCTGAATTCTGTGGCCCTCAACCTGACTGTGTGGCCATTGAGTCCTGGCTCCTAGCGTCCTCAGGGTTATCTCAATATGTCATTGCCACCATGAGACAAGCTAGGAAACCAACGTCCGCCAAGATCTATCACAGGTCTTGGAGGATCTTCTTATCCTGGTGCTCTGATAATGGTTTTGCTCCCTGGCCTTTTGCCTTACCCACTTTTCTTTCATTCCTTCAATCCGGAATGGACAAGGGTTTGTCTCTCGGCTCTCTCAAGGGACAAGTATCGGCGCTATCCGTATTTTTTCAAAAGCGTCTAGCCAGGCTTCCGCAGGTCCGCACGTTCCTGCAGGGAGTTTGCCACATAGTCCCACCTTACAAGCGTCCGCTGGAACCCTGGGACCTTAACAGGGTACTAACGGCTCTTCAGAAACCACCTTTCGAGCCGCTGCGGGATGTCTCTTTATCACGTCTTTCGCAGAAGGTGGCATTTCTAGTGGCAGTTACATCGCTCCGTAGAGTGTCGGAGCTGGCAGCGCTGTCATGCAAAGCCCCCTTCCTGGTTTTTCACCAGGATAAGGTGGTTCTGCGTCCTGTTCCGGAATTTCTCCCTAAGGTGGTATCTCCTTTTCATCTCAATCAGGATATCTCCTTACCTTCATTTTGCCCTAATCCAGTTCACCAATGTGAAAAGGATTTACACTCATTAGATCTGGTGAGAGCACTCCGGATCTACGTGTCTCGCACGGCGCCCCTGCGCCGTTCAGATGCGCTCTTTGTCCTTGTCGCTGGCCAGCGTAAGGGTTCGCAGGCTTCCAAGTCAACCTTGGCTCGGTGGATCAAGGAACCGATTCTTGAAGCCTACCGTTCTTCTGGGCTTCCGCTTCCTTTGGGGCTGAAAGCCCATTCTACCAGAGCCGTGGGTGCGTCCTGGGCTTTGCGGCACCAGGCTACGGCTCAGCAGGTGTGTCAGGCAGCTACCTGGTCTAGTCTGCACACTTTCACGAAACACTATCAGGTGCATACCTATGCTTCGGCAGACGCCAGTCTAGGTAGGCGAGTCCTTCAGGCGGCGGTTGCCCACCTGTAAGAGGGGGTCGTCTTCGGCTCTTTTTTATCGAGGTATTCTTTTACCCACCCAGGGACTGCTTTTGGACGTCCCAATTGTCTGGGTCTCCCAATGGAGCGACAAAGAAGGGAATTTTGTTTACTTACCGTAAATTCCTTTTCTTCTAGCTCCTATTGGGAGACCCAGCACCCGCCCCTGTTCCCTTCGGGCTGTTTATTTTTTTGTGTACACATGTTGTTCATGTTGAATCGTTCTTTTGGTTCATGGTTTTCAGTTCTCCGAACATCCTTCGGATTGAATTTACCTTAGACCAATTTATAAGTTTCCTCCTTCCTGCTTTTGCACCAAAACTGAGGAGCCCGTGATGCACGGGAGGTTGTATAGGCAGAGGGGAGGGGTTACACTTTTTAAAGTGCAATACTTTGTGTGGCCTCCGGAGGCAGAAGCTATACACCCAATTGTCTGGGTCTCCCAATAGGAGCTAGAAGAAAAGGAATTTACGGTAAGTAAACAAAATTCCCTTCATCCTCTCATGAAACCATAACTTCCAGCTGACAGCCTTCATTATTAATTCTTCCTAAATTTTGGGAATTCCCGCATCCATGTTTTGCAGTCCATACTCGGACGGCAATGCATGGACCGGCCACAAGTCTCAAGACCCAAACGCCCATCAGCTTCATATATGCCTAGAACACTAGAGAATTTGGGTCTGGTCCATCCATCGTCATCTGACTATGTGAATCCGGTCTTGCTCTAAATACAGAAATTCTCGTTAATTTTATGGAATTTGGGAAAGATGTTCATAATTAATATGTTTTTGTTTTTACTTTGTAGACAATGAGATTGTGTGCTTTTTGAAAGTTCAGCTTGCAGAAGCCATTAATCTTCAGGACAAGAACCTCATGGCGCAGATTCAGGAGACCATGCGCTGTGTGAGCCGATTTGACAGCCGGACTTGCAGCAAGATTCTTGCATCCATAGCGGAGGATTACAGGTATGGAAGAGGGGGTTCAGGCAAAGTGGTACTTCTTCAGCGCTCTATTGGGAGACCCAGACAATTGGGTGTATAGCTACTGCCTCCGGAGGTCACACAAAGTATTACACTAAAAAGTGTAAGGCCCCTCCCCTTCTGGCTATACACCCCCCGTGGGATCACGGGCTTACCCAGTTTTAGCTTTGTGTGCGAAGGAGGTCATACATCCACGCATAGCTCCACATTGTATAGTCAGCAGTAGCTGCTGACTATCTCGGATGGAAGAAAAGAGGACACATATAGTGTCCCCAGCATGCTCCCTTCTCACCAGATGGTGTTGCAAGGTTGAGGTACCTATTGCTGGTACAGAGGCCGGAGCCCCACATGCTGTTTTCCTTCCACATCCCCTTGGAGGGCCCTGTGGAAGTGGGATCTGTCGGCCTCCAAGCCCTGAGGCCGGGCTCCATCCACAGACCCAGAAGAACCTGATGGATGTGGAGCACGAGTACTATCAGGGACAAGGCCCTGCATCGGTCAGGTACTCGGTGTCTCCGGCAAGCACAGCACGCTCCGGGCTTGCTGGGCGTTATAGTGCGCCGGGGACATTAGTGATGGGCTTATGTTGCTGCAGCCATGGCTGAGCGACGGGTCATGTTTAGGAACTTGCGCCGACCGCTCATACGGCGGCGGCGCTGATGTGACTTGTAGTGCGCCGGGGACTTGGCGCCGACCGCGCTTTTACGGCGGGGGCGCCTGTAACTTTAGTCCCCGGCTTCTGAGGCCTGGCACCGCTTCGTTCCCGCCCCCAGCCCTGCCAGTCAGAGGAGGGGCGGGACGCTGTACAGATCTCAGCGCAGGGAGCTGGAGTCTGCTTTGCATTCTCCAGCCCCCTCTCACTGAACACAGTGAGATGCCGGGTTCCCGCTCTTGGCTGGGGCTCGCCCACGGCCCGCCCCTCTGCACAGGACGTGGAAGAGAAGCCGGCAGCCATTATGGTTTCCACTCTGGGAGAACGGAACCAGGCACAGGTTTTTGAGCGACCTCATACTCGCGCTGGGCGGGCGATAGGCAGTACTGGTCCCACTAATACTGAAGTGGGCTTTTGAACTGTGTGCGGATATGCGATGCAGCACTGTACTGTCGCTATTCTGGGCATACTCTCCTAGATGGCTAGACAAGTGTTCAATGATTAGTCTGCAGTGTTTGTTGGCAGATTTGGCAACAGCAAAGTGCCAAGGCACAAGCTTTCATTGCCACTTCGTTTGCAGGTGCTGCAATTGGGTTTATTGTCATGCTATACATGCACTATATGTCGTTTTTCTTGGCTAATGCACCTAGTTAAACAGACAATAGCAGCAGTAAGGCAAGGCTGCCAAGGCACAGGCTCTCAATGCTGCTTGATTTGCTTGTACTGCAGTGTTTTTCTGTCATGCTTGTCTGCTATACATTTCCTGTATGTCGCTATCCTTGCCTCATGCTCCTAGTTAACTAGACAACAGCAGCAGTAGAGCAGTGGTGCCAAGGCACCAGCTTGCAAGGCTGCTGCATTTGCATGTGCTGGCAGTGTTTACTGTCATGTTTGTATGCGATACATTCACTGTATGTCGCTATCCTTGTCTCATACTCCTAGATATATAGACAATAGCAGCAGAAGGCCTAATGTGCTAAGCCACAAGTTTCAATGCTGCGTGTACTACATGTGCTGAAGTGTTTACTTGTACTTCAGGCTTGTATGCTATACATTCACTGTATGTCGCTATCCTTGTCTCATACTCCTAGATATATAGACAATAGCAGCAGAAGAGCTAATGTGCCAAGCCACAAGTTTTCAATGCTGCGGGTACCACAGGTGCTGAAGTGTTTACTTGTACTTCGTGCTTGAATGCTATACATTCACTGTATGTCGCTATCCTTGTCTCAAGCTCCTGGATAAATAGACAACAGCAGCAGAAGAGCTAATGTGCCAAGCCACAAGTTTTCAATGCTGCGTGTACTACATGAGCTGAAGTGTTTATTTGTACTTCATGCTTGTATGATTATTTACTGTACGGTCGCTATCCTAGGCTATGCACTTAGATAGCTAGACAACAACAGCAGAAAAAGAAAAGGCCAATGAGGACTTTATATGTTGCTTGTACTGCATGTAATACGAGTCTAGGACCCCAGTGCGGGCAATTGCTTGACCGGGGTTTTCGGCTATATGTGGTTAAAAGAACCACCTGTGCTTCCTGTCCAGAGACAGGGACGAAATTGCAGTTTCTTTCCGCTGTTATATTGGCTGTGACTATGGCTGACATCTTACAGTCTGGCAGCCCACGCAGACCTTGGGCAATATAGTTGCAATGCCCCTGGCCACCATGATTTGAGGAGCAGCTCAAGGCTCCAGGGTGGTTTTCACGCGTCCCAGGGGGCAGGCTCCGACACGGACGTCAGTTCAAGAGGGCCTAAGCAGGCTCGCTGGGAATAGCCCTCGACTCCATCAGTGAAAGAGTCAGCTTCACAGCAGGGGAGATCTCTTTTCTAATATCGCAAGCAATTGCGTACTCGTCTGGCCCTCTGATCCTAGAGATGCAGTCCAGAAACGCAACGCTTTTCACGATAAGCGTTCTCCGACCGTATTAATGAGACACTCTCCTCCCTGATTGGACAAGCGCTAGCCCAGGTCCAAATGTGGATCTCCCGATCTCCAGGCTTGCAGCTGGATCTATAGTTGTAGTGGTGGATGGGGCTTCACGTCAAAATGCCATTGACAGATAGATAGGTTCTGGCCGCAATCTGTCTATGAAGCTATCGGCAGGTCGGTTGCTCCGGCAGTCGCAGCCGTGAAGGCACTCCAAGCTATTTCAGATAGTGTTGCGCAGAGGGACGCTGTCACCGGTACATCTCGGTCTCAGCAGCGTCTGTAATCTCGCAATCGCCGCATGGCGAACCATGCTGTTAAGGCTGTCCGAGACTCTACGAGCCGGACGGCGGTGGCATCGGCCATCTCCGTATTTTTTACGCAGAGCCTAGTGGTTAACAGATTGGATCAGATGCTTCTTCCAACAAAGTGCTTAACCAGGTTGCCTTTATCTAGTGATAGTCTGTTGGTAAGGGTTGAATGAATTCATTCAACTGTCCAAAACGACTCAAAAGGCCCAGAAGGGCATAGATTCCTAGCAGGCTCAAGTACGCCCGGGGAAGGCAGCCGGAGGAATCGCTACCAAAGCGTTTTTTTCTCATAATTTTCAGCCTTCTCACTCCGCAACCGCGGGGAGCAGACTCCCCCGCTTTAGCGACATTTACCTACCACAGGTCAAAGGCCGGTGAGAGAGAGTCAGTTTGTCTCAAACTACCTCTCCGACCGAGCCGAGGCTCTTCTGCAGGCAGGACGAGTGGTAATCCCTGTTCCTCTTCAGGAACCAGTTACGCCTTTTGCTTCGACCTGGTCGTGGTGCCAAGATAGGACGGCTCCTTCCGTCCCGTTCTGGAATTTAAACTGCTTAACAAGCACGTGACAACCAGGCGGTTCCGGAGGGAATCACTCCGCTCCGTCATTGCCTCACTGTCTCAAAGAGTTTTTCCTAACATCCATAGACATTAGGATGCTTATCTCCACGTGCCGATTGCTCCAAGGCACCGGCGTTGGCTACGGGCATAGTTCGTTTTGTAGCCCTACCCTTCGGCTGGCGACAGCCCCACGGGTTTTTCACCAAGTTCATGGCAGCAGTGGGAGCAGTCCCGCGCTCTTACGGTCACTCTGTGATCCCTTTCTTGGACAATCTACTTGTCAAGGCACTCTCTTTTAGAAGCATGCCAACACAACCTGAACATGGCGCTGGACCCTTCCCAGAGTTTCGGGGAGGTCTTTGACTTCTTCTAAGTTGAACCCAATCGCTGGCATATCTTGGCATAGAGTTTTCACACTCTCTCAGTGATAGTGAATTCCGCTGGACAAACAGCGTTCACTACAGACGAGGGTGCAGTCTCTCCTTCAAGGAGGCGCCTCATCCAGAGGCGAGCCTTTTCACGCAGTTTCATCTGCGTCCGCATCATTAGAAGATTCTTCGCTAAGGGGAAGGAAGTCGATGTTCCTACACAGTAACGTCCCCCTTTCACAGACGGTCAAAGACCGTCTTCAGAGGAGTCCACTCTTCAACTCAGTGGTCTAGAGCTCTGGGCAGTGTATCTTGCACTGCAAGCTTTCCTGCAGTGGCTGGAATGCAATCAGAACCGAATTCAGTCGGACTATCCACAGCGGTGGCGTACACATTCCGGACGTACAACACTAGGAAGCAAGTCTTCCTCAGTCGCGAGGACGTGGACGCAGGGGAATGGGACCTGCTCCCGTTTGGCTTCAAGAAATCGGTAGCCGCGGGATGAGGACGGACGTCGACATCATGGCGTCTCGGCAACTACAAGGTCTCG
The DNA here is from genome assembly GCF_048569485.1 of Anomaloglossus baeobatrachus. Taxonomy (NCBI): domain Eukaryota; kingdom Metazoa; phylum Chordata; class Amphibia; order Anura; family Aromobatidae; genus Anomaloglossus; species Anomaloglossus baeobatrachus. Next base: position 191,479,887 of record NC_134361.1, read on the forward strand.
ATTTTCATGGCGGGAGCTCTGGCGACAGGCGCCTTGGCTCAAGATTGGTCGCAGTTCCAGCTTCCGATTGCTGCCGCACTATTCTCGTCGCCCCAGACTGGCCGAGGAGGTTGTGGTACCGAGATCTGTGGCATCTCACCGTCAGTCGACTGTGAGCATTACGTCAGGGTCACAATGAGACGGGCTCGCCAGCCGCGGTTTGCCAAGATATTCCACAACTCGTGGAAGATATTCTTATCTTGGTGTTTTGCTCAGGGAGTGTATCCCTGGCCATCGGCTTTGCCTACTTTGCCTGCCCTCCTGCACTCTGGTCGGGAAAACGGTTGGTCGCTCGGCTCCCTTTAAGGGCAAGTCTCGGCACTATCCGTGTTGTTTCAGAAGCGTCTAGCACGTCTTCCTAAGGTGCGCACGTTGCTACAGGGAGTGTCATATTGTGCCCCCGTACGAGCGGCCGTTAGATCCATGGGATCTGAACGAGGTACTCGTTGCTCTCCAGAAGCCGCCTTTCGAGCCTCTGATGGGAGTTTCCCCTTTCTCGCCTGTCACAGAAAGTGGCTTTTCTATGGCGATCACGTTTCTTCGGCGAGTGTATGAGCTGGCAGCTCTGTCATATCAGGCTCCCTTCCTGGTGTTTCACCAGGACTAGGTAGTGTTGCGCTCCATTCAGGAGTTTCTCCCTAAGGTAGTATCCGCGTTTCAGCTTAATCAGGATATATCATTACCTTCATTTTGTCCTCATCCGACTCACCGGTTTGAAACGGGTTTACATTTGTTAGATCTGGTCAGAGGACTCAGAATCTACTTTTCCCGCACGGCGCCTATGCGCCGATCTGATGCACTGTTTGTCCTTGTCGCTGGTACGCGCAAGGGATTGCAGGCTTCTAAAGCCAACATGGCTCGATGGCTCAAAGAACCAATTCTTGAAGCCTACCGTTCTGCTGAGCTTCCGGTTCCATCAGGGCTGAAGGCCCATTCAACCAGAGCCGTGGGTGTGTCCTGGGCATTACGCCACCAGGCTACGGCTCAACAGGTGTGCCAGGCAGCTACCTGGTCGAGTCTGCACATTTTCACCAAACATTATCAGGTGCATACCTATGCTTCGGCGGATGCCGGCCTAGGTAGAAGAGTACTGCAGGCGGCAGGGGCCTCCCCGTAGGGGAGCGCTGTCTTGCAGCCCTATCAAGAGGTATTTATTTACCCACCCAGGGACAGCTTTTGAACGTCCCAATTGTCTGGGTCTCCCAATAGAGCGCTGAAGAAGGGAATTTTGTACTTACCGTAAATTCCTTTTCTTCTAGCTCTTATTGGGAGACCCAGCACCCGCCCTGTTGTCCTTCGGGATTCTTGGTTTGTTGCGGGTACACATGTTATTCATGTTGAACGGTTTGCAGTTCTCCGATGTTATTCGGAGTGAATTTGTTTAAACCAGTTATTGGCTTTCCTCCTTCTTGCTTTGGCACTAAAACTGAGTAAGCCCGTGATCCCACGGGGGGTGTATAGCCAGAAGGGGAGGGGCCTTACACTTTTTAGTGTAATACTTTGTGTGACCTCCGGAGGCAGTAGCTATACACCCAATTGTCTGGGTCTCCCAATAAGAGCTAGAAGAAAAGGAATTTACGGTAAGTACAAAATTCCCTTCTTTGACTCCACTCATGTCTACATCGGAGTATAGCGGGGTTGGTGACGTCACACATGGCGCTATCTACCCAGTCAATAAATAGGACAGGAGTGTAACCTCTGCCGGTTGCGCACCCGAGCCAACAGTAATCTATAGATGTGACGACACCGACACTTTTGGAAGGGAGCAGAGCGGGGTAACCCCTTTAATAGAACTATAACAGTGCATCTATTGGAAACCCCCCAGCATGTTTTCTGGTTGGGTGTTTTACAGTACCAGCAGAGTTTGCAAGAAATTGACCCATGTGATGGATTTTCATTGTGGATTTCAATGCAATTACAATGCTAAGAGTAACATCTGTGTCGGCAAAATCCACAAAACATCTGCAGAATATTTCTGCAGCCTTCACGTGTGTTCTAAGCGTAAGCCGTTATTTAGGGTCTTCAAAGATGTCTTTCCCTGAGTAGTCTCCTCAAGCAGAAGATGGTGCAGTGCCGATTCAATAGCTATATGCTCTCACACCTTTCTACCAAAACCAAGAGGGACGTGGCTCAGATTGTTCAAAACATTGCTAACCTTTTGCGTGTGTGTATAACTCAACACACAGCCATTAATGTCTAAACCGCTGGCAACAAAAATGAGTACACCCCTAAGTAAAAATAGCCAAATTGTGTCCAAAGAGTCAATATTTTGTGTGGCTACCATTATTTTCATGCTCTGCCTTTAACTTTCCTGGGCATGGACGTCACTAGAGCTTCACAGGAGCCGCTGGATCCTCTTCCGTCCTCCTTGATGACATTACAGAGCTGGTGGATGTTAGAGACCTAACCACGTCTCCACCTTCTGTTTTGAGGAGGCCCCACAGATGCTCAGCAGGGTTTAAGTCTAGAGATGCTTGGCCAGTCCAGCACCTTTACCCTCAGTTTCTTTGACAAGACAGTGTTCTTCATGCAGGTGTATTTGGGGTTGTTTTCAATTTGGTATATGAAGGGAGGGGGGATCATGCGCAGCTTCTCTGTGACAGTAAATGGTTGTCAGTCATGCTTCCCACAATGACCTGTAGCTCCCCACAGCCGGCAGCATTCATGCATCCCCAAACCATGACACTTTCACCACCATGCCTGACTGTAGGCAGGGCACATTTGTCTTTGTCCTCTTCACCTGGTTGCCGCCACACACGGTTGGCACCATCTGAGCCAAATAAGTTGATTTTGTCTACTATGTAGCTCAGCCTATGGTTGGGCTTCAGTTGTACCAAGATTACAGCCAAGAAGGAGTTCAGCAGGCCCCCAACTGCCCTGGTAACTTATTGATACTGTGATCGTGTCCCGATGGGAGCTGGTATAATCTGGCAACCGCTCCTTTTTAAATGCCATTGTCTGAGATTGACAGCAGCATCTTATTGGTTATCAGCTGCAATCTGCGCTCAGCTTTTATCAGTGGATATTGGAAGTAATACATGTATCACACACAGAGAGACCAGGTCTACCAGACTGGCAGCTGCTCCTTCTGAGCACGTGGTCCACAGAAGGGCGTTTTCAGGGCATTGCCTTCTGAATACTCAGGAATACTTCTTTGCACTGATTTGTTTTTTATCTGCTGCTCATTGTAGGAAAAGAGCCTCATACATTGCATATCTGACAAGATGTCGGCAGGGGCTGCAAAGCACACAGGCTCACCTCGAACGACTGCTGCAAAGAGTTCTGCGAGACAAGGAGGTTTCCACGCGCTACTTCACCACGGTCTGTGTCCGGCTCTTATTAGAGAGCAAAGAGAAAAAGATCCAGGAGTTCATTCAAGGTAAGACTTTCTCTTTTTGGACATTGATGTCAGTCATTTTTGTGAGCTGGGCTCCTACAAGACCACACAAGTGACCGACCGCCATCACTAGTGGCCATGTCTCTCTCATCTATATATAAAATTGCCTTATTCTGTCTGTCTGTCTTGCTCCAAAATTGTGTCCTTACCGTGACATGTACTTACGGTGACAAACAGCGGATTGTCCGCTGGCCTCGCCATGGCCCAGCCCCCCCCGCACGGATTGGCCGCTCGGCTTGACGGGTTCGCCATGGCCCCGCCCCCCCGCACGGATTGGACGCTCGGCTCCGCCCCCCCTGCAAGGATTGGCCATGTCCTTACGGTGACAAACAGCGGATTGGCCGCTGGCCTCGCCATGGCCCCGCCCCCCGCACGGATTGGCCGCTCGGCTTCACGGATTCGCCATGGCCCCGCCCCCCCCGCACGGATTGGACGCTCGCCTCGGCTCCTCCCCCCGCACGGATTGGCCGCTCGGCTTCACAGATTCGCCATGGCCCCGCCCCCCCGGCACGGATTGGACGCTCGCCTTAGCCCCTCCCCCCGCACAGATTGGCCGCTCGCCTCCGGCCCCCCCGCCCAGATTGGCCGCTCGCCCAGGCTCCGCCCCCCACACGGAATGGCCTCTCGCCCCGAGGTGAGCACATCAAGGTCCTGCAGCGGCGGACACACACACACACACACACACACACACACACACACACACACACACACACACACACACACACACACACACACACACACACACACACACACACACACACACACACACACACATATATATACATATATATATATATTTATATATATATATATATATACACACACACACACACATACACACATACACACATACACACATACATACATCAGATCACTCTCACACACACCTCAGATCGCATCCACGTCCTGCAGCGGCGGAACACACGCACACACATAAGAACAGACACACACACACACACACATCAGATCACATTCACTCTCACACACACATCAGATCGCATCCACACACTCACAACATCCCGTGATATCGCTTGCTTCTCGGCGGCGATCCTGTGCGTGCAGTGATCTTCCAGGACCTGCCGGAGGATCACGTGGCCGGAAGCATGTGGTATCTCCGGATGTTGTGATTGTGTCAGCGCGTATGTGCGATATCGTGTGTGTGTGTGTGTGTATGCGATCGGATGTGTGAGTGTCGGCAGAGGAGCATGGCGTGCAGCACAGCTGCTGGGACCGCCCACCGGTGGGCACAGGGAGAAGTGGGGGGTGTGTGTGTGTGTGTGTGTGTATGCGATCAGATGTGTGCGTGTTTACTGTCTGATGTGTGACTGTGGAGCACGATGGGGGGTGCGCAGCATGGGGGATGGAGCACGATGGGGTATGGAGAACGAAGGGGGGTGCGCAGCATGGGGGATGGAGCACGATGGGGGGTGCGCAGCATGGGTGATGGAGCACGTTTGGGAGTGCGCAGCATGGGGGATGGAGCACGATTGGGAGTGCGCAGCATGAGGGATGGAGCACGATGGGGAGTACGCAGCATGGGGGATGGAGCACGATGGGGGCTGCGCAGCATGGGGGATGGAGCACGATGGGGGGTGCGCAGCATGGGGGATGGAGCACGATGGGGGGTGCGCAGCATGGGGGATGGAGCACGATGGGGGGTGCGCAGCATGGGGGATGGAGCACGATGAGGGTTGTGCAGCATGGGGGATGGAGCACGTTTGGGAGTGCGCAGCTTGGGGGATGGAGCACGATGGGGAGTACGCAGCATGGGGGATGGAGCACGATGGGGAGTGCGCAGCATGGGGGATGGAGCACGATGGGGGGTGCACACCTCCCCCCAAAACACACACACACACACACACACACACACACACACACACACACACACACACACACACTGCCCTACACACACCCACACACACAGACAACGCCACACACAAACACCCAACACACAAACACCGCAGCACACAAATATACGCACATACTGCACAACACACACATTGCACAAAACATACCCCCCAAAACACACACCGCACACCCACACAAACCGCGCAACACACATACACAACGGTAGACACACAGCGCTCCACAAATAACGACACACAACGCAACACACAAACACCGCTCTCACCCCCCCGCCACACCCAGACAACACCCAGAACATGTACAGCGCCCTACACAAACACTTAGTAACTACAGACAACAACATATATATAGATATATATATATATATATATATATATATATATATATATATATATATATATATATATATATATATATATATATATATATATATATATATATATATATATATATATATATATATATATATATATATATATATATATATATATATATATATATATATATATATATATATATATATTTCTTTGTCGCTCCATTGGGAGACCCAGACAATTGGGTGTATAGCTACTGCCTCCGGAGGCCACACAAAGTATTACACTTTAAAAAGTGTAACCCCTCCCCTCTGCCTATACACTTTCCCGTGCATCACGGGCCCATCAGTTTTTAGCTTTGTGTTGAAGGAGGCACACATGCACACAATGCTCCACATTTTAGTCAGCAGCAGCTGCTGACTATTTCGGATGGAAGAAAAGAGGGCCCTTAACAGGGCTCCCGGCATGCTCCCTTCTCACCCCACTGAGTCGGCGGTGTTGTTAAGGTTGAGGTACCCATTGCGGGTACAGAGGCTGGAGCCCACATGCCGTTTTCCTTCCCCATCCCTTAAGGGCTCTGGGTGAAGTGGGATCCTAACCGGTCATCCAGAACACTGGGACCGGGCTCCCTCCGCAGCCCCTGGTGGTATCTGCCGGACAGGAGACTGAGTATCGTCAGGGACAAGGCCCTGCAACTACAGGTACTCTGTGTCCCCTTTGGGACGGTGCATGGAGCACCTGGGCCTCAGACGCTGCAGCGCCTGCAGTGTTGGTTTTTTGTCCGGGACTACCGCGCCGACCATGCCTGCTTGTCGGCCGCGGTTTCTACTTTAGTCCCCGGCTTTTGCGGCCTAGTACATTAAACGCCCGCCCACGGGCCTGCCAGTCAGGGGCAAGGGCGGGACGGTCAGGCTGACGCCGACAGTGAGGGCTGGAGCACACATAGCTGTCCTCCTCCCCCCTCACTATTCCCTATGGGGCACCAGATTCCCGCACTTTTGTAAGTCCGCCCACGGCTCCCTCCTCCCCTGTGAACGCCGACAGCCATGTTTTAACACATCCTGCCGGTGGAGGACGTCTGGCTGCAGCTCTGGGAGACCCGAGGCAGGGAATCTGGTGGCCACACACCGCTGGAGCGGTTGGTAAGCCACACCGGTTACCGGTGCTGGTCCCCCTAGGGTGCTGAACTGTATATAGATACATTATATTTGTATACTTTCCGGTTCAGCTGTATTGTTAAACTTGTGGCTATATACCCTCAGTGATCACGCTCCTGGGAGACAACAGCATGTCGTTCACAAGGAGCAAGGGGGCCAAGGCACAGGGTTATTTTGCTACCTGTACCTCTTGTGCGGCTATGTTACCTGCAGGTTCCACCTACCCTCACTGTGAGCAATGCTCGGCCCCTGTGGCACTCGCTCAGCCGGAGCCTGAGGCACTAGGGGGTCCCTCGGCCCAGGTAGAACCACCGGCCCCCCCTGTCCAGATGGCAGGGACAGTTTGCTGTTTTAGCTGAGAAACTCTCTGAGTCACTTTCTCATTCCATGACTCAGTCTATGGATAAATGGTCTGTTAAGTTTCTAGAGGTTTTGCAGTCCAGACCGGCCCTTACACAGGCCCCGGGCACTGCGGTATCACCCCCAGGCCCCTCTCGGTCTGCGACTAAGCGTGTTCCTGGTGTGGCCTCTAGTTATTTCGTGCAGGACTCCGGCACGGACCGCAGTCCCAGACCAGCTAAGCGGGCTCGCTTAAATTCTTCCCCGACTTCTTCACGCAGTTCGGGGTCTCGGCTTGAGTATTCTCTAGAGGAGGAGGCGGAGGTCGCAGCTCAGGACTCTGATCCTGACGTTGCTCTCAATCTGGATACACCTGAAGGGGACGCCATAGTAAATGATCTTATAGCGTCCATCAACCAGGTGCTAGACCTGTCTCCCCCAACTCCGCCTACAGAGGATTCGGCTTCATAACAGGAGAAACACCAGTTTAGGTTTCCTAAACGTACACGGAGTGCTTTCTTCGATCACTCTAACTTTAGAGATGCTGTCCAGAAGCACAGGGCTTTCCCGGACAAGCGCTTTACTAAACGCCTTAATGACACACGTTACCCCTTCCCCGCTGACGTAGTTAAGGGTTGGGCTCAGTGTCCCAAGGTGGATCCTCCAGTCTCCAGACTGGCGGCTAGATCCGTAGTAGCAGTGGCTGACGGTGCATCGCTCAAGGATGCCACGGACAGGCAGATAGAGCTCCTACTGAAATCCATCTATGAAGCCATAGGCGCGTCTTTTGCCCCAGCCTTTGCAGCAGTGTGGGCACTCCAGGCTATCTCAGCTTGTCTATCTGAGATTAATGCGGTCACCCGTACCGCTGCGCCACAAGTAACATCTTTGACTTCTCAGGCGTCAGTATTTGCATCCTACGCCATGAATGCTGTCCTGGACTCGGCTAGCCGTACAGGGGTAGCATCCGCCAATTCTGTGGCAGTCCGCAGGGCCATGTGGCTACGCGAATGGAAGACAGACTCTGCTTCCAAAAAGTTCTTGACCGGTTTGCCTTTTTCTGGCGACCGACTGTTTGGCGAGCGATTGGATGAAATTATTAAGCAATCCAAGGGAAAGGACTCGTCCTTACCCCAACCCAAACCAAACCGACCTCAGCAACGGAAAGTTCAAGCGAGGTTTCGGTCCTTTCGGCCCTCAGCCAGATCCCAACCCTCCTCGTCCAACAGACCACAGAAGAGCCAGAGGAACTCTTCTGCATGGCGGTCTAAGTCACGTCCTCCAAAGACCGCTGGAGGAACCGTCTCCAAGGCGGCCTCCTCATGACTTTCGGCCGCCTCAAACCGCATCCTCGGTCGGTGGCAGGCTCTCCCGCTTTTGCGACGCCTGGTGGCCACATGTCCAAGACCGATGGGTGAGGGACATTCTGTCTCATGGTTACAGGATAGAGTTCAGCTCTCGTCCTCCGACTCGTTTTTTCAGAACATCTCCGCCCCCCGAGCGGACCGTTGCGCTTTTTCAGGCGGTGGACACTCTGAAAACAGAAGGAGTGGTGATCCCCGTTCCCCTTCAGGAACGCGGTCGCGGTTTTTACTCCAATCTGTTCGTGGTGCCAAAAAAGGACGGCTCATTCCGTCCCGTTTTGGACCTAAAATTGCTCAACAGACATGTTACAACCAGGAGGTTTCGCATGGAATCCCTCCGATCTGTCATCGCTTCGATGTCCCAAGGAGACTTCCTAGCATCAATCGACATCAAAGATGCCTATCTCCATGTGCCGATCGCTCAAGAGCATCAACGCTTCCTGCGTTTCGCCATCGGGGACGAACACCTTCAGTTTGTGGCACTGCCTTTCGGCCTGGCGACAGCCCCACGGGTCTTCACCAAGGTCATGGCATCCGTCGTAGCGATCCTTCACTCTCAGGGCCACTCGGTGATCCCTTACCTAGACGATCTCCTAGTCAAGGCACCCTCTCGGGTGGCTTGTCAACACAGTCTGACCGTTGCTCTGGAGACTCTCCAGAGGTTCGGGTGGATCATCAATTTTCCAAAGTCAAAATTGTCTCCGACCCAGTCACTGACGTACCTCGGAATGGAGTTTCATACTCTCTCAGCGATGGTCAAGCTGCCGCTGGACAAACAGCGGTCGCTGCAGACAGGGGTACAATCCCTTCTTCAGGCACAGTCGCACCCCTTGAGGCGCCTCATGCACTTCCTGGGGAAGATGGTGGCAGCAATGGAGGCAGTTCCATTTGCGCAATTTCATCTGCGTCCACTCCAATGGGACATTCTCCGCAAATGGGACAAGAGGCCGACGTCCTTGGACAGGAACGTCTCTCTGTCCCTGGAAGCCAAGACCTCTCTTCAGTGGTGGCTTCTCCCCACTTCTCTGTCGAAAGGAAAATCCTTTCTGCCCCCATCCTGGGCTGTGGTCATGACTGACGCGAGCCTGTCAGGATGGGGAGCGTTTTTTCTCCACCACAAGGCTCAGGGAACCTGGACTCCGACAGAGTCCTCCCTTCAGATCAATGTTCTGGAGATCAGGGCAGTGTATCTAGCCCTCAAGGCGTTCCATCGGTGGCTCGAGGGCAGGCAGATCCGCATACAGTCGGACAACGCCACGGCGGTTGCGTACATCAACCACCAGGGCGGCACGCGTAGTCGTCAAGCCTTCCAAGAAGTCCGACGGATTCTGCTGTGGGCGGAGGCCACAGCCTCCACCATCTCCGCGGTTCACATTCCGGGCGTAGAAAACTGGGAAGCAGACTTCCTCAGTCGCCAGGGCATGGACGCGGGGGAATGGTCTCTCCACCCGGACGTGTTTCAAGAGATCTGTTGCCGCTGGGGAACGCCGGACGTCGATCTCATGGCGTCTCGGCACAACAACAAGGTCCCGGCATTCATGGCACAGTCTCAGGACCACAGAGCTCTGGCGGCGGACGCCTTAGTTCAGGATTGGTCGCAGTTTCAACTGCCTTATGTATTCCCTCCTCTGGCAATGCTGCCCAGAGTGTTGCGCAAGATCAGGTCCGACTGCCGCCACGCCATCCTCGTCGCTCCAGATTGGCCGAGGCGGTCGTGGTACCCGGATCTGTGGCATCTCACGGTGGGTCAACCGTGGGCGCTCCCAGACCGACCAGACTTGCGATCTCAAGGGCCATTTTTCCATCTGAATTCTGCGGCCCTCAACCTGACTGTGTGGCCATTGAGTCCTGGCTCTTAGCATCCTCAGGGTTGTCTCAAGATGTCATTGCCACTATGAGACAGGCCAGGAAGCCAACGTCAGCCAAGATCTATCACAGAACTTGGAGGATCTTCTTAGCCTGGTGCTCTGAGAGGGGGTTTATCACCTGGCCGTTTGCCTTACCCAGGTTTCTTTCCTTCCTTCAATCGGGATTGGACAAGGGTTTGTCCCTCGGCTCTCTCAAAGGTCAAGTCTCGGCGCTTTCCGTGTTTTTTCAAAAGCGTCTAGCCAGGCTTCCGCAGGTCCGCACGTTCCTGCAGGGAGTTTGCCACATAGTCCCACCTTACAAGCGTCCGCTGGAACCCTGGGATCTCAACATGGTTCTACGGGCTCTTCAAAAACCACCTTTCGAGCCGCTGCGGGATGTCTCTCTATCACGTCTTTCGCAGAAGGTGGCATTTCTAGTGGCGGTTACTTCACTCCGCAGAGTGTCAGAGCTTGCAGCGCTGTCATGCAAAGGTCCTTTCCTGGTATTTCACCAGGATAAGGTGGTTCTGCGTCCGGTCCCGGACTTTCTCCCTAAGGTGGTATCTCCTTTTCATCTCAATCAGGATATCTCCTTACCTTCATTTTGCCCTCATCCAGTTCACCAATGTGAAAAGGATTTGCATTTGTTAGATCTAGTGAGAGCACTCCGGATCTACGTGTCTCGCACGGCGCCCCTGCGCCGCTCTGATGCGCTCTTTGTCCTTGTCGCTGGCCAGCGTAAGGGGTCGCAGGCTTCCAAGTCTACCTTGGCTCGGTGGATCAAGGAACCGATTTTTGAAACCTATCGTTCTTCTGGGCTTCCGCTTCCTTTGGGGCTGAAAGCCCATTCTACCAGAGCCGTAGGTGCATCCTGGGCATTGCGGCACCAGGCTACGGCTCAGCAGGTGTGTCAGGCGGCTACCTGGTCGAGTCTGCACACCTTCACGAAACACTATCAGGTGCATGCCTATGCTTCGGCAGATGCCAGCCTAGGTAGGCGAGTCATTCATGCGGCGGTTGCCCACCTGTAAGAGGGGGCCGTTTTACGGCTCTTTTTATCGAGGTATTCTTTTACCCACCCAGGGACTGCTTTTGGACGTCCCAATTGTCTGGGTCTCCCAATGGAGCGACAAAGAAGGGAATTTTGTTTACTTACCGTAAATTCCTTTTCTTCTAGCTCCTATTGGGAGACCCAGCACCCGCCCCTGTTCCCTTCGGGCTGTTTGTTCTTTTGTGTACACATGTTGTTCATGTTGAATTGTTCTTTTGGTTCATGGTTTCAGTTCTCCGAACATCCTTCGGATTGAATTTACCTTAGACCAATTTATAAGTTTTTCCTCCTTCCTGCTTTGGCACCAAAACTGATGGGCCCGTGATGCACGGGAGGGTGTATAGGCAGAGGGGAGGGGTTACACTTTTTAAAGTGTAATACTTTGTGTGGCCTCCGGAGGCAGTAGCTATACACCCAATTGTCTGGGTCTCCCAATAGGAGCTAGAAGAAAAGGAATTTACGGTAAGTAAACAAAATTCCCTTCTTCTTTGTCGCTCCATTGGGAGACCCAGACAATTGACAATTGGGTGTACAGCTTCTGCCTCCGGAGGCCACACAAAGTATTACACTTTAAAAAGTGTAAAGCCCCTCCCCTTCTGCCTATACACCCCCCCGTGCATCACGGGCTCCTCAGTTTTTATGCTTTGTGCGAAGGAGGCACACATGCACGCATAGCTCCACAATTTAGTCAGCAGCAGCTGCTGACTATATCGGATGGAAGAAAAGAGGGCCCATAACAGGGCCCCCGGCATGCTCCCTTCTCACCCCACTCTGGTCGGCGGTGCTGTTAAGGTTGAGGTACCCATTGCGGGTACATAGGCAGGAGCCACATGCTGTTTTCCTTCCCCATCCCTTAAGGGCTCTGGGTGAAGTGGGATCCTAATCTGTCTCCAGGCACTGGGACCGTGCTCCCTCCGCAGCCCCTGGGGAATCTGCTGGACAGGAGCCGGGTATCGTCAGGGACAAGGCCCTGCTACTGTGAGGTACTCTGTGTCCCCTTGGGGACGGCGCATGGAGCGCTTGTGTCATACACGCTGCAGCACTACTGGGTGTGTTAGTGCGCCGGGACTACCGCGCTGACCGCGCTTATTTGCCGGCCGCGCTTATAACTTTAGTCCCCGGCTTTTGCGGCCTAGTACCGCATATTCCCGCCCCCGGGCCTGCCAGTCAGGGGAAGGGCGGGACGCTGCATTGGACGTCAGCGCTGAGGGCTGGAGCATACTTTGTATCCTCCTCCCCGCTCACTGAGCACCGTGGAGCACCAGATTGCCGCACTTTCTAGGGCACGCCCACGGCCCCCTCCTCCTCACAGAACGCCGGCAGCCATTCCTGTCAGCACTTCTGAAGCTGGAGAGGAGAGACAACACGGCTCTGGGAGGCCCAGGCAGGGAATCTGGTGGTCACACAACCGCTTTGGGCGGTCGGTAAGCCGCACCTGTTTCTAGGTGCTGGCCCCCCTGGGTGCCGAAGTGTGAATATATATATATATATATATATATGCTTATATGCTATACATTTACTCTGTACGGTCGCACTGTTGATTTTTGGCTATATACCCTCCCGGATTGTACTCAGAGGAGACAACAGCATGTCGTCCGCAAAAAGCAAGGGTGCCAAAGCACAGGCTTACTTTGCAACCTGTACCTCATGTGCGGCTATACTACCGGCAGGTTCCACCTACCCTCACTGTGTGCAATGCTCGGCCCCTGTGGCACTTACTCAGCCGGAGCCTCTGCCACTGGTGGCCCAAGTGGAACCACCTGCTACCACTGTCCAGGTGACAGGGACGGAGTTTGCAGTATTCGCTGACAAACTTTCTGAGAGTATGGATAAATGGTCTGCTAAGATACTAGAAGCCTTGCAGTCCAGGCCGGTAACACAGGCCCCGGGCACTGTTGAATCATTGACCCCAGGCCCCCCTCGGTTGGAGCAGCAAAGTGCTCCTGGGGTGACTCATAGGTCCCAAGGTGAGGTCTCTGACACGGACCGCAGTCCCAGACCGCCTAAGCGGGCTCGCTGGGAGCTTCCCTCGACTTCATCACACTGCTCAGGGTCTCAGCAGGAGGACTCTCTAGAGCAGGGGTGGGGAACCTTTTTACTGCCGGGGGCCATTTGGAAAATTCTACCAACCTTCGGGGGCCGCACAAAATTATCAACTTGAAAATGACCCGGCTATAATTAGTCAAACAATTAACTCTCCCCTATACCCCTACTGTGGCGGCCGTAGATGATTCTCTTTTGGTGCGCTGTGATGTTTGCTTCTCACAACTGCTTTTCCAGGTTTGTCTTTGTTTGAAGCGCAGATTGGTAAATCATATATATCACACAGGAGACACTGTACATACACACACCGCTCTGACACACTGTCCGTATACTGCACACAGCCTTCACACAGTTGTCCTATTTTACACCACCCACGATACACACTGTCCATATATAGTACACATGCACAGGAGATACTGTATACTGCACACAGCACTCACACGCCGTATACAGCACACACACAAGCCATACACAGCACTCACACACCGTATACAGCACACACACAAGCCATACACAGCACTCACACACCGTATACAGCACACACACAAGCCATACACAGCACTCACACGCCGTATACAGCACACACACAAGCCATACACAGCACTCACACGCCGTATACAGCACACACACAAGCCATACACAGCACTCACACGCCGTATACAGCACACACACAAGCCATACACAGCACTCACACGCCGTATACAGCACACACACAAGCCATACACAGCACTCACACGCCGTATACAGCACACACACAAGCCATACACAGCACTCACACGCCGTATACAGCACACACACAAGCCATACACAGCACTCACACGCCGTATACAGCACACACACAAGCCATACACAGCACTCACACGCCGTATACAGCACACACACAAGCCATACACAGCACTCACACGCCGTATACAGCACACACACAAGCCATACACAGCACTCACACGCCGTATACAGCACACACACAAGCCATACACAGCACTCACACGCCGTATACAGCACACACACAAGCCATACACAGCACTCAACATGCCGTATACACAGTACATAAGGAGAAGAAAAAAAGCTCTGCATGTAAACATGTGCACACCAGGAATTAGATATACCAATAAACCTTACAATATGAAACGTTAAGTGCCAAACACAACAAACAGCGCGCGCACACACACACTCGCCGTATACACAGCAGACACACGCCGTATACACAGCAGACACACGCCGTATACACAGCAGACACACGCCGTATACACAGCAGACACACGCCGTATACACAGCAGACACACGCCGTATACACAGCAGACACACGCCGTATACACAGCAGACACACGCCGTATACACAGCAGACACACGCCGTATACACAGCAGACACACGCCGTATACACAGCAGACACACGCCGTATACACAGCAGACACGCCGTATAAACAGCGCGCACACACAGCACACATGCCGCACACACAGCACACATGCCGCACACACAGCACACATGCCGCACACACAGCGCACACGCCGTATACACAGCACATACACAGCACACATACCGTATACACAGCACATACACAGCACACACGCCGTATACACAGCACAAGCCATATACACGCACATGTATACACAACAGACGCTGGACACTGAAGTCACAAATACATTTGATATATGGTGGTATATATTAGATATAAACACACTTAGCGCAGATATAAGTACCTGCTGCTTAGTTGCCCTGTAAGATCAGGTGCAGCACAAGTGATGGATGCAGCAGCTCAGCTCAAGGGCTGGCTTCATTCTCGTCTTCTCTCCAAGAAAAGACCTCCTAGACCTGAGCAGCCGAGCACAGAACGGGAGGGTGAGAGGCAGCACGCACAGCACTATGCAGCCTTCTATGTCCCGTACAGGCCCCAACCCCATCACTCTGATTCTAGCTGTAATCTCACAGGGAGCATGTAGGAGCCAGAAGGGAGGAAGTCCCACCCCCAGTGCTGTCTCCCGGCAATAGACAAGATGAGCGGCTGCCCGAGCACCGCAGCCACTGGGAATCTGCTCCAGTGCCCCGGGGGCCACAGAAAAGGTCATCGCGGGCCGCATACGGCCCGCGGGCCGGAGGTTCCCCACCCCTGCTCTAGAGGATGAAGCGGAGGTGGCAGATCAGGATTCTGATCCTGAGGCCGCTCTCAACCTAGATACACCTGAAGGAGACGCCATAGTGAATGACCTTATAGCGTCCATCAATCAGGTGTTGGATCTTTCTCCCCCAGCTCCTCCAATTGAGGAGTCAGCTTCTCAGCAGGAGAAATTCCGTTTTAGATTTCCCAAGCGTACAATGAGTACGTTTCTGGATCACTCCGACTTCAGAGAGGCAGTCCAGAAACACCGAGCTTGTCCAGATAAGCGCTTTTCTAAGCGCCTTAAGGACACACGTTACCCCTTCCCCCCTGACGTTGTCAAGGGCTGGGCTCAGTGTCCCAAGGTGGATCCTCCAGTCTCCAGACTGGCGGCTAGATCCATAGTTGCAGTGGAAGATGGGGCTTCACTCAAAGATGCCACCGACAGACAGATGGAGCTCTGGTTGAAATCCATCTATGAAGCTATCGGCGCGTCCTTTGCTCCGGCATTCGCAGCCGTATGGGCACTCCAAGCTATCTCAGCTTGTCACTCGCAGATTAATGCAGTCACACGTGCCTCTGCTCCGCAGGTGGTGTCCTTAACCTCTCAGGCGTCGGCGTTTGCGTCCTACGCCATTAATGCTGTCCTGGACTCTGCGAGCCGTACGGCGGTAGCTTCCGCCAATTCGGTGGCAGTCCGCAGGGCCATGTGGCTACGTGAATGGAAGGCAGACTCTGCTTCCAAAAAGTTCTTAACCGGTTTGCCATTTTCTGGCGACCGCCTGTTTGGTGAGCGATTGGATGAAATCATTAAACAATCCAAGGGAAAGGACTCGTCCTTACCCCAGTCCAAACCAAACAGACCTCAACAACGGAAGGTACAATCGAGGTTTCGGTCCTTTCGGCCCGCGGGCAGGTCTCAATTCTCCTCGTCCAACAGGCCACAGAAGGGTCAGAGGGACTCCGATTCATGGCGGTCTAAGTCACGTCCTAAAAAGACCGCCGGAGGAACCGCTCCCAAAGCGGCCTCCTCATGACTTTCGGCCTCTTCACACCGCATCCTCGGTCGGTGGCAGGCTCTCCCGCTTTTGCGACGCCTGGCTGCCACAGGTACAAGACCGTTGGGTGAGAGACATTCTGTCTCACGGTTACAGGATAGAGTTCAGCTCTCGTCCTCTGACTCGATTCTTCAGAACATCTCCGCCCCCCGAGCGAGCCGATGCGCTTCTTCAGGCGGTGTGCACTCTGAAGGCAGAAGGAGTGGTGATCCCTGTTCCTCTTCAGCAACAGGGTCACGGTTTTTACTCCAACTTGTTTGTGGTGCCAAAAAAGGACGGATCTTTCCGTCCTGTTCTGGACCTAAAACTGCTCAACAAACACGTAAAAACCAGGCGGTTCCGGATGGAATCGCTCCGCTCCGTCATCGCCTCAATGTCCCAAGGAGATTTTCTAGCATCAATCGACATCAAAGATGCTTATCTCCACGTACCGATTGCACCAGAGCATCAGCGCTTCCTGCGTTTCGCCATAGGGGACGAACACCTTCAGTTCGTGGCACTGCCTTTCGGCCTGGCGACAGCCCCACGGGTCTTGACAAAGGTCATGGCAACAGTAGTAGCAGTCCTACACTCTCAGGGACACTCGGTGATCCCTTACTTAGACGATCTGCTTGTCAAGGCACCCTCTCAAGTGGCATGCCAACACAGCCTGAACATTGCTCTGGAGACTCTCCAGAGATTTGGGTGGATCATCAACTTCCCAAAGTCAAATCTGACACCGGCCCAATCACTGACATATCTTGGCATGGAGTTTCATACTCTCTCAGCGATAGTGAAGCTTCCGCTGGACAAACAGCGTTCACTACAGACAGGGGTGCAATCTCTCCTTCAAGGCCAGTCACACCCCTTGAGGCGCCTCATGCACTTCCTAGGGAAGATGGTAGCAGCAATGGAGGCAGTTCCTTTTGCGCAGTTTCATCTGCGTCCACTTCAATGGGACATTCTCCGCAAATGGGACGGGAAGTCGACGTCCCTCGACAGGAACGTCTCCCTTTCTCAGGCAGCCAAAGCCTCCCTTCGGTGGTGGCTTCTTCCCTCTTCATTGTCGAAGGGGAAATCCTTCCTACCCCCATCCTGGGCGGTGGTCACGACGGACGCGAGTCTATCAGGGTGGGGAGCGGTCTTTCTCCACCACAGGGCTCAGGGTACCTGGACTCAGCCAGAGTCCTCCCTTCAGATCAATGTTCTGGAGATAAGGGCAGTGTATCTTGCCCTAAAGGCGTTCCAGCCGTGGCTGGAAGGCAAGCAGATCCGAATTCAGTCGGACAACTCCACCGCGGTGGCATACATCAACCACCAAGGCGGAACACGCAGTCGGCAAGCCTTCCAGGAAGTCCGGCGGATTCTGCTGTGGGTGGAAGCCACAGCCTCCACCATATCCGCAGTTCACATCCCGGGCGTAGAAAACTGGGAAGCAGACTTTCTCAGTCGCCAGGGCATGGACGCAGGGGAATGGTCCCTTCACCCGGACGTGTTTCAAGAGATCTGTTGCCGCTGGGGGATGCCGGACGTCGACCTAATGGCGTCCCGGCACAACAACAAGGTCCCGGCATTCATGGCACGGTCTCAAGATCACAGAGCTCTGGCGGCAGACGCACTAGTTCAGGATTGGTCGCAGTTTCAACTGCCTTATGTGTTTCCTCCTCTGGCACTGTTGCCCAGAGTGTTACGCAAGATCAGGTCCGACTGCTGCCGCGCCATCCTCGTCGCTCCAGACAGGCCGAGGAGGTCGTGGTACCCGGATCTGTGGCATCTCACGGTGGGCCAACCGTGGGCACTACCAGACCGACCAGACTTGCTGTCTCAAGGGCCGTTTTTCCATCTGAATTCTGCGGCCCTCAACCTGACTGTGTGGCCATTGAGTCCTGGGTCCTAGCGTCTTCAGGGTTATCTCAAGACGTCATTGCCACTATGAGACAGGCTAGGAAACCAACGTCCGCCAAGATCTACCACAGGACGTGGAAGATATTCTTATCCTGGTGCTCTGATCAGGGTTTTACTCCCTGGCCATTTGCCTTGCCCACTTTTCTTTCCTTCCTTCAATCCGGATTGGAAAAGGGTTTGTCGCTTGGCTCCCTTAAGGGACAAGTCTCAGCGCTATCTGTGTTTTTTCAGAAGCGCCTTGCCAGACTTCCACAGGTACGCACGTTCCTGCAGGGGGTTTGTCACATAGTCCCTCCTTACAAGCGTCCGTTAGAACCCTGGGATCTGAACAGGGTGCTGATGGCTCTTCAGAAACCACCTTTCGAGCCAATGAAGGATATTTCTCTTTCACGCCTTTCGCAGAAAGTGGTCTTCCTAGTAGCAGTCACATCACTTCGGAGAGTGTCTGAGCTAGCAGCGCTGTCATGCAAAGCCCCTTTCCTGGTATTTCACCAGGACAAGGTGGTTCTTCGTCCGGTTCCGGAATTTCTCCCTAAGGTGGTATCCCCCTTTCATCTCAATCAGGATATCTCCTTACCCTCTTTGTCCTTATCCAGTTCACCAATGTGAAAAGGATTTGCACTTGTTAGATCTGGTGAGAGCACTCAGACTCTACATTTCTCGTACGGCGCCCCTGCGCCGCTCGGATGCACTCTTTGTCCTTGTCGCTGGCCAGCGTAAAGGGTCACAGGCTTCCAAATCAACCCTGGCTCGGTGGATCAAGGAACCAATTCTCGAAGCCTACCGTTCTTCTGGGCTTCCGGTTCCCTCAGGGCTGAAGGCCCATTCTACCAGAGCCGTGGGTGCGTCCTGGGCTTTGCGGCACCAGGCTACGGCTCAGCAGGTGTGTCAGGCGGCTACCTGGTCGAGCCTGCACACTTTCACCAAACACTATCAGGTGCATACCTATGCTTCGGCAGATGCCAGCCTAGGTAGGCGAGTCCTTCAGGCGGCGGTTGCCCACCTGTAGGAAGGGGCCGTTTTACGGCTCTATTACGGGGTATTATTTTACCCACCCAGGGACTGCTTTTGGACGTCCCAATTGTCTGGGTCTCCCAATGGAGCGACAAAGAAGGGAATTTTGTTTACTTACCGTAAATTCCTTTTCTTCTAGCTCCAATTGGGAGACCCAGCACCCGCCCCTGTTCCCTTCGGGCTGTTGTTCTTTGTGTACACATGTTGTTCATGTTGAATGGTTGTCAGTTTTCCGAACTTCCTTCGGATTGAATTTACTTTAGACCAATTTATAAGTTTCCTCCTTCCTGCTTTTGCACCAAAACTGAGGAGCCCGTGATGCACGGGGGGGTGTATAGGCAGAAGGGGAGGGGCTTTACACTTTTAAGTGTAATACTTTGTGTGGCCTCCGGAGGCAGAAGCTATACACCCAATTGTCAATTGTCTGGGTCTCCCAATTGGAGCTAGAAGAAAAGGAATTTACGGTAAGTAAACAAAATTCCCTTCATTAATTATAACAAAAATCATACATTAACTACACAATACATAAATTCTAGAATACCCGATGCGTAGAATCGGGCCACCTTCTAGTGTATATATATATTTAAATAAAATGTGTGTGTGTGTATATGTGTATATATATATATATATATATATATATATAATATATATAATATGTGTATATGTGTGTATGTATGTATATGTGTGTGTGTGTGTGTGTATATATATATATATATATATATATATATATATATATATATATATATATATATATATATATATATATATATATATATATATATATATATATATATATATATATATATATATATAATGTGTGGTGTGTATCTAGATGGAGAGCGATTTATACACCTTTTTATTTTTTTTATTTTTTTTTGGGGGGGGGGGGGGGGGGGAGAATTTACTAATATACTAATACAGATCTAGGAGTCCAATAGGAAAAATCTGATCTATAAACTCAATTGTAGTCCGCAAACATATACTTATCACAATCTCACATACCCAACAACTGCCACTTCCTTAACATTAATACCAAAGAAGTGGTAAACCCGGTCAGCACAGTCTTCACTCTCCCCTCCTTTGGAAAAGTCAAGATATCCGGAGGACGTGAGAGCTGCGGCTGCTATCACTTCCTCCGGATATATTGTCAGATCAGTAGGAGAGGAGAGCACAGCTGTCACTGATTAGCCTCAGGGATTCTATAACATAATGTCACGTGAGCCCCAGGAGAGCCAGTGCTGACACTGCAGGAACAGCACCTGCATCGGAGGGGAGTAAAGGTGTAATTATTTTATTGGAAGGTGTCATGGGGTCTTTCTCTGATATCACACAAATAAACAGAGCAAGAGATTATCCTTTTATTCCAAGCAAGTCAGAAGATCCATCAAAAAATCCACCACACAGAGGGTAAAGTAGTCCAGTAATGGGATAAATGTCCTAATCAGTCACAATCCTCCAGCAGTCCTTTTCCATGGAAATCGGGGTTTCTCCACAGCTCTCTGGGGTGCTGCCTGTAGCTGCAGCGTCTCCCTCCCCTCAGAGGATCAATCTTCCTATTTGTCTCTTGTCCTTCGCAGCCTGACTAAGCTCCCAGGTAAGCAGTGAGTTTGGGTGGATCCCAGGCCCCCCTCCCCCAGACTTGGGGACAAAAGCCCGGCAGGGGGTGAGTAACCTGCAAACAGGACAATGTACACACAAGGAATACACAGAATGGACAGAGCACCACACCTGAAATACGAACCTACACACAATTATTCACAACCCTCCATGTTCCACCATCATAGAAGGAAACATAGGGCTGGAGCAGGAGATGTGTGGGTAGTAGACAACCCCTTTATGGGATAAAAAAAATAAAACCTAGTTTTATTCAATTATTAATTTTTATTAATGCGAAGCCTAGCAATTGCCCATGGTTATCTGAACCAGTGGTGGCCAGCCAAGTGTCCAATACACAAAGATAAAAAGGAATCTGCTCTTCATAGGCATTTATGTATTGAGCCTGATTAAGGATTATGATTAAGGACCTGGGTGCCTGAAACGCGTTAGTGTTTCCTTCTGGATTTTATGACGTGTAAGTCCATTGTGTTTGTGTTTTTTGTCTGTAGATTTCCAGAAATTAACGGCCGCGGATGATAAAACTGCACAAGTGGAGGAATTCTTGCAGTCCCTGTACGGAGCTATGGCCCAAGATGTGATTTGGCAAAATGCCAGCGAGGAGCAGCTACAAGATGCGCAAATTGCGATTGAGAGAAGCGTGATGAACCGCATTTTCAAGCTCGCCTTCAACCCCAACCAGGATGCCGACGTACTACGTGACCAGTGAGTTGGAGGGAAAAGGAGGCAGATGGGAGAAGTGAGTGACGGCAGGAGAGGCAGAAGACTCTTGGGGTGCACCTCTGATTTTAGGACGTATCATACAAAGTATCGATGAATGGGATAAATGGCAATTTTATAATATTCTATTACGCTTTTTCTTTGAGCCGATTTGTGGGAATAATCCAAAAATCCCAGATCAGCCACTGATCCTGCTTCTCTCAGCCCCATCAATCAGCGGTCATCACCAAGAAGCGTACACCCCTCCACTCATGTCACCTGCAGTACTGTGGAAATGTAGCCTTACATAGAGGGCGAATAGCGGGCCATGTGATATATGGATGACAGGTTCACCAGAGTGGCTCGTCCAGAGCAGACCTCAGTCACTGAATACAGGGGTAGCACACAAGTTACCACTATAAGCAGTGATTGACAGCAGCGGTCACATGTTCATCCAGTAGAAAACCTGGGAAATGTTCTGACAAGGGACTCGGTAAAGTGACTTATGACTGTACACCCTTCTGAGCAGATTAATAAAATATTTAATTGGCCGGAGACCTCTTTTTATACCGCCTTAGATCAGTGATTGCTCATTGGTAATTATAGGTTTATTTAATAGTTTAATTCAATCAAAGGGGAACAAGTCTTATACAAAAGAAATCAAGCAAGCAGTCAGGTTAGATTTTGTCTGATTTACGATATCTTGTACTGATTTCATCCATTGCCCCCTTTCTTCCCCCTTCTAAACAGGGTGCTATACGAACACATCCAAAGACTGGCCAAAGTGGTGACAGCCAATCACAGAGCTCTGCAAATCCCGGAGGTCAGTTCCCAAATGTTAAATGCAGTCATGTTGGTGGGTGGACATGTTATTCTGGACCACAGAGCATAATGTCCACTGTCCCGGGAAATTATGAACTCCTGCACTGATGAGAAATATGGGGGACAAGGATAAGGACTGTGTTGGGTTCCACGTGGCGGATCCTTCATTGGACTCAGCTGAGAGATGAGGGGTTTCTAGAATAATCCTCCATGAGAATAGGAAGGGGGGAATGGCATATGTGGCATATGGGAAGTGGAGATGAATGGGGTGTGACGTGGCGTAAATGGCATGGTGGTGGCATAGGGGGAGGTGAAAGTGAGGGTGGTGGTGTGGGGTAGGGAGAGGTGGAGGTGAGGGTGGTGGTGTAGCGTAGGGGCAGGTGACGGTGGTGGCGTAGGTGGAGGTGTAGCGTAGGGGCAGGTGAGGGTGGTGGCGTAGGTGGAGGTGAGGGTGGTGGTGTAGCGTAGGGGCAGGTGAGGGTGGCGGCGTAGGGGCAGGTGAGGGTGGTGGCGTGGCGTAGGGGGAGGTGAGGGTGGTGGCGTGGCATAGGGGGAGGTGAGGGTGGTGGCATAGGGGGAGGTGAGGGTGGTGGCATGGCGTAGGGGGAGGTGAGGGCGGTGGCATAGGGGGAGGTGAGGGTGGTGGCGTGGCATAGGGGGAGGTGTGAGGGTGGTAGCGTATAGCGGATTCCTTCAGATGTACTGAGTAATAATCATCATTGTTCCTCTTAGGTTTACTTGAGGGAGGCTCCGTGGCCCTCGGCGCAGGCGGAGATCCGTACTATTAGTGCATACAAGACCCCCAGTGATAAGGTGCAGTGTATCATGCGCATGTGTTCTACCATCATGAACCTTCTCAGTCTCGCCAACGAGTACTCCGTCCCCGGAGCAGACGATTTTGTCCCTGTTCTGGTGTTTGTCCTCATTAAGGTGAGTACCGAGAATGAGCTCATAACTTGGAGCTTATTTAGTTTTTACCACTTTACATTGCCATAACTCATATTACAACAGTTACACTATTTGTACCCCACCTCCTACCCCTTTCCCCTGCAATGACCCATTTTTTTGTCCCCATTAATAAAAGGGGTGGGATAAGATGAGGTGAAAACATGACCTAGGGCAGAGGTAACTCCTCTACTATAAAATAACGCTGATCTTTAATTGTTATAAGAAATGGGGATAAATTGTTCGGTAGCCTTATTTATCTTAAAGGTTTCCATAATCATGACCGCATCCTTGCTTGCCAGCAGCGGTGCGCTCCTTATTTATTGACAGTCAAGATCAGCAATCTGATGGCACCACTGATCCGAACTGTGTACTCTCTCCATGTAGCAACCATTTTGGTTTAGCAGCCTTGAAGGAGCACAGTGAAGATGAAGCCGTTTCAGAATGGGGCCTACAAGCGCGATTGCAAAGAACTTGTAAGCGCTATACTCTTTGCCTAGGAGATCAGCCGCTGCTGAGGTGGTTGGGAACCCAGTCAACGAGCAGGAAACTGTAGAATTAAAAATTCTAAATCTTTTTAATTTTAAGTAGTAAATTGCAATACTACTTATTTTTACAAGGACTTTGCAATTTTACCCTTTTAGTAAGACCAGATATCCCCTTTAAATGTTTCACAATAGATGGATTCCCTATCCCTTCTACTTCAAGACTTGGCACAAAAATCGATTCAAGCCAACAGGATGGAGATGCAGTAGGGGCAGCAATGATAGGGAGTGGAGGGGGGGGGGGGGCTTATGTCACCTCGCCTATTCCCTATGCAGACACATCGTGAAACACGTTTAAAGACACAACCTATATTATATTGACTCCCTATCCCTTCTACTTCAAGACTTGGCACAAAAATATCTATTGAAGCTAACAGGACGGAGATGCAACAGGGGGAGCACTGATAGGGAGTTCTGTGGGGGGGGTGGTTACCCCTTAAAAAATGTCACGATTTATGGACTCCCTATCCCTTGTACTTCAAGACTAGGCACAAAGAAAACTATTGAAGCTAGCAGGATGGAGATGCAGTAAGGGCAGCAATGATAGGGAGTGGTGTTGGGGGTCTATGTCACCACACATATTCCCTATGCAGATATATGTTGTGTCTTTAAATGGTTTCACAATATTGATTCCCAATCTCTTATACTTCAAGACTTGGCACAAAGATACCTATTCAAGTTAACAGGATGGAGATGCAGTAGGGGCAGCAATGATAGGGAGTGATGTGGAGGGGACTAAATCACCCCACCTATTCCCTATACAGACACCTATGTTGTGTCTTTAAATTTGTTTCACAGTATTCTATTGATGCCTCATCCCTTCAAGACTTGGCACAAAGATACCTAGTCAAGCCAACAGGACGGAGATGAAGTAGGGGCAGCAATGATAGGGAGTGGGGAGAGGGGCTACGTCACCATGCCTATTCCCTATGCTGATACATATGTTATGGGTCTTTTTATAAATGTTTCACAATATTACATTGATTACCGATCGCTTCTACTTCAAGACTTGGCACACATATCTATTGAAGCTAAGAGGACGTAGATGCAGTAGGGGCAGCAATGATAGGGAGGGGGGAGGGAAAGCTATGTCACCCCGCCTATGCTGATACATGTGTTATGGGGCTGAATGCTTTTAGGTCCATACTATGTGCATATAACAAGTCACCTCTATTCCCTTTTCCAGGCTAACCCGCCCTGCCTCCTGTCCACTGTACAATACATCAACAATTTCTACTCAAACCGTCTGACCGGAGAGGAGTCGTACTGGTGGATGCAGTTCACAGCCGCGGTGGAGTTCATTAAAACCATTGACGATCGCAAGTAAAGTCGGCCGGCTGCAGTCAGGATCCAGTGACGCCTGCCTACCAGCGGAGGGCAGCAGAGATCCGCGTCTTGTATCATATCTGTACAGAGAGGCGATAGTGGACCCTTTCTGGGTGTGAGAGGCCTGCGGTGCACTAGTTTGGGTTTTGTTTGTTTTTTCTTTACATCCCGTCCCCATTTCTAATATATTGCATACTTTTAAAGTTAATACTAAAAAAAAACAGAAATGACCTTTATTTAGTTTGGATTTTTATTTATTTTTTTGGAAGGGAGGGGGTTTCTAAATGCAAAAAAAAAAGGGACCATGCTTTCAAGTATTTTAGATTGAAGATCCACATCTCACCGCTTTATTATCAAAGTATCTATAGGGATTAGCGGCAATAACGGGAGCGTCTCGCTTTACTGCCTGTTGGGTTTCACCACGGACACTGTTTGTTTTTTAAAGAGACGCGCTCTACCATTCAATTTTTCATTTCTTCTCTTCCTAGAAATTGCCAAAAGTAGAATGTGAACGGGATGTTTTATTTTTATCGGTTTCCTCTCTAGTCTTGGCAGGACTCTAGATTAATAATTAGTAGCCATCTGTAAATTAATATAGTCAGATTAATGTTAATTATTGACATCCCCGAGGCACAATCTATGTATAAAGGATACTATATGACTAACCACATGCCTGCTGGGAGGTTTTAATCCGAGCACTTCTATTGGAAGCACTATCACGGTGTTTGCTTTATTGTACATGTCGAGGGCCAGTAGATTCTCAATGGTCAACCCAATCGGTTCCTATACAAAAACCTTGTAAATCTTGTAACATAGGTGGGCTGTGTATAGTGTGTATGTATGGACGTATGTACACAGGGTGAAACTCATTTAACCCGACATTACCGGATCTTCCACCTGATTTCGCCTTATAAATGACATATATTATTAAATAGAATTCAGACCTGATGAGGCTAGTGTACTTACTTTGGAAATCCATGCCTTACTTCCCTGATTTCATATATAAATGACGTACATTATTAAATAGACCGGATGAGGCTGGTGTACTTACTTTGGAAATCCATGCCTTACTTCCCTGATTTCACCATATAAATGACGTACATTATTAAATAGACCGGATGAGGCTGGTGTACGTACTTTGGAAATCCATGCTTTACTTCCGAAAAAAATACCATTCTTATATCTGGATTGGAGCCGTCAGATTTTGGCATTCGGAGGAAACTTTCAATCTGGGCAATTCTGAGAAAGCTTTTCAAAGTAAGTACACCAGTACCATCAAGTATGAGATCTATTTAAAGGGGTTGTTTGGTGAAAACAAGTTATTCCCTATTCTCTTGTTGATCGGTGGGGGTCCGACTGCAAGAAACGCACTAATTGGGAGAAAGGGGAATTCTTACTCCCGTTAGAATGGAGGCAGTGCACATGCTCGAAAGCCACTTCTTTTATTTCCTGGCAGCCCCAGAGTATGAATGGACCGGTGGTCGGGTATCTGACCTGTCTCTCCAAAATGAGGATTTTTCTTTTCTATCCCAATCTGTGTGTGTCCTAGTGGATGTTCCCCCCCGCCCACACCCCCCCTCGTATATAGGGGATAACTTATTTTAACCCCTCCTAATGTGGGCAGTTCATATAATGAAATCTGGTGAGGAATCCACTTGAAAGATTTTCAGGATCCTTCAGGAAGATCTTAAATCCAGGTAAAGCTTAACATGAAGTTTACTATCTGTCTTCCAAGTCTAGACTTGCCAGAGTCTGGATTATTAGGCGAGTCGTTGCTGGACTCTCTGAAATGTCGGGTTAAAGAGAACCTGTCCGGTTCCCAAACTGCCCCCCCAACTGCTAATATGGGGACTTCAACAATCTTCATGGGGCTACACTGCCTGATCAAACTTGGTTTTCAAGGATTGCAGCATTGCATGCGCTAATGGACAGGACCAGTCCGGCAGGATGTGTGTTCCCCTGGACTAGTCCTTGGATCTTTTAATCACACTTTTCTGGGTGTGGTGGACTGCTATGCAGACTGTTGAACACACCCAGAAGAGTGTGAGTAAATGATCCAATACAGGACTAGTATGGGGGGGGGGGGGAAGACGTGCCCTGCTGGACTAGTATGCGGTGGGGGGGGGGAAGATGCGCCCTGCTGGACTAGTATGGGGGGAAAAGACGCACCCTGCTGGACTAGTGGGGGAAAAGATGCACCCTGCTGGACTAGTATGGGGGGAAAAGATGCACCCTGCTGGACTAGTATGGGGGGAAAAGACGCGCCCTGCTGGTCTAGTATGGGGGGAAAAGACGCGCCCTGCTGGTCTAGTATGGGTGGAAAAGACGCGCCCTGCTGGTCTAGTATGGGGGGAAAAGACGCACCCTGCTGGACTAGTATGGGGGGAAAAGACGCACCCTGCTGGACTAGTATGGCGGGGGGGGGGAAAGACGCACCCTGCTGGACTAGTATGGCAGGGGGGGGAAAGACGCGCCCCGATGGTCTAGTATGGCAGGGGGGAAAGACGCACCCTGCTGGACTAGTATGGCAGGGGGGGGAAAGACGCGCCCTGATGGACTAGTATGGCAGGGGGGTGCGGGAAGACGTGCCCTGCTGGTCTAGTATGGCAGGGGGGGGGAAGACGCACCCTGCTGGTCTAGTATGGGGGGGGAAGACGCACCCTGCTGGACTAGTCCTGTCTCACTAGCGTATATGACACTACCCAACTGCATTCTTTGAAAGTCAACTCTAAGGTTTCATCAGGCTTACCAACCTAACGCCGCATTATAGAAATCCAATCTATGCCTCTATATTGATATTGAGGAACAGTCAGGAGACCGGACAGGTTCCCTATTAAAGGATTTTACTGTGTGCTCACATATTTCTATCTATACACACAGAATGCACAGTTTGTGTAACTTTTCTATATTATTACAGAATTTAACATGTATAATCCATACGCTTGAGGTAGCGAAGAACAGATGGTTGTTTTCTGTAATGTTTCCTAAGAAGCTCCTAGTGTCTCCGCTTCTCTAATAAACAGTCTGAAGGAAACCTGTTCCGTTAACTAAAATTCTTTTCTCAATTCTGAAAGATGTCTGTTGTTTTTATTTATTTTTTTTTAAGGAATCTTCCAGCTCTGCCGTTTGCGCGGTTATAAAGTTACACAGGGTTATTATTTATTATAGCGACACTTATTCCATGGCACTTTTAGAGGTGAAAAGGGGCATACATAGAAAAGTACAAAAATCGTGAACCATTCAAGGCACAAACAGGTACAGGAGGAGAGAGGACCCTGCCCCCGAGGACTCAGTCTACAGGAGGAGAGAGAGGACCCTGCCCCCGAGGGCTCACAGCCTACAGGAGGCTAGAGAGGATCCTGCCCCCGAGGGCTCACAGCCTACAGGGGATGGGTGAGGGGATAGTAGGTGAGGACAGAGCTGGTCGTGCAACGGTATACGTAGTGGACTGATGGTTACAGCCAGTTGTAGGCTTGTTGGAAGAGGTGGGTCTTCAGATTCCTTTTGAAGGTTTCCACCGGTAGGTGAGAGTCTGATATCCTGTGCTAGAGCATTCCAGAGAATGGGGGAGGCATGGATGGGAGAAGTCTTGGATGTGATTGTGGGAAGGGGAGTAGAGAAGAATATCTTCTGCAGATCGGAGGTTGTGTCCAGGTAAGTACCGGGAGACTAGGTCACAGATGTAAGGAGGAGACAGGATGTGGATGGCTTTGTAGGTCATGGTTAGGGTTTTGAACTGTAGTCTTTGGGCAATGGGAATCCAGTGAAGGGATTGGCAGAGAGGAGAGGTCGGGGAATAGTAGGGGGAGAGGTGGATTAGTCAGGCAGCAGAATTTAGGATAGATTGTAGGGATGCGAGAGTGTTAGAGGGGAAGCCACAGAGCAGGAGGTTGCAGTAGTCCAAGTGGGAGATAATGGGGGCATACACTAGTGTTCAACATCTCTTTGCTTGCAATTTTTCAATTTGTATATTTATTCTTGGCAGAATAATTGTGATTATTACAACTATATTGGGTGAGGTATATTTTGGGTCAGGAGCCCTGCAGCCGGTCTGGAAATCACAGGTTGTACACAGCACAGGCTGATGAAGTCTTTAAAAGACAATAGGAAAAATATTTTAAAATACTGATAGGACAATTAAAGTGACCTATTCCCCTGAAGTAGGAAATACATTACATTAATTCCATCCTTTCAAGTGCTCATTGTAGGGTTAGAAAGTGACATTACATTTTCCCTTGGTGAACTGTCCTAGAAATTCAGTGTAGCAGTAGGGAGGGGTACATGACTTATGATCAAACATACTGATGAATTCTTTGAATAGTGGTTTGTCTAGGCAGTAGGAAGGATCGCTGTAAATTTCATTTAATTAGTAAAACCGAAGCAAGAGTCTTTAAATTTGCCTAGTGACAAAGACACCCAGACAAGCCATAATTATAAATGTACAAAACATTTTATTTATATAATGCTGTAGGGATATCAAAAACATATAACAAAAGACAAATCAGGGAGAACAAGTTTCCAAAAGATTTGAGAAACCTTCCCAGAGTTAAAGTAACCCACAGGTAGATGAAAGCCCCAGTATGTAAAGGTGGCCTAATGAGCCAAAATAGTTCCAAGTATAGCCTAAAGGGCAAAACACCTACCAGGAAGACTGATCACCAGAGGACCGGGGTAGCACGTAGGGACCGGCGTCCCAACAAGTGTTTCGCTTTATGTGCTTCGTCGGGGGACAGATAAAACTAGTGAGGTGTATTCGTCTTATAAAGGATATCAAACCCCATTGAAACGCCCCCTCATCAATGCGTCCAGGTGAGTAGCACGCAAGTCCGCGCCGCGGTGAAGCTTCAGCAGCGGAGACCGGATGGAAGAAAACTTCCTGTGACGTCACAACACTTCCGGTTCTCCGCTGCTAAGGACGCCACCGCGGTCGCGCCAAGGAGGCAGATACCTCCAGCTGACGCGTCACAAAGCCAACCCACTAAGGTAAGAAGGGGAACTCACGCCCATTCAGTAAATGAACGGCGATAACCCTGCAAAGTAGCAAAGGAAAAGGGCAAAAATCCAAAATCTTGCCACGATTTGCAGTGGACGGGCTACAAGATGTTTAAGAAGTTGAAAAACGGGACATAAGAAAATGAAGAAGGAATAGAAGAGAGAAAACAAGCAGAGCTAAAGCCACATAAGCGTAATGCAAACATGCAAAGAGCTCATAATGTAATATACAGTTAGGTCCAGAAATCTTTGGACAGTGACACAATTTTCGCGAGTTGGGCTCTGCATGCCACCACATTGGATTTGAAATGAAACCTCTACAACAGAATTCAAGTGCAGATTGTAACGTTTAATTTGAAGGTTTGAACAAAAATATCTGATAGAAATTGTAGGAATTGTACACATTTCTTTACAAACACTCCACATTTTAGGAGGTCAAAAGTAATTGGACAAATAAACCAAACCCAAACAAAATATTTTTATTTTCAATATTTTTTTGCGAAATCTTTGGAGGCAATCACTGCCTTAAGTCTGGAACCCATGGACATCACCAAATGCTGGGTTTCCTCCTTCTTAATGCTTTGCCAGGCCTTTACAGCCGCAGCCTTCAGGTCTTGCTTGTTTGTGGGTCTTTCCGTCTTAAGTCTGGATTTGAGCAAGTGAAATGCATGCTCAATTGGGTTAAGATCTGGTGATTGACTTGGCCATTGCAGAATGTTCCACTTTTTTGCACTCATGAACTCCTGGGTAGCTTTGGCTGTATGCTTGGGGTCATTGTCCATCTGTACTATGAAGCGCCGTCCGATCAACTTTGCGGCATTTGGCTGAATCTGGGCTGAAAGTATATCCCGGTACACTTCAGAATTCATCCGGCTACTCTTGTCTGCTGTTATGTCATCAATAAACACAAGTGACCCAGTGCCATTGAAAGCCATGCATGCCCATGCCATCACGTTGCCTCCACCATGTTTTACAGAGGAGGTGGTGTGCCTTGGATCATGTGCCGTTCCCTTTCTTCTCCAAACTTTTTTCTTCCCATCATTCTGGTACAGGTTGATCTTTGTCTCATCTGTCCATAGAATACTTTTCCAGAACTGAGCTGGCTTCATGAGGTGTTTTTCAGCAAATTTAACTCTGGCCTGTCTATTTTTGGAATTGATGAATGGTTTGCATCTAGATGTGAACCCTTTTGTATTTACTTTCATGGAGTCTTCTCTTTACTGTTGACTTAGAGACAGATACACCTACTTCACTGAGAGTGTTCTGGACTTCAGTTGATGTTGTGAACGGGTTCTTCTTCACCAAAGAAAGTATGCGGCGATCATCCACCACTGTTGTCATCCGTGGACGCCCAGGACTTTTTGAGTTCCCAAGCTCACCAGTCAATTCCTATTTTCTCAGACTGTACCCAAGCATGTCTGCTATCTCTCTGATGGATTTATGGATTTTTTCTTTTTTTTCAGCCTCAGGATGTTCTGCTTCACCTCAATTGGGAGTTCCTTAGACCGCATGTTGTCTGGTCACAGCAACAGCTTCCAAATGCAAAACCACACACCTGTAATCAACCCCAGACCTTTTAACTACTTCATTGATTACAGGTTAACGAGGGAGACACCTTCAGAGTTAATTGCAGCCCTTAGAGTCCCTTGTCCAATTACTTTTGGTCCCTTGAAAAAGAGGAGGCTATGCATTACAGAGCTATGATTCCTAAACCCTTTCTCCGATTTGGATGTGAAAACTCTCATATTGCAGCTGGGAGTGTGCACTTTCAGCCCATATTATATATACTAGAAGGTGGCCCGATTCTACGCATCGGGTATTCTAGAATTTACGTATTGTGTAGTTCATGTATGATTTTTGTATATATATATATATATATATATATATATATATATATATATATATATATATATATATATATATATATATATATATATAAATATTATTGTTGTGTGTAGTTACCAAGTGTTTGTGTAGGGCGCTGTACATGTTCTGGATGTTGTCTGGGTGTGATGGGGGGTGAGAGCGGTGTTGTTTGTGTGTTGCGTTGTTTGTGGAGCGCTGTGTGTGTGGTGTGTTTTGGAGGGAGGTATGTTTTGTGCAATGTGTGTGTTGTGCGGTATGTGCGTATATTTGTGTGCAGCGTTGTCTGTGTGTGGGTGTCTGTGTGGGTGTCTGTGTAGGGCAGTTGTTTGTGGTTCCCAGTGTGTGTGGTGTGTTGTGCAGTGCGTGTGTGTGTGTGTGTGTGTGTGTGTGTGTGTGTGTTGGGGGGAGGTGTGCACTTCCCATCGTGCTCCATCCCCCATGCAGCGCACTCCCCATCGTGCTCCATCTCCCATCCTGCGCACTCCCAAATGTGCTCCATCCGCCATGCTGCGCACTCCCAAACGTGCTCCATCCGCCATGCTGCGCACTCCCAAACGTGCTCCATCCGCCATGCTGCGCACTCCCAAACGTGCTTCATCCGCCATGCTGCGCACTCCCAAACGTGCTTCATCCGCCATGCTGCGCACTCCCAAACGTGCTCCATCCGCCATGCTGCGCACTCCCTATCGTGCTCCATCCCCCATGCTGCGCACTCCCAAACGTGCTCCATCCCCCATGCTGCGCACTCCCAAACGTGCTCCATCCGCCATGCTGCGCACTCCCAAACGTGCTCCATCCGCCATGCTGCGCACTCCCAAACGTGTCCATCCGCCATGCTGCGCACTCCCAAACGTGTCCATCCGCCATGCTGCGCACTCCCAAACGTGCTCCATCCGCCATGCTGCGCACTCCCAAACGTGCTCCATCCGCCATACTCCGCACTCCCCATCGTGCTCCATCCCCCATGCAGTGCACTCCCCATCGTGCTCCATCCCCTATGCTGCGCACCCCCCATCGTGCTCCATCTCCCATGCTGCGCACTCCCAAACGTGCTCCATCCGCCATGCTGCGCACTCCCAAACGTGGTCCATCCGCCATGCTGCGCACTCCCAAAAGTGCTCCATCCACCATACTCCGCACTCCCCATCGTGCTGCATCCCCCATGCTGCGCACTCCCAAACGTGCTCCATCCGCCATGCTGCGCACTCCCCATCGTGCTCCATCCCCTATGCTGCGCACCCCCCATCGTGCTCCATCTCCCATGCTGCGCACTCCCAAACGTGCTCCATCCGCCATGCTGCGCACTCCCAAACGTGGTCCATCCGCCATGCTGCGCACTCCCAAAAGTGCTCCATCCACCATACTCCGCACTCCCCATCGTGCTGCATCCCCCATCCTGCGCACTCCCAAACATGCTCCATTCGCCATGCTGCGCACTCCCAAACGTGCTCCATTCGCCATGTTGCGCACTCCCAAACGTGCTCCATCCGCCATGCTGCGCACTCCCAAACGTGCTCCATCTGCCATGCTGCGCACTCCCCATCGTGCTCCATCTCCCATGCTGCGCACTCCCCATCGTGCTCCATCCGCCATGCTGCGCACTCCCAAACGTGCTCCATCCGCCATCCTGTGCACTCCCAAACGTGCTCCATCCGCCATGCTGCGCACTCCCAAACGTGCTCCATCCGCCATGCTGCGCACTCCCAAACGTGCTCCATCCGCCATGCTGCGCACTCCCAAACGTGCTCCATCCGCCATGCTGCGCACTCCCAAACGTGCTCCATCCGCCATGCTGCGCACTCCCAAACGTGCTCCATCCGCCATGCTGCGCACTCCCAAACGTGCTCCATCCGCCATGCTGCGCACTCCCAAACGTGCTCCATCCGCCATGCTGCGCACTCCCAAACGTGCTCCATCCGCCATGCTGCGCACTCCCAAACGTGCTCCATCCGCCATGCTGCGCACTCCCAAACGTGCTCCATCCGCCATGCTGCGCACTCCCAAACGTGCTCCATCCGCCATGCTGCGCACTCCCAAACGTGCTCCATCCGCCATGCTGCACCAGCATCAGCCTCTCTACCCGCAGCATCAGCCTCTCTGTTTCCAGCATCAGCCTCTCTGTCCGCCAGCATCAGCCTCTCTGTCCGCCAGCATCAGCCTCTCTGTCCGCCAGCATCAGCCTCTCTGTCCGCCAGCATCAGCCTCCCCATCCCAGCCTTCCCCAGGATCAGCCTCTCTCCTCCCAGCCTCCTCCAGCACGCCGTGCTCCTCTGCCGACACTCACAGATCCGATCGCATACACTCACACACCCGATGGCGAGCCCAGCGGCAGGACATAATTTTGAAGCATGACAGACAGACAGAATAAGGCAATTATATATATAGATAATTGTATTTCTGAACATGTTTTTGTAAACAGCTAAAATAACAAAACTTGTGTCACTGTCCAAATATTTCTGGACCTAACTGTATATAATATGAAATGCACATATGAACATACAGAAATACGTAACAGTCATAAATATAGTTAAAAGTGAGCTACAATGCATGTTGTTAATAAATCCGATGTCGTGGACTCCATGTTCAAGTTTGCTTGTTGAAAAAAACTTCACCCTACTTCCTTGGTGTATGTCCCGGTGGGAATAGAGGCGGGGGGATGAGGGCTGGAATTGACAGGGGATGGATCAAAATAAGCTAAAAAAACAAGAAAAACACAGTTAAAATTGAGAACCAGAGATCACTAAACAGATGACAAAAACAGACCTAAAATTGCTATGAGTGCAATTGCCCGAACACAGACAACTGCTGTAAGGACAGTTACACCATCCGTATTAAGATAGAGGTGACTCTCCTCAGCACGAAGAAGACCAGCCATAGGACAAAAATTCTGTCATGAATGAGGAGAACCTGAAGAGCTACAAAAACGGGACAAAAGCCGTTCATTAAGTCCCTGCGGGGACATGGTTCCAAGGGTGAAGATCCACCGGGACTCCACTTGTGCCAGGCGCTTTTTCAGATCTCCCCCACGGATCCCTAGATGTACTGTCGATCCTACGAACCTTCAGAGATATTGGGTCACAATTGTGGACCTCTCTGAAGTGGCGGGGGATCGTCTTGAGGGATTCTGGGTTGATCGCCTCCTTGGCTGCCAGTATGTCACGTACATGCTCCCTTGTATGGATACGGAGTTCCCGAGAGGTCAATCCGATTATATATTTTGTCGCAACCACATGTGGCGTAATAAATTACACCAGATGTGTTGCAAGAAATATATACCCGGATTGAGAATTCTCTGAGACCATCGGCGGAACAGAAAGTAGTGGCTCTGATTTTTAATATTTTTGCATCCACGGCAACAGCCACATGGGTACCAGCCAACTCGCTGGGGTCCACAGCCAAAGAGGGGGGGGTGTCTTCACAACATGGTTACTATCCACTAACATGTCTTTGAGACTCCTACCCCTCTTTGCTGTCATCATGGGACGATCGGGCAAGTATCCCTCCAAGGAGGGTTCCGTTTGGAGAATTGCCCAGTGTTTACTTAACACACCTCTTATCTGTTCCCACTGTCTACAGTAGGTGGAGATAAATCTGGCTACTGAGCCAGTTGGTTTTACTGTCAAATTTCTCCCAGATAATAGGTGGTCACGTCTCGAAAATTTGGCCCGCTGATAACCTCGTTTTATGGATCTACTACTGTAGCCCCTATTTATGAATCTCTCCCTTATATCCCTTAAATATATCTTATATTTGGCCTCAAAAGAGCAATCGCAGTAACTGGCCCGTCGGAATTGCGTTTACCGTTGACCTAGGGTGTCCCGAAGTGGCGTGGAGAAGGGAATTACCGTATTTTTCGGACTATAAGACGCACCGGACTATAAGACGCACCCTGGTTTTAGAGGAGGAAAATGGGAAAATAAAACTTTAAGCAAAAAATGTGGTCATGACACACTGTTATGGGGCGAGGATCTGCTGCTGACACTGTTATGGGGGTAATGTCCCCAAATTCTCTACTAAGGTACCCCATCCTGGTAATGATCCTCCTGCCTTGTATATGATCCTGCTATAAACCCCCCATCCAGCCTGTTCACATACCCCCTCCCCATCCAGCCTGTTCACATACCCCCCCCCCCCCCATCCAGCCTGTTCACATACCCCCCCCATCCAGCCTGTTCACATACCCCCCCCATCCAGCCTGTTCACATACCCCCCCCATCCAGCCTGTTCACATACCCCCCCCATCCAGCCTGTTCACATACCCCCCCCCATCCAGCCTGTTCACATACCCCCCCCATCCAGCCTGTTCACATACCCCCCCCCCCCATCCAGCCTGTTCACATACCCCCCCCCCCATCCAGCCTGTTCACATACCCCCCCCCCATCCAGCCTGTTCACATACCCCCCCCCCATCCAGCCTGTTCACATACCCCCCCCCATCCAGCCTGTTCACATACCCCCCCCCCATCCAGCCTGTTCACATACCCCCCCCCCATCCAGCCTGTTCACATACCCCCCCCCCATCCAGCCTGTTCACATACCCCCCCCCATCCAGCCTGTTCACATACCCCCCCCCATCCAGCCTGTTCACATACCCCCCCCATCCAGCCTGTTCACATACCCCCCCCCATCCAGCCTGTTCACATACCCCCCCCCATCCAGCCTGTTCACATACCCCCCCCCATCCAGCCTGTTCACATACCCCCCCCCATCCAGCCTGTTCACATACCCCCCCCATCCAGCCTGTTCACATACCCCCCCCCATCCAGCCTGTTCACATACCCCCCCCATCCAGCCTGTTCACATACCCCCCCCATCCAGCCTGTTCACATACCCCCCCCCATCCAGCCTGTTCACATACCCCCCCCATCCAGCCTGTTCACATACCCCCCCCATCCAGCCTGTTCACATACCCCCCCATCCAGCCTGTTCACATACCCCCCCCATCCAGCCTGTTCACATACCCCCCCCCATCCAGCCTGTTCACATACCCCCCCCCATCCAGCCTGTTCACATACCCCCCCCCCATCCAGCCTGTTCACATACCCCCCCCCCATCCAGCCTGTTCACATACCCCCCCCCCATCCAGCCTGTTCACATACCCCCCCCCCCCATCCAGCCTGTTCACATACCCCCCCCCCCATCCAGCCTGTTCACATACCCCCCCCCCATCCAGCCTGTTCACATACCCCCCCCCCATCCAGCCTGTTCACATACCCCCCCCATCCAGCCTGTTCACATACCCCCCCATCCAGCCTGTTCACATACCCCCCCCATCCAGCCTGTTCACATACCCCCCCCATCCAGCCTGTTCACATACCCCCCCCCATCCAGCCTGTTCACATACCCCCCCCCATCCAGCCTGTTCACATACCCCCCCCCATCCAGCCTGTTCACATACCCCCCCCCATCCAGCCTGTTCACATACCCCCCCCCATCCAGCCTGTTCACATAGCCCCCCCATCCAGCCTGTTCACATAGCCCCCCCATCCAGCCTGTTCACATACCCCCCCCCCCCCATCCAGCCTGTTCACATACCCCCCCTATCCAGCCTGTTCACATAATCACCCACCCCATCCAGCCTGTTCACATATACTCCCATCCTGCTATATGCCCCCATCGTGCTCATATACCATCCTGGTATATGACCTGTATCCTATAGCACAGAGAAAAAAATAAACGTTTATACTCACTTTTTCCTCACTCCCTGCAGCACCGATCACATCTTCCTCTCTGGCACGCTGACCTGTGTGTGTGGAGCCGTTCCCCTGCAGCACGCGATGTCTTCCTGTCTGTGCCGATCAGCTGACCTGACCGGCACAGATCAGCTGACCGGCACAGATCAGCTGACCGGCACAGATCAGCTGACCGGCACAGACAGGAAGACATCGCGTGCAGCAGGGGGGCGGCTCCACACACGGGGACGGGTGAGTGTACTGATTCACGGCACCCCGCGCTGGTAATGACGCGCGGGGGGCAGTGAATACAGCCGCACATGATCACTCCAGGCTGTAATTGCCAGGGGTGATCATGCGGCCGGCTCTTTGCTATACGCGCGTCCCCGCTCGTCCTCCCGCCCACCTGTCAGTGCCGGCTTCAGCGCTGAGAGATGGGCGGGAGGATGGGCGTGCATATGTAATGAGCGGGCCCACGTGGTCACGGCAGGCGCTGCTGCCTGCTCGTGCCCCCGATGACCTGCAGCACCCTCATTCCCGGCCGCAGCCCTATAGTCAGACCATAAGACGCACCCCCAACTTTCCCCCAACTTTCCCCCAACATTTGGGGGGAAAAAAGTGCGTCTTATGGTCCGAAAAATACGGTAACCGTGGTGGACTTACGAAAAATAGTGGTGGATACGGCGCCACTCAGTTCAATGGAAATCCGGATGTCAAGAAAATCAATGGCCCTCTGCCCGATCTGATGGGTCAATAAGATGTTCCGGTCATTGGAGTTGAGTCGACGCACAAAATCCTCAAGTTCAGAACTGGTTCCCCCCCCAGACGACAAAAATGTCGTCTATATAGCGGAGCCAGCACTGCGCATGGGAGCTCGCCGGCACGCCGTCCCCAAAAACCTCCCTCTCCCAAAAACCGAGAAAGAGGTTTGCGTAGGATGGCGCACAAGTGACCCAATATCTCTGAAGGTTCGTGGGATCGACAGAGTACATCTAGGGATCCGTGGGGGGAGATCTGAAAAAGCGCCTGGCACAAGTGGAGTGCCGGTTGATCTTCACCCTTGGAACCATGTCCCCCGCAGGGACTTAATGAACGGCTTACTTTTGCCCCGTTTTTGTAGCTCTTCAGGTTCTCCTCATTCATGACAGAATTTTTGTCCTATGGCTGGTCTTCTTCGTGCTGAGGAGAGTCACCTCTATCTTATTACGGATGGTGTAACTGTCCTTACAGCAGTTAACTGCGTTCGGGCAATTGCACTCATAGCAATTTTAGGTCTGTTTTTGTCATCTGTTTAGTGATCTCTGGTTCTCAATTTTAACAGTGTTTTTTCTTGTTTTTTTAGCTTATTTTGATCCATCCCCTGTCAATTCCAGCCCTCATCCCCCCGCCTCTATTCCCACCGGGACATACACCAAGGAAGGAGGTTGAAATTTTTTTCAACAAGCAAACTTGAACATGGAGTCCACGACATCGGATTTATTAACATGCATATGTAGCTCGCTTTTAACTATATTTATGACTGTTACGTATTTCTGTATGTTCATATGTGCATTTCATATTATATATATTACATTATGAGCTCTTTGCATGTTTGCATTACGCTTATGTGGCTTTAGCTCTGCTTGTTTTCTCTCTTCTATTCCTTCTTCATTTTCTTATGTCCCGTTTTTCAACTTCTTAAACATCTTGTAGCCCGTCCACTGCAAATCGTGGCAAGATTTTGGATTTTTGCCCTTTTCCTTTGCTACTTTGCAGGGTTATCGCCGTTCATTTACTGAATGGGCGTGAGTTCCCCTTCTTACCTTAGTGGGTTGGCTTTGTGACGCGTCAGCTGGAGGTATCTGCCTCCTTGGCGCGACCGCGGTGGCGTCCTTAGCAGCGGAGAACCGGAAGTGTTGTGACGTCACAGGAAGTTTTCTTCCATCCGGTCTCCGCTGCTGAAGCTTCACCGTGGCGCGGACTTGCGTGCTACTCACCTGGACGCATTGATGAGGGGGCGTTTCAATGGGGTTTGATATCCTTTATAAGACCAATACACCTCACTAGTTTTATCTGTCCCCCGACTAAGCACATAAAGCGAAACACTTGTTGGGACGCCGGTCCCCACGTGCTACCCCGGTCCTCTGGTGATCAGTCTTCCTGGTAGGTGTTTTGCCCTTTAGGCTATACTTGGAACTATTTTGGCTCATTAGGCCACCTTTACATACTTGGGCTTTCATCTACCTGTGGGTTACTTTAACCCTGGGAAGGTTTCTCAAATCTTTTGGAGACTTGTTCTCCCTGACTTGTTTCCGGGACACGTGGGGTGTTTCCCCTCCAGCACCTCTTTCCATTGGTCCTTTCTCTGTCTTTTGTTATGTTTTTGATATCCCTACAGCATTATATAAATAAAATGTTTTGTACATTTATAATTATGGCTTGTCTGGGTGTCTTTGTCACTAGGCAAATTTAAAGACTCTCTTGCTTCGGTTTTACTGATATCTTGAGTTGTTGCCAATAATACCTTTCTTATGTGGCCCTTTTATGTTTAAATTACATATAATGAATTATTTCCTACAACACCATAACACCCACCATATTTTTTGGGCTAGAAGATTCCCTTTTTAACAAGAAAAACTCCTGCTAAAAAGTGTGTGTCCTATAGCCCGGAGGTGGTTCCTTGTGATGGAGGAGAACACGGACACCGCGTCCTCCCCGATCACAGAAACTCATGAATGTGGTCCATGGATATGTTCTATGGGATTCATTTCTAGTAAAAACAAGAACATGGGAAGGTCCATGGGACAGTTATTATTTTGTGCATGCTTAGAGAGAAGCCTATAGAGAAAAGAAGAGCCACCAACCCAACTTTGACAACTTTACGTTGGCAGAACTTAGGTGACACCTGGTGAAAATGATGGCTGATCTGTACTTTAGTCTCCTGATTGTGTACATTTTCTTACACTTGGGTACACCAA
This sequence comes from Anomaloglossus baeobatrachus, assembly GCF_048569485.1. Classification (NCBI taxonomy): domain Eukaryota; kingdom Metazoa; phylum Chordata; class Amphibia; order Anura; family Aromobatidae; genus Anomaloglossus; species Anomaloglossus baeobatrachus. The sequence goes on from NC_134361.1 coordinate 191,520,792, forward strand.
ATTCATTAAGAGGCATGACCATGTCAATAAGTTTCTGTATACGGCTGAATGGACCGAATTTCAATCTATTGGCAGAATTTGGGATCTTCTGAACCCTGTTTGGCCGGGCAGAATAAAGAAACCCGTCCTCATTTGCGTTCTTCAGCTAGTATGGAACGTTTATTTGGGTGGTCTCTGATCTCACACATTTGAGTTCCACCAGAATTGTCTTATATGGGGGGAAAAAAAACTTTTCAAGGCATAGAACAAGTGTCCTACTAAAGAAACCACCTTACTGATATTAACGTGGCTTTTCTAGGCTGGTGCTGCCAGGTTAATAAAAATAAACCTACACATTGTGGTTAATTATTAAGTGTTTGCAGAATCGTCCTATTTTGGGTCTGTTTTGGTACGCGATGTAATCAGGCGAGACAAAGCTAGTGATATCGTGGCCTTGAGTGTATGATGTGTGGTTGGTATGTACATGTACTCACCGTCTTAATAGCACTACCCTTAGAACGTGGCCCAGAAGGACTTTCCCAAAGGGACTAACACCTATTTTTAGTAAACGTACCCAAAATGGGGAACTGATGTGACCCAAGTCAGTGTTGCTGAGTCATGTGAACCACTTTGGTTATGTATTCACTGGGTAACAATTCCAGGCCATCATTGCAACCGGATTATTGAAGGGGAAAAAAAAAGGCAGAGACGGCTCAAACAGTTTCTGCCCCTTATTTATGTGGCAAAAAATAAAAAGAGCCACAGCACCATTCAGCAAATACATTGCAATTTAGAAAAACTGAGTTCTCTCTTCTTTAGAATAGGGATTCAATTCTAAACCTTATAGCTTGTTGCTTAGTTTACCGTCCACCGCTGCGGTCTGAGTGGCCAGTTGCCTAGGGAGGAGCTTGCGCTGCCTGCAGACGCTATGTCTTAGGCCTGTTTCGCTCGTTTAAAAACGCATATGTCCCTCCGTGTACCGTGAATCACGGCACACGTGGGTTCTCAATATGCTACCTGTGATCAGTGATAGCACATGTAGATCTGGCAGTTATACTCACCTGTCCCCGCTCCTGCTGTCCTTGGTGCTCATGTCTCCTGCGATGCTGTGTCCAGCCGCCGCTGTCTCCCCTCTGCAGCTACTTTCGGGTCCGCTGTGCATTGCATGGGAATAATTAGCCAGCCAGGACGCATCAGCCGGAGACAGCGTCGCTGGAGACGGGTGAGTTTAAAAAGCTTTTTATTTTCAATGTATGGGTTATTCTGGTACGTGTTTCACGGATCGTCCATGGAAGATCAGTGATGACCAAAAAAACTGGACTTGTCTCTGTTCGGAAATCATGGACACGCATGTACTCCACACGGAGACAGTCAGTGGAAAATCACTGATGTCTGCACAGACCCATTCATTTTAATGGGTCTGTGTATGTCCGTGATTCTGGTACGTATAACAATTGTCACATATGTGCCAGAATCGTTGACGTATGAAAGAGGCCTTAGAGTCTCAGCCCCCCCGAGCACCTCCTATGCTGTAGATGCAAAACTGCATGGGATATATACAGTTTGGACCAGCAGTGTGCCTATACCACTGGTCTGTCAAATAGGTACAAGGCACTCTCAAGAGTTAAATTTTAATTTTATATAATTTATTCCAAAATGAGTTGGTTTTTTTTTTTAACATGTGACGTTTTGGTCACTTAGTGGCCTTCATCAGACAACTAGTATCATCAAATGGCTAGATTGGGACGTAAAGGCAGCGGTATCCACCGCTATGCTGCGTACTTGGATACCGCTGCCTTTACGTCCCACTCTGGCCATTTGATGATACTAGTTGTCTGATGAAGGCCACTAAGTGGCCGAAACGTCACATGTTAAAAAAAAAAAAAAAACTATTTTGGAATAAATTCTATAAAATTTAGAGTGCCTTGTACCTGTTTGACTTATGGTTTGGAAATTAACAAGTGCACCTCGATATATCGCCAGCATCTGGCTGTGCCTTATCCTGTTACAAGTATACCTCTGGTCTGCACTGGCGATCCTCAAGAGCGCCTTTTCCCTGCAGCATCAAAAGGTCATAGTTGAGAATGTAGCCTAAAGGTTTTTTTTAATTTTTTTATAATTGTGCTTAAGCAATAGCCAAAGGAGTTTCCCCGTATCGCTTGGATAGCTCATCAAATAGTCATCGATGTAGATCCAAATGGTGTGACCTTCACCAAATCTGAAAAATAGGGGCACTGTGATAGTTTTTAAGCGCTACACAACATTAAGTTGCCACCTGTCTGTGGTACAACTGGTCACTGACTGGGCGGGTCCAAATCAATACCCAACTTCCATGCTGGGAATCACTGGAATGGTCAAGTACAGCAGTTTTTGTTTTTTTTTGGAAGAAATCTGGATTTTATTCACTTTTACAAAACCTTTTGGATTTTTACTTTCCACGAAGTGTCATCCTTGTAATTCTGCATCTGCTTTCACCGGAGGCTTGGAAGGTTTTTCATTCTTCGCAAGGAACAGATCTTCCATAGTCACCTTTACAACCTTTTAGGAACACAAAAGTAGACAATGTTCTAGGTGCGGTTATATACAAAGTGTTACCTGGGTTCATGTATTAAAAAATAAAATATATACAGTACATACATTATCTATAAAGACACATCTGCATGTTTTTCTCACTATCTGACATGAAATCAGAATAAACCTTTCCCGTTTTAGATCAATTCACATCCAAAATGATTTATATTTACCAAATGCCAGAATAATGAGAGAGTGAATGGTTTAAGGCATTTTTTTTATTACTTTCTACAAAGTCAAAAGTTTACATACACTAAGGCCAGGGCCACACTAGGACTAATGAGATCCTCGCATGACACTCGGCTCAAGCTGGCAGCACAGCAAGAGCCGAGTGTCACTGCGACTGAGGTCTGATCATGCGATCGGACCTTAGCTGCGTGGGACGGGCCGGCACAGAGGAGGGGAGGGGGGATTTATCTCCCTCTCTCTTCCGTTGCCATTCTCACCCTGCACTCGCGGTACGCCGGTGTACCGCGAGTGCAGTGCGATTTTTCTCTCTCCCCATAGACTTGAATGGGTGCGAGAGAAACAGGGATCGCATTGCACTCGCAGCGATTTATTTTTTCGGTCTGATCAGGGCTGAGAAAATAATTGCTCATGTATGCTGACAAAGGTTAATATTGGTCTGGGTGGAATGCGATGTTTTATCGCATTCCACTCGCACCGATTTTCATGCCGTGTGTTTTAGGCTTAAACAATATGGGATGAGGAGACTGGGGGAAAAAAAGCGCAATAGGGTCTTCTCTGGTATAACTGTAGATAAACATGGATGCACTCTCCTATAGGGGTTGTGTAAGTCACAACTCCTATAAAGACGTAGTGGTAGGGTGAATAGCCGCAGCCCCGCAGCAGCATTAGATTCAATGTTAGGGCTGCTTCTCACTTGCGAGTTTCTCGCAGTAGAGCAATGGAGGAAATCTCGCATTGGAATCGGACACATGTTAGTGAATGATTCAGCTCTCATCTGCGATTTTTTTCTCAGTCCAAATCGGACTGAGAAAAAAATCGCAGCATGCTGCTTTTTTGCGAGTTTCTACTGCGAGTTTCTCCAATGCAAGTCTATGGGAGCGTGTAAATAATCGGATGTCACGGGACGGCACTCACACCATCCTAGTGACATCCGATTTTCTAAATACATTTCTCGCATGTTTCCTAAAACACTGGAAACGAGCGATGTCTCCCAATCTCTGTCAATCACTATTCTCTGTCAGTCGGTCTCTCCCTCTCGGTCTCTATTCTCTCTCTGTCGGTCCGTCACTATCTCTGTCCCTCTCTCACAGTCTGTCGGTCATTTTCCCCTCCTCTCTCATACTCACCGTTCCCCGATCTCCGGCGCGGCGCTGCACGGCTTTCTCACTGCTGCGGCGGCTTTTACTATTTTGAAAAAGCCGGCCGCTCATTAAACAATCTCGTATTCCCTGCTTTCCCCGCCCACAGGCGCCTATGATTGGTTGCAGTGAGACACGCCCCCACGCTGAGTGACAGGTGTCTCACTGCACCCAATCACAGCAGCCGGTGGGCGGGTCTATACTGTGCAGTGAAATAAATAAATAAATAAATAATTAAAAAAAAATGGCGTGCGGTCCCCCCCAATTTTAATACCAGCCAGATAAAGCCATACGGCTGAAGGCTGGTATTCTCAGGATGGGGAGATCCACGTTATGGGGAGCCCCCCAGCCTAACAATATCAGTCAGCAGCCGCCCAGAATTGCCGCATACATTATATGCGACAGTTCTGGGACTGTACCCGGCTCTTCCTGATTTGCCCTGGTGCGTTGGCAAATCGGGGTAATAAGGAGTTAATGGCAGCCCATAGCTGCCATTAAATCCTAGATTAATCATGTCAGGCGTCTATGAGACACCCTCCATGATTAATCTGTAAATTACAGTAAATAAACACACACACACATGAAAAAATCCTTTATTAGAAATAAAAAACACAAACACATTCCCTCATTACCAATTTAATAAGCCCCAAAAAGCCCTCCATATCCGGCGTACTCCACGGACCTCCAGCGTCGCTTCCAGCATGAAGGTGACAGGAGCTGCAGAAGACACCGCCGCTCCGGTCACCTCCAAGCAGCAACTGAGGTGAGTAGCGCGATCAGCTGAGCTGTCACTGAGGTTAATCGCGGCCACCGCTGGATCCTCCAACAGTGACAGCTCAGCTGATCGCGCTACACACCTCAGTTGCTGCTTGGAGGTGACCGGAGCGGCGGTGTCTTCTGCAGCTCCTGTCACCTCCATGCAGCAGAGCTGGAAGCGACGCTGGAGGTCCGTGGAGTACCACCATTCGAGAAGCAGATGCTCTTTTAATCCTTGTCCATTATTCAAAAAGCATATACATGTCTATGCGTTTCAAGGGTCTCAGCCCCCTTCCTCAGGACAATTTTGAATGTCAGGATTGCTTCTAAGGATAATGATTATCCTATCAAGACTCTGCCGCCAAAAGGAGCTCACTGACAGGTTCACTGCTAACTCATTCTACAGTCTTCAATATATTGTGAAACACAGACACTGCAGAAGGCAAACAGATCTACATTTTAAATAAAACAATTTTTTAGCTTTTAATAAATTTAATTTGCAAATACTCAAGCATAGAAACACAACTTAAGATTTATTACTCTGATGACGCATGTCTGACTTGTACTGTGTTTGAGTCAAGTAGCAAACTAGGGTCAAATAAAAAAAAAAAAATCCTTGTAGCACACAGCATGGCTCATAAGGTAAGAAGTATTTGGTTTTTTGAGCAAGATTTTGCAGAAATGGTTTTTTGAGTTACCAAATTGGAGGTCAGTTCTTAGGGGCTTTCAACTGTACTGATAACTACACCCTTCAAGGCATCTAATGGTGTAGTAAGGTTGTTTACCCCACTGTCACGAAGAGTTTTTCACAAATGTCACCGACTGTCATGGTGGCGTTGGGCGCTGTTCAGATTGTAAATTCTGATACTCAGCCTTAAGGTTTCTCTGCTGTGTGTTGATTCATAGGCAGGCTGGCAAGAGTTAGGGGTACTTTGCACGCTGAGACATCGCTACTGCGATATCGTCGGGGTCAAATCGAAAGTGACGCACATCCGGCGCCGGTAACGACGTCGCAACGTGTAAAGCCTAGATGCGCCGATAAACGATCTCAAAAGCATTGAAAATCGGTGATCTTTGTAGCGTCGGTCATTTTCATAATGTCGCACCAATAGGAGATACGATGTTGTTCTTCGTTCCTGCGGCAGCACACATCGCTGTGTGTGAAGCCGCAGGAGCGAGGAACATCTCCTTACCTGCCTCCACTGGCTATGCGGAAGGAAGGTGGTGGGCGGGATGTTTACGTCCTGCTCACCTCCGCCCCTCCACTTATATCGCCCGCCTGCAGTGTGACGTCGCTCTGACGCCGCACGACCCACCCCCCTTAAGAAGTAGGCGGATCGCCGGCCAGAGCGACGTCGCAGGGCAGGTAAGTGTGTGTGAAGCTTCCGTAGCGATAATGTTCGCTACGGCAGCTATCACAAGATATCGCATGTGCGACGGGGGCGGGTACTATCGCGCTCGGCATCGCTAGCCGATGCTAGAGATGTCGTAACGTGCAAAGTACCCCTTAATCTCTGCTATTCTGCTTGCTCCTTAGGTCTCCCCACAACATGTGACCAATCACATGTGCTCCCCTCCTATTTATGCAGATTGAAACCTCTCACCCATGCCAGCTATAGTTTGTATATGTTGGTCTGTGAGGTGAGGTGTCCCAGACTTCCTGGTGAAAGCTGTGATCATTGCTTGGTGCGATTGTGGAGTTTACCCCTGTTCTTTTGTAGCTTCCTTCCAGCTTTTGTTTTTCCTCCTAAACCTCTTATTGTCTTTTACCTTTCTGTGTGTATGCTGAGGTGTTTTTTTTTTCCTTGTCTGCCTATCTGTGGGTTTCATCACACTCATGTCCCATCCCATCCCTCCCTGAGGGAAGAGGAGGGAGAATCAGATCATGACTGACCAGGAGCAGGGCCAGTAAGGAGACTCAGGACTCTCCACCATCAGGAGTATCCCTGAGATTAGGGGTAACATAGGAAAATAGTTCAGATAAGAGAGATTATCTGCAATGGAAATGGTTTTGAGGCTTTACCTTTTCATGATCGGGATCAGGATAGTTGCAGACATTCTCTGGGAACAACGATCTGATCAAAGCCTTGAGGTTCGCAGGGTACACATAGGTTGGGTAGGGAGCACATTCAAGTCCTATCCCAGCATCCCACTAAGAGGAGAAACAAGAACAATTCATTACATTAATATCCAAAGACTAAACAGTCATGAATACTCATGATAACCAAAACATTAAAGCTCCACACCAGCAGACCCCTGTCTTATACTCCCCTTCACCTCTTATGGACGCCGCTCCGGTCCCATTTAGCACTCAACTTTTGACAGTCTGGAAGTCAGAAGTTACATCACAAGCTCCCAATACAACTCTATGAGAGCCACAAAAATAGATTTCCCCAGAAATCTGTTTTTCTGGGAAATAATGAAGCATTGGAGGGTATACAGTAATAAAAGATCATCTATGTAATGTCCAAACATTTAATGGGCCATTATTATATACATATATTTTGGGGGGGGTTAACAGAAAATGTTTTATCTGCAGTGAAAAATATCCCTAGGAAGTATATCTTATATCCCTAGACTGGAGGGGAGAAAATATATAAACCGGATGGGGCATATTGACCAATACTTTCTATTTCCAGGGCCTCATTCAAGTCATTTTTCTTACATGTGAAAAAAATGGACTGATTTCTATCAGTATTTTGAATCAGATTTCAATCAATGTTTATGCAGCATTAACACATCTGTTTGAGATTTACCATCCGTGGGAAGTTGACAATTTACAGGTTTGATGTTTCCAAACTAATAAAAGGACCCTGGAAAGTCAATTTTTTTGTTCAAATTTATCACAAACCAATTGAATTTTTTTGTTGACCCACACATAGTGTAACACCAGTACTGGTGTCCTCGCACTGTCCCAGCACACTCACCTTCCCAGCTGTTCAGCGGTGGCTTCTGTCACACTCACTGCCTCCTGCTCCCAAAACATGAGCACAAGTCTTCAAGGAGCACACCTGGGTGCATAGACTATTTCCTTCTCTTAAAAGGCTAGCATGCCCTAACCCAGAAATGCCTCACAGCCTATAGTTTAGAGGCCTTCAGTATTTCAGGCATCCTCTCCCTTTGGGAGGTGCCTGAGCAATGTAGTCATTCAGTTAGGTGCATGTTTGCTAGTTGTCAGGTCCCATATCCTGTGCCTGCTAACCTGTACCTATATTCCAATACCTGTACAGTGTACCTGTCCCTGCCAGCACCTGACTGCCTGTCTGTACCACACATCTGAACCGCATCCGAGTCCTTCCCTGCAGCCCTGTCCACTGGAGTCAGCTGCTACAGTGCCGAGAGTTCCCCTTGAGTGGTACCTAGTGCTACCTTCCAGCACAAGCCTAACCTCACCATCAGAGGCTCTAGTGAAGACAAGGTAGCTGCTCAGTCACCCCCCTCCAGTGAGAGCCCAGTCCCGTAACATGACACAGACTTGCTTGTGTCATTTAGATTCATGACTTGGAACAAAATCGGAGATTTCTTTATTTTCTTTTTGGATACTCAGCTTGCAAAAAAAACATGGACATGCCAACCGTCCCACATGTTTATTCATGAAAAACAACCCTAAACCAGGTCTACCTGCGTCATATATGCCTGTGGGCAGTTAGCACAGGTTAGAAGACATAGCAGCTGACGTGAGATCCTGGGTTCTGTGATCCTAATATGGATCCTGTTGACATATTCAGTTTTAGTGCAAATTTATATAAGGCTGCGTCACACAAGTGTATATGACAACGCCATGGGGCCGGGGGTTACTCTTCGCCGGGCCGTGGTGCTTCTCCTGGGACGCCGCGGTAGCCTAGCCAGGTTCTGTGACCCCGAGTGTCAATAAAAGGTTTTGGGATGGGGATAATGGGGGTAGTTGTTCGTGACGCCACCTGTGGTGTGCGGCCAATATCAGCTGCCGCTGTGGGACTTCTCTGCTGGGGCGGATGACAACGCAACACAGATGGTTTAGCTCTCCACAAGTAGAGCTCGCCCCGGGGAGGATGGTGGGAGTAGTAGTCGATCAGGCGCGATTGAGAAAGCGCTGACAATAACGGGTCGACACAAGCGGTGCAGTTCAAGGTCTCTTTACTCACTGCTCACACATGCAGCCGTCGGAAAGTGCTGATCCCCGCTGTGATGGGCTCCAGTCGATTCCAGATACTTCGGAGGTCGTGACCGGCAATCCCTTCTGTTAGTCTCCTTTTGAAGGACTCCCTCCACCCCAGCTCCTGGGTCACGGAACGGGTCACGGATGTCTGCTGCACTCCCGTGAACCCTTGGATTCCCCTTCTTTTCCTAAGAACCCGGGTCGAGCATTCAGCTCCAGACCACGGGCCCCGAACTGTTCCTTGTCTGCTGCTCCTCCAAAGTGTGACCTCACGCGGACACTGCCTATTGTGTATCGGATGGCTCCTAACTTTTCCTTGTGGATGCCCCGCCTCCCGGTTTCCTGACTAGTGGGCATGAGGTTCCATACCTCGTGTTGACTACCCTAGCTCCTACCCTAGCCCGGTTCCAGTGACAGACTCCCGTGTTATGTGTTGGTTGTGGTTCTTACCGGGGACGACCTCCTCCGCATCCGAGATGAATACTGCACCTTAAGTGAGGTGCAGTACCCTGTGGTGCCTGAAGCCGCAGGGGCGCCACACATAACGATTCACCCCCCAAAGTCAGTACTTTTTAGAGCCTACTTTTGTGGCAATTACAGCTGCAAGTCGCTTTGGAGAAGTCTCTGAGTTTTCCACATTTTGCCACTGGGATTTGTTCCCATTACTCAAGACAAACCTGATCCAGCTCCTTCACTTTAGATGGTTTCCTCTGGGGAACAGCAATATTCAAGACTGACCACAGATTCTCAATTGGATTAAGGTCTGTGCTATGATTCGGCCGCTCCAATACATGTACACATTTACCTTTAAACCACTTGAGTGTTGCTTTAGTAGTATTTTTAGAGTATTGCCTTGTTGGAAGGTGAATCTCTGTCCTAGTCACAAATCACTGACATTTGTAAGAAAAAGACCTCGCCTCACCTCGTGTAGGTGCTCTAGAGAAAATCAGTCAATAAAAAATGGGGTAACTCCGGCACACTACTAATTTCCCATAAGAATCAAGGAGACATAGTAAATTGAAAGATAGTATAGGTACGTAAAGGTCAGATTGGTATTTTAGGCATATAAGTGAGGATGTGGTCCTCACTTTTTATATATCGAGAGGATAGGTGTGATCGGGGATCGCTCACCTGGAGAGCAGCAGGGGATGAAGCAGTAGAAGTAAAGGTAGATATACTAGACCTGTAACGTGAAAGGATGACTGATGAGAATATATGAGAATAATTCTCATCAGTCATCCTTTCACGTTACAGGTCTAGTATATCTACTTTTACTTCTACTGCTTCATCCCCTGCTGCTCTCCAGGTGAGCGATCCCCGATCACACCTATCCTCTCGATATATAAAAAAATATATTATTACTAAAACGTCGTTGGTGCCATAACTGACTCCAGACACACGTTCATCATAGGACCACATCCTCACTTATATGCCTAAAATACCAATCTGACCTTTACGTACCTATACTATCTCTCTGGTGAAGTTTCACCTTAATCATGACATAATCCCTGTATGGTGACTAATACCCTTGATACTGTATCATGGTCTCCCCATTGACTATTTGTACCCCACTATGTACCAACTTATGTATACCTTTGTATTTACATATCCTTTATTACCTGTATTGATTAATGTCTTTTTGTTTTATTTTGTATTTCCACTATTGCAAATACGCAGTTTTGTCCGACCTGAGGAAGGCCTATTGGCCGAAACGTCGGCGGACTTATGTACAGCACTTTCTTCACTATCTCACAAGCAAAATAAAAGAAAAAAGATTTTTTCAATTTACTATGTCTCCTTGATTCTTATGGGAAATTAGTAGTGTGCCGGAGTTACCCCATTTTTTACAAATCACTGACAAACTGAAACAAGTTTTAGTCAAGAATATCCCTGTATCCATCTTCCCCTCAACTAGGACCATTTTTCCCTGCTGCTGAAAAACATCCCCACAGCATGATGCTGCCACCACCATGTTTCACTGTGGGGATGGTGTTCTTCGGTTAATGAGGTGTATTGGTTTGGCGTAAGACATAGCCTTTACCTTGATGGCCAAAAAGTTCAATTTTGGTCTCATCTGACCACAGCACCTTCCTCCATACATTTGGGGAGTCTCCCATGTGTCTTTTGGCAAATTCAGAATGAGCCTTCCAGTTTTTAGCTATAAGTAAAGGCTTTTATTTCTGGCCACTCTTCCATAAAGGCAAGCTCTACGGAGTGTACGTCTTATTTTGGTCAAATGGACAGATACTCCAGTCACCGCTTGGAAAGTCTGCAGCTCCTTCAAGATTACCTTTGTACCTTTGGTCTCTGTGCTACCTCTCTGATTAATGCCCTCCTTGCCTGGGCTGAGAGTTTTGGTTGGCGGCCCTCTCTTGGCAGGTTTATGGTGGCACAATGTTCTTTCCATTTGATGATAATGGATTTTATAGTGTTCTGAGAGGGCATTAGAGATTGGAATATATTTTAGAATCCAACCCTGACTTATTCTTCCCAATACCTTTTGTAGCTGCCTTGTTTGGAGATCTCCTTGGTTTCACGGCGTTGTTTGGAGATCTCCTTGGTCTTCACGGCGTTGTTTGGAGATCTCCTTGGTCTTCATGGTGTTTTTTGGAGATCTCCTTGGTCTTCATGGTCTTGTTTGGAGATCTCCTTGGTCTTCATGGTCTTGTTTAGAGATCTCCTTGGTCTTCATGGTGTTGTTTGGAGATCTCCTTGGTCTTCATGGTGTTGTTTGGAGATCTCCTTGGTCATCACGGTGTATATAAAGAGAGACCCCGGGACACTTAGATTGCACACAGGCGGACCTCCGTTCACTAAGCATGTGACTTATGAAAGTAATTGCTTGCACCAGAAATGTTTAGGGGCTTCATTGCAAATGGAATTAATACATATGCATATGGCAATTTTTACCCCATAAATTAAATTTTTGCCTATATTTTTTTCACTTCACTCCCCAACTTAGACTATTTAGTGCTGATGCATCGCACACAAACCAGATTACAAAAATATTTAAACACAGGTTGTAATGTAACAAAATAGGTAAAAAGCAAGAGAGTGAATACTTCCGCAAGACACTGTATTTCTATCAAGCTGTCACTCTTGGGTCATGAGAGCTGCGACCAGTCCGTGCATTGCGATCTGACATCAGGACAGAGTGTTTGGGACCTTACGTACGGTATTTTATAGTGGATTTGGTTATCTTTCAACCCCACGATATGTTCTACCCAATACCCTGAACCTCATGTTCTCTATAGTACAACATTTATATAACCTTGGTGGGTGCAACCTTTACTGGAAAAAGTCCTTTGGTAAACTGATGAAGTGAACTATACCTTGGAGATAAGCTGTCAAGAATATAAACAGGTGGCAGCGTTTCCAAGTGTATATAGTGAAAGCGTGCAAAAGGAGGCGGTCGTCTAGCCAATCGTGATATATGTATTTAGTCATTTAGGATCAAAGACTGCCAAAACATTGCTCAGAGGAGGACAATTTGTGAGTATATAGTTAGCGATTACTATTGAACCTTATTATTATTTTTTCTAAACACTATGACGTATCATTTATACACATACATAAACATGTTCTCAGGATTAATTGATAAGGCTGTGTTCAGGTGACTGTATTTCACAGTCCATAGACAAACCAGAATGCAGGGACAGACCTCAACTTACAGGGGTATAGGCATAGAAGAGGCTTTAAGTGGAGGTTGGGAAGCCCACGGTCCCATTGTAGACGGTAAACGTGTCGTAAAATTAGGATGTTCAAATCTCATCAAACGCGGACTTCATTACATTCTGGAAATTTATGAGACCGGTTTCACGGCGCGTCCACGAGACACACAATATCCCTAATCTAACTGCCTCCTTGGAAAATAGGACATGTCGGTTGGGCAGGAAGCTGGGTGGTCAACTGTCCAGAATTTCAAGGTCAGAGACAGTCAGGGATTTCAAAAGGTCTAATTCTATAGTTTACTGCTCGTTGACTAGATTACCAACCACCTCTGGAGCCCATCAGCAGCGGTTCATCTCCTAGGCAAAAAGTAGTGCTTACAAGTTACAATTGCGTCTCAACAAATTAGAATTTCCTCAAAAATTTAATTTATTTCAGTAATTCAATACAAAAAGGGAAACTCGTATTATATAGAGTCATTACACACAGAGGGATCTATTTTTATATATATTATATAGAGTCATTACACACAGAGGATCTATTTCAAGTGTTTATTTCTGTTAATGTTGATGATTATGGCTTACAGCCAATGAAAACCCAAAAGTTATCTCAGAAAATTAGAATAATCTACACAAAATACCTGCAAAGGCTTCCTAAAATGGTCCCTTTGTCTGGTTCAGTAGGATACACAATCATGGGGAATACTGCTGACTTGACAGATGTTCAGAAGGCAGTCATTGACACACTCCACAAGTAGGGTAAGTCACAAAAGGTAATTGCTAAAGAAGTTTGCTGTTCACAGAGTGCTGTATTCAAGTATATTAATGGAAAGTTGAGTGGAAGGAAAAAGTGTGGTAGAAAAAGGTGCACAAGCAAACGTTTCCATCTGAAGATGCTGGATAACATTTTGCTTCTTTTTGAATATTGTTTGACTGATGGACCGGGTGGTTTATACCGAGGACAAGGAACGTCCGTGTATAATAAAAACTGCGACTGACTGTAAATCACAGATTCCATTATTAACTGCAATAAATAAGATGCTACAAGAAATCCTGTGATATCTGCAAGCACAATACAGGTCCATTTTACCCACTGGTTTGCTAAAAGGCGCATGTTATAGTGAGAGAAGCCGAAAATGATCAAGTAATAAAAATGTTTATGGTAGCTATAGTGTGGGCCCCTAGATTCAATTTCACTAGTAGGCCCCTGGCACCCCAGTCCAACCCAGTACATACATACACACACACACACACACACACACACACACACACACACACACACACACACACAAATACATAAATACTTACATACACATACATACACACATACATAGATACACACATACATACATAAATACACACATACATACATACATACTTACTTACATACACACATACATAAATACATACACACACACACACACACAGTGCTGGCCAAAAGTATTGGCACCCCTGCAATCTGCAATTCTGTCAGAGAATACTCAGTTTCTTCCTGAAAATAATTGCAATCACAAATTCTTTGGTATTATCTTCATTTATTTTGCTTGCAATGAAAAAACACAAAAGAGAATGAAACAAAAATGAAATCATTGATCATTTCACACAAAACTCCAAAAATGGGCCAGACAAAAGTATTGGCACCCTTAGCCTAATACTTGGTTGCACAACCTTTAGACAAAATAACTGCAAACAATCGCTTCCGGTAACCATCAATGAATTTCTTACAATGCTCTGCTGGAATTTTACACCATTCTTCTTTGGCAAACTGCTCCAGGTCCCTGAGATTTGACGGTGCCTTCTCCAAACTGCCATTGTGAGATCTCTCCACAGGTGTTCTATTGGATTCAGGTCTGGACTCATTGCTGGCCACTTTAGTAGTCTCCAGTGCTTTCTCTCAAACCATTTTCTAGTGCTTTTTGAAGTGTGTTTTGGGTCATTGTCCTGCTGGAAGACCCATGACCTCTGAGGGAGACCCAGCTTTCTCACACTGGACCCTACATTATGCTGCAAAATTTGTTGGTAGTCTTCAGACTTCATAATGCCATGCACACGGTCAAGCAGTCCAGTGCCAGAGGCAGCAAAGCAACCCCAAAACATCAGGGAACCTCCACCATGTTTGACTGTAGGGACCGTGTTCTTTTCTTTGAATGCCTCTTTTTTTTTACTGTAAACTCTATGTTGATGGCTTTTCCCAAAAAGCTCTACTTTTGTCTCATCTGACCAGAGAACATTCTTCCAAAACGTTTTAGGCTTTCTCAGGTAAGTTTTGGCAAACTCCAGCCTGGCTTTTTTATGTCTCGGGGTAAGAAGTGGGGTCTTCCTGGGTATCCTACCATACAGTCCCTTTTCATTCAGACGCCGACGGATAGTACGGGTTGACACTGTTGTACCCTCGGACTGCAGGGCAGCTTCAACTTGTTTGGATGTTAGTCGAGGTTCTTTATCCACCATCCGCACAATCTTGCGTTGAAATCTCTCGTCAATTTTTCTTTTCCTTCCACATCTAGGGAGGTTAGCCACAGTGCCATGGGCTTTACACTCTTGATGACACTGCGCACCGTAGACACAGGAACTTTCAGGTCTTTGGAGATGGACTTGTAGCCTTGAGATTGCTCATGCTTCCTCACAATTTGGATTCTCAAGTCCTCAGACAGTTCTTTGGTCTTCTTTCTTTTCGCCATGCTCAATGTGGTACACACAAGGACACACGACAGAGGTTGAGTCAACTTTAATCCATGTCAACTGGCTGCAAGTGTGATTTAGTTATTGCCAACACCTGTTAGGTGCCACAGGTAAGTTACAGGTGCTGTTAATTACACAAATTACAGAAGCATCACATGATTTTTCAAACAGTGCCAATACTTTTGTCCATCTCCTTTTTTATGTTTGGTGTGGAATTATATCAAATTTGGCTTTATTACAATTTTTTTTTGTTTTTTTTTCATTGAAGACAAATTAAATGAAGATAATAAAACCAAAGAATTTGTGATTGCAATCATTTTCAGGAAGAAACTGAGTATTCTCTGACAGAATTGCAGGGGTGCCAATACTTTTGGCCAGCACTGTATATACACTCAGCTTTATATAATAGATATTCCCCATAGACATCTAATGTTTAATAATAAATAATTTAAACAATAAATAATATATATTATCTACCAAGCAAAAGAGTTACTATTTACAAACAATGAGAAAACCTTTTTATATAAATCTTTACCAACTCACAGATTTATATACATTTATATTATAAGAAAACAGACAGGATATTTATTTTCTACATTCTCTACCAACATTCATTGGTTGGCAGCAAACATGGCGGCCGGCTGCTGTGATGTCACAATGCTCGGGGTTCTCCATGATGATGTCATAATGGAATGGAATGCCGGAGGGTATATAAGCCCCCCACACAGCCACATCACTGCCATTTCTTGAGTTGATGCTTTTGCTGACACTTCACTTTGGCTCTGGAAGAGTGATCTAGTTTGTGCTCCACATCTAGTGTTTACTTCCTATTACTTGTTATTGATCTTTGATCAGGGCACAATAACACCGGTGCCCCCGGAGAGCTCAGTTCTCCAAATTCTATCAGCTTCAGGTACCTAAGACATGAGTGCCCGGGAGCTGCGTCAGCTGATTGCTGACAATGAAGCATGGCTGCGCCGACCACAGAATCGAGGTAAGTGAAATATTTGGGGACGATAGACAATATTCACACCCTATAGGGCAGGGGTCTCAAACTCGGCTGGGTATAAGGGCCACACAGAAAAAAACAATTGGGGGCCGCACTGTTTTCAGGACAAAGTGACATTTTTATTGGTACTATATATTTTTTTCTATACAGCTTTGGATCAACATTTTTGAACTTTTTGTTAGTTTATTAGAACAATGTACAGTTTTTTGTTTAAAAAAATATATATACAGTGCCTACAAGTAGTATTCAACCCCCTGCAGATTTAGCAGGTTTGATAAGATGCAAATAAGTTAGAGCCTGCAAGCTTCAAACAAGAGCAGGATTTATTAACAGATGCATACATCTTACAAACCAACAAGTTATGTTGCTCAGTTAAATTTTAATAAATTTTCAACATAAAAGTGTGGGTCAATTATTATTCAACCCCTAGGTTTAATATTTTGTGGAATAACCCTTGTTTGCAATTACAGCTAATAATCGTCTTTTATAAGACCTGATCAGGCCGGCACAGGTCTCTGGAGTTATCTTGGCCCACTCCTCCATGCAGATCTTCTCCAAGTTATCTAGGTTCTTTGGGTGTCTCATGTGGACTTTAATCTTGAGCTCCTTCCACAAGTTTTCAATTGGGTTAAGGTCAGGAGACTGACTAGGCCACTGCAACACCTTGATTTTTTTCCCTCTTGAACCAGGCCTTGGTTTTCTTGGCTGTGTGCTTTGGGTCGTTGTCTTGTTGGAAGATGAAATGACGACCCATCTTAAGATCCTTGATGGAGGAGCGGAGGTTCTTGGCCAAAATCTCCAGGTAGGCCGTGCTATCCATCTTCCCATGGATGCGGACCAGATGGCCAGGCCCCTTGGCTGAGAAACAGCCCCACAGCATGATGCTGCCACCACCATGCTTGACTGAAGGGATGGTATTCTTGGGGTCGTATGCAGTGCCATCCAGTCTCCAAACGTCACGTGTGTGGTTGGCACCAAAGATCTCGATCTTGGTCTCATCAGACCAGAGAACCTTGAACCAGTCTGTCTCAGAGTCCTCCAAGTGATCATGAGCAAACTGTAGACGAGCCTTGACATGACGCTTTGAAAGTAAAAGGTACCTTACGGGCTCGTCTGGAACGGAGACCATTGCGGTGGAGTACGTTACTTATGGTATTGACTGAAACCAATGTCCCCACTGCCATGAGTTCTTCCCGGAGCTGCTTCCTTGTTGTCCTTGGGTTAGCCTTGACTCTTCGGACAAGCCTGGCCTCGGCACGGGTGGAAACTTTCAAAGGCTGTCCAGGCCGTGGAAGGCTAACAGTAGTTCCATAAGCCTTCCACTTCCGGATGATGCTCCCAACAGTGGAGCAGGTAGGCCCAACTCCTTGGAAAGGGTTTTGTACCCCTTGCCAGCCTTGTGACCCTCCACGATCTTGTCTCTGATGGCCTTGGAATGCTCCTTTGTCTTTCCCATGTTGACCAAGTATGAGTGCTGTTCACAAGTTTGGGGAGGGTCTAAATTAGTCAGAAAAGGCTGGAAAAAGAGATAATTAATCCAAACATGTGAAGCTCATTGTTCTTTGTGCCTGAAATACTTCTTAATACTTTAGGGGAACCAAACAGAATTCTGGTGGTTTGAGGGGTTGAATAATAAATGACCCTCTGAATAAACTTTTCTCAATTTAAAAAAATAAAAATAAAAAAGAAATAACATTCTTTTTTGCTGCAGTGCATTTCACACTTCCAGGCTGATCTACAGTCCAAATGTCACAATGCCAAGTTAATTCCGAATGTGTAAACCTGCTAAATCTGCAGGGGGTTGAATACTACTTGTAGGCGCTGTATATACACATACACACACTCATTTTTGCTGGTAAAGCTTTTTTTTATATATTTGATACCCTATTTGTAAGTAATACAGTTTTACATTTGGCACCATATAGTAATTTTTGCTAACATTTTGTAGTAGTGTTGCAATCCTGGTCCTCATCTTTTAGTAATGTCACTATCCTGCTCCCCATCCTGTAGTAATGTGCCCATTCTTGTCCCCTTCTTGTAGTAATGTGCTCCTGTGCCCAGTCGATGTTCCTGTCCTATAGTAATGTGCCCCATTGTGGTTGTCATCCTGTAGTAATGTGCCCATCCTTGTCCCCATCCTGTAGTAATGTGCCCATCCTTGTCCCCATCCCGTAGTTATGTACCCCATTGTGGTCCTCATCCTGTAGTAATGTGCCCAGAGTAATCTGCCCAGCCTTGTCTCATTCTTGTAGTAATGTGCTGTATCCTGGTACTCATCCTGTAGTAAAGTGTCCATCCTGGTCCTCATCTTGTAGTAATGTGCCCATCCTGGTCCCCATCCTGAAGTAATGTGCCCCATCCTTGTGCCCATCCTGTAGTAATGTGCCCATGCAGGTTCCCTTCTTGTAGTAATGTCCCCTTTACTAGACCTCTTCTTGTAGCAATGTCCCATCATGGTCCCCTGTTGTGCTATTCTACACACACACACCAAAACTTTCTGCTTACCACCTGTCCTCTGTTCCTTCGGCATCCTCTTTCAGGCTTCATGCAGCCTGCAGGCACATGGACCTGGTAATGTTCGCAGCCACTGTCAGCGCTTCATCTGAAATTCAGATGAACGTTCTGCCGGCGCTAAACAAGTCAAGTTCTCTTTGGCCAGCGGCTGCTATTGGGATAGTTGTGCAATCAGAGGCAAGCCACTGAGGTCAAATGGGTCAGTTGCTTGCCTCTGATTGGCCGGTGGCTGCCATTGAGTTGTGCAGAGAGAGCTCGACTTCACAGCTCCAGAAAAACATTCATCTGAAATAAAGCGCTGACGGCTGCGGCCCCTGCTGCGATCGTTACTGGGTCCCCGTGCCTGTGGGCCGCAAGAAGCAGCCTGAGGGGCCGCATGGAACCTGCAGCCGCATGTTTGAGACCTCTGCTATAGGGCATTCCTGGGAGGAGATATCATTGTGTATGATGGGCCACATTTTAGGACAGACACTGCAGGTAAACTAAAGTCCAAAACAAGGCAATTTTCTCTAGTGTTCTCCTCTCCCTAAACACCACAGCAGCAAATGGGCCGATCCCTACAGGCTATAAGTGTTTGACAAAAATTGGAAAAAATCATGATAATTTATCATTTCTTTATAGGTCAGACCATAATTGTCCATAGGTTGAGGTCTCAAGAAAGACATCAGAGAAGACCTACCACAGAACGTCAGAGAGACAGCAATGCTGTCACTGGGAGGAGAGGGAGACCTGCCAGAGATCCTCTACACCGTAGGGGACAAGAAGAGGGCAGGGAAAGAAGCCGCTCTCCTCTAAGACCAGCCTCTGCCGGGCCCTCCAGCTCAACAGTGGAGGGCAGCAGTGGCAGGAGTAGAGAAAGAAGCCGCTCTCCTCCTAGACCAGCCCCTGCCGGGCCCTCCAGCACAACAGCAGAGGGCAGCAGGGGCAGGAGCAGAGAAAGAAGCCGCTCACCTCCTAGACCAGCCCCTGCCAGGCCCTCCAGCTCAACAGCGGAGGGCAGCAGTGGTAGGATTAGAGATAGAAGCCGCTCTCCTCTAAGACCAGCCGCTGCGGGGCCATCACCATCCATCCCCGCACCTATTCAACCGCAGGCAGAGCCTGTGATCCCACCACCACTGCCACAGGTGCAGCCACCTGTACAAAATGTACCTGTGGTGAGGAGAAGCCGTGGATGGGTTAGCTGGAGAGCTCGGGAAATTGCGAGATTCCCAACAAGGAATGTAACCTCACAGGAGGAGGGCGAGAGATGTCCCATATGTATAGAGGACTATCAGATTGGAGAGCAGCTCACAGTCATGCCATGCAACCACGTCTTCCATCCGGATTGCATTTTTGACTGGCTGCACTCCAGCCCTTTCTGCCCCCTGTGCCGTAACCACTGCTACAGACGCGCACCACAATGACATCTTAAGATGTCCATGGTGTGGGCAGCGGAAGAGACCATCTTGAATTCCAGCCCAGGTAAGGACCCTGCATTCATTACAACTAATTTGAAGGCTGTAAAAAAAAAAGAAATCATCTTTAACTTCTTGCTGTTCTGTTCTCTAGTTACCATCAGCTTTGGTCAATATCTAACATGAAGGGCTAAACACAGGACGTCCCCCAAACACCGGACGGTAAGTCATCGCTCACTACCTCTGTCCAGTGATATGTATATTACATGTAACAGAAATAATCGCTGCTTTCTCCTCTTTGTAGAAGAAAAGTCTAAAAAGGTTGGAAAATAATGAAGAATTAGATCAGAACAACCTGTACTTCATGTAAGTAAATGTTAGGATTCAATTTCTTTTAGTTTCCAGCTCATTTTACTAGGAATTTATTCATATGATAAAATCAGGGGTGTAACGATCATGGTCAGGACCCCTGTGGGGCCTGAGGGGTACAGGGTGCTATATAACACCAGAATAGGGACAAAGATACAAGCATGGGATAGGAAAGCTGGTTACTGAGTGAAAAGTGCTTTCCCTCATCACACAACTTTCCCATGCTCTGCTATACATCTTTCTCACAGCACCCAGCTTTCTCATGTTCTGATATCATGGGGAAGCTAGGTGCTGAAAGACATATAACAGATGATAGGAAAGCTGGGTGGTGAGGGAAAAATGTATAGCAAAGCATGGGAAAGCTGGATGCTGAGAGAAAGACATATAGCAGAGCATAGGAAAGCTGGGTGCTGAGGAAAAGAAATAAAGCAGAGCTTTAGGAAAGCTGGGTGCTGAGGGAAAGATGTAAAGCAAAGATGGAAAACCAAGTGCTGAGGGAAAGCGGTAAGGCTGCTTTCACACCTCCGGTTTTTGCTATGCGGCACAATCCGGCACTTTGCAGGAAAATCGCAACCGGTTTTTTTTGCTGCCGGTTGCGATTTTCCTGCATAGACTTTAATTAGTGCCGCATTGTGCCGCATGGCCTTGCGTTCCGTCCGGTTTTTGCCGCATGCGGCAGATTTAGCCGATGCGGCGGCCGGATGGAACGTTGCCTGGCACGTTTTTTCGTGCGGCAAAAAAACCCGCATCGCGCCGCATTCGGCCGATGCGGCGCATTTTTCAATGCATGCCTATGGCAGCCGGATGCGGCAATAACCGCATCCGGCCGCCGCATGCGGTTTTTGCCACTGCGCATGCTCAGTAGCATTCCGCAAGCGGCAAAAACCGGACTGGCCGCAAAGGAAAAACTTATGCAAAGGATGCGGTGTTTTCACCGCATCCGTTGCATAGCTTGCACAGCCGGATTGAGCCGCAGAGCTCAAGCGGATGTGTGAAAGTAGCCTAAAGCAGAGCATGGGAAAGCTGGAGGGGGGGGTTTGAGGTCCAAAACTTACAGCGAGGCCCATCGAACTCTAGTTGCGCCACTGGATATAATGATTTGTCATTTTCTTTTCACAGAAATCTGCATTATTTTGAAGGCTGGAAAAAATCCTCTTTATCTTCCTGTTGTTCTGGTCTCTTTGGTCACTTCTCACCAAGCATGAAGGACTATGAACGTGGACATCCCAAAACAGCGGATGGTGAGTTCCCCTCATTTCCTCTTCTCTCTCCGCCCCATGATCTGTAGATTACATGTAATATAAGATTAATTGTTGTTTTTTTTCCCTTTTTATAGACAGACGGTCCAAGTCTATAAACCATTGAGGGATTGGATCAGAGCGACCTGCGCTTCATGTAAGTAGATATTAGAATTTGCTTCTTTTCTTCAGCTCCTTTGTATTTCCTTTAGGAATCTCTGGATGTGATGTAATATCTTGTCGTCTTCTCTTTCCAGAAATCTACACAAGTTCCAGGTCATTTCCATCAAGATCCACAGATTGTCATCGGCTCCATGGAGACAGATCCATCATGTGCAGAGATCCTGAGATCAGCTGCAGCTCCAGACGATGTCCTCACATATTCCACATACGGGCGGCACGGTGGCTCAGTGGTTAGCACTGCAGTCTTGTGGTGGCTCAGTGGTTAGCACTGCAGTCTTGCAGCACTGGGGTCCAAATCCCACCAAGGACGCCATCTGCAAGGAGTTTGTATGTTCTCCCCGTGTTTGCGTGGGTTTCCTCCGGGTTCTCCGGTTTCCTCCCACACTCCAAAGACATTCTGATAGGGAATTTAGACAAAATATTCAGAAAAATAAATCATATTAACTGTCTCTATGTCTGGTTGTGATTTTACTGTATAGAATTATGTTACATACCTCTAGGAGCACATAATGATAAGTGACTGGAGGGAGTATTCAGGAGTAGGGATGAGCAGACCCCTGGATGTTCGGGTTCACTGGGTTCTACTAAACTGTAGCTAAAAGTTCAGCTCGGCACCTGAACTTGACCCCGGACCTCAAACCCCATATAAGTCAATGGGTGCAGAACCTATCTGGCGTGGTGAAGGACCCCAGGGGCCAGCGGTAGGCCCCGGGGTCCCTCACTCTAGATACAGGATTTCCTTTCGCTTGGTACTCCCCCATATCTAGCATGAGAATGTGACTGCAAACTTCTGAATTCTCACAGCGCACGCACTGCACACTGTCAGGATTCTCTGGTGCCACATATAATATATATATATATATATATATATATAATATAAAGCTGTGTGTATGTGTGCATGTGTGTGTATGAATGTGAGTGTATGTGTGTGTGTGTTTATGTCCCGCTAAAGGAAACCACACCGTCGCATTTGTAATCACAAAATGTGACTCTTAGGGAACATCATAGACAATGTTTTGAGGAGAAAATGTAACCCCGCGCTTTACAGTTATTCGCCAAGAAACCTGCTTCCAATAAAGTCAATGGAACTGAGAGCTACAGGTCATTAATAGGAGCTGATTGGTTGCTATAGGCAACGAAGGACATTATTAGTATAAGAAGCTTATATGTGAGGTAATTTGATGTCGATGGAGAGACAGACACAGACAGAGACAGACAGGGAAAGAGACAGAGACTGACAGGCCAAGAAACAGACAGAGACAGACAAAAACAGAGAGACACAGAGACAAATTGGGAAAGAGACAGAGAGACAGAGAAAGACAAAAAGATAGAGACAGACAGACTGAGAGTCTGGGAGAATGGGAGAGAGTCAGAGAAACAGTTACTATTCCGGGTACTACAGCTAGTATATAATATCAAGCTGATTAGGTGTAGAACTGGTGGAGGAAGGTTGAACTAGATGGACCTAGGTCTTTTTTCAACCTTAGTAACTATGTAACTATGTAACTATGAGTGTGTGTGTGTGTGTTTGTGTGCCACCCCCGTGGAAGCAGCCGAGCTGCTTGGATCCGGGTTCGCTGTGGCTCGAGCGTCTCCGGACCCAGGGGTTGTGCGGCCACTCGAATGAAAGGGGTATTTACAGGGGAGTTGATGTATAATTTGTGACGCCATCCGTGGTGTGCGATAATTTGGGGAGTACTACCACTGCCTTCGGGAGTACTTGGGGTGATGAAGTGGGGCAGCAAGGTGTTGTAACCTTCCACGGGTAGGGGGGATGCCCCGGGACTCGGTGAGGGGGTGCCGTGGGATGCAGGGGTCACTCTCGTACTCAGTTCATAAACAGACACTGACAATCAGGTAAACCAAGTCTCTGGGTACCGCTGCCGCTGAGGGGAGCTCGTCCGCGTCCCGTCCACAATGGTGCTGCCTGGTGATCCTGAGCTGCCTCCTGGCACTAAGCTTGACTTCAACTTGATGGCCCGATAGCATGGAACTAACCGGACCCCGCTCCCTACTATGGCTAAGTATGGGAGCTTGCTCTCAGGGCTCACGTTTGGGATTTTCTGGACGGTTTTGAATTGGAAAGTCCTGTCCCCCTCGTTGCGCTAATGCCCCGATTCTGGAGTGGGTGGGAACAGATCATAAAGGCTCCGTTCTCCTCAGGTGAATTGTCGAGTTGCCGGAAGCTACTCCCCGACCTAGGGTCGGTGTACCCCATCGTGCCTTCGGTCCCGGACCGGTGATAGTGCTAGGCTGCCGGCTGTCCTCCTAAACAGGTCCGAGCACCTCGCCACAATCCCCTGCGACCGGGGGTCCGACTCCTCTAGGCCCAGACCACCGTCTGCAGCCTAGACGGCTCCTTCAGGAGTCACCACTCCCGACTTCCTCTGAGCTCCTCACAGCTTGAGGGCTACTTCCCAACTCCCTAGTCCCTACTCAGTACACTCCTCACCTACCCACCTTAACCCACCCAGGTGGCCAACTCTATTCCCCTCAAGCTGTCCGCTGGTGTGTCTGGTGGGTGTCGTGCAGGGTGTATCTAGGATTTGAATTACTGTTGGAGGCAACACCACTTAATTAGAGATCCAGAACCAAGGGGGAGGCTGAATAGTGCACGGAGGGGCAGCTTGTGCAGTACCCTGTGATGACCTGATAGTCCAGGGGCGTCACATGTGTCCGCTACAGTAATCCGCACCGTCGCATGTACAATCACAAAATTTTGCACAGACTCAAGGAACATCATAGACTATGTTTTGAGGGTAACTTTTAACCCCGCGCTTTAAAGTTATTCGCCAAAAATCCTGCATACATTAAAGTCAATGAAGCTGGGAGCCGCAATGCAGCCAGAACTTCAGAAGAATGTAGGCGTGTCACAATGCAGCCAGGGAAAGAGACAGACAGACAGACAGACAGACAGACAGACAGAGACAAAGACAGACAGAGACAAAGACAGAGAAAAAAACAGATACAGGGAAAGAGAGAGACACAGGGAAGAAAGCAGACAAAGAGATAGACACAGGGACAGCGCCGGGTACTACAGCTAATATATATATATATATATATATATATATATATATATACATACACACAGTGCCTTGTGAAAGTATTCGGCTCCCTTGAATTTTTCAACTTTTTCCCACATTTCAGGCTTCAAACATGAAGATAAAAATTTTAATGTTATGGTGAAGAATCAACAAGAAAAAGGGACACAATTGTGAAGTTGAACAAAATCTATTGCTTATTTTAAACTTTTAAAAAAACAAATAACTGAAAATTGGGGCGTGCAATATTATTCATCCCCTTTACTTACAGTGCAGCAAACTCACTCCAGAAGTTCATTGAGGATCTCTGAATGATCCAATGTTGTCCTAAATGACTGATGATGATAAATATAATCCACCTGTGTGTAATCTAGTCTCCGTATAAATGCACCTGCTCTGTGATAGTCTCAGTGTTCGTTCTGTTTAAAGCTCAGAGAGCATCATGAAGACCAAGGAACACAACAGGCAGGTCCGTGATACTGTTGTGGAAAAGTTTAAAGCTGGATTTGGTTACAAAAAGATTTCCAGAACTTTAAACATCCCAAGAAGCACTGTGCAAGCGATCATACTGAAATGGAAGGAGTATCATACCACTTAAAATCTTCCAAGACCCGGCCGTCCATCCAAACTTTCATCTCAAACAAGGAGAAGACTGATTAGAGATGCAGCCAAGAGGCCCATGATCACTCTGGATGAAATGCAGAGATCTACAGCTGAGGTGGGAGAGTCTGTCCATAGGACAACAATTACTGCACACATTTGGCCTTTATGGAAGAGTGGCAAGAAGAAAGCCATTTCTCAAAGATATCAATAAAAAGTGTCATTTAAAGTTTGCCACAAGCCACCTGTCAGACACACCAAACATGTGGAAGAAGGTGCTCTGGTCAGATGAAACCAGAATTGAACTATTTGGGTACAATGCCAAACGATATGTTTGGCGTAAAAGCAACACAGCTTATCACCTTGAACACACCATCCCCACTGTCAAATATGGTGGTGGCAGCATCATGGTTTGGGCCTGCTGTTCTTCAGCAGGGACAGGGAAGATGGTTAAAATTGATGGGAAGATGGATGGAGTCAAATACATGACCATTCTTGAAGAAAACCTGTTGTTGTCTGCAAAAGACCTGAGACTGGAATGGAGATTTGTCTTCCAACAATACAATGATCCAAACATAAAGCAAAATCTACAATGGAATGGTTCACAAATAAACGTATCCAGGTGTTAGAATGGCCAAGTCACAGTCCAGACCTGAATCAAATCGAGAATCTGTGGAAAGAGCTGAAAACTGCTGTTCACAAATGCCTCCATCCAACCTCACTCAGCTCCAGCTGTTTACAAAGGAAAAATTGGCAAGAATTTCAGTCTCTCGATGTGCAAAACTGATAGAGACATATGTACCGTCCCAGCAGCCAGGCTGCTGCTCGGATACAGATCCGCGGTGGCTCGAGGGGTCTCCGGACCCGAGAGGGGGGGGTCGCGCGGACACCCAAAATAAAAGGGGGTATTTACAGGGGAGTTTGTGATTGTAGTTTGTGATGCCACCCACGGTATGTGGTAAGGTAGGATACTACCGCTGCTGTTAAGGGCACCCGGTGGCGGTGGAATGGCAGCTGGATGTTTAACCCCTCCGTGGGTAAGGGGATGATGCCCCGGGGCTTGGCTATGGTGAGCTGGGAGTCCCGTTGGGGAGGAAAGGGGTCACTGCGTACTCACTCAGTCCAATAATGCTGACACCGACAACTTGTAAACCAGAATTCGTAGCACCTCTGTAGCCAGGAGGGAGCACGCCGGGATCCCGTGTCCGATGGTGTTGCCTGTTAGCCTGTGACCTTGACCTTGGCACCTTGTTCTACAGTTGGTCCCTTTCAGCTTGGAACTGAACGATTCCCGCTCACCCGTATGGCTAACGGAGTATGCGCTCAGATTCACGCTTGGGATTTTCTGGACTGTATAGTGGGAAAGTCCTATCCCTCTCGTTGCGCTAGTACCCCGATTTTGGAGCGGGTGGAGGGCGAGTCTTGAAGGCCTCGTCCTCGTCTGGTAAATTACCAGGACGCGTGAAGCTATTTCCCGGCCTAGGGTCCACATATCCCGTCGTGCCCTGGCCCCTGCCCGGAGAAACTGAAGGCCGCCGGCTGCCCTGCTCGGCAGTTCCGTGCCCCTTGACACAGTCCCCTGCGACAGGGGTTCCAACTCCTACCAGGCCCAGACCAACGTCTGCCACCTAGTAACTGAGGAGCCCAGATCCCTGACCTCTCCACACGAGACTGTCCACTGGTGTGTCTGGTGGGTGTGGTGCAGATTGTTTCTAGGATTTTGATTAGCTTATTCTTGGCAACACCACAGGCTAGGGATCCGTAACAAAGGAGGATTGGATACTGTGCTGAAGGGCAGATTGCACAATACCCTGTGACGACCTGATAGGCCAGGACGTCACATTCTCCCTTGGTTAAACGTAGCTCGTCCCCAAGCTACAGGACACCAGAGGTTTATTTATTTATTTTATTTTTAACTAGAAAGAAAAGGGGTTAATACATTTTTTTTATTAACAGGTTCCATCCCACACAGGGGAGGCACTTCACTTAAACGTTACTAAACATTAATTAAGTTCGTCTCTCAACGGTGGGACGCTACCGGTTTTGGTGGCAGCGGAGACCCAACCTGCTCCGTTGCAGCCCTTTCCTGCGACAGTTCAGTCCCAATGTCCCGGATCCCAATAACCCGACACCCAAACAACCTAAACCCCTGGAAACTTATCCGCGGATCCGTGACCAGGTTAAGGTCCCGGGTGTTGTCTTTGGACGACTCTGGTTGGCACAGGAGGAGAGAGGACCCTGCCCCCGAGGGCTCACAGTCTACAGGAGGAGAGAGGACCCTGCCCCTGAGGGCTCACATTCTACAGGAGGAGAGAGGATCCTGCCCCTGAGGGCTCACAGTTTACAGGAGGAGAGAGGACCCTGCCCCTGTGGGTTCACAGTCTACAGGGAATGGGTGAAGATACAGTAGGTGAGGGAAGAGCTGGTCGTGCAGCAGTATAATGGACTGAGGGTTACTGCCAGTTGTAGGCTTGTTGGAAGAGGTGGAACTTCAGATTTCTTTTGAAGATTTCCACGGTAGGTGAGAGTCTGATATCCTCTCTAGAGCATTCCAGAGTATGGGGGATGCATGGGAGAAATCTTGGATGTGATTGTGGGTAGGGGAGTAGAGAAGATCTTGTGCAGATCGGAGGTTACGTCCAGGTCAGTACCAGGAGACTAGGTCACAGATGTATGGAGGCGACAGGTTGTGGATGGCTTGGTATGTTAAGGTTAGGCTTTTGAACTGGAGTTTTTGGGCAATGGGAAGCCAGTGAAGGGATTGGCAGAGAGGAGAGGCCGGGGAATAGTAGGGGGAGAGGTGGATTAGTCAGGCAGTAGAATTTTGGATAGATTGTAGGGATGCGAGAGTGTTAGAGGGGAAGCCACAGAGCAGAAGGTTGCAGTAGGCCAGGTGGGAGATAATGAGGGCATACACTAGTGTTCAACATCTTTTTGCATGCAATTTTTCAATTTGTATATTTATTCTTAGCAGAATAATTGTGATTATTACAACTATATTGGGTGAGGTATATTTTGGGTCAGGAGCCCTGCAGCCGGTCTGGAAATCACAGGTTGTACACAGCACATGTTGATGCAGTCTTTAAAAGACAATAGGAAAAATGTTTTAAAATACTGATAGGACAATTAAAGTGACCTATTCCCCTGAAGTAGGAAATACATTACATTAATCCCATCCTTTCAAGTGCTCATTGTAGGGTTAGAAAGTGACATTACATTTTCCCTTGAACTGTCCTAGAAATTCAGTGTAGCAGTAGGGAGGGGTACATGACTTATCGAACATACTGATAATTCTTTGAATAGTGGTTTCTGTCTGTAGATGGCATGGTAGCCAGTAGGAAGGATCGCTATGGATTAATATGAATTATTTCCTATAAGATTTACTTTTTAACAAGAAAAACTCCTGCTAAAAAGTGTGTGCGTCTTATAGCCCGGAGATAGTGCCCTGTGATGGAGACTCTGTTTTGACATCGCGTCCTCCCTGATCACAGAAACTCATGAACGTGGTCCCTGGATTTGTTCTCTGGAATTCATTTCTAGTAAATACAAGAACATGGGAAGGTCCATGGGACAGTCATTAGTTTTTTATGCATTATTTTGTGCATGCTTATAGAAAAAAAAAGCTACCAACCCAACTTTGACAACTTTACGTCAGCAGAGCACGGGTAACACCTGGTTTAAAAATATGGCCAATGTGTACTTTAGTCTCCTGACTGGTGTACATTTCTTACACTTGGGTACAGCAGCTGAAAAACACACCAAATTCATTAAGAGGCAGGGACCACGTTCATGAGTTTCTGTATACGGCTGAATTGACCGAATTTCAATCTATTGGCAGAATTGGGGGTCTTCTAAACCCTGTTCGGCCGGGCAACCTCTACAGCAGAATAAAGAAACCTGTCCTCATTTCCGTTCTTCAGCAAGTATGGAACATTTATTTGGGTGGTCTCTGATCTGACACATTTATGAGATCCTCCAGAAGTGTCTTATATGGAAAAAAAAAACCCTTTCAAGGCATAGAACAAGTGTCCTACTAAAGAAGCCATGTAACGTAAGTATACGAGCCCTTACTGATATTAACGTGACTTTACTAGGCCGATGCTGCCAGATTAATAAAAATAAACCTACATTCTGTGGTTAATGAGTGTTTGCAGAATTGTGCTATTTCGGGTCTGTTTTGGTACACAATGTAATCAGTCTGGTCTAGTGATATCATGGCCTTGAGTCTCTGATGTGTAGTTGGTGTGTATGTGTTAGGTCTTGTTCTGTATGTACTCACCTTTTTACCAGCACTAACATTAGAACGTGGCCCAGAAGAACCTTCACAAAGGGACTAACACCTATTTTTAGTAAAAGTACCCAAAATGGGGAACTGACGTGACCCAAGTCAGTGTTGCTGAGTCATGTGAACCACTTTGGTTATGTATTCACTGGGTAACAACTCCAGCCCATCATTGCAACCGGATTATTGGAAAAAAAAAAGCAGAGACGGCACAAACACAGTTTCTGCCCCTATGTGGCAAAAAAATAAAAAGAGCCACAGCACCATTCAACAAATACATTACAATTTAGAAAAAGAGTTCTCTCTTCTTTAGAATAGGGATTCAATTCTAAACCTTATAGCTTGTTGCTTAGTTTACCGTCCACCGCTGCGGTCTGAGTGGCCAGTTGCCTAGGGAGGAGCTTGCGCTGCCTGCAGACGCTATGTCTTAGGCCTGTTTCACACGTTTAAAAACGCATATGTTCCTCCGTGTGCCGTGATTCACGTCACACGTGGGTTCTCAATGTGCTACATGTGATCAGTGATAGCACATGTAGATCAGGCAATTATACTCACCTGTCCTTGGTGCTGATCTCTACTGCGATGCTGTGTCCGGCCGCCGCTGTCTCCCCTCTGCAGCTACTTCCGGGTCGGCTGTGCAGTGCATAAATGCTTATTCATGAGAATAATTAGCCGGCTAGGAAGCATCAGCCGGAGACCGCGTCGCTGGAGACGGGTGAGTTTAAAAAGCTTTTTATTTGCAACTAGCTGTACTACCCGGCTTCGCCCGGGTTAATAACTGCTGTTAACAAAATAGAATGTATTAACAAAAATGTATTCTGCACACAAAAACCACAAAACAAATAGATATAAATGTAATTATAATGTCTGTCTCTCCCTCTGTATATATCTCTCTGTCTCTCTCTCTATCTCGTTGTCTGTTTGTCTCTTTCCCTGTCTTATTTTATAATAGCAGAAACGTAGTCAATTTCAACCTTAATTTTCCAAAGTATATATATAAATCAGCAAGGTCTTAAATCACATAAATCTCCTAGGAGACACTAGTATAAAACTTAACATTTAATGCATAATTTAAAAAGTGAACAGGGTCACTGAACAACGTGACATACTCAAACACAAAAAGATAAGTGGTGTTAGATCACAGCCCCATACGTATTAAGCACACAGGTGCGCAAGCACACCATCTTACTCAATACCACTGTCAGGCTATTCAAGAATCAACACCACACATCAATGACACATTCATATGTCCATATGAGAGATAACTCCCTGTTAAACTATCCTAGGAACTAACCACCTAATATAGGGGTACCCAGAGATAGAAGGGGGACAAATCTCACTCAAAGTAGCGGGCTATATTAATGCAGCAAACCTGGAACTCGACTGTCATAAATCGAGTAGACTTGTATCCTTGATTTGTTAGTGCATTATTGGGTAAACTTCCATCAAAAAACACATAACTTCCGACGCGTTTCATTAATATTCCTCAGGGAAGTTATTAATCCAAATTATAGGGTAATACCACCATCACAAAGGCAGGCATTCCCGGTGGAACCTCAGTGCTGGACTGAAAATAAGATAGAAACAGCCATAAGTCCACCATTCCAAATGTCAATGTATCAAACAAAAGCCCAAAAAATAGGGCACTCACCCAAGAATCAAGTTCTATAAGTCCTGGTGCTAGGCCACATCAAACCGCCCATCTATGAACGCACACTATAAAAAAGGGACTCCATTAGACCACCACTCATTACAGAATCATAGGGAAGAAAAAAGGGGGGTTCCGTAAACCGGAACACTCACCAAAGCACGTCCCCCACCTCTATTCCGTTCAGAAAATGTGCCGCGCTGCCGGCCTCATGGGCCGCGCCATCTTATATCACGCGCGCATGCGCAGTACACCCCATTCAATGTTATGACGGGCAACCGGAACCACCCGAAACCGGAAGTTAGTACGTCATCATTAACCGCCGCCCACATCATCACTTGATGTCGGCCGCATCTCCGGTGACGCTAGATCCGGAAGATGGAACGCAAGCTAGGTAAACACCACATAGTCGCGTCATTACCTCATTAACGCTTGCGCTCCCATACCGAAAGGCACTGGCAGTGAACGAGAACAAGCTCCATTCACAGACGTTTAAAGCCTTATCACAGGCAGAATGCAACACTCCTCACATAAAAACACACCTCTACAATGCAGTGATGTTAAGGCAAAAGGACACCCCCCCCTATTCTTTTTTATTCCCCTTTTCTCTTTCCCTGTCTGTCTCTGACTGTCTGTCTCTTTCTCCGTCTGTCTCAATCTCTTTCCCTGTCTGTCTATCTATCTCTTTCCCTGTCTGTCTATCTATCTCTGTCACTTTCCCTGCCTGTCTCTTTCCCTGTCTGTCTCTTTCCCTGTCTATCTCTGTCATTTTCCCTGTCTGTCTCTTTCCGTCTCTTTCCCTGTCTGTCTCTTTCCCTCTGTCTCTTTCCCTGTGTCTGTCTCTTTGTCTGTCTCTTTACCTGTCTTTGTCTGTCTCTTACCCTGTCTGTCTCTTTCCCTCTCTTTCCCTGTCTGTCTATTTCCCTGTGTCTGTCTCTTTGTCTGTGTCTGTCTCTTTACCTGTCTGTCTCTTAACCTGTCTCTCTCTTTCCCTCTCTTTCCCTGTCTGTCTCTTTCCCTGTCAGTCTGTCTCTTTGTCTGTGTCTGTCTCTTTGTGTCTGTCTCTTACCCTGTCTATGTCTGTTTCTTACCCTGTCTGTGTCTGCCTCTATACCTGTTTGTGTCTGTCTCTTTCCCTGGCTGCATTGTGACACGCCAACATTCCATTTAAGGGCGTGACTGCGCATTCTTCTGAAGTTCTGGCTGCACTGTCGCTCCCAGCTCCAATCGCTTTAATGGAGGCAGGTTTTTTGGTGAATAACTGTAAAGCACGGGGTTAAAATTTCCCCTCAAAACATAGCCTATGACGCTCTTGGGATCCAGAAGTGTGAATGTGCAAAATTTTGTTGCTGCAGCTGCGACGGTGCAGATGCCAATCCCAGACACACACACACACACACACACACACACACACATACATACACACATTCAGCTTTATATTTGCAATGTATGTGTTGTTTTTCTGGTACGTGTTTCAGAGATCACACCATAGTGTGGTCCGTGGGAGATCAGTGATGCCAGAAAAAAACGGACATGTCTCCGTGCGGAAATCATGGACCTGCATTGTATGCCACACAGAGACACGGTCAGTGAAAAATCACTGATGTGTGCACATACCGATTGATTTTAATGGGTCTGCGTATATCCGTGATTCTGATAAGCATAAAAACGGTCACTGACGTCTGAAAGAGGCCTTAAAATCTCAGCCCCCAAGTGCCTCCAATGCTACAGATGCAAAACTGCCTAGGATAGTATACAGTTTGGCCCAGCAGTGTGCCTATTCCACTGGTCTGTACTGGCCATCCTCAAGAACGTCTCTTCCCTGCAAGATCAAAAGGTTTTAGTTAAAAATGTAGCCTAAAGGGTTTTTTTTTTATAATTGTGCTTTAGCAATAGCCAGAGGAGTTTCCCCATATTGCTTGGATAGCTCATCAAATAGTCATCGATGTAGATCCAAATGGTGTGACCTTCACCAAATCTGAAGAAATAAAAGGGGCACTGCGATAGTTGTTAAGCACTACACAACATTAAGTTGCCACCTGTGTGTGGTACAACTGGTCACTGACTCTGCAGGGTCAAATCAATACCCAACTTCCATGCTGGGAAACACTGGAAAGGTCAGGTACAGCAGTTATTGGTAAGAAATCTGGATTTTATTCACTTTTACAAAACATTTTTGGATTTTTACTTTCCACGAAGTGTCATCCTTGTAATTCTGCATCTGCTTTCACCGGAGGCTTGGAAGGTTTTTCATTCTTCGCAAGGAACAGATCTTCCATAGTCACCTTTACAACCTTTTAGGAACACAAAAGTAGACAATGTTCTAGGTACGGTTATATACAAAGTGTTACCTGGGTTCATGTACACCGTGTGCAGAATTATTAGGCAAATGAGTATTTTGATCACATAATCTCTTTATACATGTTGTCCTACTCCAAGCTGTATAGGCTTGAGAGCCAACTACCAATTAAGTAAATCCGGTGATGTGCATCTCTGTAATGAGGAGGGGTGCAGTGCAATGACATCAACACCCTATATAAGGGGTGCTTAATTATTAGGCAACTTCCTTTCCTTTCGCAAAATGGGTCAGAAGAGAGATTTGACAGGCTCTGAAAAGTCCAAAATTGTGAGATGTCTTGCAGAGGGATGCAGCAGTCTTGAAATTGCCAAACTTTTTTTTTTTTTTCCAAAACGTTTTTTATTGATTTTTCAAATTTGTAAAAACATGACAAGTATCATTGCAAAAGAAGAACATTCGTCTGACAAAATGTGACATAGAGGTGGGTGATACCCCAATTTGGAGTTCCATGTTGCTGTTCGATTTAAGATAGTATACAGTAACATTAAACCAAAACATAGGTAATGAAATATAATATAACATATGCA
Source organism: Anomaloglossus baeobatrachus (assembly GCF_048569485.1). Lineage (NCBI taxonomy): Eukaryota > Metazoa > Chordata > Amphibia > Anura > Aromobatidae > Anomaloglossus > Anomaloglossus baeobatrachus. Next base: position 191,555,078 of record NC_134361.1, read on the forward strand.
ATACAATTCGTTAAATCTCTGTGTCGTCCCTGAATGATTTCAATTTTGCTAGCGTGTCTTGGTATTCCCAACCGTCTCGTCTCCCCCTCCCGCCAGAGCCCCCTCCTAGGTGATTCTCAGTTTACCCAGGCTGTCCTGGATATCGCTCAGGATATACCACTCCGAGTGAACAAAAGGTGCCATCAGGTTAATTATTTCTCCCTGTGTGAATTGGCTTTCAATAAAATGTCTCCATCTCACAAAAAACTTGGCTGACAACCCATCTTTATCCCTCTCCGCTTCTAGTTTTTCCCACTTCAGAAGGTTGTGTAGTTCGCCCACAACCTCCTTTATGGATGGGCCCTCCCTTTGAATCCAGTGTTTTAAGATGCAACGCTTAGCTATCATGGCTATGTCATGCATTATTGCGTATTTCCTCTTTTCCTGCGTGCTCGGTCCTCCTCCTACTCCTCCCTCAAAGGAGTGGAAAATCCACACCATTAAGTCTAGTTTGCTGAAAATTCCCCATGTTGACTGGGCAAATAGTCTGACTTGGTTCCAGAACCTAGCGATTGTCTCACATTCCCATAGCCCATGCAGCATATCCGTTTTTTCTTTTTGACACTTAGGACACCACCTATCCCTACCTGGTATGTTGAAACCTATAATGGCCCTATGTAGAATTCTGAATTGAGTGTCTCTCCATCTCTCATTGGTAATATGTTTCCGCACTTGTACCCATCCTCTCAGTATATCATCCACCACTTCTTCCCTTCCCAATTGTTTCCCCCACGCTTTTAAAGTCCGACTATCCTCCCGAGAGATAAGCACCCCCCTTAGCGATCGATAAATTTTAGAGACATTTATACTTGTTACATCACATTCCAGTAACTCATCAATCGAACTTCTGTTCAGCTCTCTTCCAACCACACCCAGGTCTCCTATTATTCCATGTTTCAATTGTTCATACTGGATGACATGTGAGCTATTAAGGTTGTACTTATCCAACACTTCCCGACCTGTCATCCACCTCCTGTCCTCCACATTCATAACATCTATCATTCTCCTGACTCCCCTCTCTTTCCATCTAGTAAATAGCTTGTTTTCTCGTCCCAGGGGAAAATTTGGGAATGCCCAGGGGTTCAAGTACTTGGACACTTTCCATGAGAGCCCCAGTTTTTTCCTTACCGACTTCCATGTTAGCATGGTGTCTCGGAATATAATTGAGTTCCTTATGTGCCCTTCAACCCTGGATAGTGGGGAGTGCAGAATGGACGTCAGATCCCACGGTGACGCATATTTAGTTTCCATCGCATGATCTGAGTGCCTACTCGTTCCTCTCACCCAATCAATTACATGCCTCATGATACATACAAGATTATACCCTTGGACATCTGGAAAGTTTAGACCTCCCTCCTCTGCTGACTTCATCAGCGTACGCAGCTTTATTCTGGGTTTCCTTCCCCTCCACAGAAATTCTGTATACGCGGAGTTGAGCTTATTCACATCCTTTAGTTTTAGCAATAGCGGGATTGTCTGGAAGGGATACAGCAGCCTAGGAAAGCTCATCATTTTTATCAGGTGGCATCTTGCCAGTAATGGAAGTGGCAGACCTTTCCATCCCTTTAATTGAACTATAATTTTCCTGATTAGCGGTCCATAATTCAAGTTATAGATTGTTTCCACCGATCTTCCTATATGCACTCCCAGGTATTTAATTGAAGATTGTGCTATAGGAATTCCACATAGACAGCCATCCCTTATTTGTCCCCCCATTGTCCCATGATGCCCCTTTAGGAACATGATCTCGCATTTTTTTTTGTTCAGTTTGAAACCGGAGAATGAGCCAAATTTTTCAATCAAGGCAAGAGTCTGTGGCAAATCCGCACCGGGGTCCCCCATATAAAGTATGATGTCATCAGCAAAAAGCGCTGTCTTTACTTCTGAACCCCTTATCTTGATTCCTTTAAAGCTATTTTGTCCCTGTAGTATTCTTGACAACGGCTCGATTGCCAGGTTGAATAAAAGAGGAGATAATGGGCAGCCCTGTCTTGTTCCCTTCATCAAAGGGAACACGTCTGATAGAAAGCCCGGAGTGTGAACCCTAGCTCCCGAGTTGGCATAAAGGTTTCTAATGTAAAGTCTCATCTTGCCTACAATCCCTATGGCCTCCATTACCCTGTCTAACCACCCCCAATTTACATTATCAAACGCTTTTTCTGCGTCAAGTGTAACTAGGGCAGGTCTAGCCCCTCCCTCAGTGAGACCCAGTCTAACCGCGTCTACCACTAGAATTGTCTTTCGAATATTGGTAACGGCATTTCTCCCCTTAATAAACCCCACCTGGTGATTCGTAATGATCCTAGGTAAGATCTCGGCCAGTCTATTAGCCATGATCTTGGACATAATTTTTAAATCCTGATTTATGAGCGATATAGGTCTATAACTAGAGGGATCATCCAGGTCCTTGGTTCCCTTGGGGAGTAATTTAATATATGCTATGTTGGAATTTTTGGGTATTTCCGCCCCTCCCAGGAAAGCATTAAAGACTGAGGTTAGATCCGGCGAGATCAGATCCTTCAGAGCCTTATAGAATTCACTATTGAAACCGTCAGGTCCCGGTGCCTTGTTGGTGTTAAGCTCCCCAATTGTTCTCGTCACCTCCTCTACTGTGATATCTGCGTTTAAGGCACTCAAATCTTCCTCCGTCAAGCTAGGCATTTGGGCTTGTCTTAGCCACTCTGCCTCATCAGTCATGTCGTTATTCCCTGACCCATATAGTTTTCTATAGTAATCTCCCAACAGTTTATTAATGTCCTTAGGATCCGTAGTCACCTCTCCCCCCTTTGTTTTCAGTTTAGAGATCACTGTCATCTTTCTGCTGCCCCTTGCCAGATTGGCCAACATCCTTCCCGCCTTGTTGCCAAACCTATGTAAGTCAACCTCCTTGTGCGACCAGAATAGTTGTTCCTTTTTTTTGGCCCATTCGTCAAATCCCTCTTTTGCCTCCAACCATCTGCCTTTTGTCATGGGAGATCTATTTGTCACATAATTTGTATATGCTACCCGTACTGCTTCACTATGGAAATTATAATTCTCATTGGTTTTCCGTTTGATCATGGCTGCGTACCCCACCAGACGGCCCCTTAGGACCGCTTTTGCCGTTTCCCAAAATATCACTGGGGACTCTCTATGTTCCTTATTGTCCTCTGCGAATTCTCCCCACCACTCCTGTAGCACCTTGTGGAAATTATCTTGCCTGAGAAGGAACGATGGGAATCTCCATATGATATCTGTACCTCTCCTGAATTTCTCTCTAATGCCCAATCTCACCGGACTATGATCAGAGATCACCATATTCTCTATCACACAATCTTGCGTTCCACTCAGTAAGTCTTGCGAGATCCAGAACTGATCAATACGTGACCAGCTATCATGAGGGTGAGAGAAGTGTGTATACTCTCTGTCATGTGGGTGAGTTAGTCTCCAGATGTCTTTCAGTCCTACGTCTTCTAATGTTACATCCCTATTGTCTAAACTCCTGCCCACATTAGCTGTCCCCTCCTCGCCCCTCCTCCTATCTTCAGCTGAGTCTGGGACAGTGTTAAAATCGCCTCCCACTATAATGTTAGCCTCCCCATCTGCTAATATGGTGGCCTTTATGTCATCATGGAATGTGATTTGTTGTGAATTTGGGCCATAGACATTATAAATACTGAGTTTACCCGCTGGACTAACGATTGTTAAGTGCTGCCACCTTCCATGGTCGTCTGCCTCATGTGCCACTACCTCATGACTGAATTGTTTATTTATTAGAATCATAGTGCCCGCTTTTCTACCTTGTGCCGCTGCCCCGTAAACGGTGCCCACCCAATGTTTCTTCATGCGGAAAAAGTCCTCCCCCCCCAAGTGGGTTTCCTGTAATAAGGCAATGTCTGTCTTTAGTCTTTTCAGATGTCTCAATATCATTGCTCGTTTGTTAGGTGATCTCAGCCCTTTAACATTCCACGTAGTTATCTGTATCATGTTAACCTGTGTATTCTGCTTTTACTACTCCCTCCCCTATGGGCCCCTGCATCAAGGAAGACGAGATGTTCGACAATAGAATCACAGTTGGTACCACAAAATCGACACTCCCTTTCCCCACCTTGCAAATATAACAAATACAACAAAAAGCATGTAACTGTAAAACATATTTTCCCTTCCGAGAAATCCACGGCGTTTCCCGCCACGTTGGTGAGCTCCCCTATTCCTAGCCAAAATATGTAGCTCCCTAATCACCCCCCAAAAAATATATGTTCTATCCCCGGACTAACTTGAATAAGCCTTTGAAAATTATGCAAAAATTAGCACAGTATGTCAAAACCTCAGCAAGATTCTCCAGTCCTACTTATCTCTGACTCCAGGTAGCCATCAGTCCGCCCAGAACAGGCCCACTTCATTTGAATTTGGATGATGTTCCTGGACAAAGGAGAAAAAGAAAAAAAGAAAAAAAAAAGACCAAGGGGAGAGAAGATGGAGAAAGAAAGGAGAAGAACAAAAAAAAAAAAAAAAAAGAGGGGGGGAAGAGGACCCAGACTTTGGGATGTTTTCCTCTCTTTTCTCCCTTCCCCCTCCTCCTCTCACCTCCCCAACCCTCTCTCCGTAATGCATCCTCCTCAACGCCTCTCCCTGTTTGGGAAGAGAGAAAAAAAAAAAAAAACAAAAAAAAAAACAGGCAAAAAAAGGAAAAACAATGAGCGAGTTCCAGTTCAGGTATCATGGTTTCTCTCCAAGGGTTGGTTCCTGTGTTCCAGGCGAGAATTATGCTGTCGACCCGGGCTTGGCCTCCTTTCCTCCCTGGTCTCGACTTGCTTTTGTCCCCCAAGACGTCCCACATCTCTTCCTGAGCTTGTGGGGGATCCTCTTCTATTATTCCCTTCTCCACTAGCTCCTTTTTCTTGCCTTTCTGACCTAGTCTTGTTGAGCTCTGCCATGAGAATGTTTTCTGCTTCTTTGTAGTCCTTGTAGTATACAAACGAGCCATTGGGGTTTCTAACTTTCAGTGTAGCAGGGTATAATAGCTGGCACTTTACTTTTTTGTTGTACAGAAATGAGCAAATTTTGGTAAATTCTTTTCTCCTTCTGGATACTTCCGCTGAATAATCCCCAAAAATTAGCAGTCTGTTGCCTTGATATTGTAGTGGACGCTTTCGTTCTCTAAAGGCCCTCAATATTTCCTCCTTATGCTTATAATCAAGGTACTTGACAATCACCTGCCTGGCTCTTATCGGGGTATTCTTGTTTGAGTTTTGGCCCTCTCCCTTATTCGCCTCCTGGTGTCTCAGTGGACCCACTCTGTGGGCTCTTTCAACTCTGAATTTCGCCTTTATGCCCAGGGCCTGCGGTAGCTCCAACTCGCATATATTATCCAACCGTCCAATCGACACAGACTCTGGCAACCCGACTATACGTAAGTTGTTTCGTCTCGATCTGTTTTCCAAATCGTCCGCTTTATCCTTCAAGTATTCATTAGATTTTGCTAGAGCTGCTATTTGTGCTTGCATAGCCAGTATTGTCTCCTCAGAGTCAGATATTCTCTGCTCTGATTCTGCCAGTCTAGAGGCATGGGCATTTATCTGTTTTTGCATATTAGCTAATGATGTTTGTATGGCTGCCTCAATAGCCACTTTAACCTCTTTTGACAAGTGTGATGTCACTTCTTCAGCCAGTTTTTTATAGTCCACATTAAGCTTTTGTGTGTACTTGTCTTGGCCTGCAGGTGGTGCTGTTTTCTTAGTTCTCTTTGTCTGGACTGGGCCACCACCTCCATCCCCCAATAGCTTGCAGGCTTGTGATGTTGGTGTAGTAGGCTGCTTTTTGTTTCCTTTGGAAGGGGTACTATGAATTCTTGCATTTGACTTCCTGTGAGTCTGAGTGGGATTAATCTCCCTGTGCTGTTTGTCAGTTTCATCCTCCAACACTGCTGTGTCTCTGAGCTGCCCTGCTTTGCCTGCATCTTCTCTCCCCTCTGCCTCCATATCTCCTTCATCCTCCCATTGCGATCCACCATCATCAGTCCCCTGCATCCACCTCTCTCCTGCTGTGTCCTCCTGTGACTCCTCGCTCATATCTTCCTTATCTCCTGTCTCCTCGCTCATATCTCCCTTATCTCTCCCCTTCCAGCTCTGTGTTTGCTTTTCTGTGTCTCTCACCATGCGTTCAGGCTCCTCCCCCATCAGGCTCGGCGCCATTATCTTATCTTCTCCCCTGTCCATATCAAAGCTTCTCCAGGCTGACTCACCGCTCCCAGAGCTTCTCAGGAGGTACCGTTCCATAGCTGTCTGCTTTAGGTAACCTCCTGTGCTGCTCTCTGTTTGGTGGCTCGTCCGGGGGGTCTGTTTTTAGTCGGTTTCTGTGAGGGGTGGCAGGAGCTTCTCCCCTAAGCTGCCACCTCAGCCAGGACAGGAACAGGAAGTCGAAATTGCCAAACTTTTGAAGCGTGATCAACAAACAATCAAGTGTTTCATGGCAAATGGCCAACAGGGTCGCAAGAAGCGTGTTGGGCAAAATAGGTGGAAAATAAGTGCCCATGAATTGAAGAAAATCACGCGTGAAGCTGCCAAGATGTCATTTGCCACCAGTTTGGCCATATTTCAGAGCTACAACGTTACTGGAGTATCAAAAAGCACAAGGTGTGCCATACTCAGGGACATGGCCAAGGTAAGGAAGGCTGAAAAACCACCACCTCTGAACAAGAAACATAAGATAAAACGTCAAGACTGGGCCAAGAAATATCTTAAGACTGATTTTTAAAAGGTTTTATGGACTGATGAAATGAATGTGACTCTTGATGGGCCAGATGGATGGGCCAGAGGCTGGATCAGTAAAGGGCAGAGAGCTCCACTCCGACTCAGACACCAGCAAGGTGGAGGTGAGGTACTGGTATGGGCTGGTATCATCAAAGATGAACTTGTGGGACCTTTGCGGGTTGAGGATGGAGTGAAGCTCAACTCCCAGACCTACTGCCAGTTTCTGGAAGACAACTTCTTCAAGCAGTGGTACAGGAAGAAGTCGGTATCGTTCAAGAAAAACATGATTTTCATGCAGGACAATGCTCCATCACATGCATCCAACTACTCCACAGCGTGGCTGGCCAGTAAAGGTCTAAAAGATGAAAAATAATGACATGGCCCCCTTGTTCACCTGGTGAAAGCTGTGATCATTGCTTGGTGTGATTGTGGAGTTTACACCTGTTGTTTGTAGCTTCCTTCCAGCTCTTGTTTTTCCTCCTGAACCTCTTATTGTCTTTTACCTTTCTGTGTGTATGCTGAGGTGTTTTTTTTTCCTTGTCTGCCTATCTGTGGGTTTCATCACACTCATGTCCCATCCCATCCCTCCCTGAGGGAAGAGGAGGGAGAATCAGATCAGGACTGACCAGGAGCAGGGCCAGTAAGGAGACTCAGGACTCTCCACCATCAGAAGTATCTCTGAGATTAGGGGTAACATAGGAAAATAGTTCAGATAAGAGAGATTATCTGCAATGGAAATGGTTTTGAGGCTTTACCTTTTCATGATCGGGATCAGGATAGTTGCAGACATTCTCTGGGAACAATGATCTGATCAAAGCCTTGAGGTTCGCAGGGTACACATAGGTTGGGTAGGGAGCACATTCAAGTCCTATCCCAGCATCCCACTAAGAGGAGAAACAAGAACAGTTCATTACATTAATAATATCCAAAGACTAAACAGTCATGAATACTCACCAAAACAATAAAGCTCCACACCAGAGGCCCCTGTCTTATATTCCCTTTCACCTCTTATGGACGCCGCTCCGGTCCCACGGTGCCATTTTGCACTCAACTTCTGACTGTCCGGAAGTCAGAAGTTACATCACAAGCTCCCAATGCAATTCTATGAGAGCCACAAAAATAGATTTCCCCAGAAATCTATTTTTCTGGGAAATAATGAAGCATTGGAGGGTATACAGTAATAAAAAATCATCTATGTAACAACCAAGCATTTAATGGGCCATTATTATATACATACTAGAAGGTGGCCCGATTCTACGCATCGGGTATTCTAGAATTTACGTATTGTGTAGTTCATGTATGATTTTTGTTATATATATATATATAGAGAGAGAGATGTTGTTGTCTGTAGTTACCAAGTGTTTGTGTAGGGGCTGTACATGTTCTGGGTGTTGTCTGGGTGTGACGGGGGGTGAGAGCGGTGTTGTATGTGTGTTGCGTGTGTTGCGTTGTTTGTGGAGCGCTGTGTGTCTGTAGCGTTGTGTGTGTGTTGCGCGGTTTGTGTGTGTGTGGTGTGTTTTGGGGGGAGGTATGTTTTGTGCAATGTGTGTGTTGTGCGGTATGTGCATATATTTGTGTGTGCCGCGGTGTTTGTGTGTTGGGTGTTGTGTGTGTGCAGCGTTGTCTGTGTGTGTGGGTGTCTGTGTAGGGCAGTTGTTTGTGGTTCCCAGTGTGTGTGTGTGTGTGGTGTGTTGTGCAGTGCGCGCGCGTGTGTGTGTGTGTGTGTGTGCATCAGCCTACCTCTCCCAGCCTCCCTCCTCCCAGCCTCCCTCAGCATCAGCCTCCCTCTCCCAGCCTCCCCAGCATCAGCCTCCGCCAGCATCAGCCTCTCTCCTTCCAGCCTCCTCCAGCATCAGCCTCCCTCTCCCAGCCTTCCCCAGGATCAGCCTCTCTCCTCCCAGCCTCCGTCCTCCCAGCCTTCCCCAGCATCAGCTTTCCCCTCCCAGCCTCAGCCTCTCTCCTTCCAGCCTCCCCCAGCATCAGCCTCTCTCCTTCCAGCTTCCCTCAGCATCAGCCTCCCCTTCCCAGCCTTCCCCAGGATCAGCCTCTCTCCTCCCAGCCTCCTTCCTCCCAGCCTCCAGCCTCCTTCCTCCCAGCCTCCCTCAGCATCAGCCTTCTGCTCCCAGTCTCCCCCAGCATCAGCCTCCCCATGCATCAGCCTCCACCAGCATCAGCCTCTCTCCTTCCAGCCTCTCTCCTTCCAGCCCCCCCCAGCATCAGCCTCCCCTTCCCAGCCTTCCCCAGGATCAGCCTCTCTCCTCCCAGCCTCCCTCTCCCAGCCTCCCTCAGCATCAGCCTTCCGCTCCCAGTCTCCCCCAGCATCAGCCTCCCCAAGCATCAGCCTCCACCAGCATCAGCCTCTCTCCTTCCAGCCTCCCCCAGCATCAGCCTCTCTCCTTCCAGCCTCCCTCAGCATCAGCCTCCCGTTCCCAGCCTTCCCCAGGATCAGCCTCTCTCCTCCCAGCCTCCTTCCTCCCAGCCTCCCTCAACATCAGCCTTCCCCTCCCAGTCTCCCCCAGCATCAGCCTCCCCAAGCATCAGCCTCCACCAGCATTAGCCTCTCTCCTTCCAGCCTCCCCCAGCATCAGCCTCCCCAAGCATCAGCCTCCACCAGCATCAGCCTCCCTCGTCCCAGCCTCCCCCTCCCAGCCTCCCCTAGTATCAGCCTCTCTCCTCCCAGCCTTCCCCATGATCAGCCTCTCTGCTCCCAGCCTCCTCCAGCACGCCGTGCTCCTCTGCCGACACTCACACACCCGATCGCATCCACTCACACACACCCGATGGCATCCACTCACACACACCCGATCGCATCCACTCACACACACCCGATCGCATCCACTCACACACACCCGATCGCATCCACTCACACACACAGACACTGACGATATCGCACATACGCGCTTATACTCACAACTTCCGGGGATATCACATGCTTCTGGCCATGTGATCCTCCAGCAGGTCCTGGAAGATCACAACAGCACAGTATCGCCGCCGAGAAGCAAGCGATATCCCAGGATGTTGTGAGTATGTGGATGCGATGTGATGTGTGTGTGTGAGTGAGTGTGATCTGATTTGTGTGTGTATGTGTGTGCTGTTATGTGTGTTCTGTTATGTGTGTGTATGTGTGTGTGCTGTTATGTGTCTGTATTTTCCGCCGCTGCAGGACCTTGATGTGTGGATGCGATGTGATGTGTGTGTGAGGTGTGTATGAGAGTGAGTGTGAGCCGGTGTACACTGGTAACTATGATACACATCGGGTAACTAAGGGACCTTAGTTACCCGATGTGTATAATGGTTACCAGCTTTCACGGCCTCCATGAAGATCCCAGCATCGCAAGGTTATGTCTGGCGCTGCTGGGATCCTGACGGAGCCGGTGTAGAAGCAAGAGATATCCCAGCATGTTGTGATGTGTGAGGTGTGTGTGAGAGTGAGTGTGAGAGTGAGTGTGATCTGATGTGTGTGTGTGTACTCACCTGGGAATCGGGGCTCCGTGTCAGTTGGGCCAGAGCGAGCGTGCATTGCGTGAGGGGGGCGGGGCCTGCAGAGAGCCGGGGCGAGAGGCCAATCCGTGTGGGGGGGCGGGGCCATGGCGAGCCCAGCGGCCAATCAGCTTTGTGTCACCGTAAGGACACAATTTCGGAGCATGACAGACAGACAGATAGACAGACAGACAGACAGACAGACAGACAGACAGACAGAATAAGGCAATTATATATATAGATGTTTTGGGGGGGTGGGGGGGGGGGGTTAACAGAAAGTGTTTTATTTGCAGTGAAAAATATCCCTATTTCTTGTATCCCTAGATTGGAGGGGAGAAAATATATAAACAGGAAGGGGCATATTGACCAATACTTTCTATTTCCAAGGCCTTATTCAAGTCATTTTTCTTACATGTGAAAAAAAAAATGGACCAATTTCTATCAGTATTTTGAATCAGATTTTCATCAATGTTTATGCAGCATTCACACAACATGTTTGAGTTTTACCATCCGCGGGAAATTGACAATTTTTTTTTTCCCCCTTTACAGGTTTGTTGTTTCCAAACTAATAAAAGGACCCTGGAAAGTCAATTTTTTTTTGTTCAAATTTATCACAAACCAATTGAATTTTTTGTTGACCCACACATAGTGTAACACCAGCACTGGTGTCCTTGCGCTGTCCCAGCACACTCACCTTCCCAGCTGTTCAGCGGTGGCTTCTGTCACAGTCACTGCCTCCTGCTCCCAGGATACTCTTTCTTTCTCTTTAAAAGGGCGGCGTGCCCTAACCCAGAAGTGCCTCTCAGTCTATAGCTAAGAGGCACTGAGTGTTTAAGGCATCCTCCTCCTTTGGTAGGTGCCTGAGCAACATGGTCATTCAGTTAGGTGCATGTTTTCTAGTTGTCAGCTCCCGTATCCTGTGCCTGCTAACCTATACTTATATTCCAAAACCCGTCCAGTTTACCTGTCCCTGCCAGCACCTGCCTGCCTGTCTGTACCAGACATCTGAACCGCATCCGAGTCCTTCCCTGCATCCCTGTCCATTGGGGGAAGCTGCTAAAGTGACGAGACTTCCCCTTGAGTGGTACCTAGTGCTACCTTCCAGCAAAAGCCTAACCTCACCATCAGAGGCTCTAGTGAAGACAAGGTAGCTGCTCAGTCACCCCCCTCCGTGATATGACACAGATTTGAATGTGTTATTTAGATTTATGACTTGGCACAAAAACGGAGATGTCTTTTTTTACTTTATGGATACTCAGCTTGCAAAAAAACATGGACATTCCAACCGTCCCACATATTCATGAAAAACAACCCTAAACCAGGTCTACCTGCATCATATATGCCTGTGGGCAGTTAGCGCAGGCTAGGAGACCTAGCAGCTGACGTGGAGATGCTGGGTTCTGTGATCCCAATATTGGTTCATGTTGGCATATTTCAGTTTTAGTGCAAATTTATATAAGGCTGTGTTCACACGAGCGTATACATCGGATGAGTGCTCTCCGGTTTTCCAGCTTCATTCTTTACTTTCTGGTGGCAATAGGGACTTAACACTTCCTTCTTTGATTCCTTTGGACATTGATCAACAGCAATAAGTGGGATTACATATCATGCTCCTTGTTATTATCTACACTGCCTTGAGAAAGTATTCAACTCCTTGGCATTTTTCCTGTTTTGCTACCTCACAATCTGGAATTTCATTTTTTTTAGGGTTTGCATCAGTTCATGTATAGAACATGCCTACAACTGTGAACATTTGGTTTTCTTTTCATTGTGAAGCAAATAACAAAAAGGACAAAATAACTGAAAACTTCAGCGTGCATAACTATTCACTCCCTCCCCCCTAAAGTCATTACTCTGTAGAGCCTCCTTTTGCGACAATTACAGCTTCAAGTCGCTTTGGAGAAGTCTCTATGAATTTTCCCCATCTTGCCGCTGGGATTTGTTCCCATTACTCAAGGCAAAACTGCTCCAGCTCCTTCACCTTAGATGGTTTCCTCTGGTGAACAGCAATCTTCAAGACTGACCACAAATTCTCAATCGGATTAGGATCTGTGCTGCGATTCAGCCACTCCAATACATACACATTTCCACTTAAACCACTTGAATGTTGGTTTAGCAGTATTCTTAGAGTCATTGGCTTGTTGGAAGGTGAATCTCCGTCCCAGTCCCAAATCACTGACAAACTGAAATAGGTTTTACTCAAGATTATCCCTGTATCTCGCACCATCCATCTTCCCCTTGACTAGGACCATTTTCCCTGTCCCTGCTGCTGAAAAACATCCCCACAGCCTGATGCTGCTACCACCATGTTTCACTGTGCGTAAGGTGTTCCTTGGTTGATGAGCTGTGTTGGTTTGGCGTAAGACATAGCCTTTATCTTGATGGCCAAAAAGTTCAATTTTGGTCTCATCTGATCACAGCACCATCCTCCATACATTTGGGGAGTCTCCCACATGTCTTTTGGCAAATTCAGAATGAACCTTCCAATTTTTAGCTGTAAATATTGGCTTTTATTTCTGGCCACTCTTCCAGAAAGGCAAGCTCTATGGAGTGTATGGCTTATTGTGGTCAAATGGACAGATATTCCAGTCTCTACTTGGGAACTCTGCAGCTCCTTTAACATTATCTTTGTACCTTTGGTCTCTGTGCCGTCTTTCTGATTAATGCCCTACTTGCCTGGGCTGAGAGTTTTGGTTGGCGGCCCTCTCTTGGCAGGTTTGTGGTGGTACCATGTTCTTTCCATTTGATGATAATAGATTTGATAGTGTTCTGAGGGATCATCTCGAAGTTGGGATATATTTTAGAACCCAACCCTGACTTATTCTTCCCAATACTTTTGTCCCTGCCTTGTTTGGAAATCTCCTTGGGCTTTGTTTGAAGATCTCCTTAGTTTTCACGGCATTGTTTGGAGATCTCCTTTGTCTTCACGGCGTTGTTTGGAGATCTCCTTGGTCTTTACAGAGTTGTTTGGAGATCTCCTTGGTCTTCAAGGTATTGTTTGGAGATCTCCTTGGTCTTCACGGCGTTGTTTGAAGATCTCCTTTGTCTTCATGGTGTTGTTTGGAGATCTCTTTGGTCTTCGCGGTGTTGTTTGGAGATCTCCTTGGTCTTCACGCCGTTGTTTGGAGATCTCCTTGGTCTTCACGGCATTGTTTGGAGATCTCCTTGGTCTTCACGCCGTTGTTTGAAGATCTCTTTTGTCTTCACGCCGTTGTTTGGAGATCTCTTTGGTCTTCACAGCGTTGTTTGGAGATCTCCTTGGTCTTCACGCCGTTGTTTGGAGATCTCCTTGGTCTTCACGGCGTTGTTTGGAGATCTCCTTGGTCTTCACGGCGTTGTTTGGAGATCTCTTTGGTCTTCATGGCGTTGTTTGGAGATCTCATTGGTCTTCACACCGTTGTTTGGAGATCTCCTTGGTCTTCACGGCATTGTTTGGAGATCTCCTTGGTCTTCATGGTGTTGTTTGGAGATCTCCTTGGTTAGTGGTGCCTCTTGCTTAATGATGTTGAAGCCTCTTTGGCCTTTCAGAAAAGGTGTGTATATAAAGACAGATCCAGGAGACTTAGATTGCACACAGGTGGACTTCTGTTCACTAAGCATGTGACTTATGAAAGTAATTGCTTGCACCAACAATTTTTAGAGGCTTCATTACAAATGGAATTAATACGTATGCACATGGCAATTTTTATCCCATAAATATAATTTTTGCCTATATTTTCTTACTTCACTCCCCAACTTAGATTATTTAGTGCTGATGCATCACACATAAACCAGATTACAAAAATATTTAAAACACAGGTTGTAATGTAACAAAATAGGTAAAAAGCAAGGGAGTGAATACTTTCGCAAAACACTGTATTTCTATCAAGTTGTCACTCTTGGGTCGTGAGAGCTGCGACCAGTCCATGCATTGCGATCTGACATCAGGCCAAATTGCATACACATGTGAAAGTGCCCCATGGCTGCATTCATAAGTCTATGTTTCAGTCTGAGCATGGACAACAATCCCTGGAACAAGCGCAGGTTTCCTAACCCTAAGCCTACAGCCTCATATTTGCTTTTGAGGCTGCTAGTTCAGGTTAGAAGATCCACGGTCCGTCTGGGGAATACGTCAGTACACAGACCATGAACCCTGGATTGGTGAATGGTTTGATATTTAGGAATCGGCATTAGTTCTGTCCCCACATAAAGGCAATTGAAGGCGCGTAGTTGTGAGATGTTGTGAGAATCTTACCTTCGTTTTTCCTATAGGTGAGGCAGACAGGACCAGGGCGCTCCAGAGTTAAACATGCACATGCTGAGATGAAACAATGGTGGTTTATTTTCTCCAAAGGTTAGGACATGCAGAGTACAGTACTCCAAGTACCTGGCATTGTGGTTCTCTTGTGATGCTTGATTCTGAAGCCACTAAGGTCAGAAGACTTTGCTTCTAGCAGCTCCAATAAGGGATGTGATTCTCACAAAAACTCTGGCTGAACTGAATATGCCAGGAAGTGAGGCAAGAGGGTCAGCAGACACTCCCATCTCCCATGGGCTGGACAAAAGAAACAGAGGAGCTGAAAGGTCTGACCAGTAGATGGCAGCAGAGACAAGATCTCTGTCCTCTACTGACAAGGCTATTTTATCGTCGTCCTTGGTTGTGTGAAAGACTGATCTTCCAAAGTTGTTGATATGCAGAGAAGAAGCGATGTCAGGTAGCTGTATTGTGTCTGGAGACTTCTCTTTCACTCCATAGTGATGAGGACATGGCTTTAAGCAGGTTGTGCGCCCATCTCCATGCACATAAGTCTTGAAGGAGTCAATTTCTGATCGATCAACGCACACATTTCCTATGACTACCCATCCCAAGTCCAGTCTCTGGGCGTATGGTGCATAGTCAGGCCCATTACACTGTTGTCACACCTTGTGTACCCTTAGATTGTCTCTGCCGAGCAGGAGTAGAATCTCTGCGTTATTGTCCAGAGGTGGGATAACACTAGCAAGGTGTCTCAGATGTGGTTGATGAAATGCAGCTTCTGGGGTAGGAATTTCATTCCTGTGGCTGGGTATTTGGTCACATTCAACGAGCGTTGGTAGAGGTATCTCAGTCTTCCCATTGATAGGAGAAGCAATGAATCCCTGGGCTCTTCTGACGCTAGTCTCTATGCGACCCGAGCAGGTGTTCAAGGTGTAGGGTTCTGATGGTCGATTAATTCAGAAGGCTTCAAAGAATTTGGTTCCTGCCAGGGACCGGTTGCTTTGGTCGTCTATGATAGCATACACCTTCATTGCCTTTTCTGGATGTCCCTCGGGATAAACCTTGATGAGGCATATTCGGGCACAACATTTCTGCATTTGGCCCTCTCCACATACCTCTGAGCATGAGCAGGAGATGGCTGGGGTGGTGTCAGTCTGATTCTTGGACTCCCCGCCATGACTTGGAGTGGGAGCTGTGGTGACTGCAGCCGGTGTGTCTCTAGCTAGCTGGTTTGGGTGCATGGCTGAAACGTGTTTTTCGCTATGACACTCCTCACACTTGATGATGGATTTACAGTCCTTGGCCATGTGCTCAAGTGATAAACAGCATTTGAAACAGATTCCTAGCTCTGTGAGGACTTTCTTGCGCTCCTGTAGGGTTTTGGATCTAAACCCTGTGCACTTGTTCAGTGAGTGCAGTTTTTTATGGATGGGGCATTCTTGATTGAAAGACTTATCTCGTGATGAGATGGTGTATTGTTTATCTGTGGGTGCTGCAGGTGATGGTAGCTCAGTCTTCCTGACACTCACAGTGTTCTTAATGTCTCTGCGTTTGTGTATGGCACCTTCATACCTTGATGATGATGATGTTGCAGCTGCCGAAGTTTTGAACTCTAGGAAGTCGAGGCTGGGGTCGTTCCTCATCTGGGCCTGCTCGTCGATGAATTTGCAGAAGTGAATAAAAGGGGGAAAGGTGACGTCATGCACTCTTTTGTACCTTGAGACTGACGTTGCCCATTTCTCCTGCAGACTGTATGGCAGCTTCACCACGATTGGGTTCACTCCATGGGCTGTATCCAGGTAGCACAGCTCAGACAGACGAGGATCTCTTTTGGCGAGCTCCAGCTCCATGAGCAGATCACTTAGGTCTTGAAGCTTGTGGACTTCTTTAAGGTTGATCTTTGGGATGTCCTGCAGTCTCTTGAATAGGGCTTTCTCTATTGCTTCTGCGCTGCCAAAGGTGCGTTCCAGTCTTTGCCATGCAGCAGCGAGACCTGCTTCTGCTTGTCCCACATAGACGGTTCTGAGGCTCTTGATACGGTTTGTAGAGCCTGGGCCCAACCACTTGATCAGGAGGTCGAGCTCCTGTTCTGCAGTTAAGTTGAGATTGGCGATGGCTGCCTTGAAAGTTGCCTTCCAGGCCCTGTAGCTCTCTGCACGATCATCAAATTTCGTGAAACTAGTGTTGATTAGCTCTCTGCTCACCATGAACCTGGCAAACTCAGACATATCTGAATTCTCATCACTTGTTGCCACGACGACTCGTGATGCCCCTGGGGCGTATGGGCTGCCTGGCGTGAATGGATGAGATGTTCCCGGGTAGAATGACGTTGCTGCAGGGTTGAGCTGTGGTTTAGCCTCTGTAGATTCTGATGACCGCTGCTTGAGCTGTGGAAGTGGGTCAGGAAACACTTGGTTGCCATCTTGCCGTGGTGACTGTGTTTGAGAGGGCACCTCTTGGTGACTGTTATTAATTTGCTCGGGTGCTTTAGGTGGTACTGGCACTGGTAGAGGTAAGTTGGAGGTTTCGGTGTTGTCGGCTTGGACGGTACTGCAAACCGGGGTTGCTACAGGTAACTGATTCAGTACATAGTCTCTTGTGCGATCAACTGGATTGTCTGCTTCCAGTGGTGGCGAGTGAGCTGGATCAGGACCTTGGATCAATGCTTGCTCAAGTAGTCTCTCTTTACCTAGCGCAACTTCCTCTTCTATCTGTGACCGAAGAATCTTTATCCGAGCCTCCGCTTCTGCCCTTTTGGCTTCTGCTTTAGCGGCTTCTGCTTTTGCATGGGCTTCTGCTTTAGCGGCTTCTGCTCTTGCAAGGGCTTCTGCTTTAGCGGCTTCTGCTCTATCAAGGGCTTCTGCTTCTACTTCTCTTTCTGTGAAGGAATGTCTCACCTTGGATTCCTCGCTCTTATGCGGGCCTCTAGTATCCTGTCACTCAGGGCTGAGCTTCTTGAGGATGATGACCGGGATGACCGAGAGGAACATCTAGATGAGATTGATCGGTGTGATGTAGTTTCTTGCTGGTGAGAGATACGGTGTTCGGCCTTGTCTATGGCATCTTGCACCTTGGCATCTCTTTCCTTGTCCACTTCTTCTGCCTTGCTCAGGTCTGAAAGAGCTTCATCAATTTTAGAGTCTTTTAGAAAGGTAATGTACCTTGTTGACAGTCTCTTGTATCTTTCATGAGCTGTGTTCAGCCGTTCCATAGCGGCTTGTAAGCATGCGGCATCACCTGATAAGGATTCAAGTCTTGACATGTAATAGGTGACTCGTTCCCACTGTTCTTCCAGGTGTTCACATAGCTCATCTTTCATAGTGTGATAGTTTTCAGTGGCCTTTATCGTGGGTTTGGAAGAGCGCTTCGGTTGGACAACTTGGTCTGCTGGAAGCGTGGGATCTGCCTCCTGGGCTTCATAGTGGACAGTATCTGATTGTATTTGCTCTGTTTCAGCAGTGGGGAACTGTCTAAGGTCTTTTTCGGCCATTTTGATTTAAGGTGTACTGTCTCTTTAAGAAACTTGACTTTTGAATAGGGGTCCGAAAATAGTTGTGCAGCTCTGCAAGGACTCCCTGATGAGATTCCCAAGGTGTCTTTAGCAAAACTTGGGGTTCGCAATCCAGTAATATGCAGTAATGAGGTGTAATGTACGGCAAGGCTATAGAAGGGGTATGGCAAGAGGGAAACAGCAGGTGCATAAACTGGCCCTTTACAATGCAAGCAGAGGTGACACAGGACGTGGCACATGGGAGAACTTCCCCTTAGGCTTGTCAAGGCATGCACTGTTGCAGGCAGACTAGTGCACAAGGCTTGTTGCTAGGCAGATTACAAGGGAAGTTACAGGGTTCTTAGGGATCTGTAGCCGGGGTATTGAGCTGTTAAGCAGTCTTCTGACTGATTGGGCTCTCCAGGAAGTTTTTGCTTTGGGCTGTTAAGCAGTCTTCTGACTGTTCTGTCCGCACATAAAGGCGATTGAAGGCGCGTAGTTGTGAGATGTTGTGAGAATCTTACCTTCGTTTTTCCTATAGGTGAGGCAGACAGGACCAGAGCGCTCCAGAGTTAAACATGCACATGCTGACATGAAACAATGGTGGTTTATTTTCTCCAAAGGTTAGGACATGCAGAGTACAGTAATCCAAGTACCTAGCATTGTGGTTCTCTTGTGATGCTTGATTCTGAAGCCACTAAGGTCAGAAGACTTTGCTTCTAGCAGCTCCAATAAGGGATGTGATTCTCACAAAAACTCTGACTGAACTGAATATGCCAGGAAGTGATGCAAGATCAGCAGACACTCCCATGGGCTGGACAAAAGAGACAGAGGAGCCGAAAGGTCTGACCAGTAGATGGCAGCAGAGACAAGCATGAAAAACATTAAATAACAGTTTTAATTAAAACAATTAGAAACAACACATTAGCCACAATGAAATGTATGTAGAACATATTTGAAAATCATGTAGTAACACGGGTAGAGTGGATGGGACCTTACGTACGCTATTTTATAGTGGATTTGGTTATCTTTCAACTCCACGATATGTTCTACCCAATACCCTGAACCTTATGTTCTCCATAGTACAGCATTTATATAACCTTGGTGGGTGCAACCTTTACTGGAAAAAGTCTTTTTGTAAACTGATGAAGTGAACTATACCTTGGAGATAAGCTGTCAAGAATATAAACAGGTGGCAGCGTTTCCAAGTGTATATAGTGAAAGCGTGCAAAAGGAGGCGGTCGTCTAGCCAATCGTGATATATATAGTTAGTCATTTAGGATCAAAGACTGCCAAAACATTGCTCAGAGGAGGACAATTTGTGAGTATATAGTTAGCGATTACTATTGAACCTTATTATTATTTTTTCTAAACACTGTGACGTATCATTTATACACATACATAGACATGTTCTCAGGATTAATTGATAAGGCTGTGTTCAGTCGACTGTATTTCACAGTCCATAGACAAACCAGAATGCAGGGACAGACCTCAACTTACAGGGTCATAGGCATAGAAGAGGCTTTATGTGGAGGTTGGGAAGCCCGCGGTCTAATTGCAGACTGTATACGTGCCGTAAAATACAGATGTTTAAATCTCACCAAAGGCGGACATCATTACATTCTGGAAATTGATGAGACCGGCTTCACACGTCCATCAGACACAGACTGTGTTTGCACTACAATATCCAGAATCTAACTGCCTCGTTGGAAAATAGGACACGCAAAAAAAAAACAAAAAACGATGTAATTTTCTTTCAAGCTAAAGAAACTTACTTTTTAGTACTCAATTTACTATATTTAGTAACAAAAGTCAAATATTTCTCTCTCTCATACATACATATATATATATATATATATATATATATACACACTCACACACACACTTGCATCTCAAAAAGTTACTTTATTTCAGTAATTCAATACAAAAAGGGAGACGCATATATTATATAGTCATTACACACGGAGGGATCTATTCCTATATATTATATAGAGTCAATACACACAGAGGTATCTATTCCTATATATTATATAGAGTCATTACACACGGAGGGATCTATTTCTATATATTATATAGAGTCATGACACACGGAGGGATCTATTCCTATATATTATATAGAGTCATTACACACGGAGGGATCTATTCCTATATATTATATAGAGTCATTACACACGGAGGGATCTATTCCTATATATTATATAGAGTCATTACACACAGAGGGATCTATTTCTATATATTATATAGAGTCATGACACACAGAGGTATCTATTCCTATATATTATATAGAGTCATTAAACACAGAGGGATCTATTTCTATATATTATACTAGCTGTATTACCCGGCTTTGCCCGGGTTAATAACTGCTGTTAACAAAATAGAATGTATTAACAAAAATGTATTCTGCACACAAAAACCACAAAACAAATAGATATAAATGTAATTATAATGTCTGTCTCCCCCTCTGTATATATCTCTCTGTGTCTCTCTCTCTATCTCTTTGTCTGTCTGTCTCTTTCCCTGTCTCTCTCTGACTGTCTCTGTCTCTTTCTCCGTCTGTCTCAATCTCTTTCCCTGTCTGTCTATCTATCTCTTTCCCTGTCTGTCTATCTATCTCTGTCACTTTCCCTGTCTGTCTCTTTCCCTCTCTTTCCCTGTCTGTCTCTTTCCCTCTCTTTCCCTGTCTGTCTCTTTCTCTGTCTGTCTCTTTGTCTGTGTCTGTCTCTTTGTGTCTGTCTCTAGCCCTAGCTGTACTACCCGGCTTCGCCCGGGTTAGTAATTGCTGTTAATAAAATAGAATGTATTAACAAAAATGTATTCTGCACACAAAAACCACAAAACAAATAGAAATGTAATTAATTGTTGCCTATATTAACCAATCAGAGCTCAGATTAATTAACTGTAGCAAAATAGAAGCTAAGCTGTGATTGGTTGCTATTGGCAGCCTGATAGATCTCCAGGCAACAGAAAGCCCTCCCCCCTGACAGTATATATTAGCTCACACATAACCATAATAGACAGGTCATGTGACTGACAGCTGCCGTATTTCCTATGTGGTACATTTGTTGTTCTTGTAGTTTGGCTGCTTATTAATCAGATTTTTATTTTTGAAGGATAATACCAGACTTGTGTGTGTTTAGGGTGAGGTTGGTGTATGTGTGGTGAGATGTGTGATGAGGGTGGTATATGTGTTCAAGCACGTGGTCGTGTGTGGCGCATTTTGTGTGTGTGTGTTCATATCACCGAGTGTGGTGAGTATTCCATGTCGGGGCCCCACCTTAGCAACTGTACGGTATAAACTCTTTGGCGCCATCGCTCTCATTCTTTAAGTCCCCCTTGTTCACATCTGGAGCTGTCAATTTGCCCCCAACACTTTTCGTTTCACTTTTTCCCCATTATGTAGATAGGGACAAAATTGATTGGTAAATTGGAACGCGTGGGGTTAAAATTTCGGCTCACAACATAGCACCCAGCGCTGCCCGGAATAGTAACTGTCTCTCTGTTTCTCTCCCATTCTCTGTCTGTCTCCCCCTCTGTATATATCTGTCTGTCTCTCTCTCTCTTTGTCTGTCTGTCTCTTTCCCTGTCTCTGACTGTCTCTGTCTCTTTCTCCGTCTGTCTCAATCTCTTTCCCTGTCTGTCTATCTATCTCTGTCTCTTTCCCTGTCTGTCTCTTTCCCTCTCTTTCCCTGTCTCTCTCTTTCCCTGTCAGTCTGTTTCTTTGTCTGTGTCTCTCTCTTTGTGTCTGTCTCTTACCCTGTCTATGTCTGTTTCTTACCCTGCCTGTGTCTGCCTCTTTCCCTTTTTGTGTCTGTCTCTTTCCCTGGCTGCATTGTGACACGCCAATATTCCATATAAGGGCGTGGCTGCGCATTCTTCTGAAGTTCTGGCTGCACTGTGGCTCCCAGCTCCATTCGCGTTAATGGAGGCAGGTTTTTTGGTGAATAACTGTAAAGAGCGGGGTTAAAATTTCCCCTCAAAACATAACCTATGACGCTCTGGGGGTCCTGAAGTGTGAGTGTGCAAAATTTTCTGGCTGTAGCTGCGACGGTGCAGATGCCAATCCCGGACATACACAAACACACACACACACACACACACACACACACACATTCAGCTTTATATATTAGATAGTCATTACACACAGAGGGATCTATTTCTATATATTATATAGAGTCATTACACACAGAGGGATCTATTTCTATATATTATATAGTCATTAGACATAGAGGGATCTATTTCTATATATTATATAGAGTCATTACACACAGAGGGATCTATTTCTATATATTATATAGAGTCATTACACACAGAGTGATATATTTGAGTTTTTTTCTGTTAATTTTGATGATTATGGCTTCCAGAAATAGAAAACTGAAAATATATTTTCTCAGAAAATCAGAAGAACTAACACAAAACACCTGAAAAGGCTTCCTAAGCGTTTAAAATGGTCCCTTGGTCTGGTTCAGTAGGATACACAATCATGGGGAAGACTGGTGACTTGTCAGATGTTCAGAAGGCAGTCATTGACACACTCCACAAGGAGGGTAAGCCACAAAAGGTCATTGCTAAAGAAACTGACTGCTCACAGAGTGCTGTATCCAAGCATATTAATGGAAATTTGAGGGGAAGGAAAGAGTGTGGTAGAAAAAAGGTGCACAAGCAATTGGTATAACCGCAGCCTTAAGAGGATTGTTAAGAAAAGGACATTCAAAAATTTGGGGGGAGAAAAAGAACTGGACTGTTGCTCAGTGGTCCAAGGTGTTGATTTCAGATGAAAGTAAATTTTGCATTTCATTTGGAAATTGCGGTCCCAGAGTCTGGAGGAAGAGTGGAGACGCCACAATCCAACTGCTTGAGGTCTTGTGTGAAGTTTCCACAATCAGTGATGGTTTGGGGAGCCATGTCATCTGCTGGTGTAGGTCCATTGTGTTTTATCAAGACCAAAGTCAGCGCAGCCGTCTACCAGAAAATTTTAGAGCACTTCATGCTTCCCTCTGCCGACAAGCTTTTTGGAGATAGAAATTTCATTTTCCAGCAGGACTTGGCACCTGTCCACACTTCCAAAAGTACCAATACCTGGTTTACTAACCACAGTATCACTGTGCTTGATTGGCCAGAAAACTCTCCTGACCTAAACCCCATAGAGAATCTATGAAAGACACCAGACCCAGCAATGCAGACGAGCTGAAGGCTGCTATCAAAGCAACCTGGTCTTCCATAACACCTCAGCAGTGCCACAGGCTGATCGCCTCCATGCCATGCTGCATTAATGCAGTAATTTATGCAAAAGGAGCCCCGACCAAGTATTGAGGCATTTACAGTACAGACCTTTCAGGAGGCGCCAACATTTCTGAATTTAAAATAATTTTTTCAGGTGGTCTTATATAATACTGTAATTTTCTGAGATAATGACTTTTGGGTTTTCATTGGCTGTAAGTCATAATCATCAACATTTACAGAAATAAACACGTGAAATAGATACCTCTGTGTGTAATGAATCTAAATAACATATAGGAATAGATCACTCTGTGTGTAATGACTCCATATAATATATTGGAATAGATCACTCTGTGAGTAATGACTACATAATATATAGAAATAGATCCCTCTTTGTGTAATGACTCTATATAATATATAGAATTAAATCCCTCTGTGTGTAATGACTCTATATAATATATAGAAATAGATCCCTCTGTGTGTAATGACTATATAATATATAGGATTAGATCCCTCTGTGTGTAATGACTCTATATAATATATAGAAATAGATCACTCTGTGTGTAATGACTCTATATAATATATAGGAATAGATCACTGTGTGTAATGACTCTATATAATATATAGGAATAGATCACTCTGTGTGTAATGACTCTATATAATATATAGGAATAGATCCCTCTGTGTGTAATGACTCTATATAATATAAAGAAATAGATCCCTCTGTGTGTAATGACTATATAATATATAGAAATAGATCCCTCTGTGTGTAATGACTCTATATAATATATAGAAATAGATCACTCTGTGTGTAATGACTCTATATAATATATAGAAATAGATTACTCTGTGTGTAATGACTCTATATAATATATAGAAATAGATCCCTCTGTGTGTAATGACTATATAATATATAGGATTAGATCCCTCTGTGTGCAATGACTCTATATAATATATAGAAATAGATCACTCTGTGTGTAATGACGCCATATAATATATAGGAATAGATCCCTCTGTGTGTAATGACTCTATATAATATAAAGAAATAGATCCCTCTGTGTGTAATGACTATATAATATATAGAAATAGATCCCTCTGTGTGTAATGACTCTATATAATATATAGAAATAGATCACTCTGTGTGTAATGACTATATAATATATAGGATTAGATCCCTCTGTGTGTAATGACTCTATATAATATATAGAAATAGATCCCTCTGTGTGTAATGACTCTATATAATATATAGGAATAGATCACTCTGTGTGTAATGACTCTATATAATATATAGGAATAGATCCCTCTGTGTGTAATGACTCTATATAATATAAAGAAATAGATCCCTCTGTGTGTAATGACTATATAATATATAGAAATAGATCCCTCTGTGTGTAATGACACTATATAATATATAGAAATAGATCACTCTGTGTGTAATGACTCTATATAATATATAGAAATAGATCCCTCTGTGTGTAATGACTATATAATATATAGGATTAGATCCCTCTGTGTGTAATGACTCTATATAATATATAGAAATAGATCACTCTGTGTGTAATGACGCTATATAATATATAGGAATAGATCACTCTGTGTGTAATGACTCTATATAATATAAAGAAATAGATCCCTCTGTGTGTAATGACTATATAATATATAGAAATAGATCCCTCTGTGTGTAATGACTCTATATAATATATAGAAATAGATCACTCTGTGTGTAATGACTCTATATAATATATAGAAATAGATCCCTCTGTGTGTAATGACTATATAATATATAGGATTAGATCCCTCTGTGTGTAATGACTCTATATAATATATAGAAATAGATCACTCTGTGTGTAATGACGGTATATAATATATAGGAATAGATCACTCTGTGTGTAATGACTCTATATAATATATAGGAATAGATCCCTCTGTGTGTAATGACTATATAATATATAGGATTAGATCCCTCTGTGTGTAATGACTCTATATAATATAAAGAAATAGATCCCTCTGTGTGTAATGACTATATAATATATAGAAATAGATCCCTCTGTGTGTAATGACTCTATATAATATATAGAAATAGATCACTCTGTGTGTAATGACTCTATATAATATATAGGAATCTAGATCACTCTGTGTAATGACTCTATATACTATATAGGAATAGATCCCTCTGTGTGTAATGACTATATAATATATAGGAATAGATCCCTCTGTGTGTAATGACTATAAAATGTGTTTCACTTTTTGTATTGAATTACTGAAATTAACTTTTTGATGATATTCTAATCTACAGAGATGCACTTATAGGCAAAAATATTTGTATTTCATCGGATATTATTAGGATTCTATACAATATGTACAGGACAAAGTATTATTTTATTAGAATTAAAGGTGTTTTCCATGGATATGCCATAAGCATACAAAATAGGAATACCCCTTTAAGTACAAAAGAGGAGTATTACCTTACTACACTTACATCCTAAATTTATGAAGGCCTTTAGAGATAAGGTAGGGCTTATTAATGTGTCTATGGTGCTAATCAGTTTTATGTTTTTTGCAGACCATTGCATTTGGGGAGCATTGCATTGCAACTGCATTTTTGTAGTGTATTTTTTCTACATTAAATAAGCATGCTATTGGCCAGAAAATGCAGCATACTTTAAATTTTCATTTTTAAAGCTTTTTTTCTTATTATTTATTTATTTATTTATTTTTTAGACATTTTGATTATTTTTTCAAGTATTTTTCATGGGGATTCTCAAGTGCCATTTTATCATTCTTCCTCGTCTGCATGATGGAATATACTCCAATCTTAAATAAAAAAAAAAAAAAATACACGTAATCTTTAAAAAAAAAAAAAAAAATTCCATTTGAAAGATCCTCATTAGAAAAAAAAATACTAAACATAAATAAAAAAAAACAAGGAAAGATATGCAAATTGGGTATGAGATTTTAGAAATTTCATTCAAGTTGTTGCTATGGAAAGACATTGTAGGTCATTTTTTTTTTTTTTTTTAAATGCCTGAAAATACAGGAAAAAAAACGTAACGTGTAATTATACTATGTGTGAACAAGCCCTACAAGAAAAAAAATAAATGAATAGGGCATGCCTTCCCCTGGTCCTTTTTGAAGTCAGAACTCATCCCTTCACGTGAAAGGATTCACACAAGAAAGCCTGTTTTTCATGGACTGGTTGCTAAAAGATGCCTTTTTTATTTTATTGTTTTGCATGCGAGAAAAATGGATGATATGTATAATGGGGGAGTTTTGAGATAAGTTCAGTGACATTAAAGTAGCCTTCACTTTGGACTTTACCGCTGCTTTACAGCATGAGAGGCCTCGTCGCCCATAGCAACCACTGCACTAATGAAACCTAGGCTTTAGTTGGTGGCAAAGGAAACTAGGCCGCACTGTCACCCCTGAATAAATGTATAGAGAAGAGCTCTTATATACGGGCTGGGAGGTTTTTTGTCTTTACTAGAATCTATATAGAGAGGCTGCCTATAGCAACCAGATCATTTATCAAAAGAATTATAGAAAATAAAAGTAGAAGATTCATTGGTTGTTTTGGCCAATTTCCCTACTTTTCCTTTCTACCAGTTTTAAGATATCCCCTATAGATTTTTGTGGGATTGTACATAGTGTACACAAGTCATCTTTTATCGTCATCACTTCCGATCTGGCCAGCAAATGTAACAAGCAGTTGGAGTTTAGCCCCCAATCTTCCCCTATATAAAACTGCTAATGGGCGTCTATGACGGTATTTAAAAGACACCCCCCCCCTTAAAGGGACCCAGTCAGGTCTCCTATGCCCTCCAACCCAGCAGCATTCAAATGGGTATGGAAAAATTCCCTGCCTAACCAGCCCTGTGTGATGCCATTCACTAAAATCAATGTTTAAAAAATTCATTTATATACAGTGCGTTGTTGCTATGCTAATTAGGGCCTTGATTAGTCGAAAGGGTGTTGTTTCCCCAGACTAGTTGGCCCTCTTCCATGTTATCACGCCCCTGTGCTCCTGCGCGCAGCTCATTTTGCCGCCTCAGAAGCAGGGTGTCCTGGCTTCAGAGAGGGGCACTGCACTTGATCGGACATGCAGAAGTGATTATTTTGATCATGCACAGTGCTCCTCTCTGAAGCCGGGACGCATACACCCAACTTCTGATGTGCACTGACGCCACTGAAATGAGCTGCGCGCATGCGCAAAATTTCCAGGAGGTGCGATGACGCCGGCTCGTGGAAAACATGTTATCACACCTACAGGAGCGTGATAACTTGGAAAGGTGGCCGACTAATCTGGGGAAACAACGCTCATTCAACTATTCAAGGCCTTAATTAGCATAGCAACAGCGCAATTTATAAATACTTTTTTTTTAAACATTAAGGCTATGTGCGCACTAGAGCTTTTTACCTGCGGATTTACCCGCGGATTTGCCCCGGAAATTTCTTGAGAAATGTCTGCAATCTTTGTGCAGACATTTCCCATGAAATTCAATGAGAAAAAAAAATAGCTGTGCGCACTGTGCGGATTTTTCTCAAGAAAATTTCTTGAGAAAATTTTCTCGAGAAACTTTCTTGAGAAAATGTGCATGTCCATTAATTTCCGCAGGTACCTGCGGTATTCCGGGGGTATTCCGCAGGTAGCAATGATGTGCGGTATACCCCCGGAATAGCCGCAAATTACCTGCGGGAATGATCATCGCTGCCTGCGGTTTTGCAGGAAGCGATGTCATTATGCCAGGAAGAGGAAGCGGAGCAGACGTCACACTCCCTGGACGCCGCACAGAAGCACTTCCGTGCGACCTCCAGGTGCCAGTCTGTGTCCTGCTCCAGCATCGCGGCTGCCTGCACTGCAGGGTGTCAGTGTCTGCCCGCAGTGTCAGCAGCCTGTCACGCGGCAGCGCAGGCAGACACTGACACCCTGCAGTGTTGGGAGCCGCGGGGATGACGATCGCTGCTGTCAGGAGGTGAGATCATTACCTGCTGTGACGATCTCCTGCCTCCTGACGTCAGCGCTGTCTATGCCCGTCTCACGAGCGGCCCGAGACTGTCACTAGCGGTGACGTCACGGGCTCTCGCGATACTTCTGACAACGCAGTCAGTGACAGCGCTGACGTCAGCAGTACAGGAGATGATCACAGAAGGTAATGATCTCATCTATGCTCCTGATGGCAGCGCTCGTCATCCCCTGCAGTGACCTGAGCTGACCTATTGATGTTAGCTCAGGTCACTGCATTGCTCTCCCAGCCAATGGGGAACATTCTGTTCTTCATTGACTGGGACAGCGACTATGGTATGGATCGCCGTGGGACCCCCCCCCCTATTGGATTACGCCGGACGTGGATTGATTGTTCTTTTCAATAAATTGGTTAAAGAGGCTATGTGGGGAGTGTTTTTTCAAATAAAACTTTTTTTGTTGTCTATTTTTTAATTACTACTGACTGGGTTGGTGATGTCGGGTATCTGATAGACGCCTGACCTCACCAACCCCAGGGCTTGATGCCAGGTGACATTACACATCTGGCATCAACCCCATATATTACCCCGTTTGCCAACGCACCAGGGCGCGGGATGAGCTGGGGCAAAGCGCCAGGATTGGCACGTCTAATGGATGCGCCACTTCTGGGGCGGCTGCGGCCTGCTATTTTTAGGCTGGGGAGTGTCCAATAACAGTGGACCTCCCTAGTCTGAGAATATCAGACCCCAGCTGTCCGCTTTACCTTGGCTGGTGATCCAATATGGGGGGGACCGCACGTTTTTTGTTTTAAATTATTTATATAATTTAAAATAACAGCGTGGGGTGCCCACTGTTTTGGATTATCAGCCAAGGTGAAGCTGCCAGCGGTGGTCTGCAGGCTGCAGCCGTCTGCTTTACCCAAGCTGGCTACAAAATATGGGGGGACCTCACGTCGTTTTTTTTTAATTATTTATTTATTTTATGGCTAAATACAAGGCTAAGCACCCTTTAGTGCCACATGAAAGTCACTAAAGGGTGCCAGCTTAGAAAATGCAGGGAGGTGGAACATTATATAGGTTTTTCTCATCTATCTATCTATCTATCTATCTATCTATCTATCTATCTATCTATCTATCCCTCTATCTATCTATCCATCTATCCCTCTATCTATCTATCTATCCATCTATCCCTCTATCTATCTATCTATTCATCTATCCATCTATCCCTCTATCTATCTATCTATTCATCTATCCATCTTTCCCTCTATCCATTATCTGTCTATCGATTATCTTTATTATTTATTGCAGGGACAAACCTGCGGTAAATCCGCGGTAAATCCGCGGTAAATCCGCGGCAAATCCGCATGCGTTTTTGCCGCGGATTTTTCCGCAGGTGCGGAAATCTTCCACTCCCAGAAGTTTCTCAAGAAATTTTCTTGAGAAAATTCACATTTCTAGTGCGCACATAGCCTAACCTTCGTGAATAATATCATACAGGGCTAGATAGGCAGGGAATTTTTGGCACAAACGTGAATGCTGCTTGGTTAGAGGCAGTATCATAACTAGAGTTTGATGGGACCCGATGCAACTGCAATGCCGATACAATTAAAAGTGTGATCCTCGGCGGGGGGGCCCACGGGGAGGGAAGACGGTGCCAGTGCTGGCACCTGGCCCCATAGTGGTCACATGGCCTGCCAATATTGGCAGTGCGCCACTGGCTGTGATCTTCAGGCACGCTGAACCCCCGGACTCAGTCGCGATGGCTACCCCTGCGACAGCGGTCGTTCTGCCCCTGGTTAAAGGGAACCTGTCACCTAGAATATGCGTTCTGACCTATCAGCAGACGCATGTGTGCCCTAATTACACCTCCCTACCCATCCCTGTGCTGTAAAATTGTATAATATAAAATTAATAAAAAACGTTTTATTACCTTCATATTTCGTATGTAAATAGCAGAGAATGTGGTCACAGGGGCGGTGCCTTGCCCTATGGACGTCTGCATATTTCCGTAGTATCACGCCCCTGTGGGCATGATACCATGGAGCGATGTCCCCGTCGCTCATTCTATCCTGCGCGCATTGCAGCAGACTTCTTTTCCGGGTGTTCAATCGCCGGCTTCAGATGCACACTGCGCATGCGCAGGTGCATGATACCACGGAAATATGCAAACATCCATAGGGCAAGGCGCCACCCCTGTGACCACATTCCCTGCTATTTACATATGAAATATGAAGGTAATAAAACGTTTTTTATTACTTTCATATTATACAATTTTACAGAACAGGGATGGGTAGGGAGGTGTAATTAGGGCACACATGCGTCTGCTGATAGGTCAGAACGCATATTCTAGGTGACCGGTTCCCTTTAAAGGGCATCTATACAAATATCCATGTTTTGATTTGTAATGATGGAGCCGATCTAGGATTTATGTTTCCCATAGTCCGGACTGTATAAATCACCTGACAGGTTCCTTTAAAATGAACATAAGGGTAAGTCATAAAATTGAGACTGACATCATGTAACATACCAACTGTCTCCGCAGCATTCTGTATGCCTTCCTCCTACGTAGCTTGTCATCCTTCATTTTAGCCGACACCTCCAGAATGGATTTTACCCACTGGGGCACCCTAATGATAAACAAGAAAAAGAAATCATCCCTTTAAAGCAGAATCTTACATTTGTACAGTATACAGTATATAATATAGACAACAAAGACAAAAGTATAAGGTCTAAAAGATCTTTTTATTAAACAATTGATTTAAAACAGCCAATATATAAATAAATAGAGTACAGGGTACCATCAGATACAGGGGAGGACAGAGAATGATACATTAATAATTAAGTACAATGCTATTGGCAATAAATGAGTTCAAATTCATACGAATAATCATAAAAACCATAATCATCAAAGTGCAAAGTGCCTATTTAATTTATGAACTAATATGCAGCTCATCCAAAGTGCACAGTGCATTGCATTCTCATTAATACGTATGGTAAAATTCACATGCAGTATCAGCGGTCATCCAGCAGGGTGCTTCCTGAGAAAGTTTCAGACGAAACGTACGTTGGAGTGGTGGCGTTGGACGGAGGTTGAATCTTGCTTTTTGTAAGTACTATAAATGAATCTATTTTGATGGCAAATTACGATATGTGTTGTGCTCTCTTACTCTAATAACTTGGAGAATTTTCTCTATTTGCATTCAATTCCCCCTTGTGGGGTTAATTATAATCACTGGTAATATGTATGGTGAGACCACTGTGCATTATCACGTGTTTTTCTAGCTTATCTCCCTCTTATTGTACAAATTTAGTTGCATAGTCCTTTTGTGCGATCTAAAACTGTATTTATTGAAAACTGCAGCAATTATATGTTATTGCTTTCACATTTAAAACTGGCTCTTATGCAGTTTGCACTTTAACTATGAATTTTTGTATGTGAAAGCACTTTCTCAACTTTGAGCTCCCCCTGCTGGATGACCGCTGATACTGCGTGTGGATTTTACCATACGTATTAATGAGAATGCAATGCACTGTGCACTTCAGATGAGCTGCATATTAGTTCATAAATTAAACAGGCACTTTGCACTTTGATGATTATGTTTTTTATGATTATTCGTATGAATTTGAACTAATTTATTGCCAATAGTATTGTACTTAATTATAAATGTATCATTCTCTGTCCTCCCCTGTATCTGATGGTACCCTGTACTCTATTTATTTATATATTGGCTGTTTTAAAGGGAACCTGTCAGCAGAAATTTTGCTTTAAACCTAAAAGTTTCCCCTTCTGCAGCTCATGGGCTGCATTCTAGAAAGGTTCCTATAGTTTTTGTGCCCCCTTTTAGACCAAATTAAATACTTTATAAAGTTGTACCTTTTGGTATGCAAATCTTCTAAATTATCCATGGGGGCGGGCTGTCTGGTGTCCGTTACTGTCCCTCCTGCCGATTTACGCCGTCCCCCAACTCTCCATTTCATAACTCCAGGACGCCGCCCAGTGCGCCCGAGGTCCCGCGCATGCGCCATGCGACTGTACCGGGACTGTGCACTGTGTGCACAGTGTGACCGCTGGTGAAGTTTGCGCAGGCACGAGATTATGCGCGGCGTTGTGATTGTCATCAGCAAGTGCCCGCCCATAATCTCGTGCCCGCGCTTTCCCCTCTGCCTCCAGCGTTCTGCGCAAGCGCTGGCCAGATGACCCGACGTCACCTCTCGTACCCGGTGGTGTCCTGCTCCACTCCTCCCATCTATTTCCTGCTCCAGGGCAAGATGGGAAAGAGGTGACGTCGGGTCATCTGGCCAGCGCTTGCGCAGAACGCTGGAGACAGAGGGGAAAGGGCGGGCACGAGATTATGGGCGGGCACTTGCTGATGACAATCACAGCGCCGCCCATAATCTCGTGCCTGCGCAAACATCACCAGCGGTCACACTGTGCACACAGTGCACAGTCCCGGTACAGTCGCACGGCGCATGCGCGAGACCACGGGCACACTGGGCGGTGTCCTGGTGGTATGAAATGGAGCGTTGGGGGACGGCATAAATCGACAGGAGGGACAGTAACGGACACCAGACAGCCCGCCCCCATGGATAATTTTCAAGATTTGCATACCAAAAGGTACAACTTTATAAAGTATTTAAGTTGGTCTAAAAGGGGGCACAAAAACTATAGGAACCTTTCCAGAATACAGCCCAGGAGCTGCAGGAGGGGAAACTTTTAGGTTTAAAGCAAAATTTCTGCTGACAGGTTCCCTTTAAATCAATTGTTTAATAAAAGGATCGTTTAGGCCTTGTACTTTTGTTTTTGTTGTCTATATTATATTCAGTTTATGGCCCTGATTATATATCTTAAAAGGTGTGCTGTGTTTAGTATACAGTATATGTACATTTGACCAGCCACCCACACTAATAGAGATTGCCCAAACATATGCTAAAGGAACCCCTTCTTTAAACTATATCAAGCCAGTCAGTGTTATTCTTCAGGACCGTAAAATATGACGATATCAAACGTTCCTCATTTTCTTGGCTAGAAAGAAAAATATATATATTATATATTTTATTTTTTTGTACTTTTTATTTTTTGTTTTGTTTAGCTGTGTGTGCCGAGCTGTAATTTTCATTGTTAAGGCCCCGTCACACGCAGAGATAAATCTTTGGCAGATCTGTGGTTGCAGTGAAATCATGGACATATTGTTCCATTTGTACACAGCCACAAACCTGCCACTGATTGTCCATAATTTCACTGCAACCACAGATCTGCCGCAGATTTATCTCTGTGTGTGACTGGGCCTTTAGGCTACGCGCGCACAATGCGTTTTTTCATGCGTTTACGCAGCATTTTAAACTGCAGCGTAAACGCATGCGTTCTGCGTCCCCAGCAAAGTCTGTGAGAATTAAGCAATTTCCATGCGCACGTTGCGTTTTAAAATGCAGCGTTTTGAATGCCAAATTTTTTACAAAATCGATGCGTTCTAAAAAGCAACATGTCACTTATTTTGTGCGTTTTGGATGCTTTTCCCACTGTGTCTATGGAAGAACAAGCATCCATAACGCATGAATTCTGCATCCATTCTGCATTCACAATGCATCCAAAACACAGCAATTTGGCTGCGATTTGAAACGCACATGCAGTGACAAAACGCTGCAGAATATTTGACATGGCAGAAGGCAACAAGTGCACATACCCTTAGAATTTTGGAATACATTACTATAAAGTACATTCGTATTATCTATATTACATGTATATTATCTATATTACATGATATATTACATGCGTATTATCTATATTACATGTGTATTATCTATATTACATGATATATTACATGTGTATTATCTATATTACATGATATATTACATGTGTATTATCTATAGTACATGATATATTACATGTGTATTATCTATATTACATGATATATTACATGTGCATTATCTATATTACATGTGTATTATCTATATTACATGATATATTACATGTGCATTATCTATATTACATGTGTATTATCTATATTACATGATATATTACATGTGTATTATCTATATTACATGTGTATTATCTATATTACATGATATATTACATGTGCATTATCTATATTACATGTGTATTATCTATATTACATGATATATTACATGTGCATTATCTATATTACATGTGTATTATCTATATTACATGATATATTACATGTGCATTATCTATATTACATGTGTATTATCTATATTACATGATATATTACATGTGCATTATCTATATTACATGTGTATTATCTATATTACATGATATATTACATGTGTAATACCTATATTACATGATATATTACATGTGCATTATCTATATTACATGTGTATTATCTATATTACATGATATATTACATGTGTAATACCTATATTACATGATATATTACATGTGTATTATCTATATTACATGTGTATTATCTATATTATATGTGTATTACATGTGTATTATCTATATTACATGATATATTACATGTGTATTATCTATATTACATGTGTATTATCTATATTACTATACATTACATGTGCATGATCTATATTACTATACATTACATGTGCATTATCTATATTACATGTGTATTATCTATATTACATGATATATTACATGTGTATTATCTATATTACATGTGTATTATCTATATTATATGTGTATTGCATGTGTATTATCTATATTACATGATATATTACATGTGTATTATCTATATTATATGTGTATTACATGTGTATTATCTATATTACATGATATATTACATGTGTATTATCTATATTATATGTGTATTACATGTGTACTATCTATATTACATGATATATTACATGTGTATTATCTATATTACATGATATATTACATGTGTATTGTCTATATTACATGGTATATTACATGAGTATTATCTATATTACATGTGTATTATCTATATTACATGATATATTACATGTATATTATTTATACTACATGATATATTACATGTGTATTATCTATATTACATGTGTATTGCATGTGTATTATCTATATTACATGATAAATTACATGTGTATTATCTATATTACATGATAAAATACATGTGCATGATCTATATTACTATACATGACATGTGTATTATCTATATTACATGTGTATTGCATGTGTATTATCTATATTACATGATAAATTACATGTGTATTATCTATATTACATGATATATTACATGTGCATTATCTATATTACATGTGTATTATCTATATTACATGATATATTACATGTGTAATACCTATATTACATGATATATTACATGTGTATTATCTATATTACATGATATATTACATGTGTATTATCTATATTATATGTGTATTACATGTGTATTATCTATATTACATGTGTATTATCTATATTACATGTGTATTATCTATATTACATGATATATTACATGTGTATTATCTATATTATATGTGTATTACATGTGTATTATCTATATTACATGTGTATTATCTATATTACATGTGTATTATCTATATTACATGATATATTACATGTGTATTGTCTATATTACATGGTATATTGCATGTGTATTATCTATATTACATGTGTATTATCTATATTACATGATATATTACATGTGTATTGTCTATATTACATGGTATATTACATGTGTATTATCTATATTACATGTGTATTATCTATATTACATGATATATTACATGTGTATTGTCTATATTACATGATATATTACATGTGTATTATCTATATTACATGATATATTACATGTGTATTATCTATATTACATGGTATATTACATGTGTATTATCTATATTACATGATATATTACATGTGTATTATCTATATTACATGATATATTACATGTGTATTGTCTATATTACATGGTATATTACATGTGTATTATCTATATTACATGTGTATTATCTATATTACATGATATATTACATGTGTATTGTCTATATTACATGGTATATTACATGTGTATTATCTATATTACATGTGTATTATCTATATTACATGATATATTACATGTGTATTATCTATATTACATGATATATTACATGTGTATTATCTATATTACATGATATATTACATGTGTATTATCTATATTACATGATATATTACATGTGTATTGTCTATATTACATGGTATATTACATGTGTATTATCTATATTACATGTGTATTATCTATATTACATGATATATTACATGTGTATTATCTATATTACATGATATATTACACATGTATTATCTATATTACATGATATGTTACATGTATATTATTTATATTACATGGTATTTTACATGTGCATTATCTATAATACATGTGTTATCTATATTACATGGAATATTACATGTGTATTATCTGTATTACATGTATATTACTATACATGCAGATTTCCTATATTATACAGTTTTACTATACATTACATGAGTATCATCTGTATTACACACTACACACGATACACTATATATGTATTATCATGTAGATTTCCTATATATGTTACTAAACATTACAAGTTTCTTACTGCACCAAACTCACCCAAACTTCTGACAAGTTTGTGCAATTCTCTCCTCCATGTTTTCTCCTGCAGAAGTGCACAGGGGAGCCCTGACCTCTATGTGAACCCCTATATTGCAACACTTTGATAGCCTTTCCCCCTGAAACAGTCAAGGATGAGACACAGTAGCCTCTTTGAGGCCACACAGGCAAATACCACCCTATAACTTGCCAGTACCTGGACCTACTGTCTCAGTAAAAACATGTAATGGAGCCCAGAGACCCAGAGTTGTAATTCCCAGAGAGGGGTTTTCATTCCTTGTAGTTGATATTAGGGGGAGCTAATTCCAAATAAAATTGTACAGCAAGTATTGAGTTTTGTTGTTACTAATTCATATGCAGGCAGCGCCCCCTTGTGGCAGCTATAGTTTTATTACTAGGGATGATCGAATACAGTACTTCGATTATTCGGCTTCGCGAATATTTTCCGAATACCTCGCCGCTATTCAACTATTCGCGAATATTCGATGCGCAATGTAAGTCTATGGGAAACCCGAATAACAACTATTTGGACTTCCCTTAGACTTACATTGCGCGTCGAATAGCGGTGAGGTATTCGGAAAATATTCGCGAAGCCGGATAATCGAAGTATTCGATCATCCCTATTTATTATTAAAGATCTAGAAGGCCAGGTTTAGGATTCTGCAAGCACCATTGGACATTCTTCCAACAATGAAAGTAGTTGTTGAGTGGCGCAGGGCGATAGTCGTGGGCGAGGGAATTACTCCAGAAGCCCCAGCGGGCTACATGAAATGCCTGGTTCTGGATGGGTGTTTGAACTTTTGCCGTGTGGGCTGGGAAGTCATGTAGGCCGCATACTGCCGCTGGTGTCGGTGAGGCTGGAGTAGATGATGACTCACGCACAAGTAGACTATTCGCTTTAAACCTCAGCTCTTTACCGGACAGTTTATTAATCGTCACAACTTTACGTTTCAGATAGTGGGACATGTCTTACGGCACATTATAGTTTTACTCAACATTTACCGACACAGTTCAACGTCCCTCTGGCCCACATCCGATCTAACTGGGCCTGTGAGTCCCAGTGCAACCCAGTTCATCGTTATAGCACACACCATGACGGTCACCTTCCCTTCCCGCAGTCCCACGTCCCGGCACTCACAGGAGAGCAGCATTTCTCCTGATCAGAGCGATGCTGAAGCGATCAGACAGTGCAGGCAAAAAGTCCCCTAATGGGACTAGAAAAATAAATAAAAATTGAAGAAAAAAAAAATTAAAAATATGAAAAAAATCCTAAAAGTCCAAATCACGCCCCATTGAAAACAATAAAAAAAAACAAAAAACAAAACACATTTTTTGGTATTGCTGCATTCAGAAATGCCCGATCAAACTATAAAATCAATTAATATGATCAACAATGGGTGTAGTGAGAAAAAAAATCAAATCGTCAGAATTACAGGGTTTTTTTGGTCGCCGCAACATTGCATTAAAATACAATAATAAGCGATCAAACTATCGCATCTATCCAAAAGTCATATAATTAAAGACGTCAGGTCAGAACACACAAAATAAGCCGTCACTGAGCCCCAGATCCCAAAAAATGAGAACACTACAGGTCTTGGAAAATGGTGACAAAAGTGCAAATTTTTTATTTTTTTTTGCAAACTTTTGAAGTAAAACTCTACATGTTTGGTGTCTACGAACTCGTACTGAGCTAGTGAATCATAATGCTGGGTCAGTTTTACCATATAGTGAACACGCTAAATAAAAAACCCGAAAAACCATCGTGGAATTGCACTTTCTTTGCAATTTCACTGCACTTTGAATTTTTTTCATATTTTCCAGTACTTTATGTGGCAAAATGATTGGTGTCATTCAAAAGTACAACTCGTCCTGCAAGAATACAAGCCCTCACATGGCTATATTGTTGGAAAAATAAAAAAAGTTACAGCTCTTGGAGGGGGAGAAAAAAAAATGAAAAATTGCCTGGGGGTGAATTTATTTGGTTTGTGGGACAACCTCTTTAAGTATGCAGTTGTTTTCTTTTTTTTTTATGCGGCACAGTGGAGCTTACTAATAAGGGGTTGTCAAATAGGGGAAAAAAAATAATTTGTGGTCTCATTAGGACAAGGCAAATCAAGAAGTATTACAAAGAATATAAATACATGTGGGCACCAATGCCTGCGCCCACCTGTCACTATCTAACACATGTGAATATTATATACACACAGTTTCCTGCTATTTGTAGAATATTGCCAAATTAGTTTTCTGAAGACATTCATTGTGACTTAAGAGGGCATCATCATCAGCTGTCTTGATCGAAATTATCCTCTTCCGGTTCCCAGACTTCCCCACCGGTGTGTCCGTCGGGCTATCACACACTCAGGTTGCGCGACTATACCAGATGGTGCCGCGTGTGTGATGTGGGGAAGCGGGACACCACGCTTCCCACTTGTTTTGTGGTCCGGATAACATAGGACACTGTGTCTCCAAGGTTTCTTGCCTGGTGTAAGCCCCTGATGGGAATGTGACCACCCTGCTGTACAGGTGAATAGGGGATGGCTCCTAGGACATGAAGGGGAGGGATGCATCACTTGAGCTAAGGCCTAAGGCTACTTTCACACATCCGGATTTTTGCTCTGCGGCACAATACGGCGTTCTGCAGAAAAACCGCAACCGGCTTTTGTAACGCCGGTTGCGGTTTTTTTGCATAGACTTACATTAGTGCCGTATTGTGCCGCAGGGGCTTGCGTTCGGTCCGGTTTTTGCCGCATGCGGCAGATTTAGCCGATGCCGCGGCCGGATCGAACGTTCCCTGCAACGTTTTTTGCTCCGGCAAAAAACACCGCATCGCGCCGCATCCGGCCGCTGCGGTGCATTTTTCAATGCATACCTATGGAGGCCGGATGCGGCGCGATGCGGAAAAAACCGCATCTGCTCGCCGCATGCGTTTTTTTCCACTGCGCATGTTCAGTAGCATGCCGCAACCGGAAAAAAACGGACGGGCCGCATGTAAAAACTTATGCAAAGGATGCGGTGTTTTCGCCGCATCCGTTGCATAGTTTTCACAGCCGGATTGAGCCGCAGTGCTCAAACCGGATGTGTGAAAGTAGCCTAAGACACACAGCATGAAAATCAGAGCGAGTGCGATGAGATAAAACATCGCATGCCACTCGGACCAATATTAGCCTGTGTGCCAGTACCCATGAGCGATTATTTTCTCAGCCCTAATCGGACTGAGAAAACAGTCGCAGCACTCTGTGAGTATAATGCGATCCTTTCAAGAGTCTATGGGGCGACAGAAAGATCGCACTGCACTCGCATTACACCGGTGTACTGCGAGTGCAGGGCGAGAATGGCAATAGAGAATGAGATAAATCCCTCCCTCCTCTCCGCAGCGCCGGCCCTCCCCTCCTCAGTGCCAGCCCGCCCCCCGCAACTCTGGTCCGATCGCATGATTGGACCTCAGTCGCAGTGACACTCGCATGACACTTGGCTCCCGCTGTGCTGCCAGCGTGAGCCGAGTGTCCTGCAAGGATCGCAGTAGTCCCCCGTTTGGCCACGGCCTAATCGTGCTGCTACTGCTTCTAACCCAGTCCAATGCTGTTTATTCAGTTTCTTTGCAGAGTGGGGGTTCTGGTAAGAGGCTTATTTCGTGTTCTCATCCCTAGATATAGCCCGGGTTTTCCCCTTGTTATATTTATTTGGTACTACGCCGCTAGATTTAGGTTACCCCCTTCATTATATCAGGAGCGGGTGAAGAATATCCTGGCCCTTAAGGACTTTCCTAGCAGTGCCTGCTTGCGCTAACTGGATTGGTCTCCTATTGCGCATAAAATCAGCTACTGCATTTAAGGTAAAATTAAGAAAAGCCCAGAGGTGGACATATCAGAGCTGCACAGGGGCCCAAGAGGTTAGAGGGCCCATTTCTACCTTCCAAGCGGGTGGAGTTGGGAATTTTCATGAGTTCTTGGACTGCAGAGGGCCCTTATACTGTTCTTGCACATGGACCCTTTTCTTGTCTGTGTCCACCAGTGGAGAAGCCCATCATAACAGGGGTAGGTGATGGCTGAGTGTAGCATCTACGGATATCTGCATGGGGCACAAAATGACTATTCTTTACTGGTATATGACATTAATTTGAAAATGTATACTAGAAACATGAATTAATTAGAAGTGTCTAGCAGTAATATATAGAATTTTTAGTAACTTTATGTAAAAACATTTCTTCTTTGGGGTTTTTTTTCTTTTCCACCCATAATGTACTAACATATTTGAAGAACACAGAATCTGTAGACACTAGTCTTGGGTTAAGCAGGGAAGATTGGCATACTTGTATTATTGGGGAATAGACGTGGGTGGGCGTGGCCGGCCAGAGCTTGTGGGCGGGAGATGAGATAGTGGGCGTGACCGCCCGAGCTTAATTAACATTAATTCCTAAATCCACATAGGCATGGAGATATTTATAATAGAAGCGGGGATCTGGGGGTAAGACCCCCAGATGGGGCGGTACAGGGTGTTTACCCTTTGCTTAATCAAAGTGGCATATTTCATAGGCGTGGCCTTAAACGGGCTGTCTGTCGGGCCAGGCCCACCAAGACGGGTATCACACCCCCAGTTAAGCTGCAAGTATGCCACATTGATAATGGAAGGGGTGCTTCGCCCCCCTGCATCCAACCTGTCTGGGGGTCTTACCCCCAGAGCCCCGCTTCTATTATAAACCACATGCCTACATGGAATTAAGAATCAATTTTAACTAAGCTCGGGTACTCACTATCTCATCTCCCCCCTACTAACTCTGGCCGTCCACGTCCACTCTTAAATTCCCAAAAAATACAAGTATGCCTAGAACATTCTCTAATGGCCAACTGTATTGACTGTGTCTCAATGTTAGTGTTTCTGCCTCACTTAAAAGAAATTGGTCAGCAGGTTTTTGCTACCTCATCTGAGAGCAGCATGATGTAGGCAAAGAGATCCTGAATCCAACGATGTATCACTTAGATTACTGGTTGCAGCCGTTCTGACACAATCAGAATATTTTTAGATTTAGCAAAGCAGCAGAACTGAGAGAGCTGTCCTGCCCACCCCAGGCTCTTAACAGATTGTACATTGACCCCTCACTATCAATCAGAGGTGGGGGCATGCCGGTTTGCCATGTGGATGATACTTTAACAATCCAAGCAATGATAAGGTTCCTGCTGCTTAAACAGATCAGACTGTGACAAAACAAGCAGCCCTGAACTCTGTTAACTCTTGCAGCATGCTGACCTCAGATTACATAGCAAAAACCTGCTGACAGCATCCATTTAAAGGTTCTGTTTGAATCCTGGCAAAGACATATACAAATAATGTAAATTAAATATATTGCGGTATCCAGTAAGCACAATTGCTCCTATTTTCTAAGTAGAGGTGATGGAAGGAAATTGGGGTTCTATTTTGGACCAGTTTTTTTAATTAAACCCTGATTTTTTTCAGATGTATAGAATATGACTGTGAAAATGCTCAGATTTGTGTGTATCGGGATGCTGTACCTTGTCCTGGGATGCAATGCTACAGGTAGAGGCACAATCAAACATATTTACATTTATCTATTACTCATTATCTACTTGAACAATGTTTACGTCATCTTCTACATTCAGGGAGGGGGATAGCGACCACATCTGTCCATACTGTAAGCAAGCAAGATTCACATGAAACCTGCCATATTAAAAATGCAATATGTGAGGAGGCAGAACAGAATAATATATAGTTTATTGGGGGAAAAAAATGGAATATCTTTCAATTTATTCATACAAATCCCTGCACATTCTGAGCTTAGTCCACTGGGCGGTCACACATAGTAGAAAAACTGTGATTCATTGAGTAGGACCGCCCACTGGACTCCTAAGCCCAGTGCGACCATTGAGTAGGACCGCCCACTGGACTCCTAAGCCCAGTGCGACCAATCAGCAAATGGCGTCTGTCTCCCCGCCTTTGGACATTAGATCAGG
This sequence comes from Anomaloglossus baeobatrachus, assembly GCF_048569485.1. NCBI lineage: Eukaryota > Metazoa > Chordata > Amphibia > Anura > Aromobatidae > Anomaloglossus > Anomaloglossus baeobatrachus. The sequence goes on from NC_134361.1 coordinate 191,597,716, forward strand.
ATATGAGCGCTGCGCTGACTTCCTGGACAACCCCTCTAAGATAAGGACCACAAAGATGACATGCTTTACTCAATTTTTCCACTTTTAGACACCCCCCACAAAAAAAGAGAAAAAATATGAAGTGGTTCCCATTGAAAACAGCTGGACCTGTATAAACATCAATTTGCCTCTTTTTCAGGAAATCTGTCAGCAGGTTTTCGCTATGTAAACTGAAGCCAGCATGCTGAAAGAGTAAAGGGGGCTTTACACGCAGCGATATCTCTAGCAATATCGCTAGCGAGCGTACCCGCCCCCGTTGTTTGTGCGTCACGGGCAAATCGCTGCCCGTGGCGCACTATATCGTTAGGAGCCGTCACACGGACTTACCTGCCTAGCGACGTCGCTGTGGCTGACGAACCACGTCCTTTCTAAGGGGGCGGTTCGTGCAGCTTCACTAAGCAGATGCCCAATAGAAGCGGAGGGGCGGAAATGAGCGGCCATAGCATCCCGCCCACCTCCTTCCTTCCTCATTGCCGGCGGCCACAGGTAAGCTGTAGTTCGTCGTTCCCGATGTGTGCTGCCTCGGGAACAACGAACAACCTGCGTCCTCAAGAAGCAACGATTTTTTGAAAACGAAGAATGTGTCAACGATGGATGGTTTCATGAGTATTTTCCATCGTTAATGGCCGCTCGTTGGTGTCACACGCAACAACGTCGCTAACGATGCCGGATGTGAGTCACGGAATCCGTGACCCCGGTGATATATCGTTGCGTGTAATGGGGCCTTTAACACACAAAATTCAGGGCTGCCTGTCTTGTCACAGTCTGATCTGATGTTTGTTTAAGCAGCAGGACTCTTATCATTGCAGGACTATAAGGTCACGTGCAAGGTAGTCCGGCACACCCCCTCTTGTGACATCTCACTGTCAATGTACAATATCTCTCTCAGCTCTGCTACATGGTTAAATCTAAAAATTGTAATTATGTTGGAATAGTTACACCCAGTAGTCTAAGTGATACATTATTGGATTCAGAATATCTTTCCCTACATCATGCTGCTCTCAGATCAGGTAGCAAAAACCTGCTGACAGATTCCCTTTAAGTTCTAGCCACTGACTATAAAGCTTATTTTTAATGATGATCTAACAGCATCATGTAGATCTATACTATTAGTTTGGCTCATTAAACCTATGGGATTGGTGGCCATGTTGAAGTCGTAAAAAATAAAAATAAAGATGCCTTCATGTAACACTAATGTGAAGATGGCCTAAGGCCAAGGCTAATCATTCATTTAGGTTTTTCTATAAAATCTCTAAATATCAAAATATTTTTTAGGCCACTTTTTTATTACGGTCCCTTTTATTTAAGCTGGGTTCACACATCCATGAGTCACGATCCAAGTAGGGACCACAATGATTGTTCTAGCTGTGGGTCGTCTGACCGAACTAAAAAGTTTTACAGTCATGTATGAGGTTGTTTAATTCAGAAAACCCATGGCCAGTCCATATATTGCCGTCAGTGCCATAGTTGGACCGAAAAACCCGGATCTGGGAAAGCCGCCGCACCCTTACGTTTTTAAGAATTAGTATGAAAAATCTTATTACAGTACTACTTTAAGGACACTTTTTTTTTTTTTTAAATCTTCTATCTTCAATTCAGGATTATCTAAGTTATGGCTATTACTATTTATTTTTTGTTTTACAGGGACCTGGTGCTATGAAGAAGAAGAATGTGGTGCGTGGATTATGTTGTAAATTCTGTCACATGATGGTCATATTTTGATAAATACCAATGTCCCATGCTTAGTAGTCCCTACATCAGCAGTTGCGAGGAGAGGCGGCACTTAGCACGCCCCCTACATCAGTTGCGGGGAGAGGTAGCGCGGTGTGCCCCTACATCAGCAGTTGCAGGGAGTGGCAGCGCTGTGTGCCCCTACATCAGCGGTGCGGTGTGCTCCTACGTCAGCAGTTGCAGGGAGAGGCAGCGCTGTGCATGCGCCTACGTCAGCAGTTGCAGGGAGAGGCGGCGCTGTGCGTGCGCCTACATCAGCAGCTGCAGGGAGAGGCGGCGCTGTACATGTGCCTACGTCAGCAGTTGCAGGGAGAGGCAGCGCTGTGCATGCGCCTACGTCAGCAGTTGCAGGGAGAGGCGGTGCTGTGCATGTGCCTACGTCAGCAGCTGCAGGGAGAGGCGGCGCTGTGCATGCGCCTATGACTTGCCCACCCCAGGGCCTTAAGTGACTCGGTGTCGGGCCGGACTAGTCCGGGGTAGTCAGCGGTGGCGGGGCCCGATTCCGTGACCCTGGCGGAGTCAATACAATGTGGCTGGTGGTATGGGGGAGATGATGATAATGTTTATTTAAGATTCGTGACTCTACCTGTGGTAATTTGCAGCTATGGAGCCGCCGCCGCTGCTGGAAGGGACCTCCGGGGCTGATGTTATGGCAGCTGAGGTGTTTCTTGCTCTCCACAGGTAGAGCGGATACCCCGAGGCAACCTTTTGGGTACTTGGTAAAGTCTATGGTGTTTGTTAACGAGGTGCAGGATAAACCAGACGACACAGGGCTTGCAGTCAAGATGTTTTACTCACTGTTCAGTCACTGCAGTAGATCGGTTACCCACGGAATGCCAGGATCCGCTGTCAGGGACCGCCGCCGATCCCAGATAGGTCAAGGGTCAGTCCCGGTGTACACCTCTTGTGTGTGTCCTTTTCTGACTGACTTCCTAGCCTTCAACTGTTTTAGCTGGTCTTGGCGTCCACCACAGGGCCTGTACAAAGAGGGCTGGCCGCAGTCTTATCTTGCTCTCTTCACCGGGGGTCTGTGGCGGGACGTGGCCCTGGGCGCTTGCAACGATCTCCCAGGCCTTCGGTTTTACTTTTGAGGAATTGTCCTTCTTCCCTCTGTCTAGGGACCGTCCCTGAATGCAGCCAGATCCCTCCACCCAATGTTGTCAGTGGAACAGGTCACGGGACAATTTGCCCTTCCGTGGCCCTGGAATCCTTTCTTTCTTTGGGTGTCACCTGGGCCTAACTAGACCCCAGGATCTCCACCAGGAACCTTCTTCCGTCTCTGTCCTTTCTCTCTCTGCTGTCCTCTCCTGACAGCCCACCTCCTCGCTCCTCAACTCCTTCTGACAGACTGCCTGACAGACTGACTAAACTTGAACTTCCTAGTTCCCTTTGTCTACTCTCTCTTTCGGACTCCTCCCACACACCCACTGACTAGGCCCCACCCACACCATTGGGACCAGCGATGGGACTTACGGCCCCATGAACTAAACAGCTATGGGGGTTGCTGCCACTATCCCTGACCCGGTGTATGCCTACCAATTGGTGTGTGTAAGTTTTGTCTGTACACCGGCAGTTGACCCCATTCTTACCCGGGATGAGATACCACACCTCTGGCTGAGGTGCAATATCTCCTGTGGCGACGGAAGCCTCAGGGGCGCCACACTCCCCCACAGCAAATTCCAGCACGTCCGCGGGCTGAAACAAAAATACAGTGGTGTTAACTGCAAAATTTTTGCATGCTAAAATAACAATAAACTTTTTATCCCTTTATGGGAGGCACTTTTTCTTGAACGTTGCACAACATTTTAAACAACTTTAGAGTCTTTGGTGCACTTTACTGTCCAAATGCACAACCTTTCTCGAGGTACATTCCTACCATAATTCTGGTAGGGGGCACAACTGGTGCAACTATATACAGGGTAGAGTCCTGGCCACGCATAGTCCAGTGGCCCACATGTCCATCAATATCATTTTCCTACGGAAGAGAAATAAACACAATATACATTTACACTTTGGCCACAAAAAGTCCAGTGGCCCGGTAAAACATAAACAGTGGGGGGGTAGGGACATCTTCAAAAAGCAAAAGAGGCAGAAGGGTTTTCAAGGGAGAGTGGCTTCTTCAAAAAGAACAAAGGGAAGGGGCTGAAGAGGGGCTATTTACAGGAAATGGCTGTTCATTTAGCAATCTTCGGGCTCATCTTCTGGCAGCACAAATGCCAATGCCAGGCTGGTTTGAGTCCCTTGACTGGTAATGCTCATACTAGGGCTGCGAGAAGAGGAGACTGGTACTGCATCCTCCCTGTGGACGTGCACATCTAGGGCGTACCACCCTCGGGTCCCCATTAAGCGGGTGTACTTGACCCGGTCGCCGATTTTGACGTCGCACCCTGGGTGGCCCTGATGCAGGTGCTCTTCTATGTCCCGGTGGGACACAAAGATGTCCTTGCCCAGTCCGGGCTCGCGTATAAAGCCCCAGCCTCTCTCTAAGTCAAAGTCTATAATTTGGCCCCTCCGGATTGGGCCGTGCTTGCTTCTCTTCGCCTTCCGCATTCTGGCCTTGTCAGCCATGTTGGCAGCTTCCTTCTTAGCCCAATTCGCCTCCCGGCGCTCTCGTTCCAACCTGAACTGCTCTGTCGCTGGCACACCAGGGTTGTGGCCGCTTCGGTCATTTCCGGCCGTAAGGGTACCGCCAGTCTACTCTCGTGGACCGGTGTGGCATCCCAATTTACTCCGGGGGAGACGGCACCGGGCTCCCCGGTGAGAGGGCTAGGCATGGGCCCCAGGAGGAAATCGGGGCTCTGCCGGCCAGGGGTCGTGCATCCGCTACCGGGTTCCGCGGCGGCAGCCCAGGCCTTTAGGCGTTCTGCGGCAGCATCTGGCTCACCAGCAGGGGGACTGGGTAGGAGCGCTGCGGGAGATCCCGTGTCCAGCTCGGCGGGGGTGATGTTTCCCTTACCCGGTCTGGTTGCAGCGGCCTGGGACTCCTGGCTCTCTGCTCCACTGGATGCCGCCTGGGGGTCGCCTGCGCACTCCGGTTCAGCGCCTTTCCCCGCCTGCCGCTCGGCCTCCTCTACGAGCTTCTGCAACCGGCGGGCCAGCTGCCTCATCTCCATCATCCGGTAGTTCATGCCTGGATCGGAGTCTTTCTCCCATGCCTCCCCGGGCGTACTGGGTCCTGAGCACTCTGCCATTGTGTTCCTTCAGCCTTCCCGGTTGCCGCTCGTGTCTGCTCTCGAGCGTTCATCCTCAACGCTCGGCTGCACCCTTCTCCACTCCAGAGGCGTGGCCGGGGGATAGACCACTCCCTGGCACCAGGCCGGCATCCAGCCCAATACGGACTGCATCCCTCCGCCCACTATCCAGTACATTCTGGCAGCTTCTTCTTCCTGCAAGCATCAGCAATAACTGCCAGACAGTCTGTTTCTTAGCATGCCATTCTTCAACACTCCCACAGGGCACAGATGGGGTGGAGCTTATCTTCGTGCTCTTTTTCAGGCACGCCCTTCTTTCCCGAGCTCAGCAGTTTTAATGGCGACGTCAGTTTTTCCACACAAGTGAAGCACAGTCTATTAAATACAGTTCTTTAAGGCACATGTCACCATGTTAACGGGTCTTGTTCAGATCCTGTTCGTGATGCCAGAAAGGTGACTCGCCCACCCCAGGGCCTTAGGTGACTCGGTGTCGGGCCGGAATAATCCGGGGTAGTCAGCGGTAGCGGGGCCTGATTCCATGACCCTGGCGGAGTCAATACAATGTGGCTGGCGGTATGGGGGAGATGATAATAATGTTTATTTAAGATTCGTGATGCCACCTGTGGTAATTGCAGCTATGGAGCCGCCGCCGTTGCTGGAAGGGACCTCCGGGGCTGATGTTATGGCAGCTGAGGTGTTTCTTGCTCTCCACAGGTAGAGCGGATACCCCGGGGCAACCTTTGGGTACTTGGTAAAGTCTATGATGTTTGTTAACGAGGTGCAGGATAAACCCAGGATAAACCAGACGACACAGGGCTTGCAGTCAAGATGTTTTACTCACTGTTCAGTCACTGCAGTAGACCGGTTACCCACGGAATGCCAGGATCCGCTGTCAGGATAGGTCAAGGGTCAGTCCCGGTGTACCCCTCTTGTGTGTGTCCTTTTCTGACTGACTTCCTAGCCTTCAACTGTTTTAGCTGGTCTTGGCCTCCACCACAGGGCTTGTACAAAGAGGAATTGTCTTTCTTCCCTCTGTCTAGGGACCGTCCCTGAATACAGCCAGATCCCTCCACCCAATGTTGTCAGTGGAACAGTTCACGGGACAATTTGCCCTTCCGTGGCCCTGGAATCCTTTCTTTCTTTGGGTGTCACCTGGGCCTAACTAGACCCCAGGATCTCAACCAGGAACCTCCTTCCGTCTCTGTCCTTTCTCTCTCTGCTGTTGTGGCGCCCTGTCTGTCGTCACAGATAACACTCAAACACCCCCACCCCCATCAGACAGGGACACCAGCCAAACAAAAGCCCTTGTTGCCTCCCTCCAGTGTCTGATGTCCACACCAGGTGGGGCAGAGCCAAGCGGTTGGCCCCACCCCACCGAGGAGTTCACAGGCCTGGAAGCGGGAAAAGTGTCAGAGTTTGGAGTTTGAAGTGAGAGCAGTGAGCACTTGGGTGTCTGGGTTTGTGGCCCAGACACTGACAGCAAGGTTGGCAGACGGTGGTGGCCGTCTGCAGGAGTGGTGAAGCAACGCGGAACCGTAGGACCGGGGGTCGGGCGTTGGCCCGCCGGTACCAACCGGGGAGCAGAGTGAAGCCAGCACACACAGGCAGGGCCATCGGACCCCGACCAGACTTGGAGCCGCCGACAATAGTCAAATCCGATTGTGACCGGAACCCCTAACAACCAAAGACCCGATAGAAGGCAACCGCCCACACCGTGAGGATATACAGCTACCGCCTAAGGCTAGAGATCCAAGGGTCAGCGCCTGCGGGCAAACGGGCTCCTCCGGCATCCATCCACCGGGGAGCGGACTACCGTTGGGGATCCATAGTAGTCAACTGAGTACATCAAGGTGCAGGGAAAGACAGCCGCCATCACCTGTCCTGGGAGAGACACTGCAGCCGGCTGCGGGACCCGTCCATCCAGCCGTTTAGTTTAGCAGAGATTCTGTCATTGACTGCCTGAGTGAGTACACCAGTGCCATCCGGCACCGCGCTGCGCTGCCCCTGCAATCCTGCACCCCAGCCATCCTGCCTCCCCGTCACATCACCGGGCCCCGGGACCACCGACCCCTACCCACGGAGGGGGAAAACATCCCAGCTGCTCCCTACCATCGCTCCCGGGATCCCCGTCGCCAGCAGCGGTGGTGCCCATCTTCACCACAACCCGTGGGTGGCGTCACGGACTAAATCCCCCAAACCAACCACCCCTTTCACTCACGGGCGAGGAGCACCGCTCGAGTCCCCGGATCCGGCCCACCGCTCGAGCCACCGAGCAGCCGCAGCAGCGCCGGACCCGAGCGTTGGCGAGCGACCAGCAGCGGCGGCGTCCTCCCCGCCCGCGACACAGTCCTCTCCTGACAGCCCACCTCCTTGCTCCTCTACTCCTTCTGACAGACTGCCTGACAGACTGACTAAACTTGAACTTCCTAGTTCCCTTTGTCTACTCTCTCTTTCTGACTCCTCCCACACACCCACTGACTAGGCCCCACCCACACCATTGGGACCAGTGATGGGACTTACGGCCCCATGAGCTAAACAGCTATGGGGGTTGCTGCCACTATCCCTGACCCGGTGTATGCCTACCAATTGGTGTGTGTAAGTTTTGTCTGTACACCGGCAGTTGACCCCATTCTTACCCGGGATGAGATACCACACCTCTGGCTGAGGTGCAATATCTCCTGTGGCGACGGAAGCCTCAGGGGCGCCACACCTACGTCAGCAGTTGCAGGGAGAGGCGGTGCTGTGCATACGCCTGCGTCAGTTGCATGGAGGGGCGGTGCTGCATGCGCCTGCGTCAGTTGCAGGGAGGGGCGGCGCTGCATGCGCCTGCATCAGTTGCAGAGAGACACGGCGCTGCATGTGCCTGCGTCAGTTGCAGGGAGGGGCGGCGTTGCGTGCGCCTACATCAGTTGCAGGGAGAGGCGGCGCTGTGTGCGCCTACGTCAGTTGCAGGGAGAGGCGGCGCTGTGTGCGCCTACATCACTTTCAAGGAGAGGCCGCGCTGCATGTGCCCTTACATCAGCTGCATGGAGAGGCGGCGCTGCGTGTGCTCCTACATCAGTTGCGGGGAGAGGCGGCGTTGAGTGTGCCCCTACATCAGTTGCATGGAGAGGCGGCGCAGTGTGTGCTCCTACATCAGCTGCCTGGAGAGGCGGCGCTGCGTGTGCTCCTACATCAGTTGCGGGGAGAGGCGGCGCTGCGTGTGCTCCTACTTCAGTTGCGGGGAGACGCGGCGCTGCGTGTGCTCCTACTTCAGTTGCGGAGAGAGGTGGTGCTGCGTGTACCCCTATATCAGTTGCAGGGAGAGGCGGCGCCTTGTTTTGATTGGCCGGCATCAGAGAAGAAAAAGCAAACATCCACATTGAAGATCTGTGGAATATGGCCACTTAGTTGAAGAGACTATTTGCACCTCTATTTCCAGAACTTTGGAAAAGAGGGGCACAGAAGAAAAAGAAAAACTGTTCCAGAAGCAGTAAAGTGGCAACAATTGGAAGAGATACTCAGCTTAAAACAAAAAAAAAAATCAGTGCAAAGCCCCTTTAAATTGCCAAAATTATATTTTTTAAACTTAAGAAATAATGTAACTGACTTTCTACATCTTGTGTTTATCAGATCCCTCTACATGGCCAGAGCATTTCGAATCTTGTGGGGGAAATTCTCAGTCGCCCATTAATATTGTCACCTCGCAAGTCCAAGTAAATCCGAATTTGGGACCTATTCAAATCTCCAGTTCTTCGTTTCCGTCCTCATTTGTTATAACCAACACTGGGCACACAGGTAACGTTGTCATTCCATGTTTTGTATAAAAATATGACCTAGGCTGGTTCACAAATGTTTCATGGTCCATACTTGGACCTGCTGTGGCTCAATTAACCCAAACTCAACAGCCTCATATATACATGTATGTTCATTTGAACATGAAACATAGATGTGTGTAGAGGCGTAACAGTCGCGGTCGCAGTGATCGCGACGGGGCCTGGAGTACAGGGGGCCAACCGGTCACAGCGCCTGTTTCAGCTGACTGTACGTCTGTGGTTGTGCATCCAGCTAAAATACATTGTAGCACAGAGACTCGTTGGGTCCCTGCACTACGATGTGCCGGCGAGGCTGTTAATATTCACTGCTTCCCAAACCCATAATCCAGGGTGTGGGGAGCAGAGAATATGCCGGCAGCTGACCACGCTGTAAGTGGACGCACAGTGACGTCATACGTTGCGCCGCTTAAACGCTGGTCAGTTGCGTCAAGCCATCATTGGAGAAGGACATCAAGGGAATGGGGGGAAGGTAAGTATAATCATATCTTTTTGTTTTTTTTTTACTGTGTGCAGCCCCAGGGGTATCATATATATGTCAGGATAGGGGCATAAACCAGGCTAGGGCCATTATGGGGACATATACCAGGATGTGAATATATAGCAGGATGGGCCATGATGGGGACATATGTACCAGGATAAAGTCATAATGGGGTCATACATCATTATGTGGCCATGATATGAACACATATACCAGGATGAGGCCATATATACCAGGATGGGGCCATATATACTAGGATGGGCCATGATGGGGACATATATACCAGGGTAAAACTATAATGGGGTCATACACCATTATGTGGCCATGATATGAACATATATACCAGGATGAGGCCATATATACCAGGATGGGCCATGGTGGGGACATATATACCAGGATGGGGCTATATATATATATCAGGATATAGCCATGATGAGGTCCTACACCAGAATGCGGGACATATTTACCAGGAAGTGGCCCAGAATAGGGAACATTAGTACACAATGGGGGTCAGTACTACACATGGGGGGGGGGGGCAACTCGTATGTCTTTTATAGGATTTAGAAGCCCCATACATCTGACCAACATGTAAGGGGGTCCAGGCTCAAACTTTGCACCAGGGCCCATCGGACTCTAGTTACGCCACTGGAAACCTGCAGCATTTTTACTGTCATTTTTGAAAATTGTGGCACAATGGTGTGAATGCTGCCTTAGCTTCCATACACTTACAGATAAGTAATGTGGATCCAAGAGGAGTGATACATTTTGATCAGATCATAGTAGGGTGTAGGTCCTACTAATCGAGGAGCCTGGAAATATAATTATTAATGGTTATCTAGATTCATTTTAATATAACTGTTGCTATACCTTTCTAAATTCACATATTTGCAAAATTAAAGGGAAACTGTCAGCAGGTTTTTGTCATGCAATCTGAGAGCAGCATGATGTAAGGGCAGAGACCCTGATTCCACTGATGTATCACTTACTGGACTGCTTGGTGTAGTTTTCATAAAATTCCTGTTTTCTCTACTGTAGATGCAGCAGTGACCAAATGCTGAGCTGTGTATAACCCCGCCCACCCCATTTGATTGGCAGCTTGCTCACATTGTACACATTAAGCTGCCAATTGGTGGTGGGAGCGGGGCTACACATTAGCTGGACTGCCTGGCACAGGACACCTAGTCCTTTTTTTGATAAACTCCTGCTGATAAAACACTGATTGTATTGAAACTACAGCAAGCTGCCGAACAAGTGACACATCCCTGGAATCAGGCTCTCAGCCCCTACATTAAACCTATCTGATGAAATAGCAAAAACCTGCTGGCATACTTCTTTTAAAGGGGTTCTCCAGTACCATGCATGTTAATATTAATGGGCGCATGATAATGTAATAAAACAAACTATTACTTACCCTCCTTATTGACACCGTCCCGCTACACTGCGCCACGCTGGTGTCCTTCCATCACCATACATTGGGGGGTGTCACTAAAATAATGCAATCATCGTCTGCAGCTTTTATATTTTGTCCAAATTGGCTTTTTTTACTCGAAAGGAATGTAAACGCTGCAGCCGATCAAGGACCGGAGTGTGGAGGGATGGAGCCAGTCTGGAAGGTGAATAAATATAGCTTTATGTATGCATGAGCTTTGAGATATATATATATATATATATATATATATATATATATATATATATATATATATATATATATATATATATATATATATATATATATATATATATAAAAGGATGGTTTTTTTTTATCTTAATAGGCACTGAGTAGTGAAAACAAAAAAAAAAAAAATATTATATATATATATATATATATATATATATATGTATATATACACACACACACATATATATATATATATATATATTTTTTTTTTTTTTGTTTTAACTACCCTCTGCCTATTAAGATAAAAAAAACAGTTTTATATATATATATATATATATATATATATTTATTTTTTTTTTTAACTACCCTGTGCCTATAAAGATAAAAAAACCTAATAATATATTTTATTTTTTTTTTATCTTAATAGGCACAGGGTAGTTAAAAAATAAAATAAATTTTTATATATATATATATATATATATATATATATATGTATATATATATATATATATATATAAACATTTATATATTTTTTTAATTTTTTTGTAACTACCCTGTGCCTATTACGATCAACCTGTGTAGTATTGGGGAATGTCTTTCAATTCTGATTGTGCTTTTCTCCCCTATAGTTGAGGTGGTCTTGAGTTCACAGCATGTTCTGAGCGGTGCTGGACTTGAAGATGACTATCTGCTGGCCGCATTTCACCTTCATTTTGGCAGCTCGCCATTTGCTGGTGTAGGGTCCGAGCATGTCATCAATGGACAAGCCTACCCGCTAGAGGTAAGTGATTCTACAGAGGATAATATATGGCTTATTATATTTCTTGAGTTAATATTTTCTATATCTCAAACACAATCTATCTATAGTATACCCTTATAAATGCCTCTATGCAAATCTTAAAGGGAATCTGTCAGCAGGTTTTTGCTATGTAATGTGAGAAAACCATAAAGTAAGGGCAGAGACCCCGATTCCAGTGATGTGTCACTTAGTTTACTGGGCGCAGCAGTTGAGAGAGAATCAGTTTTCTCTGCAGCAGAGCTTAGAATGCTGAGCCCTGTATAACCCCGCCCACATCACTAATTGGCCGCTCTGACAATGTACAATGTACACAAAGCTGCCAAGCAGTGGTAGGGGCTTGGTTGGACCAGGAAGCACATGACACCTATAGTGATAATCTCTTGCTGATAAAACACTGATTGTAGTCAAACCGGAAAGCACAGCCTAATAACCTAATACACCATTAGAATCAGGGTCTCTGTCCCTACATCATGCTGCTCTCATTATACACAAAATATGAGCACCTCAAGAGAGTTAACCCACTCTACAAGTGTAGATAGGAAACTGCAGATCATCAGAAATAAAAGGGTGAAAGAACTCCCAAATACATAGTAAACCTATAATGAAATGGAGTCACATGATCACCAAGATTTTACCAAAAAAATATATAAATCTTAATTAAATACACAGATGGAATAGATAACATACACAATTAAAAGTGCTTAGTGCAGGACAAGAGAAAATGATGGAGTGCCAATGCTGAGAACACATGCAAGGAGGGTTTAGACTATTGTACAGGCATCGGTAGTAAAATACACATATTGAAAGCAGGAAACGCAAGCTTGTCAGGATTAACTAACGTACCATATACCAGTGCCAATTTAACACTCACCATAGAGTCCCTCGCCCGCAATAAGCACCATCGCAACCCCAACGCACGTTTCGCATGGGCTTCCTCGGGGGCTTACTGCTCTCAGACTACATAACAAAAACCTGCTTATAGATTCTTTTTTAACTTTTTGCTGTACAACACACATAAACGATGTTGAACAAAGTAGAATTTAGATTTTGCAATTTCCAGTTTCCGTTACGTTTTCTTCCTGAACATTATATAATACCTATTTCGTGCCGCACTGTTGCTGTCCCTGTATATGTAATTTTTTTTTTCTTTTTTAGATTCATTTTGTCTTTTATAATACAAAATATGATAACTTATCGGATGCAAGAGAACAACCAGATGGCCTGGCTGTGGTCGGAGTACATTTTGAAGTAAGGACTACTTAATCTTATTCACATATCTAATATATAAAGCTGTATGTGTGTGTGTGTGTGTGTGTGTGTGTGTGTGTGTGTGTGTGTGTGTGTGTGTGTGTGTGTGTGTGTGTGTGTCTGCTAAAGGAATCTGCACGTCGCATTTACAATCATGAAATTTTGCACAGATGCCCCATATGACTCAGGGAATGTCATAGACTATGTTTTGACGAGGAAATTTAACACCACACTTTGCAGTTACTCTTCAGAAAACCTGCCTCCATTAAAGTTAATGTTGCTGGGAACTACAGGTCATTTATGTTTAATCTCTTTTTTATTGAAAAATTAAGGTTGGTTACAATAAGCAGGGCTGCAGACCAAGGCAAACCCCCAAATAGAGACAAATAAAAAAAAAAAAAACAAGAATGCAATGAAACATGAAAGGCTTTGCATGGTTGCAGCCATATACAGTTTGTTACAATAAAGAACATTTAAGAACATTTATATCATTCTGTCTTGAACCATTATAAAAGTATAAAATCAATAAACTATACCATAAACAGCAAAGATTTACCATTCATACCATAGAGGCACATAATGGTCAGTCGAAGGAAAAGAAATAAAGAGAGAAAGAAAGAGGGAAGTAGACAAAGTGAATGATGACGGGGAACAGGATCATGGGGAAGGGCAAGAAAGGGCCGGGAATAACTAGCAGGAAAAATCTAGGTAGAGTCTCAACTCGCCCCAAAGAGGGACCTGAAGTCCGGAGAATCCAATACAGGTCATTTATATAAGCTGTGATTGGTTCCTATAGGAACAAAGGACATTCTTGGTATAAGAAGCTTATGTGTGAGGTAATATGATTTCTGTGGGGAGACTGATATAGATAGACAGAGAGACAGATGGGAAAGAGACAGACAGATGGGAAAGAGAGAGACAGACTGGCAAAGAGACAGACGGGCAAAGAGAAAGACGGGCAAAAAGACCGACCTGGAAAGAGACCGACCTGGAAAGAGACAAACGTGAGACGAGACAGACAAGGAAAGAGACAAACAGAGACATGCAACAGGGAAAGAGACAGACAGCAAAAGAGACACACAGCGAGACAGGGAAAAACACAGGGAAAGAGACAGATGGGATAAGAGACAGACGGGGAAAGAGACAGACGGGGAAAGAGACAGACGGGGAAAGAGACAGACGGGGAAAGAGACAGACGGGGAAAGAGACAGAAGGGGACAGAGACAGAAGGGGAAAGAGACAGACTGGGAAAGAGATGAGGAAAGAGACTGACAAACAGACAGACACAGAGATAGAGAGAGACAGAGACACAGACACACAGAGATAGAATGAGACAGACAGAATGATACCGAGACAGACAGAGAGATAGAGACAAACAGACATGGATAGAGACAGACAGAGAGACAGTTACTATCCTGGGCAACGCCGGGTACTATAGCTAGTTTAATATAAGAGAAAGAAATAACAAATTAATTACAAAATGGCAAATGTTATTTTAAAGTGGATTTATGCCCTCGAAGGTTCTCCGGAAATGAAGTGGAGTGAAGCTGCTAGGAGACAAATTGGCTCTCAACTTTCTGAACAAAAAGGGTCTCCGCAGTTGGACCATCTCAATCGGAGATTAATGGCAGATGTTATCAATATACCATAACTCCTGTGCTGAAACGGCCCATTTAAATCGGCTTTCCCAAAATTGAGAGTTATCCCTTATTCTTAGGAAAGTGTATAAGTTACTGATTGCTGGGAGTCTGACCGCTGAAATCCTCTGATCTCCCGACCTGGGCTCTTGAATGGAGTAAACCTTCACCTTCACTCCATTTCATTGTCGGAGACTGCTGGAAAAAGCTTCAAACGTTGGGGTCCTAGCGTTTGGACCCACAAAACATCAGCCATTGTGGGAATACCTCTTTAAGTAAAATTGTATTTCAGTAATGGGTTTCAGTTCACCCCTTTAAAGATTTTGAATGACAAATGTGTTTTATCACCATTTTCATTCTCAAATTAATATTTCAGATTGGTTACGAAAATTATGTTCTTAACGGTTTAATCAGTGCTCTTCCTGAAGTTGCCCACAAAGGTAAGTTAAATTTAATTTACCAATAAGTTTGTTGTCAAACAGTTTAAAGGGGCTGTCAAATTAAAATTGGGGAGCTTTTTTACCTGTTAGAAGATGGTGCAGCAGGTTGGACGCCCAACTTCCACTCCCAACTTCCACTTCCTGGAGCTGCTAGAAAGTGTTGGGTGCAAAGCTCTGCAGTTGCATAGAGAATGAATGGAGCTTAGGTTGCACATGTGCACTGCAAGAATGAAGCGGCAGGGATGAAAGTTCCCTATTCTGCAGATAGGTGCGGGTCCCAGAGGTAAAACTCCACCAATCAAAAAGTTATTGTAGCGCCCCTGAACCCATCAGGGCACTACAAGGTACTGCATCCTGTCAAAGATGCAGGGCCTACCCCCAGGGACCTGGAAGACCATGGTTGGTAACATCAAAACACATAAACATCCCAAGTTTCCCTCTCCCAATTAGTGGTGACTGACTAGTTTGGGACCCAATGGATGGCCACCCAGGGGTGGAGCCGATCCAGTCCACTAGACAACAACCAGGTGGGAGGGGATAATAGTAAGACAGTAGAGAGTCTGTAGGGACAGTTGAAGGAGACGGACGTGTCTTCAGATGGGGTCATGTAGCAGTGACCTAGATGGTGAAGGAGAGTGGTTGCCAGGGAGGGTATGACGAGGTACCCCTGGAATCATAGCACCGACGGGGCACAGGGCCCTAGGTCAGGCGAACGCTTCAGGCTGCCTGACAAATACCTGCACAGTGAGGGGACCATCCAGGACCTCACTGACCCAAGAATCCGGGGGCACCAGTAGTAACGAGAGAGCCAGGGACCGGAACAGACCACCGACCCTACAGGGTTCACATTGCCCGCTGCACAGACTAGAGACTGAATGATAAACCCCAGATGCTCCAGGGCACGGGGTTCCTCCAACCAGGGAGAGGTGCAGGGGAAAGAAGCCACCAGGTTACCACACCGGTACTGGAACTAAAGGGACCAGGGGTCGAAACCAGCCGTCCTCAGTGGAGCAGCATTACCACCACTGTGAGTAAACACCAGTTACACTGCATTCCCATTGTGTGGTCTCCCTTCTTTTCATGCCGAACACCATCATCAACCCCCTGGGGTCCCAGCCTTACTTGTGGAGGGCCCAACATCCAAGCTGCCATCACCATCACCACCAGCCCCAGTGGCAATAGACTATGCAGTGGCGGTTCCATAACCGCAACTCGCAAGTGGCATCACGACATAAACTCTATGATCTCCCATGTATATAACCCCTTTTCAAGCGACCCCCAGGGTCACAGAATCGGGCATCGGCCATTACACACCTGTGACACAGCATTTCTGTACATACATGGCCTGGGATCGAGTACCCCATAGCCCTGGGTGGCTCATTTATACCCATTAGAGGACAGTGCAGCAGGTTGGACGCCCAACTTCCACTCCATTCCTGGAGCTCCTAGAAAGCTCTGCAGATGGATAGAGAATGAATGCAGCACAGGTTGCACATGTGCACTGCAAGAATGAAGCGTCAGGGATGAAAGTTCCCTATTTTGCTGATAAATGCGGGTCCCAGTGTTTGAACCCCACTAATCATCAAGTTATCACCTATTCTGCAGATAGAACTTGTTTTAACTGGCCTATCCCTCTTAATTTTTAAGCAATAGGAACTCAGATAAAGCATTGTTTCTGGATCTGGAATATTCTGTTCCAAATAGTTTCACCCAATTTAAAAGCATTCCCATGAAGGCAATCCCCCATATTACAGCATATAGGCAACATAGGGTGACTAGGGAGAAGAGGGTCTTCCAAGGAGGCCAGACTCTTTAATATTGTATGGAAAACTGCTCTATTTTTATATTTATCCCAATCTTGTGGATACGACAGTTTTTATATTACATACAGTCAGGGCCAGAAATATTTGGACAGTGACACAAGTTTTGTTATTTTAGCTGTTTACAAAAACATGTTCAGAAATACAATTATATATATAATATGGGCTGAAAGTGCACACTCCCAGCTGCAATATGAGAGTTTTCACATCCAAATCGGAGAAAGGGTTTAGGAATCATAGCTCTGTAATGCATAGCCTCCTCTTTTTCAAGGGACCAAAAGTAATTGGACAAGGGACTCTAAGGGCTGCAATTAACTCTGAAGGCGTCTCCCTCGTTAACCTGTAATCAATGAAGTAGTTAAAAGGTCTGGGGTTGATTACAGGTGTGTGGTTTTGCATTTGGAAGCTGTTGCTGTGACCAGACAACATGCGGTCTAAGGAACTCTCAATTGAGGTGAAGCAGAACATCCTGAGGCTGAAAAAAAAGAAAAAATCCATCAGAGAGATAGCAGACATGCTTGGAGTAGCAAAATCAACAGTCGGGTACATTCTGAGAAAAAAGGAATTGACTGGTGAGCTTGGGAACTCAAAAAGGCCTGGGCGTCCACGGATGACAACAGTGGTGGATGATCGCCGCATACTTTCTTTGGTGAAGAAGAACCCGTTCATAACATCAACTGAAGTCCAGAACACTCTCAGTGATGTAGGTTTATCTGTCTCTAAGTCAACAGTAAAGAGAAGACTCCATGAAAGTAAATACAAAGGGTTCACATCTAGATGCAAACCATTCATCAATTCCAAAAATAGACAGGCCAGAGTTAAATTTGCTGAAAAACACCTCATGAAGCCAGCTCAGTTCTGGAAAAGTATTCTAAGGACAGATGAGACAAAGATCAACCTGTACCAGAATGATGGGAAGAAAAAAGTTTGGAGAAGAAAGGGAACGGCACATGATCCAAGGCACACCACATCCTCTGTAAAACATGGTGGAGGCAACGTGATGGCATGGGCATGCATGGCTTTCAATGGCACTAGGTCACTTGTGTTTATTGATGACATAACAGCAGACAAGAGTAGCCGGATGAATTCTGAAGTGTACCGGGATATACTTTTAGTCCAGATTCAGCCAAATGCCGCAAAGTTGATCGGACGGCGCTTCATAGTACAGATGGACAATGACCCTAAGCATACAGCCAAAGCTACCCAAGAGTTCATGAGTGCAAAAAAGTGGAACATTATGTAATGGCCAAGTCAATCACCAGATCTTAACCCAATTGAGCATGCATTTCACTTGCTCAAATCCAGACTTAAGACGGAAAGACTCACAAACAAGCAAGACCTGAAGGCTGCGGCTGTAAAGGCCTGGCAAAGCATTAAGAAGGAGGAAACCCAGCGTTTGGTGATGTCCATGGGTTCCAGACTTAAGGCAGTGATTGCCTCCAAAGGATTCGCAACAAAATATTGAAAATAAAAATATTTTGTTTGGGTTTGGTTTATTTGTCCAATTACTTTTGACCTCCTAAAATGTGGAGTGTTTGTAAAGAAATGTGTACAATTCCTACAATTTCTATCAGATATTTTTGTTCAAACCTTCAAATTAAACGTTACAATCTGCACTTGAATTCTGTTGTAGAGGTTTCATTTCAAATCCAATGTGGTGGCATGCAGAGCCCAACTCGCGAAAATTGTGTCACTGTCCAAATATTTCTGGACCTAACTGTAGATGCCTGAGAAGTTGCTCTGGCATACAATATACGAGGGGTTGCTGATAAGTCTTTGGCTTTACCCAGAAAGAAACGAGATAGGATGATGAAACTCTACATTTATTCCACATACTCTCCACTGATGTCAGCACACTTCTTACATCGGTATTCCAAGTTCTGTAAGCCTAGTAAAAAGAAGGATTTAGTTTGTGCCTCAAACCAGGCATCCGTAGCAGCCATGGCATCAGAAATGGTGTGAAATTTGGTACCCTTGAGGTGTTTCTTCAGGTTTGGAAACAGATGATAGTCGGAGGGAGCTAGATCTGGTGAATAAGGTGGGTGGTTAAACAGCTGGAAGCCCAGCTCTGCCAGTTTTGCCGTGGTTGCTTGTGCAGGAACAAGATTCCTTTGGACAGCGTGCCGCGCCTTTTGGCCTTTCAGAGCTGCCTTCAATTAGGCCAGAAGTTTAATGTAATACCTTCCATTGATGGTGGAACCCTCTTGAAGGTAGTCCACTAGCAGCACGCCCTCCTTATCCCAGAGCACAGACACCATCCCCTTAGTGGCTGATTTTTTTAACTCTGAGCTTCTTTGGACGAGGAGAACCACTGTGCCTACACTCGTTTGACTGATTCTTGTTTTCGGGGTCATACAAATAAATCCAGGTCTCATCCATAGTGACCGATCGATCCAGGAAGTTCTTATCAGTCCGGAAACACTGACAAATGGACCGGGAAGTTTTCACTCGCTGCTTCTCTGATCTGTTGTCAAACATTTGGGGACCCACTTTGCAGATCGCTTCCTCATGTCCAAATGTTCATGGATAATGACACAAACACGTTCACGGGAAATCCCCATGATGTCTGCTATTGCTTTAGCTGAAATTCGTGGATTCTACAGTATGAGGTTGTGCACAGCATCGACGATCTCCGGAACAACCACCACTCTCGGGCATCCAGGACGTTCCTCATCATTGGTGCTTAAGTGGCCCATTTTAAATTTGGCAACCCAGTTCTTAACTGTGAATATGAAGGGCATTGATCCCCCAATGTTTGCGACATATCACCATGAATATCCTTTGTGGATTTTCCTTGCAGAAACAAGAATTTTATCGCTCCTCTGCTCTCAGTTGCTGTGAATATCGCATTAGACTCCGCCATTTTGTTTTCCCGCGTGCGTAGAACACTATTGCCATAAGCAACAAACACAAAATTTTGAAAACATATATTAGACACATAAGGCTTTCATGTGAAGTAACATTTGTTACCATAGAAACAAAAAAAGATCACAAAGCCAAAGACTTATCAGCAGCCCCGTGTATAATGCCACATGCAGATCACCCTCATAGCTCATAGGACTGGGGTTTGTCAGTGATGGGAAAAGTGAGAAGAGTGTGAGACATTTAGTATGTATGCACATTAAAAATTAATGGCTTTTGGGGGATTTTATCACAAAAAATTCCCCTAAGCGTTTCCCAAAACCTCCCTCTGAATATGAGCGTTATGGAGCAGGAGGACTTGAGCAGATTGATTTATATAGTGTAGAGGAAAAAGATTCAATATCAATTGAATATTATTCACTTTCATCTCTTAGTGGCAATCCGCCAGCAGGTTTTTGCTATGTAAGCTTAAGACAGCATGCTGCAAGGGTTAACACAGAGAATTCAGGGATGCCTGTCTTGTCAATGTCCGAACTGTTTTCTTTTTTTTTTTCTTTGTTTGTTTGTTTTTTAAGCAGCAGGACTTATCATTGCTTGGACCACAATGTCACGTTGTCACAAGGAAATTTTTGCAGGCATCACCGACTGTCGTGGTGGTGTCAGGATCTGTGGAGACTACAGATTTTGGCACTCTGCCTGATAGGCTTAGGCAGGCTAGCAAGAGTTAATCTCTGTTGGGCTGTTTGTTAGTCTCTTTGATCACATGTTGTGGGGGAGCCAATCAAGTTCGCTCCTCTCCTATATATGCTGGCTGGAGTATTCCATTAATGCCAGCTATAGTTTATCTATACTAGTGTAGTATTGTGATTCAGACTCACTAGTGTTTTTTGTGCATTATTGCTATGACCGGTTGTGGTGTTAGCCCTTTGTCCTTTTGTTGATGCCTTCCTTCTCTTACTTTTCTTCTTAATCTCTTACTGTTTTGTTCCTGTGAGTTTGCAATGTGCCTGAGTTTTGGTTTTCCTTTGTCTGCCTTAATCTGTTACTTCTTCCCTCCCCTCCCTCTCAGGTATCTCCACCATTAGGGGTAACCCTGACGTTATGGATAACCTTACGGTCCCCTAACGTGACGCACAGTATAGGAGCCCCCTGGCCCTCGCTGTCCTGCAGTCACATTGTGACATGTTCCCACTTGTAATTGACACCTCACTGCCAATGTACAATGTCTATTGAGAGCCTGGTGTGGGCGGGGACAGCTCTCTCAGCTCTGCTACATGGCTAAATTTAAAAATTCTGATTGTGGCAGAATGGCTGCATCAAGTAATCTAAGTGATACATCATTGGATTCAGGATCTCTTTGCCCACATCATGCTGCTCTTAGATGAGATACCAAAAACCTGCTGACAAATTCCCTTTTAACTTTCTACATGTAGGAGTCCAGATAACTGTCAATCATTAAGTAAGACCACGCACTGGACTCCTGAACATAGAAAGTCAGGGATCTAAACTAAAGAAATACATGTTATATAGTTTTTTGAAAAAAAAAATAATAATATCTAGCTGCTCA
Source organism: Anomaloglossus baeobatrachus (assembly GCF_048569485.1). Taxonomy (NCBI): domain Eukaryota; kingdom Metazoa; phylum Chordata; class Amphibia; order Anura; family Aromobatidae; genus Anomaloglossus; species Anomaloglossus baeobatrachus. The sequence goes on from NC_134361.1 coordinate 191,618,961, forward strand.
GCTCCTCCTGCTCTATAACATGCTGCCTGTATACAAGAATGCATATACAGCGTGATAAGTTCCTTAAGAATCCTATTCTCGTAATTATATAATTGCTTTGAATTTTCTTCTTTTCTAGGACAGTCGACCACATTAGCCATCGATTTAAGGGAAATGATACCTCGCAGTGTGGTGAGCTATTATAAGTACCAGGGGTCCCTCACCACCCCTCCATGTTCGGAGAATGTCTCCTGGCATGTAATCCGCACCCCGGCACAGCTCAGCCAGGCTCAGGTAAAGTTGCACGTACCACTAGATTATCTATCTCTTCAAATGTTATTGTATGAAATGATTGCCACTGACATCAATGCTTTTGTGTAATATACAGACATGCCAAGTCGTCAAGGTATGGTAGTCCTTGCTAATACAGTGCCTTACGAAAGTATTCGGCCCCATTGAATTTTTCAACCTTTTCCCACATTTCAGGCTTCAAACATAACGATAAAAAAATGTTAATGTTATGGTGAAGAATCAACAAGTGGGACACAATTGTGAAGTTGGACAAAATGTATTGCTTATTTTAAATTTTTGTAAAAAATAAATAACTGAAAATTGGGGTGTGCAATATTATTCATCCCCTTTACTTTCAGTGCAGCAAACTCACTCCAGAAGATCATTGAGGATCTCTGAATGATCCAATGTTGTCCTAAATGACTGATGATGATAAATATAAGCCACCTGTGTGTAATCAAGTCTCCGTATAAATGCACCTGCTCTGTGATCGTCTCAGGGTTCTGTTTAAAGCGCAGAGAGCATCATGAAGATCAAGGAACACAACAGGCAGGTCCGTGATACTGTTGTGGAGAAGTTTTTTTTTTTTTTTTTTTTTTTTTAAACTCGTTTTATTGAAGGTTAAGTAAGACATTACATTATAGGATGAGTCAGCAATTTGTACTTTACAAGAATACACGTATACTGTTTGATAAGCAGGGTAGTAAAGCAGCAACAATTAAATAAACAACTATTACTTTCAATCTGGCCTTAGCACATTAATCATTGCAGAGGTGTCAGTTCGCGAAACATCCATTCTGAGGCAAAAAGCCCATGCCAATAAGAGAAGCGCAACCCAGATTACAGAGATCTCGTTATATCTCCAATACAGTATATCATAAATCACGTATTTCTCCTTTGCACCCATCGAAGCATCATTAGTTATTATCACGCTAGTACCGACTGTAGGCTATCAGCTAGGGAGCCGGGTGATCCTCCGGTCAAGGGCGAACCCATCCATCTACCCCATATTTTGTCGAATTTATTTAAAGAACCTCTTATCTTATAAACATAGTGTTCTGACGGAATTATAGCATTTACCAATGCAATCCATGAGGCTCTAGTTGGAGGGTGAATGCTCATCCAGTTTAGTATAATGCCCTTCCGGGCCAAAAATAATACCTTTTTTATTAGAAAATTTTCATTTTGGGACCAGGAGCGTACATCCACCACCCCAAATAGACACAGGATTGGGCACATAGCAACCGGTTTTTGAAGTATGGCGGAAAGAGTCGTTACAACCTCACTCCAATAGGAGAGAATGACCCGGCAATCCCATATCATGTGCCAGAAATCAGCACCGTCTATCCCGCATCTCGGACAACCCACCCCCACCAACTTATTCGCCTTTTTCATCTTGTTCAGTCTCTGAGGAGTAATATAACTTTGGTGTATGATGTATAACTGAATCAGTCTGTTATTGACTGCAGGAGAGACCAGCGTGTGGGATTCGACAATGTCGTCCCACACTACATCATCAATTTCAGGGATCCTGACACTCCACCTCTCCCGGACAGAAAGAGGACTGTTCATGGCCTTGGCCCGGATAAGGGAGGAGTACAATTTGGAAATAAGGCCTCCAGGGCCCTGTGATCTGATAATTCCAATGACTGGAAAGGAAGAGAATCTAATCCCACGACCAGAGAACTGAGCCCGAAAGGTGTGCCTAATCTGGAGATACTGAAACCCATGAGATTCCGGCAAATCGAATTCTGCAGGCAGTTGTGCAAAGGGGCGGAGTTCACCATCCCGGACCAGTGATCCCAGGGAGACTATTCCTCGATTCCTCCATTCGCCAAACCCCGGCAGTCCACAAAAGTGTGGAAGGTCCAGGTTATCCCATAAGGGTATCTCAGTTGGCACATCATGAAAACCGAAAATGGCTTTAGCCTCTTTCCAGACCCTGGCCCCCAGTTTGTGTATTGGAAGGACCCGACCCTCAGGAGCCCTCTTGTGGTCCGTCAACAATGGCCATAGGAGATCCACACCCGTGAACTCTGCCAGGAGACCCTCCGGAGAACCCCTAACCCCAGGAAGTGTCCATTGTCCCAAATATTTCAATTGTCCGGCCAGATAGTATAAGTACAGATCAGGAAGGGCCATACTGTTGTGGAGAAGTTTAAAGCCGGATTTGGTTGCAAAAAGATTTCCAAAACTTTAAACATCCCAAGAAGCACTGTGCAAACGATCATATTGAAATGGAAGGAGTATCATACCACTGCAAATCTACCAAGACCCGTCCATTCAAACTTTCATCTCAAACAAGGAGAAGACTGATCAGAGATACAACCAAAAGGCCCATGACCACTCTGGATGAACTGCAGAGATCTACAGCTGAGGTGGGAGAGTCTGTCCATAGGACAACAATCAGTCATACACTGCACAAATCTGGCCTTTATGGAAGAGTGGCAAGGAGAAAGCCATTTCTCAAAGATATCCATAAAAAGTGTCATTTAAAGTTTGCTACAAGCCACCTGAGAGACACCAAACATGTGGAAGAAGGTGCTCTGGTCAGATGAAACCAAAATCGAACTTTTTGGGCACAATGCCAAACAATATGTTTGGCGTAAAAGAAACACAGCTCATCACCCTGAACACACCATCCCCACTGTCAAACATGGTGGTGGCAGCATCATGGTTTGGGCCTGCTTTTCTTCAGCAGGGACAGTGAAGATGCTTAAAATTGATGTGAAGATGGATGGAGCCAAATACAGGACCATTCTTGAAGAAAACCTGTTGGAGTCTGAAAAAGACCTGAGACTGGGACGGAGATTTGTCTTCCAACAAGACAATGATCCCAAACATAAAGCAAAATCTACAATGGAATGGTTCACAAATAAACGTATCCAGGTGTTAGAATGGCAAAGTCACAGTCCAGACCTGAACCCAATCGAGAATCTGTGGAAAGAGCTGAAAACTGCTGATCACAAACGCCTCCATCCAACCTCACTCAGCTCCAGCTGTTTACAAAGGAGAAATGGGCGAGAATTTCAGTCTCTCGATGTGCAAAACTGATAGACACATACCCCAAGCGACTGCAGCTGTAATCACAGCAAAAGGTGACGTTACAAAGTATTACGGTAACTTAAAGGGGATGAATAATATTGCACGCACCAATTTTCAGTTTTTTATTTTTTACAAAAATTTAAAATAAGCAATAAATTTTGTTCAGCTTCACAATTGTGTCCCACTTGTTGATTCTTCACCAGAACATTAACATTTTTATCTTTCTGTTTGAAGCCTGAAATGTGGGAAGAGGTTGATACAAGTAAAATATATCTTTGTACCGTGTTAGCCAGTAGAGATAAAAAAATTGTTTAAAAGAACTGAGAGTCCTCAGTGGTTGATACCTTTTAATGGCTAACTGAAAAGATGGTAATAATTGCAAGCTTTCGAGACTACTCAGGTCTCTTCATCAGGCATGGTATAACACAAAATCTGAAGAGTCATATATTTATACACAACAGGACTTAGAATAGTGCAGTAAAAAAAAAACCAAAAAAAAAAAAAACCAAACAGTTATATAAAACAGAACTATCTCTATGGCAGGGGGGCAAACTGTTGTGGCCATAAATTTTGCTGCAGTTCAGTGTGAAAGTTTTATTGTCCTTTGATAAGGGTCTGGTCCAGGGCTGTGACACGCTCGGATGGTCAGAGGAGCACATCTCCTAATTGATGTAAAAAGACATGAATCCATGAGACACATTCATTCCTTCTCTGAATGTGTCAAAGGTCATCATAAGTTTGTACTCCCATAGTCTCCTGTCTCTCTGGGACTTGAAGTTTCCTTTCAATACCAGCAATTTCATGTCCATGATGCTGTGGTCTGAGTTACAAAAATGTTTGGCCACAGGTAGATCCATCCTTTTTTCTCTAATTGTGTGGCGGTGAGAATTCATCCTTGTCCTGAGCTGTTGTCCGGTCAACCCTACATACAGACCCCCAGTTGGACACTTGGTACATATAATTAAGTACACCACATTGGTTGTGATGCAGCTGAAGGTACCTGGGATCTTGTAGTCCTGATGTGATCTGGGAATCTTTATCTTGTCCGTTGTCAATATTAATGGACAGGTCTTACATTTTTTCTGGTTGCAGGGAAATGTTCCTGTTGTTGTTGGAGAGGACAGGGAGCTTCTGACAATGATGCTTCTTAGATTTGGGGGCTGTCTAAAACACAGAAGTGGGGGGCCTGGAAAAATAGATTTTAACCGGGCATCTTTTTGCAGTAATGGTTGTAGTTTCCGTGCAGCTCCTCTAAACACCTCCAGATGTGGATTGTAGGTGACTACAAGAGGGACCCGGTCGTTTTCTTCTTTAGTTTTATAATAACAGAAGAGAACAGAGAACAGAGAACAGAAGAGGTTGAAAAATTCAAGGGGGCCGAATACTTTTGCAAGGCACTGTAGATAGTTGTGTATATCTAGGGATTTCCCTCTTATTTCCATATTGCATTACCGGAAAAGTATTGCCCAAAAGGAACTTCCCCTTTAAATGATACACCTGAGGTATGGTCAATCAGTTCAGTGCATTTTAAATTGGTAAGTAGGCGCACTGAATGGTTAGTGCACACTTGGCATGAACAAAGTAATTTGGTGCATTTGCCAGAAAATGTTCTTGATTCAAACATACTACTAATGGATTTGGTCACTAAAGGTACAATTTATATGATGGCTATGTCCTTTTGAAGGTTCTGTGCTTGGTTTGAACAGTCATATTGTGCTGACAGTTTCTAATTACTGTAATTGATTATTAGCTGCTTGTTTCCCCCCCGCCATCTTTAATATGTGAAGCAAAACGCACCATGATATTAAAGGGAACCAGTCACTAGATTCATGCTTATAGAGAGGGGAAAGCCAGCACTGCCTATGAATGGCATGCAACAAATAAAAAGTGTAAAATTCACAAATTCATTCCTAATGTATAATAACGCAAAATGAGATTTTTAGCAAAAAATTGATCAATCATTTGAGCCACCCCTGCCACGTCACGGCAAATCCCAATAGATTTTATTTGTTGCATGCCATTCATAGGCAGTGCTGGCTCCCCCCTCTCTATAATGACTAGATTCATGCTGCCCGAACCATGAGTAGGATTGGTTAAAGTGGTGTTCCCATCTCTAATAGCCTATCCCTATATTAAGTAGGTGTAATAATGTTTGCAAATACATCCGATTAATGTAGTATAGTTCTCCTGATTAGCTATGTCACTTAACTCATGTGCAGGCCATTACAGTAGCCTTTATCCACTTTATCCATGTTTATGATCACTAGCAACTGTAACTGAGTGGTCACCATGGATATCTAAGCTACTGTAATGCCCTACAAATGAGGTAAGCGACATATAGTTCTCCTGATTGGCTATGTCGCTTACCTCATCTGGAGGGCAGTACAGTAGCCTAGGTATCTATGGTTAAGATCACTAGCAACTGTCACTGAGTGGTCGCCATGGATAACTAAGCTACTGTAATGCCCTATACATGAGGTAAGTGACATATAGGGCTCCTGATTAGCTATGTCACTTACCTCATGTGCAGGGCATTAGAATAGCCTTTATCCATGGTTATGATCACTAGCAACTGTCACTGAGTGGTCGCTGTGGAGACACGGGGCTCAGTGGGTGCTCTCGTCCACTAAAACCCGCCGCCTGTAGAAAGACAGCGTGGCTCAGGGCTCATCCCAACTGAACGCCAGCCTCCTTAACCGTGGGCGTAACACTACTCAGACAACACAGGGTGAGGGAACCACAATAATTAGACTTTATTGGATCCCCAAACAATTAACGGCACATAACACATAACCAGCAAAACACAAATGTAACAGGCAACAGAGTCTCACCCTTCCGCTGGCTCACCAGGGATTTAGAATGTCCATGCCTCAGAGGTTCCAGGGCTGCTTACTCCAATACAGCAGCACCCCGCTTTCGGCGGGCACCCGACGAGAAAGGAATAGCGCCAGATTTAGGAAGCTGTGTGAGGTCTGCAAAGTCTGTAGCCAGGTGACCGGATTGTCCCAACCTGAGTGTCCTCCTTCGGTAGTCCTGGTATGATGATATAATCCTGGCAGCCGGGATCGAAAACCCTAGACTGTGGATATGGTCTCCAACCGGAACCGGAGTCCCTAGATTGAAGCCACAAGATATCCTGATCCTCTAGTCAGCTCCTAAGAGCTTAGACTGGATCCATCAGCATCCAACAACCTTCATCAACCCTGGTGGCTTAAAGAAGTCCTCTCTTATAGCCACAGCCCTCCCTCTGGACACACTGCGTCCTCATCGATTGGTTGGACAAGATCGCCTCTCCCATTGGATGAATCTCAAGCTGCATGGATAATGTTCATCCAAATGATGTCCACAGAAAGACTGAGGGTATACATGTAGTCTGGAATGCACAGACTAGATAATGACTACTAAGGTACTTACATTAGCAATACACAACTACATTACATTGATTACTGGAAGGGTCTGGAGAAACAATAGCTAAGCAAACATGAGTTAATACACAACAGAACAATACGTCTGGCTGAATGTTAAGAAACTTTAACCTATGAGAGTCCATGTCGTCACAGTCGCCATGTGTTAGGGTGAACTCTTACAAAGGTTCATGAGTTGCCTGCTCCTGACCTAATTAGTGTAGATCAAGTGCATGCTTAAAAGAGTTAACACCGGACAGAGTCAGATGTGAAATCTCTTCTTGATCAGAGTAAATGGCACCAAGAGAGCGATTTATTATTCATGCTGCATCATATATAGGCTAGGGGTGTAGCCTAGGCATGTTCGGATTTGCCCATTTGTCAGTGGGACAGTCCATGGGTTAACCAATGGGTAGATCTCTGGTGATGCTGATATGCGGGTCTATGATGACATCGGGACAGATCTGCGGTGATGCTGATGTGCGGGTCTATGACGTCATCGGGGGCCATCTTGCCTTGTGTGTGTCTGAAAACTGACTTATGTATCGAGAATCGATTTTCATTGGAGGCGGACCTGTGGTGATGCTGATGAGCGGGTCTATGATGTCATCGGGGCGGACCTGCGGTGATGCTGATGAGCGGGTCTATGATGTCATCAGGGCGGACCTGCGGTGATGCTGATAGGCAGGTGTATGACGTCATCGGGGGCCATCTTGCATTGTGTGTGTCTGAAAACTGACTTATGTATCGAGAATCGATTTTCATTGGAGGCGGACCTGCGGTGATGCTGATGAGCGGGTCTATGATGTCATCGGGGCGGACCTGCGGTGATGCTGATGAGCGGGTCTATGATGTAATTGGGGCGGACCTGCGGTGATGCTGATAGGCAGGTGTATGACGTCATCGGGGGCCATCTTGCCTTGTGTATGTCTGAAGACTGACTTATGTATCGAGAATCGATTTTCATTGGACATACTTCCCACAATCCCCTATGTCAAGAGGTTAATTAAGTATTTGATGGAAAGACCCTCCTCAACGCATGCATACCTAATCTATTGTAATGCCCTACACATGAGGTAAGTGACATATAAGGCTCCTGATTAGCTATGTCGCTTACCTCATGTGTAGGGCATTACAGTAGTTTAGGTATCCAAGGCGACCACTTAGTGACAGTTGCTAGTGATTATAACCATGGATACCTAAGCTCCTGCAATGCCCTGCACATGAGGTATTTTCTAGTATTAATACACCTACTACATATTAGGATAGGATCTTGGAGATATGAGTACCACTTTAACTTCACACTGTGGCATTTTCAGAGAAAAGCTAATTTAAAAAACGTATGGAGACTAAGGGGAGACCAGACTAGTCAGCCACAGCCCCCGGCTCGGCCGGCCTCTCCCAGCCATTCACCATCAATGACCAGTCTCTTCCTATGTACACACATGGGAGAGACCTGTTGATCACCTGTAGAGGGGAGAAGCAGGCCGGGGGCAGCACAGGACTATTCGGGTCTCGCCCTTTGGTCCGTGACCAGCTTTTTAAACTGCTTTCTTTGAAATTCCGCAGCCAGACTGATTTATGCTGTGTTTCGGGCAGCATGAATCTAGTGACACATTCCCTTTATTTTCTGATTTATAGGGATCTCAAACTCCTAAGGAACAATATCGTTATCAGATTATACACAAAGAGGTGTAATATTTTTGGAGCTGTATTATTTTGCTGTAAAACAAATAACATCCAATATTTTCTACTTTTTTCCTACAGTATGAAGCTATCACGTCGCTGTATCGTACAGAAAGTGACGCTGACGAGCAAATCGGTTTGGTGAACAACTTCAGGCCCTTCCAGCCACTTAACGGAAGGACAGTGTACAAATACTGATGATGATAATAATGATACAGGGTTTTGTACCATTATATAAAGCGGCTTTAACAAAAAAAAAATGAAAAAATAAAACATTTTAGAAGACTTTTGGGGAATTTCTACAAATAGTTTGGCTACTTTTACATCATAGGGACAGATCGTAGTGTATAAAGTGCCGTACAATACCTTGCTATATAAGATAAAATTCCCAGCAGGTTCGATGTATTCCAAAGCAAACCTGACGGACAAAGTCTATGGAGCCTTCTTCTGACACTCCAATAGACTTTGCTAACAATATCACCTCCGAAGAGTAGTGAGATTACTAATGTTACTGCTCATCAGAGTCATCAGTAGTGCAGCATGACCTGGAACATCTGAAGAGCGGTAAGGTTATTGATGTCACCGCTCTTCAGAGGTGACAAAGTCTATGGAGTGTCAGAATGAGGTGCCATAGACTGTCGGATTTGCATTTGACGTGGTGGGATTTTTTAAAAAAAATTTTAGGAATAAAGTGGTGAACGAGGGAAAGTGTCTGGTTTTATTCTTCTGCGTTTTTATGTTTGTTTCATGGACTTCAACACATTTCTAAGGCTGCTTTCACACATCCGGCTTGAGCTCTGCGGCTCAATCTGGCTGTGCAAGCTATGCAACGGATGCGGTGAAAACACCGCATCCTTTGCATAAGTTTTTCCCATGCGGCCCGTCCGGTTTTTGCCGCTTGCGGCATGCTACTGAGCATGTGCAGTGGCATAAACCGCATGCGGCGGCCGGATGCGGTTTTTGCCGCATCGCGCCGCATCCGGCCGCCATAGGTATGCATTGAAAAATGCACCGCATCGACCGAATGCGGCGCGCTGCGGTTTTGTTTGCCGCACGAAAAAACGTGCCAGGCAACGTTCCATCCGGCCGCCGCATCAGCTAAATCTGCCGCATGCGGCAAAAACCGGATGGAACGCAAGGCCATGCGGCACAATGCGGCACTAATTAAAGTCTATGCAGAAAAAACGCAACCGGCAGCATAAAAAACCGGTTGCGATTTTCCTGCAAAGTGCCGTATTGTGCCGCAGAGCAAAAACCGGAGGTGTGAAAGTAGCCTTACACTGAAAACACCGGAGGAGGGAAGAACAAAACCAAGGAAAAGGGTATCACTATTTAGCGATCCCGCGGTGCTATACCCAGTTTGGTATGGCCAGCTTTCCTTTGTGTTTAACATTTCTTATACTACTGCAGATCTGCTTGTGGTTATTTTCTTCTTAATAAAGTGGGAAAGTGTGGGAAGTGTTTTATTTTCAATAAAGTGTGTGTGTATGTAATATATTAAATATAATATAAATACAATTTTGTATTATTATTATTACCGGGTTAGTAATGGGGGGGGGGGGGGGTCCGATACACATCTCTCCATTACTAACTCCAGGGCTTGATGCCAGCTGTTTGTGGACAATTTACAGCTGGCATCAACCCCCAAAAAACAATACCCTGACTGCCACGGTGAAGCACCAAAATTGGGAATGACCCTACTTTTTTTCTTTCTTCCAATTATTAATTTGGTAAAGTTTGTGCACACATGGGTAAATAATGGAAAAAAATAAATAAATAAGATCTTACCTAAGCCTACTCTACTTGATCAGTCTGGGTCTTTTCCACACTAGAGGTCCCAGCTGCGCAGTTACTATTCGCCACGGTGCTGACTGAAACAATTCTAAGGTTCGTTTCACACGATCGTATGGCATCCGATGCGATATATTAATGACCCTCATGCAACTGTGATCCGATCCTGTGATCAGATCACAGCTGCGGAGGAGAGGGAGGGATTAGTCTCCCTATCTCCTCCATTGTCAGCCTGTGCATATAATGCACTGCACTTGGATGTCATCCGATGTTTCACTCGCACCCATAGACTTGTATGTTTGTGGATGACACGTCTCTCACAGACAATCACAGCATGCTATGACTTTTCGCTCATTCAGAGTCTGGATGAGAAAAAAGATGACCATCTGCTCTCCCTCATTGACTAACATTGGTCCAAGTACAATGCAAGACTTTCTCGCATTGCACTCGTCCGAGTCATACACTAGTGTGAGCGTACCCTAACTGGATTACTTAGATGACTACTCAGTCTAGTATTGTTCCCTAATCGGCCATTGAGGGTTCCACGTATCTCCTTAAGAAATTGGGAGAAGGTGCAGATTAAAACAAGGTAAACCAAAACTAATAATAAATAAGTAAAAACAGAAATTCATCAGGCTGTAGTTCCAAACAGGATCCACTTTAGAAATATCACCAGTGGGGAATGGAAGCCTGAAGAGAGTTTAAATAGTTTCACCTGCTGGGTGATAGGGCAGACCAACTTACAAAATAGAACACCTGTTGGCAGAAAGGCAATAAACATAAAGACAAATAGTTCAGAACCCGTACAGTGACCAAATTTGACTGTGGTCCAGTAGAGAAGGAAATGGACCACAACACAAGAGGAGGTCGGATTAAATCTGAGGCATGACAGTAGCTGTAAAATCTGTTATCGCTATGTCTTTGCACATTTTTAACAAATAAAAACCATTAATTTCTGTGTCTAACAGGCTATCTGTTGTGTCACACGGAAGAAAAAAACAGAACATGCACAAGTGCGATGGTATTACATCTGGACAAATGGCCTATAGCCCAGGCCTACCCTCACAGGGGCAACGATAAATCATCCTGCAAGCCTAGGTGAACATTGAAGAGGCTGCAGCATAAGCATGATGGCCCTTATAAATAGCTGATCAGCAGGGTCCTGACAGCCCTCAACTGGACTAATACTAATGGCCTATCCTAAGGAAAGCCAATCACTGTTACAACCTGGATAACTCTTTAACCTCTTCCCACTCCATGACGTATACATATAGGCGTCATGGTGCTGGCGCAGATGTATGGAGCAGACACCTGCCTCTGAAAGCCGCGATGCAAGTGAACTCCAAGAGCTGTCCAACCACTTACATGCTTCTGTCAATCTTTAACAGCACCATATAAATGGTGGGGTGCCACCGAGCCAGGTGTACATCCCCGGTTTCATCAGTGTATTGTGCATGCCCAGGTAGCCAAAAATGCCAAACTTGGACAGCAGCCATTTACTTCCCAAAAACGTAAGGCTGGTCTGGTGTTACTGACCCCATATTCTGACAATGAAACACACAAACCACCAATGATAACTATATCTACATTGACGTTTTCTGACGGTAAATACAAAGCCCCTCCTTGGCTATTTAAATCCGCCGACTTCATTGTACATTCCCAGGAAAGAAGAACATCGTGCACATGTGTGATATTTGCAAAGAACCTGGGGTGACATCACTATTACTAATCATGTTGCTCACGCCCAGAGGGGCATGCTTACATAATAAGAGGTTGGGGTTATCCCCTCCCTCCTGACTAGTCAGACACTAATAGCGTAATCGCAGCTTCAATGTTAATTTTGTATTAATTCAGCAATCACTAAGCCACAAAGCTAAGCTTGTTAAAATGTTATGCCGATGGTTTAAGGGGCTACGGCAGTTGTTAAACTCCCTTTAAGAACCTTTTGGGGATATTTATCATACTTATATAGAGCCATCATATTCCACAGCACTTTACAGACATTATCATCACTGTCCCTATGCAGCGGCGGACTGGAGTACCTGGGGCCCACCAGGAAAAATCAATCTTGGGGCCCACCAGCACCATGCCCATTTGAAAACCACACCCATTCTGTAACCACACCCATTCTGTTAGCCACACCCATTTTCACACAATTTCCTCAACCAAAAAATACAAGTAATTTAAAGTAAAATCTCCTTCCCCTTCCTCTCCTGTCCAGCACCAGTTGTTCCAGTCACTGTCAGTCTTATTGTATTAAATGATTTTTCTACAGTTTTTAAAAATTATTACTAAAGGAGCCCTGCTAAAATTGGAATGGACGACCTTCACCATACAGATCCCATCCCATTATGGCCTCTTTCCCCTGCAGATCCCATCCCATTATGGCCTCTTTCCCCCTACAGATCTCATCCCATTATGGCCTCTTTTCCCCTGCAGATCTCATCCCATTATGACCTCGTTTCCCCTACAGATCCCATCCCATTATGGCCTCTTTTCCCCTGCAGATCTCATCCCATTATGGCCTCTTTCCCTTGCAGATCCCTTCCCATTATGGCCTCTTTACCCTTCAGATCCCATCCCATTATGGCCTCTTTCCCCTGCAGATCCCATCCCATTATGGCCTCCTTCCCCAGCAGGTCCCATCCCATTATGGCCTCTTTCCCCAGCAGATCACATCCCATGTGCTCCTTTTCCCATATAGCTCCCATCTTATGTGGCCCCTCTCCCCATATAGCTGCCATCTTAATGCGTCTCCTTTCCCCATATAGCCACATATAGCTGCCATCTTAATGCGGCTCCTCTCCCCATATAGCCACATATAGCTGCCATCTTATGTGGCCCCTCTCCCCATATAGCCACATATAGCTGCCATCTTAATGTGGCTTCTCTCCCCATATAGCCACATATAGCTGCCATCTTAATGTGGCCCCTGTCCCCATATAGCCACATATAGCTCCCATCTTATGTGGCCTCTCCCCATATAGCCACATATAGCTGCAATCTTAATGTGGCCCCTCTCCCCATATAGCCACATATAGCTGCCATCTTATTGTGGCCCCTCTCCCCATATAGCCACATATAGCTCCCATCTTATATGGCCTCTCCCCATAGTCACATATAGCTGCCATCTTAATGTGGCCCCTCTCCCCATATACCCACATATAGCTACCATCTTAATGTGGCCCCTCTCCCCATATAGCCACATATAGCTGCCATCTTAATGTGGCCCCTCTCCACATATAGCCACATATAGCTCTCATCTTATGTGGCCTCTCCCCATATAGCCACATATAGCTTCCATCTTAATGTGGCCCCTCTCCCCATATAGCCACATATAGCTCCCATCTTATATGGCCTCTCCCCATAGTCACATATAGCTGCCATCTTAATGTGGCCCCTCTCCCCATATACCCACATATAGCTACCATCTTAATGTGGCCCCTCTCCCCATATAGCCACATATAGCTGCCATCTTAATGTGGCCCCTCTCCACATATAGCCACATATAGCTCTCATCTTATGTGGCCTCTCCCCATATAGCCACATATAGCTTCCATCTTAATGTGGCCCCTCTCCCCATATGGCCACATATAGCTGCATCTTCGGGTCACTGAGCGCTTATCTGCTCCAAGCACCGTTGGCCTCTCCTTTGTCTTCCGTCCTCCTCCGCAGCTCTCTGCACACTAAGGGTATGTGCGCACTAGGTGTTTTTTGTGCGTTTTTGGCCGCAGAAAAATGCACAAAAATGCACCCGCGGTAAAAACGCGATGCGTTTTTACGTTTGTGGCTGCGTTTTTGCTCACTGCTTTTTTATGTATTTTTATCAGTGAACAATGCCATTAAAGATTGTTAAAAAAAAAGATCTGATGTCATTTCCTTCTTCAATATGTTCTTCATTCTCCGCTAGTGTATGCAGGAGAGCAGACAGCTGCAGAACTACAAGTCTCAGCATGCTTTATCCAGGACTGTATGCAGGAGTTTTTTGCCCTCCAAAAAAGTGACGTGGGCTTCGCCATATTTTTGTATGCTAGCCAGGTACAGCAGGCAGCTATGGGCTGCCCCCAACCCCCAGCTGCCTATTTGTACCCGACTGTGAACCAAAAATATAGGGAAGCCCTTTTTTTTTTTATTTCATGAATTTCATTAAATAATTAAAAAAAAAATGACGTGGGCTTCGCCATATTTTTGAGTCCAGCCAGGTACAACTAGGCAGCTGGGGATTGGAATCCGCAGTGCAGGGTGCCCAAGATTTCTGGGCACCCCCTCTGCGAATTGCAGTCCGCAGCCACCCCAGAAAATGGCGCTTTCATAGAAGCGCCATCTTCTGGCGCTGTATCCAACTCTTCCAGCTGCCCTGATGTCGGGTGGCTCGCTGGGTAATAATGGGGTTAGAGCTATCTGTATATTATCAGCTGGCCCTAAGCCCGAAATTCATGGTGTCACGCCAATATTAGACATGGCCACCATGAATTTCTAGTAAAGATAAAAAAAAAACACAACACAAAGAAAAATATTTGTATTAGAAATAAAACACAACACAATTAGTGACTCCATCTTTATTGAAATAAAGAACCCCCCTCCGCAGTAATCCTGGGTCAGGGTCCCGCGCCGTCCAATCCAGATCCAATATCATCTGATCGTTTGCTGGAAGGCAGAGCGATCAGATGATGTGTCAGGATCAAGGATGTGAATTCCATGACACAGCAGCTGATTGTATAAAAGCCGTTTATACAATCAGCTGATGCATCAGTGCAAAAAAAAAAGAAAAAAACCCCACACACTTCTGTGCAGACTCCTGTCAGACCGATCAATGCAGGACCCGGCGGTAATCAGCTGATAAAGTTTCCTGACGGCATCAGCTGATAGTTTAGCCGGCCGGGTAGTAAAAAGCCGGCGTCAGCGCTGTCACTATCACTGTCAGCTGATTCCATCAGGTGACCGCATCAGGTGATCAGCGCCAGGTCCTGCAGCTATCGGAGGTGTCCCGGCCGTCTGCACACAGCCGGAGCCGCGATACTGGGAGCGGACATGGCACTGGGAGGCTGCAGACAGGTGAGTATGAGGGGCCCCTGCTCACTCCCCGGGACCCCGCACCCCCCCTCCGGGGCCCCCGTACATCCTTCCTGGGCCCCTGCACTCCCACCCCAGGGCCCCTGCTCGCTCTCCGGGCCTCCGCACCCCCCCGGGGCCCCTGCTCGCTCCCCGGGCCCCCGCACCCCTCCCCCGGGGCCCCTGCTCGCTCTCAGGGCCCCCGCACCCCCCCCGGGCCCCTGCTCACTCCCCGGGCCCCCGCACCCTCCCCCGGGGCTCCGCCTTCTATACTCACGTGCTGCTGCAGCCAGTGGGGTGACGCCTGTCCGTCCTCCGCAGTGTGATGCTGCCAGCACCTGCACAGGAAGGAAGCAGTCATCACTCTGAGACTGCCTCCTCCTGCAGTGTCGCTGCGCAGATGAGTCAGAGCCGCGCGGTTCTGACAGTGACAGCAGGGAGAGCGGGGAGATCGCTCTCCCTGCTTGCCGCTCCAGAGGGAATGGGATTGTCACTAATCATATTGGCAGGGGGGGTATGGGGCGGGGCCTAGGGGGCGTGGCCATCAATAGCAGGGGCCCACCGGGGGTTCTCCCGACCTCCTGGTGGGCCAGTCCGCCCCTGTCCCTATCAGTTTGTCTTAGCAATTTGAGGTGGAAACCAACGCAAACATGGAGAAAACATACAAACTCCTTGCAGACAGTGGCGTAACTAGAGTTCAATGGGCCCTGCTGCAAAATTTGGACTTGCCCCCCCCCTTTAGTTGATCAGATGTATATGTAGGTATATATGTATACATTTAGCATTCTAAATCCTATAAAGACATACAAGTTGCCCGCCAATTATGTAGTTATGTCCCCCATCCTGGGCTCCTTCCTTGTAAATATGTCCCTGTGATGAAAAGGGGTGTGGTTGGAAGCGGAAGCTACAGCCCCCCTTTCCACCACCCTACCGACAGACCACGTGACGCGCTCTCTAGCGCCCCTCTTATAGTCAGGCCAATTATGGAATTGCCCGACAATAAGCAAGGAGGTCGCTATTCTACTATGCCGATGATTGAAGGGTTCCCGGTGAGAGTAAGGTATATATTCCCCCGACCTCAGTTGACGGAATATACCTAAACCTCCCAAATCTCACTGGTCGCCCCACAATGATCCTTGGCATAAACTCGCTGCCACCAATCGATTACGATAAAAATTAAGCCGAGCACACAGACGTGGAGTTCAAGATCGAGATAACAGAACAGCCCAAGATTAATTATATATTTTAATCAGCCTAAGGCACACTAGAAACTACAATATATACAATATGGAATCTACAGAATATATACATAGGTCAGAGTGCATCTACAAATAAGGCATGGTTACAAACAGGCATACAGATCATGCAGTTACCTTATGCATCTGGCCACAGGGGGGCGCTGTTTGACCAGGGTTCCAGGGACTTTCTCACAGGTGTAGCACACTTGACCTCTGAGCAAAGACGAGCTAAGAATGGCTGAACTGGGTTTATCAAACTGGCTACAATCCATGTCCCCTCCTACCTGTGACCTCACAGGGGAGCACTGCTCCACCCCTGTCTTGACTCTAAAATAATATCCCAAAGTGATTATTGGCCATAACTTTGCCTGGGAACTCGTAGGCGGACGCCAATGCTCTCATTTTTACAGTTATGATTTTACCTTCACAATGATAGGACATATGGCTAGTCTGCTGGTGCCCCCCTGCCCAATATCAAGTTTGGACTACCTTCAAATGTCCCACACCTATATAAAATATGTGCTGGGATCGTCAGCCTGCCCCGATGCCATATTTCTGCTTGACATATTTATAGGAAGCAAGGCTTACAAAATATTGAACATTTATTCCTGGTGCCGGTCTGTCTGGGGACTTCAGGATACCTGTTAATTAATCTGTGACTTCTTCCACAGCATCCCAGAGGGGGGTATTCCTTCTCTTTTGTGTTATCAAGGCCTGAAGAGGACACCTAATTTCCATATCAGAGGTGATTACCTTTTGCTCAAGCCACTGCTAAACAGACAATTTCCTCAGGTTCATTAGCATACTGATTGAAGCTTGACAAGATGGCGGCTATAGGAATATGGCTTATAGCTCAGAATATATCCCTATGTCCTCATTGTCCCCCATTCTGGTAAATATGCCTCCTATCTTGGTAAGTGTGTCCCCCATCCTGGCATATATGTCCCCATCCTAGTATATATGTTCCCCATTTTACCTCACATCCTGGTAAAAATGTCTCCATCCTGGTATATATGAGCCCATCCTGGCTGGGCCCCTCCTGCTATCTACTGTCCTGTTCCTGGTATATACTGCCCCCCTAGTATCTACTGTCACCCTCCTGGGGCCCTACTGGTGTATACTGTCCCCCTGCTGGGCCCCTCCTGGTATATACTGTCCCCCTCCTGGGGTGTTCCTGGTGTACACTGTCCCCATCCTGGGGCCCTCCTGGTGTATTCTGTCTCCCATCTGGTATCTATTGGTCCCCTCCTGGGGCTCTCCTGGTATATACTGTCCCCCTCCTGGTATATACTGTCCCCTTCCTGGTGTCTACTGTCCCCCTCCTAGTAAATATGTCTCTGTTCTGTCTAATGCAAATAACAACCACATTGTACTCATTGTCCCCTGCTTCCACATCACGCAACGTCCTCCTGCGCACAGACGTCAGCAGCTTTCATTGGTGTCGGTGCTATTACAATGCATAACATGCGCCACCCTGAGTCACTGTGACACAGATGAAAGCTGACAGCTTCTGTTTAGCCAGCAGTGTGTATCGCAGTACAGGGACCCGTCGGGTCTCTGCACCGCAATGCATTTCAGCTGGATGTGCAGCCTGGGAAGCACATCCAGCTGAAGCAGGGGCTGAGGCCGCCTGCACCCCAGGGCCCGGTCGCAATCCCTGTGACCGCGATTGTTCCACCCCTGCTTGCAGATGTCTGTGGTGGGATTTAAACCCAGGACCCCAGCACTGTAAGACTGCAATGCTAACACTGAGCCACCGTGCCGCTTCCTTACGAGAGTAATAATGATAGTCATGAATTCATGCCTATGATCACTTTAGCATTTATGTGTGGTGCATGATGTTATACCTTCATTACTTTCGGATGGGTGGTCATCCGGCTTATGCTCTCTTGAACTATTGCAATTTTTCTTTGCACTATATACCCGATACTTTGTAATCACTTTTTCTATACAAATATGCATATATTTTTTTCCATTACATATGTTTATTCTGCAGCCTAGTAAGCCAAAACGGAAACTTTGTCCATCTTCAAAATTTCCTCCAGACGCTCGTTTCTGCTTAAAACATGTACAGAATTTCTGCGCCATCACAATGCAAAATGTTGCTTTTAGAGCGGGTATTATCAGGAGGAATTCTTCTCTTTGGCAATAAAACGGGATAATGGTTTTATTATACTGACATCTAGTGGGCATCTAATGGACAAATGTACACTATAAAAGAAATCTTCATTGCAAAATGTGGCATGCCGGCAATAAATCACCGGAGTTCATTTATTTCATGGGGCCTGGTATTTCCCCTCTAAGCCGGGCTGCGATTATGATTCAAAGCGGATACAGAGCATTAGACTGTAGTATCCTTAGCACCGAACAAACTTCCTGCAGAAAACGTTAATATTTTATGTCTTGGGATAACTGCATGAATCTCGGTGAAGGATACACTATAAGGCTATGTGCGCATGCTGCAGTTTTGTGCCTTTGTGATGCCCCTGGACTAGTCAGGTCATCACAGGGTACTGCAAGCTCTTTATCTCCCAGTGCAGGACTCAACCCCTCATGGTTCTGGGTTCACAACTTGCAGCACTGCCTCCATCAGCATTCACAAATCCTAATCATACCTTGTACCACACCCTGTCAGGCACACCAGTGGGCTGCTAAGCTGGAATAGGGCCGCCCACCTAGGGGTCAGGCAGGGAGGTGACAAGTGAGTTCTGTGGTAGCCCTCGAGCAGTGAGGAGCTCGGGGAAGCTGGGAGCTGGAGCTCCCAGGGGAGAAGTAGATTGGGTTGCAGACGGTGGTCTGGACCTGTAGGAGTCGGAGACCTGGTCGCCGGATATTGGGACTGGGTGTCTGGCTGAGTCTAGGAGGCCGGTCGGCAGCTGCAGTACAATAGCCGGTCTGGGACCGAAGTCACGTCGGGGTATTGGACCCTAGGAGAGGCTTCAAGCAACCCTGCAATTTACCTGCGGAGGACAGGGCCTTTACGGACTGTTCCCACGAAGCTCAGAGATAGGGCACACTAGCGCAACGAGGGGGATAGGGCTTTCCAACCAAAGCAGCCCACTGAAATCCCAAGTGTGAGCTCCTGAGAGCATGCTCTTTTACTACCCATAGTAGGGATCGGAGCCCAGAAAGCTCCAAGCTTATGGGCCACTTGGACACTACTAAAATTCTGTGCACGGAGGCAGGGTCCAGACCACCAGGCAGTACTGCAGGGGACGAAACCCGGACGAGCTCCCCCAAGAGGGCAGCGGCACCCAGAGACTTGGTTTACTACGTTCCTTCTGAGTGAGTACCTGATCAGCCCTTGCCCCAGCTCCCCTGCGCTCCCCTGCAATCCACTCCTGCATCCACAGTCCCAGGGCCTTCCCTACCCGTGCAGGGAAAACGTCATCTAGCTGCCCCCGCTCCATCAACCCCGTTACTCCCATCGTCAGCGGCGGTACTCCCTATTACCGCACCCCACGGGTGGCGTCACGAACTATCTAAGCCCCTGTAAATAACCCCCCCTTTACATTTAAGAGTGACCCTCAGCCCCCGGGTCCGGAGACCCTTGAGCCACAAGTAGCAACACCCGGATCCAAGCGGTACACATTCACTGAAAAGCACACCCTCTGGCACAAAAACGCACCTTGTGCCAGAAAACGCATCCTTTTTTGTTTCGTTTTTCACGTGTTTTTGTCCCATGCGTTTTTTTAGTAAATAGTGATGGGCGGACTCACAGATATCTGGGTTGAAAACAAAAACCTGGTTCTGGCCTGGAATTGATCCCAGGTACCTGGCTGGGCGCTGATCCCCATAAAAATATATGGGGACCAGAATCCAGTGCTTAAAAATGGTGGTAGAAGGGATAGGAGCAAGCGCGTTATACTTATCAAGCTGCTGCTCATTCTTCTTCCGGGGCCGCTCATTAACCTGATGCATATTCACTGCTTTCCCTGCTCACCAGCATCTCTGATTGGCTGCAGTCAGACCCCGCCCCCAGACAGCATCTGTGATTGGTTGGAATCCCCCCCCCCCCGCTCACCCCCAAAAAAATCCATGAAATATGTACTGTATTTTTTGGATTATAAGATGCATCTCAAATTTAGAGGCCGAAAATAGGAAAAAAAGGAATTTTTAATATTAAAAAGGCCATCCATCTTATGATCCTAGAGTCTGTTTCTTAATCCAGATATAGCTCACGGAGGATGGGTGCAGCGGCGATGGAGCGGGGTCACAGGAGGCAGGGTGACAGCTGAAGGATGGCTATGGCGTCACGAGGGCCCAGGAGCAGGGGGTATCGCAACGGTGCAATGCACCATTGATCTCTGGGCAGTAGATGCGATGGGCTTCAGGAAAATAGCTTGAGAGGCAGCGCACGTGGAGACTGAGATCTATGGGAAACGAGATCTCAATCTGCTCATGTGTCACTTCCGACGTAATGGACTTCAGGAAAATGGCTGCGGGGCGCATGCACAGATTGAGATCTTGGTTCACTAATTACATACGCTGCCTGGAGATCAATGGCGCCTGCATTGCACAGCAGGGAAACCCCCTCCTCCCAGCCCCTGGCCCGCAGCATTGCCCCACTTGTGCCGCCACCGACGTCCTTCACCTGCGATCTGTCCTTCTGTGACTCAGTTCCACCGCCGCGCCCACCGGTGAGCTATATCCGGATTATAAAACGCTTCCCCATTTCCCCCTCTAATAATTATATCTAATAATCCAGAAAATACAGTATTTAATCACCTAACGACCAGCAGGAATTCTGGCTCTCACAGACCTGTTATTTCTCCTCCTACTCTGCACTCATTACCTGTATTAATTGCACCTCTTTGAATCCCGTTACCTGAATAAAAGATACCTCTCCACACAATCAATCACACTCCAACCTCTCCACCATGTCCAAGACCAAAGAGCTGTCTAAGGACACCAGGGACAAAATTGTAGACCTGTATAAGGCTGGGATGAGCTACAGGACAATTGGCAAGCAGCTTGGTGAGAAGGCAACAACTGTTGGGCAATTATTAGAAAATGGAAGAAATACAAGATATTAGTGAAAAAGATGTGAGACATGATAACTAAAATACATATTAAAGCTGAAATGATTTCTCCCAGGTGTCAAAGAACCAGAATGTATAATCGTCACACAGATGTCTGACTTTGCTGAGAATCATCCATTCTAGTCGGGGGGCACTGGTGTAACCCTATTCAGTCACGACCCTGTTAACTCCAAACCTCCTGCCCTGACAAGGGCTGTCCACAACTATCCCTTTGTGGTTTATACACTACACTTGCCCTGCGTGCCTCCCGATGTGTTTCTCCTTCTCAGGGCTCAGGGTTATCAGGGGAGGGCAGTGCTCACAAGAAGACAATTTTATGGAAGTTCTCAAAAAAGTACTGATCTTTTTATCAGATGTTTCACAGAAAGAGCCATGTATTTGAGCACAACTTTCCAGACAGCGATGCACGACAATGAACACCACTTTAGGCAATGTTCACACGTTGCATTTTTGCTGTGTTTTTTTTCTGAAGTCAAAACTTGCTTTTTTTTGGCAGTAAAAAAAGGTTTTCCTGCGTCTTCCTGCATTTTTTGGTGTGTCATTTGTCTACAATACATGTTTAATATTCGTTTTACTCACTATGAAAGAAGCAAAAACGCAGCGGTTGCATTTTTGCACTTTTTCATTGCTTTCAATGGTGAAAAAACGCTGCGAAAACACAGAAAGAATTGACATACTGCTTCTTTCAAAAACGCAACAGTTTTCCATTTCAGTCATTATAAAAAAAAAACAATAGTGTGCATGAGATTTGTGAAATATCATAGCTTTTGCTGGTATTGTAAAAAGCAGCTTTTAATATGCATAAAACTCATGAAAAAATGCTGCAAAAAAGCACAATGTGTGAACATAGCCGGTGTCGTAACTTGAAGCTCAGGGGCCCTAATGCAAAACCTCAAACAATGCCCCCGATTATTGCAAGTGTTTAATACTATTGATCTTTTCATATAGGTATTTTCATTTTCTCACCCCTTGACAAAGCTCGATGCGAAACGCATCGTCTTCATTCATTCCCTTTTTTGACATTGCTTATTCTGTACCTAACCTGTCCGTGTTATTAATATTTTATTCCTATTTTGGGTATCCGTTTGCAATATTATGACTATAATAGCTTTATTGAATGTATATTTTTAAGTATTACTGCATATTTATCTACTTGATGTCAATACTCACAAGCTTTGTATTTCGGTGTTGTAACCTTTGTATGTACTACTAGCGTTTAATAGTTTTCAATAAAGTGACACTATTTATTCCTTATATTACTTGGCTTTACACTCCTTTATTATTGGTTTACTTTTCATATAGGCCAAAATGACTTTTGGGGTCCCCTAGGCTTCAGGGCCCGGGTGCGATTGTAACCCTTGCACCTATTATTGTAATGGCTTTCAACATAGTCTTAGGGGTACTTTGCACACTGCGACATCGCTAGCCGATGCTAGCGATGCCGAGCGCGATAGTCCCCGCCCCCGTCGCACATGTGATATCTTGTGATAGCTGCCGTAGCGAACATTATCGCTACGGCAGCTTCACACGCACATACCTGACCTGCGACGTCGCTCTGGCTGGCGACCCGCCTCCTTCCTAATGGGGCGGGTCGTGTGGCGTCACAGCGACGTCACACAGCAGGCGGCCAATAGAAGCGGAGGGGCGGAGATGAGCGGGACGTAAACATCCCGCCCACCTCCTTCCTTCCGCATTGGCGGTGGAGGCAGGTAAGGAGATGTTCCTTGCTTCTGCAGTGTCACACACAGCGATGTGTGCTGCCGCAGGAACGAGGAACAACATCGTATCTCCTATTGGTGCGACATTATGAAAATGACCGACGCTACACAGATCACCGATTTTCAACGCTTTTGCGATCGTTTATCGGTGCTTCTAGGCTTTACACGTTGCGACGTCGTTACTGGCGCCGGATGTGCGTCACTTTCGATTTGACCCCCGACGATATCGCAGTAGCGATGTCGCAGTGTGCAAAGTACCCTTTAAAGTGTGTGGGTTTTTTTGGGCTTCAGCTAAATTTCTGCTGTCACTCTAAATGACCGTAGATTGTTGATCTTAACAGTGTGTGTGTGTCGCACACTGTCAGGATTCAGCAATCTGCAGTCATATAGAGTGACACTAGACTGAAAAAACTCCTTTAATATTCTTATCAAGATGGGACACACAGTACCTGGTAATTGTATTCATGACACCTCTAAAGTTTTAGCAAAATTGCAAAAATTGCCTGGAGTAAAAGCACCTTTATCCACAGGTGGAAACGTTTTTCTGTATGGGATGGGCAAATACTCCCAAATAGAGATGAGCGAGCCTGAGGTTTGGTGTTCGGTGTTCGCACTGATGGCTGATTTAGATGTGCACACTAAGGAGGTGCAGGGTCCTTAGTTGTCTGTAGTCCAAAATTTAGTTGCTTCTACAAAATTTCCTTGCAAAGGGCGCACTACTTTATAATATCATGTGTCCGAGCAGTTCTAAGCAAACAAAAGTAATATTAGGAAATAAGAGAGGCGCACGTCCTAATATTTTCTTAATGCTGTACCTTTCAAAAATATAAGATACATGTTTCTTCATTCGGATGTATGTGCAACCAAAAAAAAAAGGGGAAAAAAACGCCCCCGGAAGCGATCTGTTTGTGGATGGCTGCATGTGGGTGGAGAACGGAACTGCCCAATTAGTGACTTCCATTGGGCTTCAGATCAAGTCCGAGTCACAAATCGAACTTTATCTAAAGTCTGGCTGAACCCGCCGAACGGAACTTCAACAGGTCCACTCCTCTCTACTACAGAATAATATCAGCCAAATCAGCCGATATCTACAGATGTGGCGGACAGTCTTAAGGTCCAGTCACACTAAGCAACTTACCAGCGATCCCAACAACGATAGGGATCGCTGGTAAGTTGCTAGGAGGTTGCTGGTGAGATGTCACACTGCGACGCTCCAGCGATCCCACCAGCAACCTGACCTGGCAGGGATCGCTGGAGCGTCGCTACACGAGTTGCTGGTGAGCTCACCAGCAACCAGTGACCAGCCCCCAGCGCCGTGTGGAAGATGCTGCACTTGGTAACTAAGGTAAATATCGGGTAACCAACCCGATATTTACCTTGGTTACCAGTGCATGGAGCTACACGTGCAGAGAGCACGGAGCAGCGCACACTGCTTAGCGCTGGCTCCCTGCTCTCCTAGTTACAGCACACATCGGGTTAATTACCCGATGTGTGCTGCAGCTAAATGTGCACAGAGCAGGGAGCAGCGCACAATGCTTAGCGCTGGCTCCCTGCTCTCCTAGCTACAGCACACATCGGGTTAATTAACCCGATGTGTCCTGCAGCTACATGTGCACAGAGCAGGAGCCGGCACTGACAGTGAGAGCGGCAGAGGCTGGTAACAAAGGTAAATATCGGGTAACCAAGGACAGGGCTTCTTGGTTACCCGATGTTTACATTGGTTACCAGCCTCCGCAGAAGCCGGCTCCTGCTGCCTGCACATTTAGTTGTTGCTCTCTCGCTGTCACACACAGCGATCTGTGCTTCACAGCGGGACAGCAACAACTAAAAAATGGCCCAGGACATTCAGCAACAACCAACGACCTCACAGCAGGGGCCAGGTTGTTGCTGGATGTCACACACAGCAACATCGCTAGCAACGTCACAAAAGTTGTTCCTTAGCAGCGATGTTGCTAGCGATGTTGCTTAGTGTGACGGGGCCTTTATGCTTATAGGGTCCTTGGCAGATGATGTTGGGGGAGATAAGAATACAGCTTGATCCTTTTGTTCTTTAAGAAACAATCCGCCACTAGAGATGTCTGACATGGAGAACATAGGCGCCCTCAGCCGAGCGAGTGCTTCTTTATTTGGAGGATCCAGGAGAAATAGATTCTGGATGAACGATTGTTCGACTGACTACTATTCTGTCACGGGTGACAGACAGTCATGTGGTTTCTGGCCATAGAAGGTCACAGCATTTGGCTACGCAGAATGCTTCCTGCTGTCAGTATTCATTGGTATAGGTAGCTTTCCTGCTGGATTTTCATCTCTCCCCCTTTTGGACCCAGCAGGAGCTCACCTTCCACCCAGCTTCTGATCATCAACATTATCTTGGTACTTAAATACTCCTTCCTTCCTTTGGACTGATGCTGGTGATATTTTCAGTTCCTTTAATCCTTGGTTACAAGCAGGTGGCTTGTACTCTGTTGTATCTCTGCTGAACTTCTTCCTAAGTCATCTGTGGATACGAAGTTCATGGTTTTCCCCTTGTGTGTCCACCTTGTGTCTTTTTTAGTTGTTTAGTGGGGTTGACGAAGAGCTCATGCCACCTGTTCCCTATTTAGGGTCCAGCATAAGGTATACCTAGGGTCAGGTATCCAGCTCTGTGCATAGGTGAGGAACCTATCTAGGGTGGTGAGGGTCCAGCTTTAGGGATACCTAGGGTCAGGTATCTGGCTCGGCGCATAGGTGAGGAACCTATCTAGGGTGGTGAGGGTGCAGCTATACCTAGGGTCAGGTATCCGGCTCTGTGCATAGGTGAGGAACCTATCTAGGGTGGTGAGGGTCCAGCTTTAGGGATACCTAGGGTCAGGTATCTGGCTCGGCGCATAGGTGAGGAACCTATCTAGGGTGGTGAGGGTGCAGCTATACCTAGGGTCAGGTATCCGGCTCTGCGCATAGGTGAGGAACCTATCTAGGGTGGTGAGGGTCCAGCTTTAGAGATACCTAGGGTCAGGTATCTGGTTCGGCGCATAGGTGCGGAACCTATCTAGGGTGGTGAGGGACCCCAGGGACCAGCAGTAGGTTTGGTCAGGGGTCACCATCAGGGTTTTTCTTACCTTTCAGGGTGCACTTGGTAGAGTGACATATCCTATGTGTATGGGGGGTTAGGATTATATTTGACGCCTATTAACTGTATCTCTATGGAAGTTCTATTATGGCTCCAAAAAGCTGAGAAACTTGTCCAAATTCCCTCCTTAAAAAATAATCTGCGATACTGCAGATACCACAAATCATATCGTAACCTGCTGTTCCATGAGGCCTCAGTTAACAACAAACCTAAGAAAACCCCAAAAGTTTAATTAAAGCACAGAATGTGATTATAAGAACTGAAATCGCAGGATAAATGGCCTCCGATTCTCGCAGCTTCTCTTATCCCGGGAACATATTTACCTTTGTAAAGTGAACAGATGAATGGCTGACAGGTGAGGATTATGATGGCACCGCAGGGTCCGCTCTCAGCGGAGGGGTGAGACCTGGAAGCAAAAAAAAAAGATAAATGAAGGCAAAAAACTGAAAGATAGAGTTTTCGGAAAATTCCTGTGGTCTCATCACAGCTCCATCTGTGGAAATACCAACATTATCATCATCATCATCATCATCATCATCCCTGCCAGCAGCTGGCCTAAGACAAGTGAGTTCCTTCAAGCAGGTCCATTAAACCTGACTGCCTATAATTTAAGCATCTATGCCTCATGTACTACTAACAAGACCGCGCTGATAAGTGATTCTTAAAAGGACTGTTTAGATTAGAGAACCCTTTTTCATATGTCTTAAAGGGGTATTCTGGGTTTCAGAAAAAAACTCTTTCCTGCCTGTACTTTGTTTTAAAATAAACAAAAAAATGACAGTCTGGGCTCTACTCACCCTCCCTGGGTCCACCTCTGACTTTCTGAGTTATTGCTTGCAGCGCTGATGTCACGTTGACAACACTGCAGCCAATCAGTGAGCTCAGCAGCTCTGCCCGAGCTTACTGATTGGCTGTAGACAATAACAGACACTGTGAGCATTTATCGTTGGACTTTGTTAGGGTGAGTAGAGCACATGAGGTTTGTTTTTTGTTGTCTTTTTTAATGATCGTATGCACAGTTTGTGGTGTAGGTGTGTATATGTGTTTGTGTGCTATCCGTGTGACATCCAGATAACACATGGACAGCATGAACTTGTACACGGTGCTGCTGTCACACTTCCTTCCGGGTCCGCAGTCAGTGCAGTGAATATTCATGAGTATAATGAGGGGGCCCAGAAGCAACAGCAGTGACGGAGACCATGGTGTAGGTACGTATATGTGTCCGTGTGCTATCCGTGTGATTTCCAGATAGCACATGGACAGCATGAACTTGTATACGGTGCTGCTGTCGCACTTCCTTTCGGGTCTGCAGTCAGTGCAGTGAATATTTATGAATATAATGAGCGGGCCCGGAAGCAACAGAAGCGACGGAGACCATGGTGTAGGTGCATTTATGTGTCCATGTGCTATCCGTGTGACATCCAGATAGCACATGGACAGTATAAACTTATATACTTACCTGCCTCCGGTGCTGCTGTCACACTTCCTTCCGGGTCCATGGTACAGTGAATATTCATGAGCATAATGAGCGGACCCGGAAGCAAGTGTGACAGCAGCATCGGAGACAGGTAAGTAGAAAAATTCTTTTTTTTAATTCAGTGATGTGTCTTGTCCGGTACGTGTAACACTGATGTCACATGGATCACATCAGTGTGTGGTCCGTGTGACACCCGTGTTGCCGGCAGAAAACAGACATGTCACCGTGTGGAGCATGCAGACATGTGTGTGTGACTCGCCCACACCAGGGTTTTGGGTGACCCGGTGTCAGGCCGGACTAGTCCAGGGTAGTCAGCGGTGACGGGGCCCGACTCCGTGACCCTGGCGGGGTCAATTAATATGGCGGCTGTGGGGGTAATGATCAATAATAAAGTTTGTGGGAATATATATTCGTGACGCCACCTGTGGATTGCGGCTATGGAGCCGCCGCTGCTGGATGGGACCTCCGGGCCTGATGTAATGGCAGCTATTGTGGTTCTGCTCCCCACAGGTGGAGCGGTACAACGGGGCAACCGTTGGTGCTTGTAAGAGTCTATGATGGTTTTGTGAATTATGCGGTGCAGTGCAGAATAAAGGAAGTGACACCAGAGGTTGCAGTTTCAGATGTTTACTCACTGTGTCCTTTAACACGGCAGCTGTCCGGTTGCCCACGGTATGCTGGGATCCACTGTCCAGTGCGTCCGCCGATCCCAGGTAATTCTTAGGGTTAATGCTGGTGCACCACTTTTATGTCTCTTTCCTTGGCTGATTTTACAGCCTTAACTTTGATAGATGAACTTGTCTTGGCCTCTACCATATAATCTGGTCAAGGGGGCTCGCCTGACTGGAATCTTGCCCTCTTCCCAGGGGATCTACGGCAGGTTGTGGCCCTGGGCGCTTGCAGCCACCCTGGGCCTCTGTGTTACTTTATGAGGAAATGTCTTTCTTCCCTCTGTCTGGGGACCGTCCCCGAATGCAGCCAGATCCCTCCACCCGATCTTCCTGTGGAGCAGGCCACAAGCAAATATGCCCTTCCGTGGCCCTGGGATCCTCTCTTCTCTGGCTGTGGTGTCACCTGGGCCTAGCCGGGCCCCAGGATCTCCACCAGGAACCTTCTCTCTCTGTCACTTTCTCTCCACTCTCCTGAGGTAACTACCTCCCTCTCCTTCTCCCTCTCACTACCCGACTGACTGAACTTGAACTTCCTGTTTCTACTCTTCCTTTCTAGTTGGCTCCTCCCACTTTCCTTGTTGCCAGGCCCCCACCCCATGGGAGGAGAGATGGGCCTTACGCCCCCCCTGACTACAGCACGGGGGTAGCTGCCACTATCTCTGGTCCCTGTATGTGCCTAACAATGAGTGTTTGTGCAGATTTGCCTGTGAACCGGTATGTACCCTTGTCCTTACCTAGGATGGGACTTCACACCTCTGACTGAGGTGCAATGTCTCTGTGGCGACGGAAGCCTCAGGGGCGCCACACTTCCCCACAGCGAATCCCAGCACGTCCGCGGGCTGAAACAAGAAAACAGTAGAAAACTGCAAAAAATTTTATATGCATTATAACTGGTAAACAATAAAACATTTCATCCCTTTATGGGAGGCACTTTTACTTGAACGTTGCAAACTTAGAAAAATAAAACGTTAAAGTCTTTGGTGCACTTTACAGTCCAATGCACAAGTGCTACAGATATTCCCACCATAAGTCTGGTAGGGGGCACAACTGGTGCAACTATATACAACATTAATTATAGTTCTGGCCACGCATAGTCCAGTGGCCCAAATGTCTTTTTAAACGAAAACCAACCAGCCACATTATGTCCAGTGGCCTGGTTATTCAACAACACACATATATACACATTTAACTGCGGACCACTTTCAACTCCAGTGGCCCGGTAACACATACACAGTGGGGGGGTGACATCTTCAAAAAGCACAGAGGGGCAGAAATTCAAGGATGGGTGGCTTCTTCGAAAAGAACAAAGGGGCGGTGCAAAGGGGACATCTTCAGAAGGATAAGGGACAAACAGGGGCTATTTACAGTCTGTAGTCTTCTTCTCCTTACTTAATCGCGAGGGTAGATGCGGAGATCCCACTCTGGCATGGCCCCAGGTAGCAGGTATGCCGCAGACAGGAGGGTCTGGGTCTGCTGGTCGTGGGTACTTGCTGGAGTTGGACTGCGCCAAGCTGGTTCCACCGGGGCTGCTTCTTCCCGTAGGACGTGGACATCTAGGGCATACCACCCTCAGTTTCCCATCAGTCTTGTATACTCTACCAGGTTGCCCGGCTGGACATCGCGCCTTGGGTGGCCCCTCTCCAAATGTTCCTCTATGTCCCGGCGGGACGCAAATACGTCTTTTCCCAGGCCGGGCTCACGGATGAAGCCCCAGCCCTCCTCCTGCTTAAAGTCCAGGACTGGGCCCTTCCTGACCAGGCCATGGCTCGCCTTTCGGGACCTCCTTA
The DNA here is from genome assembly GCF_048569485.1 of Anomaloglossus baeobatrachus. Lineage (NCBI taxonomy): Eukaryota > Metazoa > Chordata > Amphibia > Anura > Aromobatidae > Anomaloglossus > Anomaloglossus baeobatrachus. The sequence continues at coordinate 191,649,251 of NC_134361.1, forward strand.
TCTTAGCTTTTGAGGCCAGGTTTGCAGCCTCCGTTGCTCTCTTCCTTTCCTCCCGGTGTTCTCTCTCGAGCCTGTACTGTTCTAGTTGCCACTTGCATGATACCTCCGTGGCAAGCGGGGTCGAGACGGGCAGGATAGGACGGGCCAGTCCCCAATCGCGGACCGGTGATGCGTCCCAATTTATCCCAGGCGAAGACGCACCAGGCACGCCGGTGGGAGGGCTAGGGCAGGGACCCACTAGTTGGCCGGGGTCCGAGCTGTTTAGGCTGCTGTCTTCAGCATGGGGACCTGCGGCGGTGGGCCGAGCTTCGGTGGGGTCAGCGGTGGCCTCCTGCAGGCCTGCAGGTGGGCAGGGCATCGGTGGGTTGCTGGGCCCTGGGCTCGGCCGGGTGGGGGTGACGTCTCCCTTACCCTGGTCGGTCGCAGCCTCCTGGGCCTGTCGGCTCTCCACACCGGACGCTGCTCGGGGCTCGTCGTCGCGTCCCGGTTCGGCCTCTCCGCCCTCTCGCTGCTTGATCTCCGCCTGGAGTTTATGCAGCCGCCGGGTCATCAGCTCCACTTCCATCCGCATCATGTCCAGGTCCGGGTCTGCGGTTCTCTTCCCTGGGGTGCCTGGTCGCCAGTACTCTGCCATCTTTCCTGTCTGGTTCTCGCTGGCGTCCACTTCTCTCGAGTACTCGACCACACTGCTCGGCTGCACCCTTCTCCACTCCAGAGGCGGGGCCGGAGGCTGTACTAGCGCTTGGCACCATGCTGGCAGCCAGCCCACCACGGCAGGCATCCCTGCCCCCACGATCCAATACATTGTGGGGCTTTTCTTTCTCAGCCACTAGCTTTAGTTGCCTGGCTTCTTCTTGCTCACTACGCCATTTTCCACAGTCTTCGCGCGCTTTTCTAAGACAAGGGGGCGGGGCTTATTTTCACGCTTTTTCTTCAGGCACGCCCCTCTTCCTCCCGCGCTCAGCAGTCTCAATGGCGGCGGTTATCACACAGTAAAACACAGTTCTGTAAGGCGTACAGTACCCGGTGGGACCGGGAACGAAATCCTGTTCGTGACGCCAAAATTGACTCGCCCACCCCAGGGCTTTGGGCGACCCGGTGTCAGGCCGAACTAGTCCAGGGTAGTCAGCGGTGGTGGGGCCCAACTCCGTGACCCTGGCGGGGTCAATTAATATGGCGGCTGTGGGGTTAATGATCAATAATAAAGTTTGTGGGAATATATATTTGTGACGTCACATGTGGATTGTGGCTATGGAGCCGCCGCTGCTGGATGGGAGCTCCGGGGCTGATGTAATGGCAGCTATGGTGGTTCTGCTCCCCACAGGGGGAGCGGTACCCCGGGGCAACCGTTGGTGCTTGTAAGAGTCTATGATGGTTTTGTGAATGATGCGGTGTGGGGAGGAATAAAGGAAGTGACACCAGAGGTTGCAGTTTCAGATGTTTACCCCCTGTGTTGTTTAACACGGCAGCTATCCGGTTACCCACTGTATGCTGGGATCCACTGTCCAGTGCCTCCGCCGATCCCAGGTAATTCTTAGGGTTAATATTGGTGCACCACTTTTATGTCTCTTTCCTTGGCTGACTTCACAGCCTTGACTTTGATAGATGAACTTGTCTTGGCCTCTACCATATAATCTGGTCAAGGGGGCTTGCCTGACTGGAATCTTGCCCTCTTCCCATGGGATCTACGGCAGGTTGTGGCCTTGGGCGCTTGCAACCACCCTGGGCCTTCGGTGTCACTTAGGCTGCTTTCACACCTCCGGTTTCTGCAATGCGGCACACTCCGGCATTTTGCAGAAAAATCGCAACCGTTTTTTTTTTGCTGCCGGTTGCGTTTTTTCTGCATAGACTTTTATTAGTGACGCATTGTGCCGCAAAGCCTTGCGTTCCATCCGGTTTTTGCCGCATGCGGCAGATTTAGCTGATGCGACGGCCGGATGGAACGTTGCCTGGCACGTTTTTTCGTGCGGGAAAAAAAACCGCATCGCCCCGAATTCGGCCGATGCGGCGCATTTTTCAATGCATGCCTATGACGGCCGGATGCGGCGCGATGTGGCAAAAAACGCATCCGGACGCCGCATGCGGTTTTTGCCACTGCGCATGCTCAGTAGCATACCGCAAGCGGCAAAAACCGGACGGGCCGCAAGGGAAAAACTTATGCAAAGGATGCGGTGTTGTCACCGCATCCGTTGCATAGCTTGCTCAAGCCGGATGTGTGAAAGCAGCCTTAATGAGGAAATGTCTTTCTTCCCTCTGTCTGGGGACCGTCCCCGAATGCAGCCAGATCCCTCCATTTGATCTTCCTGTGGAGCAGGCCACGAGCAGATATGCCCTTCCGTGGCCCTGGGATCCTCTCTTCTCTGTCTGTGGTGTCACCTGGGCCTAGCCGGGCCCCAGGATCTCCACCAGGAACCTTCTCTCTCTGTCACTTTCTCTCCACTCTCCTGAGGTAACTACCTCCCTCTCCTTCTCCCTCTCACTACTCGACTGACTGAACTTGAACTTCCTGTTTCTACTATCCCTTTCTAGTTGGCTCCTCCCACTTTCCTTGTTGCCAGGCCCCCACCCCATGGGAGGAGAGATGGGCCTTACGCCCCCCCTGACTACAGCATGGGGGTAGCTGCCACTATCTCTGGTCCCTGTATATGCCTAACAATGAGTGTGCAGATTTGCCTGTGAACCGGTATGTACCCTTGTCCTTACCTAGGATGGGACTTCACACCTCTGACTGAGGTGCATATCTCTGTGGCGACGGAAGCCTCAGGGGCGCCACATGTGCTCCACACGAAAACACGGTCCATGTCATAAAACGGATGTGTGAACAGACCGATTGAATTTAATGGGTCTATGTGTGTCTATGTCTCCGGTACATGCGGAGAACGTGACACGTACCGGAAAAAAAGGACATGTGAAGGGGGATATAACAAAGTGCATCCGGGTGTTTCCAAAATCGGAAAACTACTGTAATAGGATTCTGGGTATTCAGGATTCTTGTTTATCAGTCAAAGTGGAGTAGAATATAATTTTTTGTTATTGCTCTTGCACGTTGTGCCGGCCATAGATTGATTAATCGGGGAGGCACGGTGGCTCAGTGGTTAGCACTGCAGTCTTGCAGCGCTGGGGTCCTGGGTTCAAATCCCACCAAGGACACCATCTGCAAGGAGTTTGTATGTTCTCCCCGTGTTTGCGTGGGTTTCCTCCCACACTCCAAAGACATACAGCGCTATGGAATTAATAACGCTATATAAATGAATAAATTATTATTATTACTGCAATGCCCTGCTCATGTGGTAAGGAACATAATTGATCAGGAGAGCTATATACTACATTTCCAAATGGAGGGATTTGCTTTTATAGTTTCCCTGCTGAACGACTACCAAACATGAGAGTCCGTTATACGCCACAAGAAAACACATCTAAATAGCGAGCTCTGTTGTTAAGTATTCATTCAGCTGGATAACTGGACTTAAAGGGGTATTCCATCTCCAAGATCCTATCCCCAATATATAGTAGGTGGAATAGCAATAATATCAGCAAATACCAATATTTGGAAATGTAGAATAGTTCTCCTGATTAGGCATGCCCTTACCTCATGAGCAGGGCATTGCAGCTTTGGCAGCAACCATTACGACATGGACTCTGCTGCTGTGGACCCGGGGAGAGTGAGTGCAGATTCATTGCACCCACACTCCTCACATGAAGGGTCTGCACTCCTAGAAAATCGGGGATACGTTCCCTGAGTGTCTCCCCCCCATATTCTAGACGGTCCAGAGTCGTCGTGGGACCCCTTTATTTTTTTTCTTACAAGAAATTGGTGAAAGAGGAAATGTTTTGGGGACTGTTTTTTCAAATAAATTTCTTTTGTCGATTTTTTTTGTTAGTACTGACAGTTTATGATGTTGGGTATCTAATAGACGCCATGACATCACAAACTGCTGGGCTTGATGTCAGGTGACCTTACAGCTAGTATGAACCCGATTTATTACCCCGTTTGCCACTGCACCAGGGCACGGGATGAGCTGGTGCAGTGGCAAACTGCTGGTCTATTTTTGTAGCCAGCTAGTGTAAAGCAGACGGCTGCAGCCTGCAGACCACAGCTGGCAACCTCACCTTGGCTGGTAATCCAAAACTGAGGGGCACCCCACGCTGTTATTTTAAATTAAATAAATAATTAAAAAAAAAAACACATAGGGGTCCCCCCCAAAATTGGATCACCAGCCAAGGTAAAGCAGACAGCTGGGGTCTGATATTCTCAGACTAGGGAGGTCCATGGTTATTGGACTCTCCCGAGCCTAAAAATAGCAGGCCGCAGCTGCCCCAGAAGTGGCGCATCCATTAGATGTGCCAATCCTGGTGCTTCGCCCCAGCTCATTCCGCGTCCTGGTGCGGTGGCAAAACGGGGTAATATATGGGGTTAATACCAGATGTGTAATGTCACCTGGCATCAAGCCCTGGGGTTGGTGAGGTCAGGCGTCTATCAGATACCCCGACATCACCAACCCAGTCAGTAATAAAAAAAAATAGACGACAAACACATTTTTATTTGAAAAAAATACTCCCCAATACATTCCTTCTTTAACCAATTTATTAGAAAGAAAAACAAATCCAGGTCTGGTGTAATCCAAGGGGTTGCCATGACGATCCACACTGTCCCAGTCAATGAAGAGCAGGATGTTCCCCATTGGCTGGGAGAGCAGTGCAGTGACCTGAGCTAACATCAATGGGTCAGCCCAGGTCACTGCAGGGGATGACAAGTGCTGCTGTCAGCGAGGTACATTACCTGCGCTGATCTCCTGCACACTGACAGCACCTGTCACTGAGTTCAATGACCTTCACAGCCAAGTATCGCGAGAGGCCCGTGATGTCACCGCTAGTCAGTCTCGGGTCGGAAGCGAGAGAAGGTGATATGACAAGCGGCGGCCATGGAGGACAGTGACAGCACTGAGGTCGGGACTTCATCACCGCAGGTAAGCCGAGCGGGACCATGTGTGCAGAGTGCCAGGAGGACGTCAGTGTCGTGGACTGCATGGCTGGGGATGTGTGTGTGTGTGTGAGTGTGTGTGTACATGCCGCGTGCAGGAGGGGGCTGAGTGAGCTGAGCGGGGAAGTGTGGGCTTCCTGCACGTAACTAGGATAAACATTGGGTTACTAACCAAAGCGCTTTGCTTGGATACCCGATGTTTATCTTGGTTACCAGCTTGTGGCAGGCTGCCAGCGATGGCTCCTGCACACAGTAGCTGTAAAAAGCACTGCTTTTTGCTGCTAGAACCGTTCTCGAACGTATCTAGAACTATCGAGCTTTAGCAAAAAGCTCGAGTTCTAGTTCTATCTAGAACAGCCCCCAAAATCACTTGAACCGCAAACTGGAGAACCTCGAACCGCGAACCGCGCTCAACTCTAGTCATTATACAAGAGGAGGTACACCAGCTCCATGAGGCTACATAGATCTATTTAGTAATGTGTGCAGGTTGCATTGTGAAATATGGTGACAAATCTGTTTTAAAATGCCTAAAAACCTCTTGATACAGGTAAAATATATCTTTGTACCGTGTTAGCCAGTAGAGATAAAAAATTGTTTAAAAGAACTGAAGTCCTCAGTGGTTGATACCTTTTAATGGGTAACTGAAAACATGGTAATAATAGCAAGCTTTCAAGACTACTCAGGTCTCTTCATCAGGCACGCCTGATACCATGCCTGATGAAGAGATCTGAGTAGTCTCGAAAGCTTGCTATTATTACCATCTTTTCAGTTAGCCATTAAAAGGTATCAACCACTGAGGACTTCAGTTCTTTTAAACAATTTTTTAAAAACCTCTTTAACAATAGTAGGGTTGAGCCATTTTCCCATGGATTGTATATTATGTACATTATCTTATGGAACCTTAGACTGATGCACATACATTGTTGTACCTTTAAATACCTCGTCCTGTAGGAATACAGCAGTTTCTGGGCCTCTGGGGTCTGAGAGGTCATTTGGAATTACGGAGGGGGTCATAGGTCCTCAGGTCTAAAGCATGTCGTTCTATAGAAAAAGAAAGGTATTTAGTCCTTGATGAAGGCAATGAGCCATTGAACAGCTTCAGTCCATTAAATAAATAGATGATTGATGTCCAAAAGTCACACGCAAAAGTCTTGGGTCATTAATTAGTATAAAAAAAAACAACCACCGGGCTGTGAGCTTCATTTTTTCTATCTATATTTTTTACTATTGATAGGTCTAATGAAGACGGAATGGAACAAAAATGATTGTTTTGTTTGGATATTTTCAACTAAACATGTAACCAATAAATTAAAATATTCCAAATATGCCAGTTGGCGGTGTACCATACCTAGGTGAGACCACATAGAGAGATCAACGAATGCAAGCCGAAGATCTGCCAACCCATGGTGGCCAACGCAGGTGGGCGATGTACCCTGGCTTGCCCTCTTCTTCCTTTATTTACAGCTTTGGCTTTACAGGAGCGAAAGGAACATGGATATAGATTGAAAACAAGTAGGTGAGAAGGTGCATTGAAATCTTTGGCACCTGTGCTTGGTTTGAACAGTCATTTTGTGCCACTAGTCTATCCAGTAGTTCTGTCCTATTAGGTTTCTTGCCATATAGAAAGAGTGCCATTCACAGAAAATATGTTAATGATAGCTCTCACACCCGTCCAAAGTGAGGACAGGCCTATAATATATGCAATAACCTTGCTGTTTTATACCCAGGACAGAGTGAACCCTCAGAGATGGGGTTATCTGTGTGCCTCAATGAAGGATGGCTGCAGAATCTTGTCCAAAATTTATAGCCTATGACCTTTCTCACTTCGACCAATGTTCCCTTTGTATCGCCCCTGAACCACTCAGGGCACTACTAGGTACTACATACATATATACTCACCAGGATGCAGGGCCTACCCCCAGGGACCTGGAACAGCAGTGCCAGTGACTTCTCCACACACCAAAATCCCAGTTTCCACTCCACACCAGGGGAAATTGGCTAGTCAGACACCAAAGGGATGGCCACCTAGAGGGCAGAGCCAGTCCAGGGGACTAGACAGCCTGGTGGGAGGGGACAGTCAGTGAAGCAGAGGGAATTGAATAGAGTGATAGTGTAGAGAGACGTGCCTAAAGCTGGGTCGTGTAACGGTGACCTGGGGGCACAGGAGAGTGGTCGCCAGGGTAGGTACACCCGAGTACCACTGGAACCAGAGCACCGACAGGGCACAGGGCCCTAGGTCAGGCGTCAGCTTCACGCGGCCTGGCAAATACCTGCACAGTGAAGGGACCTTCACGATCCTCACTGACCCACAGATCCGGGGGCATCAGCAGTAACGAGCGGATGAGGGTTCGGGACCACAGACCGGCCCTACAGGGTCCACACTGCCCACCGTACAGACGAGGAGACTGCTGAAAGAGAGTCGGGCGCCAAACCAGCTACAAGCTACGGGGACCCAACCACACTGAGGGAGCTGGGGACACAGCATTTGAGTCATAAAACTGGCACTGGAACTACAGGGACCTGAACCAGCCGTCCAAGGGCCCAACTGTGAGTAAAGAGTGTTAACTTACAACCCACGGTGTGGCCTCCCTTCTTCGGCGAAAGTCTCCACCAAAGATTTGTCGGGGCTCAGCCCTACCTGCGGAGGGCCTACCACCACAGCTGCCATTACCACCAGCCCTTGGGATAAGCAACTATGCAGCGGCGGTTCCACCATCTTAACCCCAACCCCCGCAGGTGGCGTCACACCAATTACTTTAATCTCCCCTGTAAATACTCCCCATTAAAAAGCGTTCCTAGGGTCACGGAACTGGGCAACGGCCAGCATTCACCCGTGACACACCATCCCAGTAAATATACGGCCCAGGACCGAGTACCCCATAGCCCTGGGCGACACACCTCAGTTTTCCTTTTTCTGTAGTGCATATATTAGTGTCTTATCAATGGGGCATCCATAGGTGGGGTCACCAGTATGTCCGGGTTCCCTTTAGAAAGGAGCAGGTCTCGCACATGTGTACAGACGCAGCATTCATGGAACTAATGGAGATTGCCAAGTACAGCACTCGGCTACTTCCTTCAGTCTGACAGACAATGAATTGATCATCAATAAGATAGGTCGTCAATGTAAAACTAGTGGACATCCTCTTTAATGTCTATAGAGGTCTCCTGTCTCACCCTCTGGAGGTCTAAAGAGATAGCGATTGGAAACTTGGGTTTCAGTTGCGTGATCCTCTTGTTTTTGGTCAAATAAGCTAAATCTAGAGGAGCATAACAATAGCTTCTTACTGAGAACACAAGCATGCTCACCTAAGTGAGCAAGCAGCTGTATGAGGGGTTCGGCTTGTTTGGAAGATAGTTATCTAATCTGTATAGTGAGGATATTTGTGAAAAAAATCATAAGAAATAGATGCTAGTTGCAAGTGTTTGGCTCCAAAGCCAAATCCAGATGTTGCTAGGTTCTTCTGCATCTTTGGGTCACTTTACGGTGTTGGACTTTGGACCTTAAGGGAGGATGCTGGAGGTACCCCGAGACATTTTAAGCCTGCATTAATGGTTATTTGTGGAGCTGACTACCCTGGTCAAGAAGCCATTCTGTAGATGCTGGATGGGAGATCTGCATACTAGCTTTCATGGGTGTTTCACGTGTGACAGGCAGTCATGTGGTTTCTGGCCATAGAAGGTCACAGCGTTTGGCTGAGCAGAATGCTCCCTGACTTTCCATTGTTCCTGCTGTCAGTATTCATTGGTATAGGTAGCCTTCTTGCATCTCTCCCCCTTTTGGACCCAGCAGGAGCCTTCCACCTAGCTGCTGATCATCAGCATTATCATGGTATTTAAATACTCCTTCCTTCTTTGGACTGGTGCTGGTGATATTTTTCAGTTCAGTCAAGCCTTAATTGCAAGTAGGTGGCTTGTGCTCCACTGTAGTGTCATTCCTGAAAACTCTGCTGAACTCCTACCTGAGTCAGCTAATGATACATAGTTCATGCTTTTCCCCTATGTGTCCTCCTTGTGTCTCCTATAGTTGTTTAGTGGGGTTGACAAGAGCTCATTCTATACGTTCCCTATTTAGGGACCAGAACTAGGGATACTTAGGGTCAGGTATCCGACTTGCTGCATAGGTGCAGAACCTATCTAGGGTAGTGAGGGACCCCAGGGACCAGCAGTAGGTCCGGTTAGGGGTCACCATCTTCTCCTTCCCTAAACACAGGGTTTCGCTTCCCTTTCGCTGTGCGCTTGGTACTCCCCCATAACTAGCATGACACTAGGAGTTGGTAGCTTCACTGTATCTTCTCATTTGTAGGTATTGCGCCAAGTCATGCATGCGTCATGCTACAACAATTGCATCGCACTAGGCCTACAAATCAGAAGCGACACCAAGATTTTGCTAAGTAGGAGGTGGTTCGAAGAGCCACAAAATGTGTATGAAGGGCCAGCAAATGTATTCGCTCATCTCTAGTTATTTGGGAAGCATGAGTGTGTGACGCCCTGGCAAAACCATGTATTCACAGTTAGGCCCCGAATTACACCGTTCCCTCACTAGGAAACACACAACCAACCTGAAAACCCTAGTCACCCCCCCTTAGGGAAAGATAGACACACCAGTGGGCGTGACCAGGTGGTTGGGACATGCCCACCCAGGGGTCTAGACAGCTCAGGGAGGGAGAGCAGTCTGTCTAGTCTGAAGTTCAGTTTGGAGAGGAGTGTGGGCTGGAGCTAAGTGTAGCTCCAGCAGGAAAAGTTCAAGTTGAACGGTACCAGGGTAGGAGCCCTGGTGCCACCGGCTAGGAGGCAGACGGTGGTCTCCGTAAGCAGGAGACGGGAAGACAGCTCGGTGGAACCGAGGTGGACCGGGACAGGGTTGTAGCCCGCCATACCGACACGGGGAACCGACCCGGAAACCGGAGCACAAAGGGGGGTACTCGGACCCTGAAGCCAGGACCAGAACCAACTGGAGCTGGTTAATTAACCGATTGAGGCCAGGACTAGAGGTCCTGTCCCACCCAAAGTCCCTCATAGAAGACAACAGCCCACTGATTAGGGATAAGAGGTCACCGCCAGGGCCCATAGATCCCACGGGCCAGCGTCTGTGGACACGGCTCCTTAGGCCACATCCAGCCAGGAGTGGACTGGTGGGGTCACACACCGTGGGTGGCGTCACAAACTTACTACGGCCTAGCCCGTACATCTAAGTCCCCCCATCTATTCGGCGTGTCCGCGAGACTCCCGGGTCCGGAGACCCTTGAGCCACCACCCCTGAAGGCCCGGATCCGAGCAGCGTCGGCTGCTGGCACAGGGGCGGCACAAGTTCACCCTTGATCCATACACATCTACCGATACATCCATATGGCCATTTGGGTTTAGGTGGTAAACTCTATGATGTTTTTGTCTGATTTTGCAAATACCTGCAGATCTCCTCCAAATTTGGTAGTGTGTGAGATGTCTTCTGCCTTTTTTCATCAGATATATTCCCATCTCTCCAAAACCTTCTCTCTGCACAGTCCCCGCTGAGCCCATGACCTTGATTCTATCTCATTTACATGGCGCATTTTTCATCCAGTGGAAATATCTCGTTTCGGGACCTTTCCATCATTAACTGAATTTACAGCAATTTCCTCATGTGTTTTCTCCAAGGGATTCTGCTTTGAGATGCACATTAAATCTCCATTAATACCTCATTATCCCGCTGATACGATTACCACGATAATGAGGCAGAAATTCTAATTGTCCCTGGATCTTATTGTACAGTTCATATACCTGGCAAAGCTGAAGCAAGAAAATAAATAAATAAATGTCAACCATGTCTTGCAATATCAGGTTATATGAAATAGGAGACTCCGGTTTATAAGATCCTTGTAAGAAATGCTCCCAGACATGCTGCCACCTTACACCTCCTCGCAAAGGTGAGACCTGTCCAAGTCCTGTACATTAATAACTGGAGTCTTTTAGCTGGCTATAGGATTTCTTAACTGTTTCTTTACCAGTCCTGGCAATATTGTCATTAAAAATAAAAATCCACTGAAATACCACACTTAACCCCTTAACGACCTTGGACGTACTGAGTACGTCATGGTCACATGGTGCTAAACGACCCATGACGTACTCAGTACGTCCTGGCGAAATCGCGGTCCCGGAGCCCCGGGGAGTGAAATTTGTTTACCTAAACGGTGGATTCGGGAAGGAGGGGACCTCTGCCTGACGTCAGGAGGGGTGGTGCCTCCTCCCCGAACCTACAGAGGCTGTGATTGGCTGACGAACGCCGCTCAGCCAATTACAGTCACTGTAATGTGTCAGCCATTGAAAATGGCTAACACATTGCAATCCAGCCATAATCAGTGCTGCTGTAGCACTGATGACTGGCTGGAGCTGGGTGAACTTTGTTTCACCCGCCCCCAGCTCTGATTGGGGAGACCGGCCTTGTGACCGATCTCTCCCAATCACTGTGGATCTTGTGCCGTCACCGCTACCCTCAGCTTCACTCCGTCCGTGAAAGCTGATGAGAGCGGTCGCTGCAGGTGCCCATCGGTAAGTTATAGCACCCCCCCCCCCCCGATCCCCCGCCGCTCCCCGCCGAGATCCCCCGCCGCTCCCCGCCGAGATCCCCCGCCGCTCCCCGCCGAGATCCCCCGCCGCTCCCCGCCGAGATCCCCCGCCGCTCCCCGCCGAGATCCCCCGCCGCTCCCCGCCGAGATCCCCCGCCGCTCCCCGCCGAGATCCCCCGCCGCTCCCCGCCGAGATCCCCCGCCGCTCCCCGCCGAGATCCCCCGCCGCTCCCCGCCGAGATCCCCCGCCGCTCCCCGCCGAGATCCCCCGCCGCTCCCCGCCGAGATCCCCCGCCGAGATCCACCGCCGCTCCCCGCCCAGATCCACCGCCGCTCCCCGCCCAGATCCACCGCCGCTCCCCGCCCAGATCCACCGCCGCTCCCCGCCCAGATCCACCGCCGCTCCCCGCCCAGATCCACCGCCGCTCCCCGCCCAGATCCACCGCCGCTCCCCGCCGAGATCCCCCGCCGCTCCCCGCCGAGATCCCCCGCCGCTCCCCGCCGAGATCCACCGCCGCTCCCCGCCGAGATCCACCGCCGCTCCCCGCCGAGATCCACCGCCGCTCCCCGCCCAGATCCACCGCCGCTCCCCGCCCAGATCCACCGCCGCTCCCCGCCGAGATCCACCGCCGCTCCCCGCCGAGATCCACCGCCGCTCCCCGCCCAGATCCACCGCCGCTCCCCGCCGAGATCCCCCGCCGCTCCCCGCCGAGATCCCCCGCCGCTCCCCGCCGAGATCCACCGCCGCTCCCCGCCGAGATCCACCGCCGCTCCCCGCCGAGATCCACCGCCGCTCCCCGCCGAGATCCACCGCCGCTCCCCGCCGAGATCCACCGCCGCTCCCCGCCGAGATCCACCGCCGCTCCCCGCCGAGATCCACCGCTGCTGTCCCTGCCCGCCACGCCGCTGTTCCCGCCGCTGTCCCTGCCCGCCGATCCACCTCTGCTGCCCGCCACGCCGCGGTCCCTGGTCGCGACCGTCCCCTTTCAGTCGCCGCTGCACCCGATCGGCCGCCGCCTCCATCGGCTGCCACTGCACCTAATCGGCTCCCCCCCTCCATGTGCTGCCTCCCCCCCTCCATGTGCTGCCTCCCCCCCTCCATGTGCTGCCTCCCCCCCTCCATGTGCTGCCTCCCCTCCCCCCCTCCATGTGCTGCCTCCCCCCCTCCATGTGCTGCCTCCCCCCCTCCATGTGCTGCCTCCCCCCCTCCATGTGCTGCCTCCCCCCCTCCATGTGCTGCCTCCCCCCCTCCATGTGCTGCCTCCCCTCCCCCCCTCCATGTGCTGCCTCCCCCCCTCCATGTGCTGCCTCCCCCCCTCCATGTGCTGCCTCCCCTCCCCCCCTCCATGTGCTGCCTCCCCTCCCCCCTCCATGTGCTGCCTCCCCCCCTCCCCTCCCCACCTCCATGTGCTGCCTCCCCCCCTCCATGTGCTGCCTCCCCCCCTCCATGTGCTGCCTCCCCTCCCCCCCTCCATGTGCTGCCTCCCCCCCTCCATGTGCTGCCTCCCCCCCTCCATGTGCTGCCTTCCCCCCCTCCATGTGCTGCCTTCCCCCCCTCCATGTGCTGCCTTCCCCCCCTCCATGTGCTGCCTTCCCCCCCCCCTCCATGTGCTGCCTTCCCTCCCCTCCATGTGCTGCCTGCCCCCCCCCATGTGCTGCCTCCCCCCCATGTGCTGCCTCCCCCCTCCCTCCATGTGCTGCCTCCCCCCCCCATGTGCTGCCTCCCCCCCATGTGCTGCCCCCTCCCTCCATGTGCTGCCTCCCCTCCATGTGCTGCCTCCCCTCCATGTGCTGCCTCCCCCCCCATGTGCTGCCTCCCCCCCCATGTGCTGCCTCCCCCCCCATGTGCTGCCTCCCCCCCCATGTGCTGCCTCCCCCCCCCATGTGCTGCCTCCCCCCCCCATGTGCTGCCTCCCCCCCCCATGTGCTGCCTCCCCCCCATGTGCTGCCTCCCCCCCATGTGCTGCCTCCCCCCCATGTGCTGCCTCCCCCCCATGTGCTGCCTCCCCCCCCATGTGCTGCCTCCCCCCCCATGTGCTGCCTCCCCCCCCCCCATGTGCTGCCTCCCCCCCCATGTGCTGCCTCCCCCCCCCCATGTGCTGCCTCCCCCCTCCCTCCATGTGCTGCCTCCCCCCCTCCCATCAGACTCTGCCCCCCTCCCTGATCTGCTGCCTGCTCTCTCCCATCCTTTTCACCCTCCTTCATCTGCTGCCTCTTCTGTCTGCTGTGATTCTGCTGCCTAGATCCATCCTGTAAGGTAGGTATCCCCATCTCACCCCCCCATCCTCTGCCGCTCCTCCATCCGCTGCGCCATTTCCCATCATCCATCCGCTGCGCCCTTTCCCATCCTCTGCCGCTCCTCCACCCGCTGCGCACTTTCCCATCTTCCATCCGCTGCGCCCTTTCTCATCTGCCGCCCCGCCCTCTCGCATCGCATTATCCAGCGCAGTTGCTCACTTCCAGACTGCAGTGGATGATGCGATACGAGACTCGTGCATTGCTCTCACGTTTGGCACTGGTCTTAGTGGCAGGCGCTCTTTTTTTTTTTTTTTTTTACTGATGTCTGTATTTTTTATTTCGCCAAACTAATTTTTTTTGTATGGGGGGGGGCTAGTTTCCAAAATGGGATCACATGTGGGGGAGCTCCATTGTTTAGGCACTTCAGGGGGGTCTCCAAATGAAACATGGCGTCTGCTAATAATTCCAATCAATTTTACTGTGAAATGGCGCTCCTTCTCTTCTGAGCCCCGCCGTACGCCCAAACAATTGATTTCCACCACATATGAGGTATCGTCGTACTCAGGAGAAATTGCACAATACATTTTATGGTGCATTTTTTCCTGATACCCTTGTGGAAAAAAAAGCTACCTGTTTGAAAAAACAATTTTGTGGTAAAAAAAAGAATAAAATATTTTCACGGCTGAACATTACAAACGTTTGTGAAGCCTCCAGGGGTTCAAAGTGCTCACTAAACAGCTAGATAAATTCCATGAGGGGTCTAGTTTCCAAAATGGGGTCAATTGTGGGGGAGCTCCATTGTTTAGGCACTTCAGGGGGGTCTCCAAATGAAACATGGCGTCCGCTAATAATTCCAATCAATTTTGCTGTGAAATGGCGCTCCTTGCCTTCCGAGTCCTGCCGTGCGCCCAAACATTTGATTTCCACCACATATGGGGTATCTGCGTACTCAGGAGAAAATGCACCATAAATTTTATGGTGCATTTTTTCCTGATACCCTTGTGATAAAAAAAGCTACCTGGTTGAACCAACAGTTTTGTGGTAAAAAAATTTTTTTTTCTTTTCACGGCTCAACGTTATAAACTTCTGTGAAGCCCCCAGGGGTTCAAAGTGCACATCAAACATCTAGAAAAAATATTTGAGGGCTCTAGTTTCCAAAATGGGGTCATTTGTGGGGGAGCTCCATTGTTTAGGCACCTCAGGGGGTCTTCAAACCCGACATGGCGTCCGCTAATGAGTGCAGCTAATTTTGCACTCAAAAATTCAAATTGCGCTCCTTGCCTTCCGAGTCCTGCCGTGCGCCCAAACATTTGATTTCCACCACATATGGGGTATCTGCGTACTCAGGAGAAAATGCACGATACATTTTATGATGCATTTTTCCTGATACCCTTGTGAAAATACTAATTTTTATGGCTAAAGTAACATTTTTGTGTTAAAAAAGTAAAATTTTCATTTTTTCGTCTACATTGCTTTGGTTGCTGTGAAGCTCCTAAAGGGTTAATAAACTTCTTGGATGTGGTTTTGAGCAGAGTGAGGGGTGCAGATTTTAGAATTGGGTCACTTTTGGGTATTTTCTGTCGCCTAGGTTTCTCAAATCACTCCAAATGTGATGTGGTACCTAAACAATTTTTTTTTGTAAATTTTGTTGGAAAAATGAGAAATTGGTGATGAACTTTGAACCCTTCTAACTTCCTAACGGAAATTTTTTTTTTTTCAAAAATTGCGCTGGTGTAAAGTAGACATGTGGGAAATGTTATTTAGTAACTTTTTTGTGTGACATTTCTCTCAGATTTATGGGCATAAAATTTCAAATTTTGAAAATTGCAAAATTTTCAAAATTTTCGCTAAATTTCCGAAATTTTCACAAATAAACGCAAAACATATCGGCCTAAATTTACCACTGACATGAAGTACAATATGTCACGAAAAAACAATGTCAGAATCGCCAGGATCCGTTGAAGTGTTCCAGAGTTATAACCTGTCAAAGTGACACTGGTCAAAATTGCAAAAAATGGCCGGGTCTTTAAGGTGAAAACAGGCTGGGGGCTGAAGGGGTTAAAGGGGATTTGCCACATGCCATACATACACGATGTTCCAAATTATTATGCAAATGATATTTTTCTCTTATTTTCCTAAATGGTCGGTGCAAATGACAGTCAGTTTAATATACGTCATCACCCGTTAGGGGTACTTTGCACGTTGCGATATCGTCGGGGTCAAATCGAAAGTGACGCACATCCGGCGCCGATAAACGATCGCAAAAGCGTCGAAAATCGGTGATCTGTGTAGCGACGGTCATTTTCATAATGTCGCACCAATAGGAGATAGGATGTTGTTCCTCGTTCCTGCGGCAGCACACATCGCTGTGTGTGAAGCCGCAGGAGCGAGGAACATCTCCTACCTGCGTCCACCAGCTATGCGGAAGGAAGGAGGTGGGCGGGATGTTTACGTCCCGCTCATCTCCGCCCCTCAGCTTCTATTGGCCGCCTGCCGTGTGACGTTGCTGTGACGCTGCACGACCCGCCCCCTTATTGGGCTCACCTGGCAAACTAATTATCACAAGTGTCTGAGATTGAGTTCAGTGATCCAAAGAACCCTGAGACACAATACCATCAATGAGTTTCATTGAAAAAAAAAAATAATAATCGCTATGACACATAAATCCAGTTTGCATAATCATTTGGAACATGGTGTAGAGTTTCTGACTGACAACTTTCTTCCATGATACAAAAAGCAGAAACAAGCCTTCAGGAGCAAAATCATCTTCATGCATGACAATGCACCATCTCATGCAGCAAAGAATACCTCTGTGTCATTGGCTGCCATGGGCATAAAAGGAGATAAACTCATGGTGTCCACCATCTTCTCCTGACCTCAACCCTATAGAGAACCTTTGGAGTATCATCAAGCAAAAGATCTATGAGGGTGGGAGGCAGTTCACATCAAAACAGCAGCTCTGGGAGGCTATTCTGACATCATGCAAAGAAATTCAAGCAGAAACTCTCCAAAAACTCACAAGTTCAATGGATTAAAGAATTGTGAAGGTGATATTAAAGAAGGGTTCCTATGTTATCATATAACTTGGCCTGTTAGGATGTTTTGGATTTAAATTGCTTTTTATTTCAGCGATTGTGACCTCCAAATGCGGCAAATTCCACAAATGAGCATTTTCAGTTCTTTAAAACATATAAAATGTTTAGAAACTCTATGGTGCCTAATAATTTGGAACAGGGCATTTTGAGTTTTGTTTAATTTTGAAGATTATACTGTTATCATTAGGAGGTTTATTCAATAAAATTCGATGTATACTCTAACGGGTGAAGAGTTTTATTAGACTGACTGTCATGTGCAACATTTAGGAAAATCAGAGAAAAATATAATTTGCATAATAATTTGGAACATGGTGTAACAAAGGATAAAAGGTTGTATCTCAGGAACGGAGAGGTGCAGGAACAAAAGAAAAATATTACCAGAATCAGTAGAACAGTGGCATTTACCCAAGGTAAAAACATTGCATATTTGAGTTAATGTGTAAATTGTCTCCTCAGATAGTAAGCAAATTTGATCTGTAGTGCCAACTACTGCAAGTAGCAATCCTAAAAGTCAAAATCAATCCTTTAATGAACCTTGACACATGACTTAGGATAGGAAGCGAAACCAGGCTCTCTGTTTGGAGATGCGTGTTTCGAGATCTTTGCCTCTCATCAGTGCAAAGCAAGAGGTCAGATTTGTCTGGAGGAGAGACCTCCGATGGGAGTCTAAGTGGTAACATCTCTTTGTCACATGGGGTTTGCCGAGTGTCATGGCGATATCTGACGCTGTTCACACCACAGACTCTGACACTCCACACTGTGATTTCTCTGGGGCTTCTAAGCTGCACAGGCAGGCTCGGGCGTCGACCAGCTGTGTGCTCATTAGTGATTGGGCTGGCAGGGGTTAATCTCTCATATTCTGCTGATTACCTCTAGAATAACATATTATGAGAAACCTATCACAGCTAGTCGCCGTCATTTTAAGAGGGTGGAAACTGACTTCCTGTGCCGATTATAGCTTTAAGCGATACTGGTCCATGTGCTGTTGTGATCCAGTCGCTGTTGAATTACTGAGTGCTGTTTGGTGTGTTGTGGGAATTCTATTGTAGTCTGTTTATTGCCTCCCTGCTCTTTATTTTCTCCTGAATATGTACTGCCTAATACCTTTGTGAGTAAATGCAGTGATAGCATTTTGGTTTCCCCGTTTGACTATTTGTGTGGTTTTAACCACTCTTGTCCTGGCCCGCCCCAGGGGGAAAAGGGGTATTAAAGCAGGGCTAGGTTGGCAGTCCAGACCTCTTAACCATCAGAAGTACCTCCTGGATAAGAAATGGCTAGGACCCCCTAGCTTGATGGCCAGTCTATGAGCCCCGGTCCCTGGTAATCCCCTTACACTTTATGACACTGCTTCTGGAGAGTGCTAAGCCGGCGTAAGAAGACTTATAAGTCAAGCAATGCTCCTCTAGGAAATTAAATGTTATATTTTCCGATGGATCTGACAGGCTCCTTTTTTGTCTCTACACTCATTACTTGCCATTATATTTGGGATCATATGTCAATTACAAATTATATATACAAGGGAATCTTTTTTTTATTAAATTTAGATACCTTTATAGGGGGTCAGCTAGTGGATCCTCTCTACCAATGTAGAATTACACATCATGGTATATGGAGATGAGTTTCCTAAGCTGGACAACCCTTTTAATATATCATTCGTAATTAGATTTTAGCTAATTTGCGGGCTCCAATCACAGTGTTGTTCCTTCTGTATGTAGATAAAGCTGCTTTCTTATAATTAGCAACCATAGCAGTCTCCCCAGTGGAAATGCAACAGGTACTATATAAGCACATTGCATTGTTTTAAATAGCTCAAAATTAATTGAAAAGCACTTAGCGTCCCTGCCACAAATTAAACTTCTTGCTGTCTCCGAGTAATCGTTTAACTCTTAGCGGTGCTTAAATCTCTAGAGGATATTTATCCATCTTCTCTCAGCAATGGGGTCCAACGTAATGGAATTATTTGGGGCTAAACCTAAAATCAGTGATCACATATCGAGGGGAGATGAAGTCTAACAGGGTTTAAAATGAAGTGCTGTGGTGGGGGAGACAAGAAAGGCGCAATAGGGTTTTACCCGGTTTACAGAGTGAAAGAGGATAAAAACAGTGCACTCACCTGGCCGGGTTGTGCCAGTCACAACCCCTTTATTAGCATGGATGAGCGCTTGGGTGGTTCTGCAGCGGCCCCGTTATAGAGCAGATTTTGAATATGAAGGACTGGAGAAAACGGGTTTATTGCCGCGCTAAAAACCACGAGCATGTATAAGTCAAAATATTCTTTTTATTTAGATCATTCCTACGCGTTTCTGAGGCTCATCTGCCTCCTTCCTCAGGGAAAAAGAATCTGCTCGTGGTTTTTAGCGCGGCAATAAACCCGTTTTCTCCAGGGTTTAAAATGAAAGCGGTTGTCCACTACTTTTACATTTATAGCCTATCCTTAGGATAGGTCATCAATATCTGATCGGCCGGGGTCCAACATCTGGCACCCCGACCGATCAGCTGCTCTCGGTGCTGGCGGTGGCAGCAGGCAGCCAGAAATACTCAGTTCTGGCGCTGCTCTGTCTTTTGTTAGTGGAGCGGCCTAGAGGAGTCGGACCCCTCAAGGAGGGCGGTCAGCAGCCTGGTCCGATCACCGGTCCGGTACCGAAGGCACGACGGGGTACACGGACCCTAGGTCGGGGAGAAGCTTCAGGCAACCCGGCAATTAACCTGAGGAGAACGGGGCCTTTATGGACTGTTCCCACTAGCTCCAGAATCGGGGCAGGTAATTGCCAGGCGGTATGAAACTGACGCCTGACCTAGGGCCCTGTGCCCCACACGTGCCCAGATTCCAGTGAATCTGGGCATCCCCCTTGCATCGTCCCTGGGGTCTTGACTCCAGCTCAGAGGTACTCGTTTGCTCTCTGCTGGCAACATGACTCCCGTGCCCCCGGGTCACCGTTACACAGACCCAGCTTGAGGCACGTCTGCTCCCTTCACTACATTTCTGCATACTCCTTCCTGTTCTTCATCCCTCCCCTTGTAATAACAGAGACAGGGGGAGGAAGGACAGGCAGACAGACCGAGGCGGGAATAACTAGCAAAACCCGACCCACCTATTAGATATTCTGTAGCTGCTATCAATCAAATGTAACAGTGCATCTCACAAACTTTACTTGCCTGTATTTCAGAAACTATACATCCGATCTCACAACTAAAGGTATGTATAGAATCTGCATGATAGCGCCAGTATAGCACTGGCTTTAGTTTATATAGAAAAATCCTGGTGGTCGGTCCTCTTTAACCAAGCATGACATTCTTGCTACATAGTAGCTCTCTATGTAGCACCCAGGGGGCGGGGGGTGTCAGGCACGGGGTCTCGTACCTGAGTTACTCATCACCAGGCCGGAGTGGTGATCTGGCATGTCGCGGTGGCCTTCCCGGCTTCGTGCCCCGAGGTGTACACAAATAAGGAGGGAGAATGATGGGGTTGTAGTAGGACGATTGTCGTGATGCCACCTGTCATACGTGGCCAGAGATTAGCCGCCGCTGCTGTCACTGTTCTCCGAGGCGGATAATAGTAGCAGCCAGATGGAGCGGGCCCCGGGGAGGATGATGAAGGGAGTAGTGATGGCCATTGACGCCGAGGTGTGGGGCGGCGACGCCGGTAACAAGAGTCCGAGTCAGATGCTGCGGTTCCAGGTGTCTTTACTCGCTCTTTGTGCCGCTCGCCCGGGTAGTACCAGTCACCCGCTGTGATAGGCCCCGTCGGCTTCGGATAAGTTAGAAGCAGTCATCCAGTGTTTGAAAGAAGAAAGTCCTTTGACAGAGTTTTCCATCTAACCGTGGGGAACCCAGCTGAGCGCTCCGCTCCAAGACGCAGGCCCCGTGAAGAAAGTGGTGATGGAATCGTGTCCCAGAATGGTGTCCCGGGTAGACTGGCTCCAGATAGTGTGAGTTTGCTCCTACTTCTACCCCAAGTGGAACCCACCCCTCAGGAGACTAACCTCAGTGACCGGGGATGTCCTATACCTCATGATGGCCACCCCCCCTATCTACCCTGAGCCATCCCCCCCTATGAGAAGGCTCCTAACCTGTATGTAAAGTGTGAATGTGCACCGGTGATTAACCCTCTCCTTACCCGAGGCGATTATCGCACCTTTAATAAGATGCAATACTCTGTGGCGACTGGAGCCTCAGGGGTGCCACATCTATCTGCGCCGATAGGACATCAGAACCTTTAGAAAGTACCGGGCCACTAGCAGATTACGAAGTATTGAATGAGTGGCTAGTCGGAGTGCGCTACAGTGGCAGAAGTCAGGAGAATTAAAAAGCTTGTGGGACATATAGCTTCCCTTAAGCAGTAGCATGTGCACCACTGATGAACTGGTTTCTTCGGCCTGACTAATCCTCTTCTCCCGTTGCTACTCTTTTGCTTCTTTCATCTGCAAATCCCTTCATTGGCCTCAAGTTCCCCAACGAATCCAGTTCAAACTACTAACCTACTTGACCTACCAAGAAGTCCATAATTTGTCACCTCCGTATATTTCCAAACTACTGTTCCAATATCTTCCCACACGCAATCTCCGGTTTTCACAAAACCTCCTTCTCTCCTCTACTCTCGTATGTTCCTCATCTAATTGCTTGAGGGGTCTGGCATTTGTTTTCCCCCTGGCATACCTATTTTAGAAGCACAACTCTTTAGGTGCTCATCCTTAATTATATAACATGTGTGGGCATCCAGAAAGGAATTGCCTCCATCAATCTATAGTACTCAGACCTTTTAAAGAGCACCTGGCAGCAAATTTTTGCAATTTATTCTGAGAGGAGTAGAATGTAGGGGCAGAGACACTGATTCCAGTGATGTGTCACTTACTGTGCTCCTTCCTGTAGTTTCAATAATATCAGTGTTTTATCAGCAGGAGATAATCACTGAAGGACCAGTTGTCTTATGCCATATAGTCCTCCTGACCCTGATTAGAGTGATGTATCACTTATCTGACTACTTGTTGTATTTTCAATAAAATCAGTATTTTATCAGCAGGAGATTATCACTGAAGGACCAGTTGTCTCATGCCATATAGTGCTCCTGACCCTGATTAGAGTGATGTATCACTTATCTGATTACTTGTTGTATTTTCAATAAAATCAGTCTTTTATCAGCAAGAGATTATCACTGAAGGACCAGTTGTCTCATGCCATATAGCCCTCCTGACCCTGATTAGAGTGATGTATCACTTATCGGACTGCTTGTTGTAGTTTCAATAAAATCCGTGTTTTATTAGCAGGAGATTATCACTGAAGGACCAGTTGTCTCATGTCATGTAGTCCTTCTGACCCTTATTAAAGTGATGTATCACTTACTGGACTGCTTGTTACAGTTTCAATAAAATCAGCATTTTATTATCAGGAGATTATCACTGGAGAGCCAGCTGTCTCATGCCATGTAGTCTTCCTGACCCTGATTATAGTGATGTATTACTTACTGGAAGGTTTGTTGTAGTTTCAATAAAATCAGCATTTTATCAGCAGAGGATTCTCACTATAGGACTAGGTGCTATGTCGTTCTTCTCCTTTGTATAACCCCGCCCCCACCGGTCATATGCAGCTTTCTGCCAATGCACAGCATTCACAGAAATCTGCCAATGAGTGGTGTGGGCGGGGTTATACAGAGCTCAGCATTCACAGAACTAGTAGATCAAGAGTGATTTTATCAAAATTGCCGTAAGCAGTAAGTGACATATTGTCACACGGAGCTTTGCTCAAAACTCACAATGTCAAGGCGACATGACGCTGTTCACACTACAGATGCTGACACGCCACACTATGGTTTCTCTGGTGTTTTTGAGTTAGACAGGCAGGCTCAGGCATCAACCAGCTTTGTGCTCATTAATGCTTAGGCTAGCAAGATTTAACCTCTAATATCCTGCTGGTTACCTCTAGGATCACATGCTGTTGGAAACCTATCACATTTACTCCCCACCTTTTTAAGATGGTGGAATCAGTCTTCCCACGCTGACCATAGTTTATTGCTGTGTTAGTCTGTGTGCTGTTAGGTCCCACTCCGGCTGGTGATTGTATTGTTTTGCTCGTAGAGTTCTCCTGTCATCTTGTTGTTTCCTCCCTGCTCTTACTTTCCTCCTAAGTTCTTATTCTCTTATACCTCTATGTGTGTGTGTCCCATGAGATAAAGTTTTGGTTTCCCCTGCTTGTCTATTTCTGTTGGCTTTATCACCCCTGCTCTGGCCCTCTGCATGCGTTGGGGGGAAGGGGTATGTGAGAGAATACAATCCATTTTGTTCTTATAGAAACCATCCTGTCTTATAACTGAATGATGTCATAAGGCTTAGCTAACACTGATGTTTCACATTTCTACACACACCCCTGTGGCTCTTATTGGTGCATAGTTCTGAGAAGTTATTTCTTTGTTTGGGATACTATATAAACTGTTCACATGATGTAATAAAGCAGAAACTCTCAGTACACGACAAAGCATGTGTGTTACATTGATTTCCCAAGCACTTGTAAACCAAATGTTATTGATTAGGAGTTCCGATGGCACAGAAGGAGTGTATTTCGCTCACAGGGTATATGTCGTGGTTCCGCTGTTCGAAGCATTTTGCACTTGGAATGCTTATGTAACGGCTCTGCTATGCGGAGCATTTTGCATTTGAAAATGCTCTGCTATGTGTCTTTGTGCACTTGCTGACAGGTTGTCTTTCAGCACTAGGTTCCATGCTAGTTTTGGGAGGTGCCTTTACAGATGAGCCTCATTACTAGTGATTGCTCTGTTTCTTTACTAGGCTTGCTCTGTCTGAACTTTGCCAGTCGTACTTCCTGTTTGCTCCGTGTGCTCTTGGCTTCTGTCTGGTGTAAGTGTTCTGATCTTGGTGTCTGACCTTGGACCTTTTCCTGACCACGTCTCTGTCTGCTCCCTGAACCGTATATGTTACCTCCCGGTTTCTGACCTCGGACCTCTTCCTGACCACGTCTCTGTCTGCTCCCTGAACCTTATACGTTACCTCTCGGTTTCTAACCTCGGACCCCTTCCCGCTCATGTCTCTGTCTGCTCCCTGAACCTTATACGTTACCTCCCGGCTTCTGACCTCGGGCCTCTTCCTAACCACGTCTCTGTCTGCTCCCTGAACCTTATACGTTACCTCCCGGCTTCTGACCTCGGACCTCTTCCTGACCACATCTCTGTCTGCTCCCTAAACCTTATACGTTACCTCCCGGCTTCTGACCTCGGACCTCTTCCTGCCCATGTCTCTGTCTGCTCCCTGAACCTTATATGTTACCTCCTGGCTTTTGACCTCGGACCTCTTCCTGACCACATCTCTGTCTGCTCCCTGAACCTTATACTTAAGGCTGCTTTCACACATTAATTTTTTTACCAGCAGGCACAATCCGTCAAAAACATCAAAAAACGGATCCGGCGTCTGTTGCCGCCAGATCTGGTTTTTTCCCCATAAACTTTCATTAGTGCCGGATTGTGCCGGATGGCCTTGCGTTTCATCCGTTTTTTGCTGGATCCGGCAAAATTTGCTTGTGCGGTTGCCAGATGAAACGTTGAAGTGAACGTTTTTGCATCCGGCAAAAAAAATGGATCAAGCCGGATCCGGCGCCGTATGGCGTGTTTTATAATGCAAGCCTATGGATGCCGGATTCGGCGTAATACGGCAAAAAACGGATCCGGCCGCCGGATCTGTTTTTTTGAACTGAGTATGCTCAGTATCACACCCGATCTGTTAAAAAACTGAAGGAACTGATGGAAAAAACTGATGCAACTGATCAGTTTTTTCGCCGGATCCGTCGCATCAGTTTTTTCGGCAGATTGTGCCTGATGCCAAAAAACTGTGTGAAAGCAGCCTTTACTTCCGGCTTCTGACCTCGGACCTCTTCCTGACCATGTCTCTGTCTGCTCCCTGAACCTTTTACGTTACCTCCCGGATTCTGACCTCGGACCTCTTCCTGACCACGTCCGTCTGCAACCCTGAACCTTATACGTTACCTCCCGGCTTCTGACCTCAGTCCTCTTCCTGACCACATCTCTGTCTGCTCCCTGAACCTTATATGTTACCTCCCGGCTTCTGACTTCGGGCCTCTTCCTGACCACGTCTTTATCTGCTCCCTGAACCTTATATGTTACCTCCTGTCTTCTGACCGTGGACCTCTTCCTGACAACATCTCTGTCTGCTCCCTCAACCTTATACGTTACCTCCTGGCTTATGACCCTGGCTTGTCTGACTACTCTTCTATTCATACTGGTTGTAGTGTCTAGCATCACAGTATAAGATCAGGGCTGGTCAGGAGTATGGCAAGGAAGGTGGCTCAGACGTCCTCACCTTCAGTGGAAACTCTGAGATTATGGATAGCTAGGGCCAGTCTAGGAACCCTTATCTCCTGCTTTCCCCTCACTCGCCATGACACTTATCACTGGAATCAGCGTCTCTGTGCCTACATCTGTGACGCCCCTGGACTATCAGGTCGTCACAGGGTATTATACAATCTGCCCTCCCGTGCAATATCCACCTCCTTCTTGGTTATGGGTCCCAAACTATATGGTGTTGCCTACATCAGCTAATCAAAATCCTAGGTACATTCTGCACCACACCCACCAGACACACCAGTGGACGGCCTGAGTGGAATAGGGTCGCCCACTTAGCGGTTTGGAGAGGGGAGGACAGGAGTGTCAGGAGGAGGGAGAAGAGTTTGGAAGTGATGGAGAGAGGAGGTCAGGAGCCGGGCTCCTAAGAAGCCATCTAGGTAGCAGACGGTGGTCTGGGCCTAGAAGGAGCTGGACCCCCGGTCGCAGGGGATCGTGGCAAGGGGCACGGAACTGTCGAGGAGGACAGTCGGCGGCCTTGCATCATCACTGGCCTGGGACCAGTGCACGACGGGGTACGTGGACCCTAGATCAGGGAGTAGCTTAAGGCAACCTGACAATTTACCTGATGAGAACAGAGCCTTCAAGATCCGCTCTGCACCTGCTCCAAAATCGGGGTATTAGCGCAACGAGGGGGATAGGACTTTCCACCAAAAACGGTCCAGAAAATCTTAAGCGTGAACCCTGAGAGCAAGCTCCCACAGTTAGCCACACTGGGGAGCAGGACCCGACTAGTTCCATACTACCGGGACCAACAGAGAAGTAAACTTAGTGCCAGGAGGCAGGCCACGGATCACCAGGAAGCTCCATTGGGGACGGGACCCGACCTAGCTCCCCTCAGCGGCAGAACTTTGGTTTATTCAGTTGTCGGTGTCAGCTTAATGGACTGAGTGAGTACGAAAGTGACTCCTCTGCACCCAACGGAACTCCCCAACACCATCACCGAGTCCAGGGGCATTCCCCCTAACCGTGGAGGGTTCTAACCCCTGGCTGCCCCACTCCATCGCCCCCGGGTACTTCCAACTGCAGCAGTGGTACTCCGCATTACCACATACCACGGGTGGCGTCACGAACTTTAACACAATCCCCTGTAAATACCCCCTACATTTGAGTGGCCGCACGACCTCCGGGTCCAGAGACCCCTCGAGCCACCGCAGATCCGGATCCGAGCAGCCCGGCTGCTGGCACGGGGGCGGCACACATCTACATAGCAAAAACCTGGTGACAGATTCCCTTTAATAAAAGTGTATTTCGCGTATGTTAATTTATCATTATTTTGTTTGGACACTATATATTTCATTCTTGATTGAAGCAGGAACAGCCGTTCCTGAGAATGCTCCTTACTTACACGGATCCAGTTCATCCATAGAATGGGTAATTGTTTTAGGAAATGAATGTGTTACAATTTGGTGTAAAGTGTTCAGCGGCTAAATTGCTTTGGCTGTTGCAGTTTTATGGAATAAACTGATGTGGGTCACAGTAGCCAAATTTCCCTTTTTTACAAGTTCATGGCTAGAAATTTGTTTGTTGGCATAAACAGATGGGGATTATAACATTCGCGCTGATTGCTCTGAGAACCGAACATGTTCTCATCTTGTTTTGGCAGCCGGGAAAAAAGTCTGTAGTTCTGTTTTAAATGTCTGTGCGATTGGCAAATTCTGAAAAGCCTTAACTGAGAAATCTGAAGTTGTTTTATGGCTGGAGGAAAGCACAAAGTGTTTGGAAATGTGCAATAAACAGGCAGATTTGCTTGCAGGCAAATAGGTATTATTATTACATCTACTTACAGACCTAATACCTGGCAACCTGCTGCCTTCCACAATGAGCAATGGCCAACATTGAATTAACAGAATGAGTTATATGGAGCAGTTACCAATCTGATGGTATAACAAGGGAAGTTACTGCCAGTGGTGAAACATTCACAAATAAGGATTCCGTAAAAGTTTAAATGCAGAAACAAGGATTCTACTAAACAATCGCATAAAACGCTGCCTTGCAGAGTATATAGTTATATTCATTAGTATATATAAAATTTCACTCTATTGTCAGAATCTGTATTTGCAAACGATTTCTAACATTTTACATTTGCTCATGAATGTCCCCTGGCTCTTTTCATCCTTCAATGATAATGGTTGACAAGGTGATACAAAATTGCAGCCGTTCTGGAGTTTGAAACCAAGTGCGGTCACTTATTTATCCATCTTCATAAAAGTATTTACAGATTTTTTTCCAATGTATACAGTGTGTCCACCCATATCCTGTCCATCGCCACTAACGTTGAACTCTTTGAATGAGAAGGTGTGTCCAAACTTTTGGTCTGTACTATATATATATATATATATATATATATATATATACATACACACTAGCTGTACTACCCGGCTTCGCCCGCGTTAATAACTGCTGTTAACAAAATAGAATGTATTAACAAAAATGTATTCTGCACACAAAAACCACAAAACAAATAGATAGAAATGTAATTATGTCTGTCTCCCCATCTGTATATATCTCTCTGTCTCTCTCTCTCTCTCTTTGTCTGTCTGTCTCTTTCCCTGTCTGTCTCTGACTGTCTCTGTCTGTCTCAATCTCTTTCCCTGTCTGTCTATCTATCTCTTTTCCTGTCTGTCTATCTATCTCTGTCACTTTCCCTGTCTGTCTCTTTCTCTCTCTTTCCCTGTCTGTCTCTTTCCCTGTCTGTCTCTTTCCCTCTCTTTCCCTGTCTGTCTCTTTCCCTCTCTTTCCCTGTCTGTCTCTTTCCCTCCTTCCCTCTGTCTCTTTTTCTGTGTCTGTCTCTTTGTGTCTGTCTCTTACCCTGTCTATGTCTGTTTCTTACCCTGTCGGTGTCTGCCTCTTTCCCTGTCTGTGTCTGTCTCTTTCCATGGCTGCATTGTGACACGCCAACATTCCATATAAGGGCGTGGCTGCGCATTCTTCTGAAGTTCTGGCTGCACTGTGGCTCCCAGCTCCATTCGCTTTAATGGAGGCAGGTTTTTTGGTGAATAACTGTAAAGCACGGGGTTAAAATTTCCCCTCAAAACATAGCCTATGACGCTCTCGGGGTCCAGAAGTGTGAGTGTGCAAAATTTTGTGGCTGTAGCTGCGACGGTGCAGATGCCAATCCCGGACATACACACACACACACACACACACATTCAGCTTTATATATTAGATATATCAGTAATATATACGTACAGTGTGTTCACCCATATCCTGTCCACTACCATTAACTTGAGAACGGCGACAGCTATAGGCATAGAAGTGGTGTCTAGGTATAGTAAAGTAGCCATGCGCTACGCAATGAAACCGCCTATAGCGCCACCTGGTGGAAAACAACAGTGCTTTGGCGCAAGATGGGGGTGCAGCCCTCCTTATACTGAGACTGGGCAATCAATTTGCTTCCCACTTTGCTGTGTATTTAATCTGGGACCCAGCTGACCACTTGTTACCATTCACATTGGAGTTTTGATATGACACTAGCCAGGTATAGAAAATGTTTTTAACTTTAGTTGGTTAGGGGCTGTCCCAGATGGGTACACCGTGACGAGGTGAGACAGCTTGTTACCTTTTTTGCAAAAATGTATATACTAAGTACCCTGTTATTAAGCACTTGCAATTTATTTGTTCATAGTCAAGGTATTTTTCATACAATTTTTCTCTTTGTTTTTTTTCTAGCAATGAAACCACCTATAGCACCACCTGGTGGAAAACAACGGAGTTAGCATTTTTATCTCGAAAACGGAACGAGATAGAGAAAAGTGAATTACAAAGTTGTAGGGCATTATCAATTCAATACGAATCGACACCTTGCATACAGAAATGCTATGATATGAAACCCATGACCCCCCCCAAAAACATTTAATGCGCATATGGCGCTCATTTAACTTTGATACTCAAAGTGGCCACCATCAGCTGCAATGCACATCTGGACTCTGGACAGCATACTGTATCTTGCTGCACGTTGTGCAATATGGTAGGTGACACGTTTGTACAAGCATCTGTGATACGTCGTCATAGGTCCTGCAATGTTGGTGGAGGGGTCACATACACCTGCTGTTTGATGTGACCTCACAGAAAGAAGTCCAATGGGGTCAGGTCAGGTGAGTGTGGAGGCCACTCCACACAGCCACCATACCCAATGACTTGTAGGAAGGTCTCCACGAGGTATCGCTTCACGTCCGCAGCCTTGTGAGTTTTACACGTTCTTATCATAGCATTTCTGTATGCAAGGTGTCGATTCGTATTGAATTGATGATGCCCTACAACTTTGTAATTCACTTTTTTTCTATCTCGTTCCGTTTTCGAAATAAAAATGCTAACTCCGTTGTTTTCCACCAGGTGGCGCTATAAGTCGTTTCATTGCGTAATGCATGGCTACTTTACTATACCTAGACACCACTTCTATGCCTAAAGCTGCTGCCATTCTCAAGTTAATGGCGGTGGACAGGATATGTGTGGACACACTGTAGAATTACCATTATCACGCCCCTGTGTGGTATAGGGATATCCCCATAACAAACAACTAGGCTATTTTAATACAATGCTTTTTTTCTGCAGGCAAAAGCTTGCTCTCTTGGCAGTAAAGATAGCATCATCCATCTGAACAATATTAATTTTGAGCTCAGAGGCAGCCCTGACAAGTATGAAAAATATGTGTTTCCCCTCATAATCACGATGTAGAAAATGTGTCATCCATAATTATTGGATTGATGCAAACCCCAATATTCAAACTCTATGCTAGCTTAGAATACCCTGATTCTGCTTTGATCAGAGGAAGTGTAACGCCCATACCGGCGTCCCTGCGCTGTACTGCCCCTCTCCCTCGGCAAGAATGTTGGTTCTCTCACCTGCCTGGCCAACCTGTGGTGCTCGCTCTGTCCTCGGATCGTGCTGCTGTCTCCTGGAGCCTGCACACACCTCACAGGTCTCCTGGGAATACCCGTATCGTGCGTGCGCAGCCATGCCCCTTTTCTTAAAGGGCCAGTGCATCCTGACCCGGAAGTGCCTTTCAGATCAACTGAGAGGTTTCAGGTATTTAAGGGCAACGAGTTCCCAACATTGCTAGTTCTCAGGTCCCATTGTGCTGCTGCTGACACTTAGCTATATTTCAGTGCTTTACCAGTTTGCTGACCTGCTGCTGGCACTACCAACCAAGAAAACCTATAAGTCATATGAGTATTCAGCCAAAATTAGATAAATATATTAATCTTTATTCAAACAACAAAATAAAAAGCATAAAATAGTTAAAAGATAGGGATATACACTAAGAAATTACACCTCAATCAAAAAGTTGCCCACATATAAAGAAGCAATAGAACACCAGTGAAATAAAATTCTAACAAATAAAAAGAAAAAAAAATATGTATCTGATGTGATTTCATTTCACTAGTGATCTAATGTTTCTTTATATGTGGGCAACTTTTTGATTGAGGTGTAATTTCTTAGTGTATATTCCGATCTTTTAACTATTTTCTGGTTTTTATAAAGATTACTATACTATATTTATCTAATTTTAGCTGAATAATTATACTATTTGTAGGTTTTCTTTGTTTTCATAAGTTTGTCCTATCCGTACGGCCATTTAGATTTTATTTCAGGAAGCCTAATTGCTTACCTCTGCGTTAACCAATCTTAGGCTTGCTGTCTTTTTCCCAAGCAATTCTTTGCTGCAATTACGGTACATGTCCACACTAGGAGGTCTTACTTCAATGAAGCTTGCAGTGTCAGCTCTCCCTCTCTTTTCCGCAGTTATAATTAATATCATATGTTAGATGTGGGGTTGGATATGTCCCCTATCCAAAGATGTTTTATGGATTTTATAATTTCCTTATGATACTCTCTATTGACTGAAGAGTTGATACTACAAAGCCTTAAGGCTGCTTTACACCAGACAAGCTATCGTGCGATAGATCGTCGGGGTCACGGTGTTTGTGACGCACATCCGGCATCGCTGGCGATGCCGGCCTGTGTGACACCTCCAAGCGACGCAGTATCGCTCACAAATCGTGAGTCGTGTACTGATCGCTAGGTTCCATAATATCGTTTAATTTAGTTGTTCATCGTTTCCGGGGTAGCACACGCCGCTCCGTGTGACACCCCGGGAACGATGAACAGCAGCTCACCTGCGTCACGCGGCCGCCGCCGGCTATGTGAAGGAAGGAGGTGGGCGGGATGTTTACATCCTGCTCATCTCCGCCCCTCCGCTTCTATTGGCTGGCGGCCGTGTGACGTCGCTGTGACGCCGAACGTCCCTCCCACTCCAGGAAGTGGACGTTCGCCGCCCACAGCGAGGTCGCACGAGAGGTATGTATGTGTGACGGGGGTTACTGACTTTGTGCGACACGGGCAGCGATTTGCCCGTGACGCAAAAAGGACGGGGGCGGGAACGATCGAT
Organism: Anomaloglossus baeobatrachus; assembly: GCF_048569485.1. Classification (NCBI taxonomy): domain Eukaryota; kingdom Metazoa; phylum Chordata; class Amphibia; order Anura; family Aromobatidae; genus Anomaloglossus; species Anomaloglossus baeobatrachus. The sequence continues at coordinate 191,680,860 of NC_134361.1, forward strand.
TGTGAAATTGCACAATCGGTCGTACCGTGTAAAGCAGCCTTTAGATCTTGAATTGCTGAAGAATCTCTGTCTTGCTGTCTTTTTCCCAAGCAATTGTCTGCTACAATTACCTGTCCACACCAGAAGATCTTACTTCAATGGAGCTTGAAGTGTCAGCTCTCACACTCGCTTCACCAGTTATAATTAATCCTATATGTTCAATGTGGGGGTAGATATGTCCCCTATTCAAAGATGTCTTATGGATTTTATAATTTCCTTATGATACTCTATATTGACTGATGAGTTGATACTAGAAAGCCTTAGATCTTGAAATTGATGAAGACTCTTAAGGGGGATTTACACGCTGCGATATCGATATCGCTAGCGAGCGTACCCGCCCCCGTCGTTTGTGCGTCACGGGCAAATCGCTGCCTGTGGCGCACAATATCATTAGGAGCCGTCAAACGGACTTACCTGCCTAGTGACGTCGCTGTGGCCGGCGAACCGCCTCCTTTCTAAGGGGGTGGTTTGTGCGGCATCACAGCGGCGTCACTAAGCAGCCGCCCAATAGAAGTGGAGGGGCGGAGATGAGCGGGACGTAACATCCCGCCCACCTCCTTCCTTCCTCATTGCGGGCGGCCGCAGGTAAGGTGAGGTTCCTCATTTCTGCGGTGTCACACGGAGCGATGTGTGCTGCCTCAGGAACGACGAACAACATCGTACATGCTGCAGCAACAATAATTGGGAATAGGGGTGATGTCACCGATTAGCAATTTTGAACGTTTTTGCGGCGATTCAAAATCACTCATAGGTGTCACACGCAGCAACATCGCTAAAGAGGCCGGATGTGCGCCACGAATTCTGTGACCCCAACAACATCGCTTTAGCGATGTCGCAACATGTAAAGCGGCCTTATAGCTCGCCGTCTAGTTTACTGAACACTTTGCAGTCCTAGCCTGGCTGATTACCTAGGAAAGGAGTGTGTGGCATGAGCAGGTTCTATGCTTTACCAACTGGATGTGCAGCGGCGTAACTAGAGTTTGATGGTCACCGATGCAAAATTTGGACTTTGTATATGTATACATTTGGTGTTCTAATGGGGGCTTTACACGCTGCGACATCGCCGGCGATAGCACCCGCCCATGTCGCTGTTTCGTCATGGTGGTGATCGCTGCAGTAGCGAACATATTATTCGCTACGGCAGCTATCACCACCATGATGAAACAGCGACATGGCAGCTATGGCAGCGTCACACACACATACCTGCTTAGCGACGTCGCTGGAGACCCCGAACAATCTCTCCTTTAAGGGGGAGGTTTGTGCGGCATCACAGCGGCGTCACTAAGCGGCCGCCCAATAGCAGAGGAGGGACGGAGATGAGCAGCCGGAACATGCCGCCCACCTCCTTCCTTCCTCATTGCCAGTGGACGCAGGTAAGGAGATGTTCGTCGTTCCTGCAGTGTCACACATAGCGATGTGTGATGCCGCAGGAACGACGAACAACCAGCGGCATGCACCACCAACGATATTAGGAAAAGGAGCGACGTGTCAACGATCAACGATTTTTGACGTTTTTGCGACCGTTGATCGTCGCTCCTTTTAGTCACACACAATGATATCGCTAACGGCGCCGGATGTGCGTCACGAACACCGTGACCCCGACGATATATCGGTAGCGATATCGCTGTGTGTAAAGTACCTTTAAGTCCTATATTAACATATGAGTTGCCCTCCCCCCATTATGTAGCATTGTTCCCCTACATGTTCTATTGTACCCCATCCTGGGCTCCTTCCTTGTAAATATGTCCCCATCCTGGTATATGTATATCCCCCCATCCTGGTATGTCCCCCATCCTGGTATATATGTCCCCCATTCTGGTATATACTGTCCCTTTCCTGGTGTATACAGTCCCCCTCCTGGTATAATCTGTCCCCCTTCTAGTGTATACGTTCCTCTCCTGGGCCGCTTCTTGTATATACTTTCCCCCTCCTCGAATATACTGCTCCACTTATGGTGTATATGTTCCTCTCCTGGACCCCTCCTGGAATGCACTGTCCCCTTTCTGGCATATAATGTCCCCCTCCTGGTATATACTGTCTCCCTCCTGGTGTATATATTCCTCTCCTGAGTCGCTCCTGGAATATACTGTCCTCTTTCTGGTGTATAAGGTCCCCCTCCTGCTATATATGTTCCTCTCCTAGACCCCTCCTGGTATATACTGTCCCCCTCCTGGTTATACTGTACTCACCAGCGTCCCGGCTGCCACGCCGTGTAGCATCCTCCTCTACAGCTGGCCCACAGTGGCCGGCAGCTTTCAGCAGCGTTCGTGCTATGGCAATGCATGATGTCATTGTCATGTGCCACCTCAGTCACGGGGATGCCAAGGAAAGCTGCCAGCTTCTGTTTGGCTGGCAATGTGTATCGCAGTGCAGGGACCCAACTGGTCTCTGCACCACAATGTATTTCAACTGGATGTGCAGCTTCGGACAAACATCCAGCTGAAGCAGGGGCTGGGGCCGGCGGGCCCCCTGCAACCCCGGGCCCGGTTGTGGTCTCTGCAACTGCGATCGCTCCACCTCTGTGGATATGCTGCTCTTAAGCTGGATGGATCGATGAGCAGCTTGAGTCCTCCTGCGCATCCCCCATGTTGCAGAGGTAACGTTACCTCTGCTAGTAACTTGTGAGGTAACACAGTTCAGCTCAGTGGCGAGATCATGCTGCTGATCTGAATTGTTAAGCTTCAGGATCGTATCGTTCCTGGCAAAGTAGGGAGCCTAGAGGTGGAGGAGCGGTGCGCTCCTAAAGATTAATCTTGAGACAACCCAAGACTAGAAATACAAACATATGCTGTGTGGTGGAAGGACACAGTCTGGTGGCCACATGGTAGTTATGAAAGTAAGACACTGCCGGTGGTCATGGCTGGTAGTGCATACAAACAAAGAGATACCGTAGGTCTTCGTTAGTCACTGGCTGGCTTGCCTATCACTATGAAGTCTTATGGCTATACATAATTACATGTAATAAGAGAGATAACCTGTGAAACATGATAAGAATGATAGTCCATGGCAATACGAGTATAATGAATCTACTGATTCTGCTTTTACGCCTATCTAATACGGGAAGGCATTTGCCCAGGCCTGTCTAGCTCATAAGGGGTTAATAGCCCACAAGCTCAAATCCGTATAATCAACATTCACTCCCGTTTCCAAGTTTAAATTGAGCAATTGTTTAATTATGCGTAAGCGGCAATACATCCAGCACGTTATCTAAATCACCGCTTTAATTCCTGGACTCCCCAATCCAAATTGTTTTTTTTTCCTCCTTTTTTTCCCCTCTTTCTCGTTCCATCCCTCCGCATCATTAACGCCGGAGAGTTAATGAATATAAAAAGGGAAGAGGCTAATTATGCTTTAATTTACAATGATGGTGCCATCCTGGGACCAAGCAAAATCTGTTTTCAAAACAATTATAAAAAGCATTAGGCTCTGGTAAATAGAATCATTCCCTCCCTGGATATATGTATGTATACGCGGAAGGACGGGTATTTATATACTGGTATTATACTGGAATTACGGGCGGGTAAACTTATAGCGGCATTTCCAGGGGGAAGGAACTGGCGCACCTTTGACCGTAAACATGTAAATGGCGTGTATGTATGATCGGATATCGTTACCGGAATGTAACCTGTAACTAACATTTGCATATGCATGAGGCTAACGCCGAAAATAACTACAAGAGACAGTTCCAAGAGGCTGCCGATAAAAAGCTTATGGTCAACTGTGATCACAAAATCTCAGGTTTATGGCTTTGCGCTTCCTAATTGCACTCATTGTAAAAGGAACGTTCTGGCTTTCAATTCAAACATGGACAATGCTCGTTGTGAAGATCTGAGGTTGTGGGTTGTATTAATCACGCCGGCAGGTTAACGATGCAATTATTTTTATTCTTCCATCCATGGTCTTACAGCAAGTCCGGGTAGATGGACAAAACGAGATGCCCCCAGTCCACGAGATCCCATACTGTGAGCGGTAGTTCCACTGCCCCCGTACCCACCGTCTTCCAACTTTTGGATGGCCTACAGCTTTTGTATCCCTGCCGGTATGGTTTGTAGTCTCAAACGGTCTACATGACCGTAGAGCATGTATCCAGCTCTAGCCGGCAACAACCCACCATCCTCTTGTCAGTATCCTAATTACTCCAAGCCGCCCCCTGGATTCGAGTCTAGCCCTCGGGAAACACCTCCCAATGCTAACTATGCATTGGTGGAGGTATTTTCCTGAGGCCAAGACCCTCACCTTGGACTGCACGTGAGACCCCTTGTGATGGCGGCACCACTGGGTCTACTATCACCATCCACATAATGGGACTCGTGGCTGGGAGATCAATGGTACAATTGAGGCCCCTGAGACACTAACAAGAGTAATGGAATGATTGCTTTACTTTTATTACCAATCTCATGCCTGGCCTTCTGTGTACATACCATCTATCTGGCATGTCTCTGCCTCATAGCTTCAGGGTCTGGATGAGCATGGTATGTGTACGTCTCTTCCTCATGACTCCGAGGTCTGGATGAGCATGGGATGTGTACATCTCTTCCTCAATGCTCCGGGATCTGGATGAGCATTGTATATGTACGTCTCTGCCTCATGGTTATGGGGTCTGGATAGATGAGCATGGCATGTGTTTGGCTCCAGGGTCTGGATGAGCACGGTATGTGTACATCTCTGCCTCATGGTTCCGGGGTCTGGATGAGCATGGTATATTTTTGTCTCTGCCTCATGGCTCCAGGGTCTGGATGAGCATGGTATGTGTACATCTCTGCCTCATGGCTACGGAATCTGGATGAGCATGGTATGAGTATTTCTCTGCCTCATGGCTTTGGATGATCATGGTATGTGTACATCTCTGCCTCATGGCTCCGGGGTCTGGATGAGCATGGTATATGTACGTCTCTGCCTCATGTCTCGGGGTCTGAATGAGCATGGTATGTGTACATCTCTGCCTCATGGCTTTGGATGATCATGGTATGAGTACGTCTCTGCCTCATTGCAACAGGGTCTGGATGAGCATGGTATATTTACGTCTCTGCCTCATGGCTCCGGGGTCTGGATGAGCAAGGTATATATAAGTGTCTGCCTCATGGTTCTGGGGTCTTTATGAGCATGGTATGTGTATGTCTCTGCCTCATGGCTTTGGATGATCATGGTATGTGTACGTCTCTGCCTCATGGCTCCGGTATCTGGATGATCATGGTATGTGTACATCTCTGCCTCATGTCTCCGGGGTCTGGATGAGCATGGTATGTGTACGTCTCTGCCTCATGACTCCGAGGTCTGGATGAGCATGGTATGTGTACATCTCTGCCTCATGGCTCCAGGGTCTGGATGAGCATGGTATGTGTACATCTCTGCCTCATGGCTATGGAATCTGGATGAGCATGGTATGAGTATTTCTCTGCCTCATGGCTTTGGATGATCATGGTATGAGTACGTCTCTGCTTCATGGCTCCAGGGTCTGGATGATCATGGTATATGTACGTCTCTGCCTCATGTCTCGGGGTCTGAATGAGCATGGTATGTGTACGTCTCTGCCTCATTGCAACAGGGTCTGGATGAGCATGGCATATGTACATATCTGCCTCATGGCTCCGGGGTCTGGATGAGCAAGGTATATATACGTGTCTGCATCATGGCTCCGGGGTCTGGATGAGTATGGTGTGTGTATGTCTCTGCCTCATGGCTTTGGATGATCATGGTATGTGTACGTCTCTGCCTCATGGCTCCAGCGTCTGGATGAGCATGGTATGTGTACGTCTCTGCCTCATGGCTCCGGGGTCTGGATGAGAATGGTATGTGTGCATCTCTGCCTCATGGGTCCAGGGTCTGGATGATCATGGTATGTGTACGTCTCTGCCTCATGGCTCCGGGGTCTGGATGAGTATGGTATGTGTACGTCTCTGCCTCATGGCTGCGGGGTCTGGATGAGCATGGTATGTGTGCATCTCTGCCTCATGGCTCCAGGGTCTGGATGAGCATGGTATGTGTACGTCTCTGCCTCATGACTCCGGGGTCTGGATGAGCATGGTATGTGTGCATCTCTGCCTCATGGCTCCGGGGTCTGGATGAGCATGGTATGTGTGCGTCTCTGCCTCATGGCTCCGGGGTCTGGATGAGCATGGTATGTGTACATCTCTGCCTCATGGCTCCAGGGTCTGGATGAGCATGGTATGTGTACGTCTCTGCCTCATGGCTCCGGGGTCTGGATGAGCATGGTATGTGTACATCTCTGTCTCATGGCTCCGGGGTCTGGATGAGCATGGTATGTGTACATCTCTGTCTCATGGCTCCGGGGTCTGGATGAGCATGGTATGTGTACGTCTCTGCCTCATGGCTCCGGGGTCTGGATGAGCATGATATGTGTGCATCTCTGCCTCATGGCTCCGGGGTCTGGATGAGCATGGTATGTGTGTGTCTCTGCCTCATGGCTCCGGGGTCTGGATGAGCATGGGATGTGTACGTCTCTGCCTCATGGCTCCAGCGTCTGGATGAGCATGGTATGTGTACGTCTCTGCCTCATGGCTCCGGGGTCTGGATGAGCATGGTATGTGTACGTCTCTGCCTCATGGCTCCGGGGTCTGGATGAGCATGGTATGTGTGCATCTCTGCCTCATGGCTCCGGGGTCTGGATGAGCATGGTATATGTACGTCTTTGCCTCATGGCTCCGGGGTCTGGATGAGCATGGTATGTGTACGTCTCTGCCTCATGGCTCCAGCGTCTGGATGAGCATGGTATGTGTACGTCTCTGCCTCATGGCTCCGGGGTCTGGATGAGCATGGTATATGTACGTCTCTGCCTCATGGCTCCGGGGTCTGGATGAGTATGGTATGTGTACGTCTCTGCCTCATGGCTCCGGGGTCTGGATGAGCATGGTATGTGTACATCTCTGCCTCATGGCTCCAGGGTCTGGATGAGCATGGTATGTGTACGTCTCTGCCTCATGGCTCCGGGATCTGGATGAGCATGGTATGTGTACATCTCTGTCTCATGGCTCTGGGGTCTGGATGAGCATGGTATGTGTACATCTCTGTCTCATGGCTCCGGGGTCTGGATGAGCATGGTATGTGTACGTCTCTGCCTCATGGCTCCGGGGTCTGGATGAGCATGATATGTGTGCATCTCTGCCTCATGGCTCCGGGGTCTGGATGAGCATGGTATGTGTGTGTCTCTGCCTCATGGCTCCGGGGTCTGGATGAGCATGGGATGTGTACGTCTCTGCCTCATGGCTCCAGCGTCTGGATGAGCATGGTATGTGTACGTCTCTGCCTCATGGCTCCGGGGTCTGGATGAGCATGGTATGTGTACGTCTCTGCCTCATGGCTCCGGGGTCTGGATGAGCATGGTATGTGTGCATCTCTGCCTCATGGCTCCGGGGTCTGGATGAGCATGGTATATGTACGTCTTTGCCTCATGGCTCCGGGGTCTGGATGAGCATGGTATGTGTACGTCTCTGCCTCATGGCTCCAGCGTCTGGATGAGCATGGTATGTGTACGTCTCTGCCTCATGGCTCCGGGGTCTGGATGAGCATGGTATATGTACGTCTCTGCCTCATGGCTCCGGGGTCTGGATGAGTATGGTATGTGTACGTCTCTGCCTCATGGCTCCGGGGTCTGGATGAGCATGGTATGTGTACGTCTCTGCCTCATGGCTCCGGGGTCTGGATGAGCATGGTATGTGTACGTCTCTGCCTCATGGCTCCGGGGTCTGGATGAGCATGGTATGTGTACGTCTCTGCCTCATGGCTTCGGGGTCTGGATGAGCATGGTATGTGTACGTCTCTGCCTCATGGCTCCGGGGTCTGGATGAGCATGGTATATGTACGTCTCTGCCTCATGGCTCCAGGGTCTGGATGAGCATGGTATGTGTACGTCTCTGCCTCATGGCTCCGGGGTCTGGATGAGCATGGTATGTGTACATCTCTGCCTCATGGCTCCAGCGTCTGGATGAGCATGGTATGTGTACATCTCTGCCTCATGGCTCCGGGGTCTGGATGAGCATGGTATGTGTACGTCTCTGCCTCATGGCTCCGGGGTCTGGATGAGCATGGTATGTGTACGTCTCTGCCTCATGGCTGCGGGGTCTGGATGAGCATGGTATGTGTACGTCTCTGCCTCATGGCTCCGGGGTCTGGATGAGCATGGTATATGTACGTCTCTGCCTCATGGCTCCAGGGTCTGGATGAGCATGGTATGTGTACGTCTCTGCCTCATGGCTCCGGGGTCTGGATGAGCATGGTATGTGTACATCTCTGCCTCATGGCTCCAGCGTCTGGATGAGCATGGTATGTGTACATCTCTGCCTCATGGCTCCGGGGTCTGGATGAGCATGGTATGTGTGCATCTCTGCCTCATGTCTCCGGGGTCTGAATGAGCATGGTATGTGTACATCTCTGCCTCATGACTCCGGGGTCTGGATGAGCATGGTATATGTACGTCTCTGCCTCATGGCTCCAGGGTCTGGATGAGCATGGTATGTGTACGTCTCTGCCTCATGGCTCCGGGGTCTGGATGAGCATGGTATGTGTACATCTCTGCCTCATGGCTCCAGCGTCTGGATGAGCATGGTATGTGTACATCTCTGCCTCATGGCTCCGGGGTCTGGATGAGCATGGTATGTGTGCATCTCTGCCTCATGTCTCCGGGGTCTGAATGAGCATGGTATGTGTACATCTCTGCCTCATGGCTCCGGGGTCTGGATGAGCATGGGATGTGTACATCTCTGCCTCATGTCTCTGGGGTCTGAATGAGCATGGTATGTGTACATCTCTGCCTCATGTCTCCGGGGTCTGGATGAGCATGGTATGTGTACATCTCTGCCTCATGGCTCTGGTATCTGGATGAGCATGGTATGTGTACATCTCTGCCTCATGTCTCCGGGGTCTGGATGAGCATGGTATGTGTACGTCTCTGCCTCATGTCTCCGGGGTCTGGATGAGCATGGTATGTGTACGTCTCTGCCTCATGGCTCCGGTATCTGGATGAGCATGGTATGTGTACGTCTCTGCCTCATGTCTCCGGGGTCTGGATGAGCATGGTATGTGTGCGTCTCTGCCTCATGGCTCCGGGGTCTGGATGAGCATGGTATGTGTGCGTCTCTGCCTCATGTCTCCGGGGTCTGCATGAGCATGGTATGTGTGCGTCTCTGCCTCATGTCTCCGGGGTCTGCATGAGCATGGTATGTGTGCGTCTCTGCCTCATGTCTCCGGGGTCTGCATGAGCATGTTATATGTATATGTGTCTCTCACGGTGCCCCTCCTGATCCATTACAATTTCATTGTGAACCTTAAACTGAAGAGCAACAAAATATCTAAAAAACCACAACAATGACACAGATGTAACCAGAGCTTCATGCTAGAAAACGTTCCCATTCCTTAGAGCCGTGGACTCTGCTTGATGTCCATTGATCCAATAATCTTTAGTCCGTAGCCAGCTCATGTTAGGACTTCACAACAAATTCAGTATTCAATGGGACACCTTCATTTATGGGTCCTTACATTACCGGATTAACAGTACATAAACAACATTTATTACCTATTTACAGTATTGATGATATATGAATGATTTTTTAGGGTATGTATGATTGGTACTGAAACCCCCACCTATCATAATATAGTGTTGTTTAACTTTGAGAACAATGTTTTTTTCACTTACTGTCATCATGTTTTTTGCAATATATTCTGAAATCAGCATGATGTAGGGCCTGAGACTCTGATTCCAGCAATGTGTCAGTTACAAGACTGTGTCGCTGTTTCAATAAAATCAGTGTTTTAACAGTAGGAGATTATCACTACCCGACTAGGTGTCTTGTGCCTCCTGTTAAACTGCTCTGTGTAATCCCACCCCACTACTGATTGGAAGCGTTCTGCCAATTAACAGTTTACATAAAAAGCTGCCAATCAGTGGTGTGGGCGGGGTTATAAAGGATTCAGCATTCGTAGCAGTGCTAGGTCTACAGCAGAAAAAAAAAACAAGGATTGTATCAAAATGACCAGCAAGTGACACATCACTAGAATCAGAGTCTCAGCACGTTTTTAAGAAAGTAGAGAAGAGAGACAACACTCATCAAGGACCATAAGTGACAATGACAAGTGACAGATTGTCAGCAGGATTTTTTTTTTTAAAAAAAAAGGGAATTTATCCACAGGTTTCTGCTATGTAATCTGAGAGCAGTATGATGTAGGTGGTGATACCCTGATTCCAGTGATGTGTCACTTACTAGGCTGTCTGTTGAAGTTTCCATAAAATCAGTGTTTTATCAGACCAGAAGATTATCACTACAGGAATATGTGTCTTGTGCCTCCTAGTCCCAATTGCTCTATGTAAACCCACTCCCATCACTGATTGGCAGCTTTTTGTCAATGTACAGTGTACATAGAAGGCTGCCAATCAGTGGTCGGAAAACTGCTAGATCTGCAGCAGAGAAAATTGTGACAGTATCAAAATGACAGCAAGCAGACCAGTAAGTCACACACTACTGGTATCAGTGTCTCAAGCAGAAAGCGGTAATCCATTGGGAGAATTGATCAAAACATGGTAAGCCGTATGGTATGGAAAACAGGATGATGATGGTTTCGCAAAAGTGCAAATTTTATCAAAGGGAATCTGTCAGCAGGTTTTTGCTATGTAGACTCAAGCCAGCATGCTGTAAGGGCTAACAGAAAGTTCAGGCATGCCTCTTTTGTCACAGTGGTATCTTTTGTTTATTTGTTATTTTTGTTTAAGCAGCAGGAACCTTATCATTGCAGGACTAGAAACTCATATGCAGAGAAGTTCAACACCACCCCACTGTGATTTATACCTCACTGTCAATGTATAAGCCTGTTGTGGGCGGGACAGCTCCTTGGGCTCAGCTACATAACTAAAGCTAAATATTTAGATTGTGTCAGAACAGTAATACACTTACTCAGTAATCTAAGTGATACATCGTTGGATTCAGAATCTCCTTGCCTACATCATACTGCTCTCAGATGAAATAGCAAAAACCTGATGACAGATTCCCTTTAAGGGATTGGCTAAGTCACTTCAACAGTGAAGCCAACCTCTTTCACTGTTCTGGTTGCTGCATAGCTGACAATGAAAAATGTCGGTAGTACTATCCGTGCTGCCATGTGGGGAAAGAGAAGAAATGTATCCTTGAATATGATTTAATCAACGCGTTTCGCAGTGAGATTCCATCAGGACAATCAGAACTCCTGATGGAGTTTCACTCCGAAACGTGTTGAATAAATCACATTCTAGGCTACATTTCATCTCTTTGTCCACGTGGCAGTCCGGGCAGTATTACCCTCATTTTCCATTGTCAGCTATGCAGCAACCATAACAGTAAATAGAAGACTGTGGAAAAAGAAGCGCAATAGGGTCTTACCCCAATAGCCAAGGGGTTATGAAAGAAGTAGTTCAACTCACCAATGGAAGTTGTGACAGTTACAACTCCTATAAAAACATGTAACTCCAGGTCACGGCAGCAGTCCCCACAATGGCTGATAACAGAAAGTAGTAGAGATGGGTTTTCCAAGGCCGCGCCAATGACCAAGGGACGATGGAAGTATAAGATTAATGTTGGTTTATTGCTTTATTTCATGCTCAGGTCAACGCTTTTCAGGAGACTCAGCTCCCTTCATCAGGACAAACAGGCAAAAGATTTGATGTTCTTTTGCCTGTTTGTCCTGATGAAGGGAGCTGAGCCTCCGGAAACGCGTTAACCTGAGCATGAAAAAAAGCAACATTAATATTATACTTCCATCATCCCTTGGTCATTGGCGCGGCCTTGGAAAACCCATTTCTACTACTTTCTGTTTGCAACCATAACAGTGAAAGAGTTTGGCTTCACTATTGAAGTTACTTTTCCAACCCCTTAGGCTATGTGTCCACGCTGCGGATTTTGCCGCGGATTTCTCGCGGAAAAGCTGCAGATTTCCCGAAAATGTGCAGCAGCGGCACTTCCCAGCCATTTTTATGGCATTTTGGAAATGCTGTGCCCATGCTGCGGATTTTTCCGCGGCGGATTTGGTGCGGAGTTTGATCCGGAAAAATCTGCAACATGTCAATTATTGTTGCGGATTTTGATCCGGATTTTGGCTTTAAAATTCGGGAAAAAAAAAATCCGCACCAAAATCCGCGGCAATTCCGTGGTAAATCTGCGGCAAATCCGCACCTTTGAAAAGGTGCGGATTTTGCGGGAAAGTCGCGGATTTTGATGCAGAAAAATCCGCAGCAACATTCTCCCGTGGACACATAGCCTTAAAGGGATTCTGCCAGCAGGTTTTTGCTATTTCATGTGAGAGCAGTGCGATATAGGCAAGGAGATTCTGAATCCAATGATGTATCACTTAGGCTATGTGTCCACGCTGCGGAAAATGTGCGGATTTTGCGGGAAAGCCGCGGATTTTGATGCAGAAAAATCCGTAGCAACATTCTCCCGTGGACACATAGCCTTAGATTACTGGGTGCAGCCCTTCTGACACAATCTGAATATTTAACACCAATATCACAAGAACATCAAAAGCTTGCTTATATACTATAAAACACCAAAAGTAGCACTAAAGCAAGCAATATGCAATGTACGTTTTTAAAAATATAACCTTTTTTTGAAAATATATACAAAATATCATGAATTATCAAATGGAACCACCCTGAAGACGGATGGAATTTTTACATGGGGGACACGGCACTTTGTGGTAAATAAGTGACACCACCATATACCACAGGGATGATAAAAAGGTATTATATATCAGTGTATGTTAAACAAGTAAGAATCACAGCCACTAATGGAAGTACAGGTGTATCACACATCGATTACTATATGTAAAGCAAGAGGCAGTGAAATAACAGTTTGAAGAACATACACAATATTACCACAGTACGGTATATTCACAACGGGTATCAGTACAACGGCCCCCACCAACACTGACGCGCGTTTCGCAGCTCGTGTGCTTCGTCCAGGAGTAATAGATCACTATCACTCCTGGACGAAGCACACGAGCTGCAAAACGCTTGTCAGTGTTGGTGGGGGCCATTGTACTGATACCAGTTGTGGTAATATTGTGTATGTTCTTCAAACTTTTATTTCACTGCCTCTTGCTTTACATATAGTAATCGATGTGTGATACACCTGTACTTCCATTAGTGGCTGTGATTCTATACGTTGATATATAATACCTTTTTATCATCCCTGTGGTATATGGTGGTGTGACTTATTTACCACAAAGTGCCGTGTCCCCCATGTAAAAATTCCATCCGTCTTCTGGGTGGTTCCATTTAATAATTCATGATATTTTATATATGTTTTCAATAAAGGATATATTTTTAAACACGTACATTGCATATTGCTTGCTTTAGTGCTACTTTTGGTGTTTTAATCTGAATATTTAGCTTTAGTTATGTAGCTGAGCCCAAGGAGCTGGCACACCTGGGTCTGCAGCAACCGTGTCCACATAACCCAACCAGGTGAGCTAATCCCTGTATGCAATATCTTCATCATCTTACCGATAAGACCCAATTGCACTATTGTGTCTCCGGATTCAGCTGATGGTCGACCGGATACTCTAAAGGGGGCTTTACACGCTGCGACATCGCTAATGCGGAGTCGTTGGGGTCACGGAATTTGTGACGCACATCTGGCCGCATTAGCGATGTTGCTGCGTGTGACACTGAGCGATTTTGCATCGTTGCAAAAATGTGCAAAATCGCTCATCGGTGCCATGGGGGTCCATTCTCGATTATCGTTACTGCAGCAGTAACGATGTAGTTCATCGCTCCTGCGGCAGCACACATCGCTATGTGTGACGCCGCAGGAACGAGGAACCTCTCCTTACCTGCCTCCCGGCCGCTATGAGGAAGGAAGGAGGTGGGCGGGATGTTCCGGCCACTCATCTCCGCCCCTCCGCTTCTATTGGGCGGCCGCTCAGTGACGTCGCTGTGACGCCGCACGGACCGCCCCCTTAGAAAGGAGGCGGTTCGCCGGTCACAGCGACGTCGCCGGGCAGGTAAGTATGTGTGACGGGTCTGCGCGATGTTGTGCGGCACGGGCAGCGATTTGCCTGTGTCGCACAACAGATGGGGGCGGGTACCCACGCTAGCGATATCGGGACAGATATCGCAGCGTGTAAAGTAGCCTTTAGGGCAGGTTTTCTGCTTTCTGTTTGCTCATAGAATATGCCCTGCTACTGAATAGCTACAAGCAGCCTTGTGCTTTAATAGACTACCAGCAATTTACTATATATATAGGCTATCAAGTATCTCTTGACAATCCAATATGCTTTAGTCTATGGCAATTACTGTGTTATATGTATGTTCCTTATCATCGTTTTACACTGTACGTATGTTACCAGCCATTTCTATTCACTGCAAACTAGTTTAATTTTATGTATAATTTTATTATTTTTTTAAGTATAATTTTAATAATGCCGCATCCGTTAAATATCTTTTTTAGTTTACTGTATTCAATTTATGTAAGTTTCATCTCTACATAGAGTATATGGAAACATATCAGAGCCACGTGACTATTATTCCAAACATTAACAAGCAAAAAAAAATTAAGGTAAGTACAGGTCATGGCCAAAAGTGTTGGCACCCTTAAAACTGTTTCAGAAAATATAAGTATAATTATTGCAGCGTTACATGTTTATTTCCTTTGTGTGTATTGAAATAACACAAAAAAAAGGCAAATTGGACAAAATTTCACGCAAAACTTCAAAAATGGTCCGGACAAAATTATTGGCATGCTCAACTTAATATTTGGTTGCACACCCTTCTGAATAAATAACTGCAATCAATCGGTCCCTATAACCAGCAACAAGCTTCCTACTCCTCTCACCTGGAATTTTGGACTCTTCTTTTGTAAACTGTTCCAAGTCTCTCATATTTGAAGGCGTCTTCTGTTCACCCAATGGCATTTGTAAGATCTCTCCACAGGTGTCAATGGGATTTATATCCGGATTCATTGCTGCCACTTCAGGACTCTACAGCACTTTATTTCCACCCATTTCTCGGGGCTTCTTGAAGTATGTTTGGGGTCATTGTCATGCTGTAAGACCTAAGACTCAAGACACAAACCCAGCTTTCTGACACTAGGCACTACATTGCCACCCAAAATCTTTTAATAAATGTTCAGATTTCATGATGCTTTGCCCAAAGTCAAGGCACCCAGTGAAAACAACCACAAAACATCTTTGAACCTCCACCATAATTGACTTAAGGTACTGTGTTCTTTTCTTTGTAAGCCTCTTTCCGGTTTCCGTAAACAGTAGAATGATGTGCTTTACCAAAAAGCTCTATCTTGATCTCATCTGTCCACAAAACTGTTTCCCAGAAGGATTTTGGTTACTCATGTACGTTTTGGGAAACTGCAGTCTAGCTTTTCATGTTTCTGTGTCAGCAGTGGGGTCCTCCTGAGTCTCCTGTTCAGGGTTTCTTTTCATTCAAATATGGACGGATAGTTTGTGCTGACACTGAAATACTCTGAACCTACAGGACAACTTGAATTTCTTTAGAACTTGATTGGGGCAGCTTATCCTTCAGTCAAACGATCTTGTGTTGCAACCTTTCAACAATTTTACTATGTTGTTCACGTCCAAGAAGATTAGCTACAGTGCCATGGGTTGTAAATTTCTTGACTACGTTGTGCACTGTGGACAAAAAAAGATCTCTGGGGACAGACTTGTAACCTTGAGATTGTTGACATTTTTCCACATTTTTAGTTCTCAAGTCCTCAGACAGTTCTCTTCTCTTTCTGGTGAGTTCACTTGAGGTCACAGCTGGGATACCATGGGAACTGCCAGTTGTGACCTCAGGTGAACTCACCTGAGGTGAAGAAATTGAACTCCATGAGATCAACTCATTGAATTCAATGCCAGATTGTCTGGTTAGGCTATGTCCGCATGTTGAGTATTTGGTTGTAGACATTTCTGCACCAAATCTGCATATCCTGGCAGAAAAACATGTAAAAACTGCGCCAAGAGTTTTTCTGCCAAGAAATGCAGATTTGGGGCAGAATTGTTTCCAACCAAACACTCAACGAGTGGACATAGCCTAATCCCGTAATCTGGCATTGAGTTAAATTAGTTCACTGAGGTGAGTTCAATGAGTTCACCTGAGGTCACATCTGGTGTTCAGCTCCCAGCTGTTGGCTTTATCATGGCTAGGTATCAAAATTGGGGGGATGCACGCTAGTTTTTTAAATTATTTATTAAATAATAAAAAATTGAAAAGCTGAATGCGGTCCCTCTTATTTTGATACACATATGGCTGGGGGCTGCAGCCTGTAGCCATATGCTTTATCTGTGCTGGGTATCACAATATGGAAGGACCCTATGCCAATTTTTTAATTTATTTATTTTTACAGCAATAGAGACGCACACACACAGTGCTGTTGATTGAAAACAGTCAGACATGCTGTCACACAAGGAGGGATCGCGTCTGACTGCAACCAATCGGAGACACGGGGACTGCCGGTAGGCAGGTAAAGCAGTACATATGCA
Organism: Anomaloglossus baeobatrachus; assembly: GCF_048569485.1. NCBI lineage: Eukaryota > Metazoa > Chordata > Amphibia > Anura > Aromobatidae > Anomaloglossus > Anomaloglossus baeobatrachus. The sequence goes on from NC_134361.1 coordinate 191,697,375, forward strand.
TGAGGTTAATGAGCAGCCCCAGAAGTAGCGTTAAAGCCGCGCGAGAGACTCTAAAGCCTGCTTTACACGAGACGATAGATTGTGCGATAGCACAATCGATCGTACCCGCCCCCGTCGTTTTTGCGTCACGGGCAATTAGTTGCCCATGGCGCACAAACTCGTTTAACCCCCGTCACACGTACTTACCTTCCGGACGACCTCGCTGTGGGCGACGAACGTCCACTTCCTGGAGTGGGTGGGACGTTCGGCGTCACAGCGACGTCACACGGCAGACGGCCAATAGAAGCGGAGGGGCGCAGATGAGCAGGATGTAAACATCCCGCCCACCTCCTTCCTTCCATTAAGCCGGCGGGTGCCGCGGGAGGCAGGTAAAGCTGCTGTTCATTGTTCCCGTGGTGTCACACGGAGCAACGTGTGATGCCACGGAAACGATGAACAACCGCCGCCATTTTAATTAAACAATTTTATGAAACCTAGCGACGAGTACACGACTCACGATTTGTGAGCGATACTGCGTCGCTAGGAGGTGTTACACGAGACCACGTCGTGCGGTATGCCGGATGTGCGTCACGAAAACCGTGACCCCAACGACATATCGCACAATCTATCGTCTGGTGTAAAGCCCGCTTAAGTATAACGCTCCTGCTCCAATCCCCCTATCCTTTCTACCACCATTTTTAAGCTCTTGGTTTGGGTCCCCATAGACTTACAGTACAGACCATAAGTTTGGACACACCTTCTCATTCAAAGAGTTTTCTTTATTTTCATGACTCTAAAAATTGTAGATTCACATTGAAGGCATCAAAACTATGAATTAAAACATGTGGAATGAAATACTTAAAGTGTGAAACAACTGAAAATATGTCTTATATTCTAGGTTCTTCAAAGTAGCCACCTTTTGCTTTGATTACTACTTTGCACACTCTTGGCATTCTCTTGATGAGCTTCAAGAGGTAGTTACCGGAAATGGTTTTCCAACAGTCTTGAAGGAGTTCCCAGAGATGCTTAGCACTTGTTGGCCCTTTTGCCTTCACTCTGCGGTCCAGCTCACCCCAAACCATCTCGATTGGGTTCAGGTCTGGTGACTGTGGAGGCCAGGTCATCTGGCGTAGCACCCCATCACTCTCCTTCTTAGTCAAATAGCCCTTACACAGCCTGGAGGTGTGTTTGGGGTCATTGTCCTGTTGAAAAATAAATGATGGTCCAACTAAACGCAAACCGGATGGAATAGCACGCCGCTGCAAGATGCTATGGTAGCCATGCTGGTTCAGTATGCCTTCAATTTTGAATAAATCCCCAACAGTGTCACCAGCAAAGCCCCCCCACACCATCACACCTCCTCCTCCATGCTTCACGGTGGGAACCAGGCATGTAGAGTCCATCCGTTCACCTTTTCTACAAAGACACGGTGGTTGGATCCAAAGATCTCAAATTTGGACTCATCAGACCAAAGCACAGATTTCCACTGGTTTAATGTCCATTCCTTGTGTTCTTTAGCCCAAACCAGTCTCTTCTGCTTGTTGCCTGTCCTTAGCAGTGGTTTCCTAGCAGCTATTTTACCATGAAGGCTGCTGCACAAAGTCTCCTCTTAACAGTTGTTCTAGAGATGAGAAGGTGTGTCCAAACTCTTGGTCTGTACTGTATATCGGGACTGGCCAAATATTCGGGATTAATTCCGGGCCCCAACTATTTTTTTTTTTGTTAAACCCTTTTGGACCCACCGATCCTGGGTATCTTTGAGTCCGCTCATCACTAGAGTTGACATTTTTTTAGTTAAAAAAAGGGTAAAAATGGTTGATATTCGAAAAAGAGATCTTCTCTGATACTTGTAACTCCGAACATTGATGTGCATGTCATATGGTAGGAATGGCAAAATGGGAAAGGGGTCTTGTAGGTTACACCTCCCCATTCCGTAAGTGATTGCGATTTTTATATATTCCGCTCACACCAGACACGATAAATTACCCGCTCCCCTTTCAGTCACCTCAAAGACTACAGGTAAATTAAAGAAGGGAAGTCAAATTAAACAAAAACTCAATTAGCACAGGGAAAACAGAAATGACACCTCTAGTGCCATATTGCTTATCTACGACATAGCATCTTTCAATGTAATAGTGTCATGTAGCGTATGTTCACCCTTCTGCAAATATTAAAGAGTATAAAGATTCAAAATCTAATTAATCCCTCTGGAAAAATCTGTCACTTCTTTAAATATGTTTGAAGACCTGTATCATTAATTAGCATTTTAATAAAAAAGGCAAAATAAAAGTACAAATCCATAGACCAGAAAGGCAAAGATACTTATAAAGCGTGCGGAGGCTGTACACATCTCAGGTCATACCACATAACACTTGCTTTTACATATAAAGTGTCTTGTTTCAGCAAAATAGTAATAGGTTATAGAAAAAGGTGAAGAATCCGAAGCTATGAACAAAGTGGCAAAAATATATACATGACATTGATGCCCAATTAACTGCAACTTAAAAATCAGGAAACATTGAGGCATATCATAAATATAACCTCCGTCCATAGGTCTTATTAGGGCACATGGACATTATAGGCAGATAGAAGGGTCGACAGCAAGCTACAAATCAGAACAGATCAGCTCAGGTGCACGGACCCACGGGTGACACACAGTCATGTGGTTCCTGGCCATAGAAGGTCACAGTGTTTGGCTGCACAGAATGTTCCTGCTGTCAGTATTCATTGGTATAGGTAGCTTTCCTGCTGGATTCATCTCTCCCCCTTTTGGACCCAGCAGGAGCCGACTTCCATCCAGCTGCTAATCATTAGGATTATCTTGGTGCCTAAATACCCCTTCCTTGGACTGGTGCTGATGATATTTTCAGTTCATTCAAGCATTAGTTGCAAGCAGGTGGCTTGTATTCCTCTGTCCAAACAAATAGCCACATGGTCATAGCTTGGAGTTTCATATGGGTCACACCGGATAGGGCATGATTAGAACCTCCCAGCTTGTATTACTCTGTTGCATTTGCTCAACTTCTACCTGAGTCATCTGTAGATACTGTAAGTAGTTCATGCATTTTCCCCCTGTGTGTCCTCCTTGAGTCGTCTATAGTGTTTAGTTAGTTGATGAAGATCTCATCCCATCCCATTGTTCCTCCTGTCAGTATTCAATATAATAGGTAGCTTTCCTGCTGGATTCATCTCTCCCCCTTTTGGACCCAACAGGAGTTTGCATTCCACTCAGCTGCTGATCATCAGGATTATCTTGGTGCTTAAATACCCCTTCCTTCCTTGGACTGGTGGTGATGATATTTTCAGTTCATTCAAGCATTAGTTGCAAGCAGGTGGCTTGTACTCCTCTGTTGTATTTGCTGAACTTCTACCGGAGTCATCTGTAGATAAGTAGTTTATGCATTTCCCCCCCGTGTGTCCTCCTTGTGTCGTCTATACTGTTTAGATGGGTTGATGAAGATCGCATCCCATCCGTTCCCTAATTAGGGCTCAGCACTAGGGATAGATAGGGTCAGGTATCTGGCTCGGCGCATAGGTGCGGAACCTATATAGGGTGGTGAGGGACTCCAGGGACCAGCAGTAGGTTTGGTCAGGGGTCACCATCTTCCCTTTCCCTAGACACAGGGTTTCCCTTCCCTTTCACCGTTCGCTTGGTAATTCCCCATACTTAGCATGACATCTATAAAGTTATGTTTACCCCTTTTAAAATATATGACAATATGTTTCTGAATAACACTCATACACAGTTAAATATAACCTTTCACCAAATTATTCACGTTGAAATGAACACACGATGTAATAGGTGCTGCAGAGAAGAATAAATGTTTGGGGTTTTTGTTTTTTTTTTTATTTCGCCTCTGTTGTGGAGTGATTAGCAATGTATTTGGCACCTAAACAGTTAATTTTGTTTGCATCCAAGTGGGCTATTCCAGAGAGATTTCACTGGGGGGAGTGTACTTCTTCCTCTGTTGGATGCTGACCAATCATAAGCAGGCAGCAACACACTGGGGAAAGAAGAACACGCCCCTTCAATAGATTAGAACAAGGTCAGTTTGAGACATGTATTGACAAACCGTCTATTCTCCTCACCGCAGAGTGAGGAGGTACTGGTATACAGTAGAATTGAGTGTGATTGCCAGATTTCAGCTCTCACCACTGGCGGTAAGTGTGGGGGAGACGGGCAAGGATGCAGATGTTGAGTCTCATTATAAACACTTCTGGTATCTCTCCTCTCAAATTCAAATGAGCCTTATTGACAGGATACACATTAGCATAGACAAAGCCAGTGGAGTGCTGCTAACTCTGCCGAATTGCTCTTTCCTCCACACTGACTGATGGAGATAAGAACTGAAAGCTTTTAATCACACTCAGGTCTGCTGTGACCCAACATGTCATCACTCAGCAGTGAGGAAAGTGGACTGTTTGTCAATACATGCCTCACACTCAGCCTGTTTTAAGCTATTGAAGGGGCGTGTTCTTCTTTCCCTAGTGTGTTGCTGCCTGCTTATGATTGGTCAGCATCAGAAAGAGGAAGAAGAACACACCCCCAGTGAAATCTCTCTGGTAACGCCCACTTGGACCTAAACAAAATTAACTGCTTGTTGTTGGTGACGTAATGCAGTGACATCATTGCACTTATAGGGATGGGACATTAATGTCCTCTGTTCCAGGCCTATGGGGAAGAGCGTGAAGTTTTTGGCACTCAGGTCAGCCATACAGCCATAGTCTTCAACGGGATCTGCGTCCTGAGGGTGCCGATGCCGTTGTCATCAGCAAGCTCTCCTCCTGCTCGAGTTGCGGTCGCACCCACTGCAAATGTGATTGTTATATTCCTGGCTACTTATCTGAATGTCCCCTATGTAGTGTTACATTTCATCTATATCTGTAGTTTCTTCAAAGTGTATAACGGTGAGCATTAAAAAATCTCTGATTGCTGGCCTGACGTGTGTTGTTAATTATACTTTTCCCCATAATACGTCAAATCTGGGGTATTTTGTACTGTTCCTCAGTTACTCCTACTGCCAAAATACTACAGGCTTGAGGTGTGTCCCAACAGTCTGATACTTTCCAATCACTGCTGCCAATATAAGACTTTGTATGGACATACCTTTTTGCAGGGGCGTAACCATCTGTAACCACAACCAGGTCCATGCAGGAGGGGAGGCCGCTGTCGCCTGCGCCTATTTCAGCTATATGTGCTTCTCGGCTTTGAAACCCATGCCGATGGTCAATCAAAGGCCGTCAGCTGGCGTTGGTGTGCCTATCACAGGTGACGCATAGCAGTGATGTCATACGTCACCCATAGAAGGCGCGCCAATGTCAGCTGTTGGCCACTGCGCTGGCTACAGAAGAGGATGCTGTGCATTGTGAGAACGGAGGAAGATAAAAAGAACAGCGGCAGAACGGGGGACATATATACCAGGAGGGGGCCAAAGATGGGGTACATATATACCAGGAAGAGGCACAGGATCAGAGGCATATATACCAGGATGGGTGACATATATACCAGAAAGGGGACATATATATCAGGAGTGGGCCAAGGAAGGGAGACATATATACCAGGATGAGGGATATATAGCAGGAAGGGGCACAGGATGGGAGACATATATACCACGATGGGGGACATATATACCTGGAAGGGGCACAGGATGGGGGACATTAGTACAGATGGTCTTTTTAGGATTTAAAACGCTACAAAGGCCCATACATCTGACCAACCTGCAGAGGTGTGGGGAAACAAGGTACAAATTTTGGGGCCTATCAGACTCTAGTTATACCACTGCCTCCTTGACAACTAGAATCGTACCACCCATTTGTCAACTTATTCTTACATTTCTAATGGGAGGAACAGAACTCAAAGTTCCAAGAAGAGATGCTCTAGAATTGTTACTCAGGGAGAATCTATTACTATATAAAAAATGTCAGATAAGGTGACAGTTACTTGTAGGGTACTTTGTGTTTGTGTATGCATATGTGTGAGTACATACAGTATGTATATAAACACATGTACAAAGGGCTGCGGATAAGTCTTTGGCTTTACCCAGAAATAAACGAGATAGGATGATGAAACTTTACATTTATTCCACATACTCTCCACTGATGACAACACACTTCTTACATCGGTATTCCAAGTTCTGTAAGCCTAGCAAAAAGAAGGATTTCAGTTGTGCCTCAAACCAGGCATCCATAGCAGCCATGGCATCAGAAATGGTGCAGTCAGAAGAAGCTAGATCTGGTGAATAAGGTGAGTGGTCAACCAGCTGGAAGCCCAGCTCTGCCAGTTTTGCCGTGGTCCATTGTGCAGTATGAGCGGAGACGTTGTCTTGCAGGAACAAGATTCCTTTGGACAGCTTGCCACACCTTTTGGCCTTCAGAACTGCCTTCAATTGGTCCAAAAGTTCAATGCAATACCTTGCATTGATGGTGGAACCCTTTTGAAGGTAGTCCACTAGCAGCACGCCCTACTTATCCCAGAACACAGACGCCATCACCTTCAGTGGTTGATTTTTTCACCCTGAACTTCTTTGGATGAGAAGAACCCCTGTGCCTCCACTCTTTTGACTGCTCCTTGTTTTCAGGGTCATACAAATAAATCCAGGTCTCATCCATAGTGACCAGTCGATCCAGGAAGTTCTTAACAGTACGGAAACGCTGACAACTGGACCGGGAAGTTGTCACACGCATGCTTCTCTGATCTGTTGTCAAACATTTGGGGACCCACTTTGCAGATCGCTTCCTCATGTCCAAATGTTCTTGGATAATGACACAAACACGTTCACGGGAAATCCCCATGATGTCTGCTATTGCTTTAGCTGAAATTCGTGGATTCTCCAGTATGAGGTTGTGCACAGCATCGACAATCTCCGGAACAACAACCACTCTCGGTCATCCAGGACGTTCCTCATCATTGGTGCTGAAGTGGCCCGTTTTAAATTTGGCAACCCAGTTCTTACCTGTGGAATATGAAGGGCATTGATCCCCCAATGTCTGCGACATATCACCATGAATATCCTTCTCTGACTTTCCTTGCAGAAATAAGAATTTTATCACTCCTCTGCTCTCAGTTGCTGTGAATATCGCATTAGACTCCGCCACTTTGTTTTCCCGCGTGCGTAGAACACTGTTGCCATAAGCAACAAACACAAAATTTTGAAAATACATATTAGACACATAAGGCTTTCATGTGATGTAAAATTTGTTACCATAGAAACAAAAGAAGATCACAAAGACAAAGACTTATCAGCAGCCCCTCTTATACACTGATGTGCAAAGGCTAACAAAGTTTTGAACTTCTGACTTTCAGGCTCCATATCTCACCATCCACTACAACTTAGAAAGAAAAACGGCCTTCATTTTATAGACAATCATCTTGGCTATCTCATACATAAATGTGACTTGCAGCTATTTAGCATATGATTAGTTATGCAGATTCTTGTCATGTCGCTGCATTGTTACTGTTTTGCTTCTGGTGTTTGAAAAATCTTTTTCTTCCTGTATACTACAAATTACAACCTGTCCTCAGATTCCCTAATAGCTCAATGACTTATTAGGTTGATTCCCAAGCGATAAGGCACTGGTTCGAATCCAGCAACAGCCATGAAAAATATTTCCCAAGAAACAACATCATCCAGCTCATCGATAGCGGTCTCTCGGCCAAAAAAATTGCCAAACTGCATCATGTGACGCCATGACAGATGGAAGAATATGAAAAGTCCGTCCATCTATTCAAAATACAAGAGGTGACGTCCAGGCAAAATATCAGAGTCAGCAAGTCGGCTCATCACAAGGTCTATCAGTTCTGGTGCGACAAACACGGCAGTGGAGGCGGCTTTTATGCTCCGTAATTGTGAGATCACAGACATCCATACAAGCACCGGGATACGCACGTTACACAAGTCTGGAATGGCGGCCTGAAAAAATGGGAAGAGGCCTCAACTTCAATATCGTCATAAGAAGCAACGGCTCGAAATTGCAAAAAAAGTAAGAAAAAGTAGAAGAATGGAAACGGGTGATTTGAAGAGATAAGATAAAATCAATAAACGACTCTGATGGGACAAATGAGTCTGGAAGATAAAAAGGGAAAAGGAGCTAACAGATAGAGAAATTGAATGAGCTGTCAGGTTCAGTGGAGGAAGCCTGATGATATCGGGGTGTTTCACAGCCAAAGGCGTTGGATACTTTACTAGGATGGATGCTGGTCTCAATGCTGAGCTATATGTTAGTGTCCTACAAGACGAGTTACTTCATACACTCGAGTACTATGGGTATGAAAAGGACGACACAGTGTTCCATCAGGACAACGACCTGAAGCATGGTTCAATTACAATGAAGTAGAGGTGCTGGATTGTCCCCAAAGTCCCCAGACCTCAACCCAATCCAACACTTGTGGTTGAAGGTGAAGAAAAAGCTTTATACATCCCCAAGAGAGGTGACCAGTATCCACCAACATTGGGGACGTGGAGAAAAGACCTGGGATCAGACTTTGGACAGGACATGCTTGTATCTGATCGACAGCATGCTTGGAAGGATTCAGGCAGTGTTGAAAGTCAAAAGTGGATTTGCAAAATACTAATGGTCCAAGTAAATATTTGGTGCACCAATGGAGTCTTATTAAAGGAGTACTCTTAAGTTTAGAAGTTATTAGGGTCCTGATCCCGTGTCTCAAGTGACTGAAGCAGAAGTTGACCATATGCACAGTTGCTCCATTCATTCTTAGCAGTATTCGGCTATCTCCAACGGTCCGATTAAGAATGAATGGCATGTTATGTGCATGGTTGACTACCACACCATTCAAAGAAGGCTCTTGAGAGCACCAGTTCTTGGGATCACTGGGGGTCCCGGTAGTTGAACCTCCAATGATAACTTCCCTATCCCACATATAGGTAAAAACATCTTTGTTATCGGATCCGGTTCAATTTTACCAAAGACGGTTCAAATTAACAATTGGAAGTGTGATACTGACTCTGGCCTCTGGATGGCAGTAGTCAGCTACCAATCCCTAACATACACCCGCCGCTATACAATAGACATTTCTTCAGTAGCCATTTGAAGGGACTCAGAACAATGTTCGGTGGACTTCAGTACGGTGTTAACTCTACTATGATCCTCGGAGGACCAAATTCATTAAACCATGAACCCGAGTGATTTTTTTTTTTTAAAAGTGAAGTATTTGATAGCACTTTTTGAAACTACAGTTGAACATTGTCAGACCAGAATCAATGTTTTTGAAGAGTTTTCTCCATATTAAGCCTTGAAATGTGGGTTTATCTCCATGAACCTGTGAGAATTCAATAGGGAAATACAAGAAATAGAAAACGTCTTACAGTCTTATTATTGGGATTTGTCTTTTTTTTAGGATTCTTCCCATATAGTCGTGCAGGAACGTCATCTTCGGAAGACACACATGGCTGTTTTATGATATCTAAACTGTAATACATAGCATATTTCACAAAAGCGTACAGTGTAACAGTGTAAATGTGGTTGCCTCTAAATAACCACTAATGTCTAAACCGCTGGAGACAAAAAGTAAGTACACCCCTAAGTGAAAAAAGCCAAAATGTGCCCGAAGTGTCAATACCTTGTTTCCCAGAAAATATGACCTACCCCAAAAATAAGTCCCAGTAGGATTTTTGAGGCCTTTTTGAGTATGCTTAAAATATAAGCCCTACTTCAAAAATAAGCTCTTGTTATAGTTCCATAAGGAAGAGTTCAAGCAGCTAAAAAAGTTAAAGGATACAGCATAACTCTTCATCAAAGAAAGCAGGTCCCCCTAAAAGAAACACAGACCCTCTCCCCCCAAAAAGCATATCCCCCCTCAAAAAAATAAAGACAAATAAATTAATAATAATAATAATAATAATAATAAAAAAAAATTGCACTCACAAATAGTTACAGTTGGCAAGTGGTGATGGTGGATGGGCTCTCACACAGAGATCTACGATGCTATCAGGTTCCTCACCGTTCCAGCTACATTGCACTGCAGCTCTCACACACACACACATTGGGTACCGGTATCACTCTACTCGAGTGATACTGCTTCCATTCACCAAAGGAAGTCAACCATTTCTAAAATGCATGGGTACCTGACAGATTTGTATGTGAGAGCCCATTCACTTGCCAATTTTTATTGTTTGGGTCTGGTAAGTGCGATTCTTTTAAGGGGTGTCTGCTTTCTTTTGGGGGTAAACTTAGTAGTACATTGAGAATAATACATTTAAGCAGGTAATTTAAATATAGTCTGTGCCCACCACTATAGGACAGGTTCTGCACCACGAGAATAGCAGATCAGATAACAAAATGTGCATCTTACCAGTAATAGGATAACACAAAATGTTGATGTTCTAGAATGTGATGACAGGATTACAATTGAATAAATGTTGATTGTTCGTTCAAGAATGTGGATCGTTGTTCATGGGAAAATATAAAACATCCCCTGATATAAGCCCTAGCTCTTTCGGAGCAAACAATAATATAAGCAAAGGGAGATAATTAAGTCCTGCACCACTGCACATTACCTGCAGTAACGTCTGCGGTATCGCCTGTGCCCGAGTCCGGGTGGAGAGCCTAGAAAGTCCGACAATCCAGAAGCGGGGTGCTCGTCATAGAACAAAATCCATGGATAAAGGTGAGAATAAAGGATGACCGCACTCTGTCCGCTGTGAAGGATTTTCTTTTATTCAAACACGTGCATAGTAGAAAGCCGGAGGCACACTGTGAGCTGGCTCCTCAAGACTGGACGACGGCCGTTTTGCCCACAAATTGGGCTTCCACGGGTCCACGGGACCCGTGGAAGCCCAATTTGTGGGCGAAACGGCCGTCGTCCAGTCTTGAGGAGCCAGCTCACAGTGTGCCTCCGGCTTTCTACTATGCACGTGTTTGAATAAAAGAAAATCCTTCACAGCGGACAGAGTGCGGTCATCCTTTATTCTCACCTTTATCCAAACAATAATATAAGACCCTGTCTTATTTTCAAGGAAGCACGGTATTTTGTGTGGACACCATTATTTTCAAGCAATGCCATAAAGGGAACTTGTCACCAGATTTTGGCCTTCTAAACTAAAACTAGCACCTTAAGCAGCGCCTGTGATGTATTCTATAAAGGTGCACGCTACCCCCTGAGCTCCTCCTGTAGACCCCACAAATACCTTTATAAAATTTCTCGCCCTGTATGTAAATTGTTTGGTCCGGTCCGATGGGCGTCCTAATCTGCACCTCCTGTTCCTCCTTTCGCCATCATTCTGTGCTGATTGACGTGGATGACGCCTCAGGTGCCATCCACATAGGCGGGCAAAATGTTGCGCCTGCGCAAACATATTCCAGGCTCGCGCAGGAACACTTCGCTCTGTCTTATTGCGGTCAGACCCGAAACGCTGTGTCCTGGCTGATAGATATAGGACTGACCGGCGGACCTTCCTTTATGATGTCCATATCCCAGAATAGTGAGAATCCTGTTGGACTATGTTCACACTGCTGTTCAAAAGTGAGTAGCATTTCAAAGGGAAGCTGCTTCAGGAATTGCTCATTGTTGGGGAGTTCATGGAGGAGTTTTCCATTTCCTAAGCCCTCTTTCACACGTCCGTGTCTCCGGTACGTCTTTGGTCCGTTTCCTCACGTACCGGAGACACGGGCACACGTAGACCCATTAAAATCAATGGGTCTGCGCTCATGTACGTGTTCTGCCATGGACTGTGTGTACGTGTGCTCCACACGTCAACATTTCCGTTTTTCTCCGGCATCATGGGTGTCACACGGAACGCAAACGGACCACACGGAGGTGTTCCGTGTGACACGTGCCGGAGAAAACACACGTGTTTGAGAAAAAAAAAACTTTACTCACCCCTCTCCAGCCCTCCTGTCTCTGCCGCTGCTGTCACTTGCTTCCGACCACCGCTCATTATGCTCATTGCATATTCACTTCACTGCGGCAGGAAGCAGCAGCGGGGAGGCAGCAGGACCGGAGACCGAATATCAGCACCACGGACAGCGACGCCAGGGACAGGTGAGCAGAAAGTTCCCGTTCTCCGTGTGTTATCACGGATAACACACGGAGAACACACGTAGGCCATAAACACGGCTCACGGAGGGCAATACGCACCTCTGACACGTCCGTGAAAAACGTGTGGTTTTTCACGGACGTGTGAAAGAGGCCTTAAGGAAATTTTTTTTTGTGTGTGTGTGTGTGAAAATGTTTCGAGTCCACTGAATGGGCAAAGAACAGAAAACCATAGAAAATGTTAAGACTGTCTGAGTTACAGCGCCTAAAAAAAACAACAAAGTTATGTCCCTGGGTAATAAAGATAAAAAATTTCCGTTCAGTCAACTGGGCGTGTGCTACAGTGAGTGCCAATCAAAACATTGTTATATCATAAAGGGGAAAACCAAACGCCTACAGAGAAGAATACAGCTACAGCCTGACTCCGCATGTTCACATTCCGCGGTTCTGGCATCCCTTTCCGCTATTGGAGCAGCAGCTCTAGAGAATCACAGGAGAAAAGCAACGCAGTACATCGCCAGTAATGCAATCAGGCCCGGCGCTGCTGCTCTCCTGTACTCCAATGTTTCAAAAGCAGGACTGTGGAATCAAAAGACACATGGACAAGCTGTAACTTTGACCTTCCAAGTGGAAGTTTGCTTTTCCCCCTCTATGACATGCTGTGTTTTGATTGGTCAATCCCAGAGGTGAAAAAGATAACTGTCACACGGAGTTTTGCACAAACTTTGCCGACCGTCATGGCGGCATTGGACTCTGTTCAGATTGCAAATCACAGCGAAGGGGTCACAGCAACGACACTAAGTGGCCACCCAATCGAAGCGGAGGGGCGGAGATGAGGGGGACGAACATCCCGCCCACCTCCTTCCTTCCTTATTGCCGGTGGCCGCAGGTAAGTTGAGGTTCCTCGTTCCTGCGGTGTCACACATAGCAATGTGTGCTGCCGCAGGAACGACGAACAGCATCATACCTGCAGCTGCAACGATATTTGGGAATAGGGGAGCATGTCAACAATTAACGATTTTGCGACCTTTTTTGATTGCACGTAGGTGTCACACGCAACGACATCACTAACGCGGCCAGATGTGCGTCACGAATTTAGCTTTAGCGATGTCGCTGCGTGTAAAGCGGCCTTTATTCTCTGCTAGTCTGCTTACTCCGTTAATCACATGTTGTGGGGAGACCTATAACATCTGCTCCCTTCCTATTTATACTGTTGGAATCCTTCTACCCATTCCAGCTATAGTTTATTCTGTGTTGGTATATAAGGTGTGGTGTCCCAGACTCACTCTAGTGAAAGTTGTGCTTAGTTGTGCTTTTTGATTGATGCGATTGTGAAGTTTACCCCTGTTGTATACTGTTGTATGTTGTTTTACGCTTCCTTCCTGCTTTTGTTTTCCTCCTGAATCTCTTATTGTCTTATCCTCTGTGCGTGCTGTGTGACAGAGTTATGTTTTTTCGCTTGTCTGTCTTTTTCTGTGGTTTGAAGACACTCCTGTCCCATCCCTCCCTGGGAGAGGGGGAATTATTGTTATTATTATTATTATTATTATGGCGGCCTGGTGGCTCAGTGGTTAGCACTGCATTCTTGCAGCACTTGGGTCCTGGGTTCAAATCCCACCAAGGACACCATCTGCAAGGAGTTTGTATGTTCTTCCTGTGTTTGCGTGGGTTTCCTCTGGATTCTCTGGTTTCTTTCCACACTCCAAAGACATACAGATAGGGACTCTAGATTGTGAGCCCCAATGGGGACGGTGTTGCCAATGTATGTAAAGTGCTGTGGAATTAATAGCGCTATATAAATGAATAAAATTATTATTATTAATAATAATATTTATTTATAGAGCACCATTGATTCCATAGTGCTGTACATGAGAAGGGGGTTACATACAGAATACATATACAAGTTACAATAGACAGACTAGAACAGAGGAAAGAGGACCCTGCCCTTGCGGGCTTACATTCTATAGGATTTTGGGGAGGAGACAGTAGGTGGGATGTAGGTTGGGCGGCAGCTCTGTACCGTGGTGAGGCGGCAGCACAGCGTGGTGGTGAGGAGGCAGCTCCGCACGGTGGTGAGGCGGCAGCTCCGTGCGATGGTGAGATGGCAGCTCAGCGCGGTGGTGAGGCGGCATCTCCGCACGGTGGTGAGGCGGCAGCTCCGCGCGGTGGTGAGGCGGCAGCTCTGCACAGAATTAGATCAGGACTGGTCAGGAGCAGGGCCAGGAAGGAGACTCCGGTCTCTCCACCATTAAGAGTATGCCTGAGAATAGACTCTATCTTGAGGGACACCTTAGGAGCCCAGGTTTCATCGTGACACAAATGCCCACAGAGAAGTTTCATCCTTGTTATCAGGTGGCATAGTTTTGGAACGGAGCGGCACAGAAAAAAAAGAAAAAATGTTCCAGAATCAGTGAAGCAGCGCTAATTGGAGGAGGTACTTTGAATAAATATAAAAACCCAGTGAAAGGTCTCAGAGATCTCACTATATTTTTATTCTACACTCATGTACCAACACTAAAAGTATACTTCCTTAGCAAATTAACTAATCTAAGCCACAGAAATCGAGACGTTCATTGGCCAATGTAACAATCTTTTGGAGGCAATGGGAATTTAAAAGAAAAAGGGGTACTTTGCACACTACGACATCGCAAGCCGATGCTTGCGATGCCGAGCGCGATAGTTCCCGCCCCCGTCGCAGCTGTGATATCTTGTGATAGCTGCCGTAGCGAACATTATCACTACGGCAGCTTTACATGGACTTACCTCCCCTGCGACATCGCTCTGTCCGGCGACCCGCCTCCTTCCTAAGGGGGCGGGTCGTGCGGTGTCACAGCGACGTCACACGGCAGGCGGCCAATAGAAGCGGAGGGGCGGAGATGAGCGGGACGTAAACATCCCGCCCACCTCCTTCCTTCCGCATAGCCGGCGTGAGCCGCAGGACGCAGGTAGGAGATGTTCCTCGCTCCTGCGGCTTCACACACAGCGATGTGTGCTGCCGCAGGAACGAGGAACAACATCGTAACATCGGTCCTTCTGAAATTATGGAAATGACCGACGCTACACCGATGATACGATTTCGACGCTTTTGCGCTTGTTAATCGTATAAAAAACGATTTACACACTCCGATATCAACAGCGACGCCGGATGTGCGTCACTTTCGATTTGACCCCACCGACATCGCACCTGCGATGTCGTAGTGTGCAAAGTGCCCCTAAGGATTGGGTAAATTCTGCAGGTATTCATACACGGAGCACATCCCTAGTTATATTTAGAGATGGAATATATTGAGCGCTTCTTTACAGATATATTTTGTCTACAGATCTGTGACTTTGCTCAGTGCAGAAGATCACCCCTCCACATGCTCAACCCCCCCACCACCCACCAGTGGCACCTACTCCCTCTAGGCCAAGCTCAGCAAATTCAGAATCACCAAAGACAATAGGAAGACATGGCGAGTGCTGTCTGCGGGGACTGGTAAAATGCTGAATGCTACGAAAAAAAAAAAAAAGATGCTCTTGAAACAGATGGTCCCAGAGACACCTGGGAAGCTGAAAGAGATCGGGGACTTACAAAACACAGTCATACTGGAAAGCTCTTTCGCCACACTCCGCTGTCATTAACCCGTTTCGCTGGTTGAGATGCACCGAGCATGTAAAGCTTCAATTACGGAAATCTCCTCGACTTACAGATGCTTTATTTTTTTTTTTTTGCAAATGGTTATAGTGCTAATGTGCTTTATAGCTTTCATAATGATGATTCCAATTTGCAAAGATCTGTGCTGTATATCAATATTGTCACTCTCCTCGCTCGGAATGAACTGAATGTATTCAGACTTTTTGGTTTCCATCTATGCCCGGACGTAGACCTCTCTGGCTGCTCACGGGGAGTCCTGTGTACCTCCGTACGGGACCGTACTACAAAATCCAGCTAAATTAAGCCTCCTATGAAATTGTAGGCATGCAATTGTGGCACCATAGTAATTATTATGCATTCTATATGTTGGCTCCATCGAAACTCAAAATGTGAGATGACAGGTTAAAAAAAGGGATCTCCAACCTTCCTCACCCTTAGGCCCCCTTCACACATCAGTGATACTGGTATGTTTGACACCGTTTTTATAGATACCGGAATCACGGACATAAGGGGGCTTTACACGCTACGACATCGCTAATGCGAACTCGTTGGAGTCACGGAATTTGTGACGCACATCCGGCCACATTAGCGATGCCGTTGCGTGACACCGATGAGCGATTTTGCATCGTTGCAAAACTTGCAAAATCGCTCATCGGTGACATGGGGGTCCATTCTCAAAAATCATTACTGCAGCAGTAACGAGGTTGTTCCTCGTTCCTGCGGCAGCACACATCGCTCAGTGTGACACCGCAGGAACGAGGAAGCTCTCCTTACCTGCCTCCCAGCCGCTATGCGGAAGGAAGAAGGTGGGCAGGATGTTACGTCCCGCTCAGCTCCGCCCCTCCACTGCTATTGGGCGGCCGCTCAGTGACGTCGCTGTGACGCCGCACGGACCGTCCCCTTAGAAAGGAGGCGGTTCGCCGGTCACAGCGACGTCGCCGGGCAGGTAAGTATGTGTGACGGGTCTGGGCGATGTTGTGCGGCACGGGCAGCGATTTGCCCGTGTCGCGCAACAGATGGGGGCGGGTACCCACACTAGCGATATCGGGACCGATATCGCAGTGTGTAAAGCCCGCTATACGCAGACCCATTAAAATCAATGGGTCTGCACACATATCAGTGATATCTCTCGGACCGTCTGTGTGTTCCGCATGGAGACAAGTCCGTTTTTCTCCAGCAGCACTGATGTCACATGGACTACACAGTGATGTGATCCGTGTGACACGTACCGGAGAAAACACGTCTTTGAAATAAAATGATTTTCTATACTCACCTGTCTCCAGTGCTGTTGTCCCTTGCTTCAGGGCCCGCTTATTATGCTCATGAATATTCACTGCACTGCGGACCTGGAAGTAACAATGCCAGAGACAGCAGCACCAGAGACATCTGTACCAAGGACAGCAGCGCCCGGGACAGGTGAGAAAAAGTTACTGATCTCCGTGTGCTATCTGTGATCTTTTTACTCACCAGTCCCTGGTGCTGCTGTCCTTGGTACTAATGTCTCTGGCGCTGCTTTCTCTGGCGCTGTTACTTCCAGGTCCACGGTGCAGTGAATATTCATGAGCATAATGAGTGGGCCCTGAAGCAAGGGACAACAGCGCTGGAGACATGTATATATTTATGTTTGTGTATATGTCTTGAAATATGTATATGCCTGTATTTTTATATATCTGTGTACGTGCCTTTGTATATGTATGTGTATGTGTACATGTTCGAATACTGTATATTTATATAGGAGGAATTCGAGTCATGTCCACTTGTACGGGGAAGTATTATTGTATTATATATATAATGTATATGAAAGTGTATTGTATTTAGTAGAAGATGTCTGCAGACGTACGCTGCTGTGTCCGCAATGTAGCAGAGCTGGACAGGCGCAGGGGGTAGATGGCGCCATCTAGCGACTGCAAATTTCATATGTTTTATTGTAAATAATGTATAATGTAAGGTGCTAGCCCCTCGTGTTGTGTCAGGTGAGAGACATAGTGTAGAGAGCCAGGAGTACTGTAGATATAGGGTTATAGATAGGATGTTTTAGTGTAGTGTAACTAAGGACCAAGTAGGCAGGAGTGGGGTGTCAGTGGTAGTTAGTAGAGGTTTGAACCAAACACCAACTTAAAAAAACAGGGCTTAGGTTCGGAGTACAAATGCTCTATATGGGAACTTAACGCACACTGAGTGAAGCGGGGGAGTGAGTAACTCTCGGCCAAGATAGGGCTTCTCCGCATCATTTACATGTTTGTGTCTCTGGAGCTGTATGTATGTTTGTAAAATGTGTGTATATACCGTAATAATATGTTATGGTATATGTGTAAAACATTAGTAGGTTTAGGGCACAATTACTAAATCTATGAGCACTCATTGACATATATGTTAGGGAATTCCATCGTTAGGAAAAGCCAAGGGAAATTAACTCCTTCCTGCACTGTGACGTAGCTAAGTTACTATAAGGCCTACTTCATATGCTTGTGTTTCCAGTACGTGTGGCATCCATTTTTTCTCAGATGCTACATGTACCAAATTATAACCTAGGGTGCTTCTCACATGTCCACACAGGGAGATGCCTATTTTTTTCCCCCAGCAGCACGTATGACCAGGGCCAATACAAGTCCGTTAAAAACATATACAGCACATGGATGCCATCCATGTACCATCCTTGTTTCAACATTGAAAGTAAAGGAGAAGCTTTGTAATTTAATGTTCTATATTCATACCAGAAAAACACGAATGACACACGTTTTTAAAAACGTACACATGGATGGGTGATAAAAAGTATTAAAGGGGTGGTCAAAATGGACTGTGCCACATGTTTTGTACACAGACGTGGGAAAAGGGCCTAAGGTTGCCATTGTATGTAGCAGTTTCAGGAGCTGAATCCGCTTTGTACTGAGCAGATGTTGGCTTGTATACATAACCGGCATCTGCATCTCACCTCTGTTTTAGCTGTTTTAAAGCAGCTATCGAGGACTTTGAGAAAAAAAATGGAAAAAATAATGTGCCTAAACACTAACAAGCCGGTAGTAGGTACCTACCTGCCTGTTGTGCCTGGCATCGTTCTTCTCCGGCACAGAGTGGTCACAGTCTGCTTCTGCTTGCGATTCAGCAGCTTCCATTGATGTCACATCAACAGAGCGGCTCTGTTGACAGGGTAGACTGCCGATATCATGCTGATTGACAGCCGGCTCTAAGGGGTTCTTTGCACACTACGACATCGCAAGCCGATGCTTGCGATGCCGAGCGCGATAGTCCCCACCCCCGTCGCAGCAGCGATATCTTGTGATAGCTGCCGTAGCGAACATTATCGCTACGACAGTGTGAGACGCACTCACCTGCCCTGCGACGTCGCTCTGGCTGGCGACCTGCCTCCTTCCCAAGGAGGCGGGTCGTGCGGCGTCATAGCGACGTCACATGGCAGGCGGCCAATAGAAGCGGAGGGGCGGAGATGAGCGGGACGTAAACATCCCGCCCACCTCCGTCCTTCCGCATAGCCGGCGTGAGCCGCGGTGACACAGGTAAGCTGATGTTCCTCGCTCCTGCGGCTTCTCACACAGCGATGTGTGCTGCCGCAGGGGAACGAGGAACAACATCGTACCGTCGTTGCAGCAAAATTATGAAAATGTCGGACACTACTCCCATAATACGATTACGACGCTTTTGCGCTCGTTAATCGTATCAAAAAGGATTTACACACTACGATATCGACAGCGACGCCGGATGTGCGTCACTTTCGATTTGACCCCACCGACATCGTAGCTGCGATGTTGTAGTGTGCAAAGTACCCCTAAGTTGCTTAACTGGGGGAGCTGTCTGTCAATCAGCATGATGTCAGTAGTCCCGCAATGTCAACAGAGCAGAGAAGAAAAGAAGCCACTACTCTGTTGATGTGATGTCAGCAGAAGCTACTATGTCGTAGGCAGGAGTCGACAGTGACCGCTCTGTGCCAGCGAAGAATGGCACCGGTCACAGCAGGCAGGAAGGTAGCCATCAAGGCATTCCTGTTGTAAGGGGTCAGGTGAGATGATGCAAAGAGGTGGGGCCCAGACTGGGTGAGACACTCGTGTACCGATTATAATAGAAGTCAATTGGGAACTTGAGCATTTTTACACAAGATCTTCCCGACTGGCTTCCATTATACTTGGTACACGAGTCAAGCTTGTCTGATTGTCTGATTGTACGTTACAAGTACCAAGCACCCAAGCATGGTAGTGCTCACTCTTCACTAGTCACAATCAAAGTAAAGAAGTTATTACAACATGCTCACTTTGTAGTGAACAGTGACTAGAATAGCTCCTAAACTGCCACTATAACTGGTGGCTGCAGGGATAATAAAAGTTAATTTTCTCCCTGTAGCCAACATATTACTAGTAAGCTGACTAACCAGGCTTTAAACACTATATATCTGCAGATTAACCTTACATCTACAGCTAAATACTGTTTCTCAAGGTGACAAGTTGCCTTTAAAGAGGTATCTAGAACATTTGTAGAATTTTACTCTGACTCTTTACAATGTGTAATGTACTATTAGGATTCATCTGGTTTTACACTCTGCGCTCATCACAGCACCGCTCTATACGCAATTTTTATAGAAACAAGCACTTGCCAAGAACTTTCTTTTCTGCTTCTCCCATTGTTTCAATTGGGTTCATCAGAAGACAAAGAGGTTGGCATATGATTGTTTCTATGAAAACTGCATATGGAGCAGTGATGTGACGAGCGCAGAGAGTATGTAAACAGCCATACCCTAAAACAAAATCTGAAAATATTTTTTGAAGGTGAAAATAAAGTTTCCAAAAGGATTTATTTATTTTTTTAAAAATGATGTTCAAAAGTCACTAGGTAACTTTTGTATATGTAATGAGCTTGGTTATGGTCCTGTATCTAAATAGTGATCTTGGTTTTGCTCCTGTATCTATGCAGAAAGCTTGTGTTACGGTTGCTGTGGCTCTGGAGACTATGTCTGGATTTCTTGCTACTGCACATGTGCAAGCGCTGGAGACTAAAGCGGGCTTTACACGCTGCGACATCGCTAATGCGGAGTCGTTGGGGTCACGGATTTTGTGACGCACATCCGGCCGCATTAGCGATGCCGTTGCGTGTGACACCGTTTAGCGATTTTGCATCGTTGCAAAAACGTGCAAAATCGCTAATCGGCTACACGGGGGTCCATTCTCAGAAATCGTTACTTCAGCAGTAACGAAGTTGTTCCTCGTTCCTGCGGCAGCACACATCGCTGCGTGTGACGCCGCAGGAACGAGGAAGCTCCCCTTACCTGCCTCCCGGCTGCTATGCAGAAGGAAGGAGGTGGGCGGGATGTTACGTCCCGCTCATCTCCGCCCCTCCGCTGCTATTGGGCGGCGGTTCAGTGACGTTTCAGTGACGTCGCTGTGACGCCGCACGGACCGCCCCCTTAGAAAGGAGGCGGTTCGCCGGTCACAGCGACGTCGCCGGACAGGTAAGTATGTGTGACGGCTCTGGGCGATGTTGTGCGGCACGGGCAGCGATATGCCCGTGTCGCGCAACAGATGGGGGCGGGTGCGCACACTAGCGATATCGGGACCGATATCGCAGTGTGTAAAGTAGCCTTTAGTCCTATCTTGGAGCCATTGCACATGTGCGGGTGACATCATCGCTGACACGAGGTCACATGTCTCTGACACCTTCTAAGCTGATTGGCCACTGGTCATGTGCTTGTGACACGTGGTCACATGTCTCTGACACCTTCTATGCCGATTGGTCGCTGGTCATGTGCTTGTGACGCTTTGCTCGGTGATAGGCCAGCGTGACGTCATTGCTGTCATTCTGGCAGTGGATTGGCTCTGATGTCCTCCATCTTGGATGAGGCACAGAGTCTATATAAGACCCTGACGCACACCGCCCGGCGCTCAGTCCTCTTGGTTCATGCATGAGGGTAGACGCCCTGTGCACGTCCCTCTAGGCATCTCTCTGTCTATGTTAGGTGAGCGCTACCGGCAGGGTTCTTATACCTTATAGCTTCGGCTGCGGTCCGTATCCTTATCTCTTAGTGGAGCGGACATAGGCAGGTGCCTGAGGCACATGGTCCGGCTGGGCCTTGTGATTCTACTCGTAGGTGGACGTTGCCGCTAGGGTAACGTTCCTTATACTGCTTCTGGCAGTTGTTTGTATCCTCGCACACTAGGGGAGCGAACAGAGGTAGGAGCTTTGTGCGGCTTATGCTGCTGTCCGTCTCTTTTGCACCACTAGTGGAGCGGACCCAGGCAGGTGCCATATCTAGTGGTTCGTGTCCTCGCACACTAGTGGAGCGAACGCAGGTAGGAGCTTTGTGCGGCTTACGCTGCTGTCCATCTCCTGGCACCACTAGAGGAACGGACCTAGGTAGGTGCCATTTCGCACTCACTGCTTTTGTCTCTGTGATCTTTAACAGAGACCATTCCACACACCCTCCAAGTATGGGAGGAATTGCTTTATTTTCTAATTATATTCCTCTGTGAATTTAACAGAGGTATTGCACTCTGCACTTGTGCTATTATTTTTTACAGTGGCACACTTATATACCCCTAATACTCTGCCATAGTCTGCAGCAGAGTCTTTGCACGGTGGACCCTGACTGTCTGACATTCCTTTCGGTTTTATTATCAGACTGCCCCCCGTAACAGCTTGGTTATGTTCCAATCTATAATGCTCAGTTATAGTACCGTATCTAAGCAGTTAGCTTGATTCTCTTACCACATCCATGTAGTATGCTTGGCTTTGTTACAGTATCTATCTCGTAATCTGGATTCTGGTACTATGTATGCAGTTAGCTTAGTTCTATTCCCGTATCTATGTAGGAGGCTTGGTTCTGTTGTTGTATCTATCTTGTACACTTAGCAAGCACAATTCTGCTCCCGTATTAATGTAGTAAGCTTGGTTCTTTTCTCGTCTCTAGGTACTAAGTTTGTTTGTCCCTGTATCTATGTAGTAAGCCCGATTCTGCACCTTATCTCAGTTCTGCTCCCTTATCTATGTAGTAAGCTCCTTTCAGTTACCATATCTATGTAGTGATCTTAGTTACATTCTTGTATCTATGTAGTCAGTTCACTTTCTATATCTATGTAGTCAGCTTGCTTCTGTTGCAGTATCTATGTAGGCAGCAAGCTCGGTTCTGCTCCTGTATATATGCTGCAAGCTTCATTCTGTTCCCATGTCTATGTACTAGCATGTTTTTATAGCCTGTGTTCTCTGCTATTTTAATGCAGAGGCCAGAGATAAGCTAGATAAAAATGATGCTGCTGCAATTCGAGGGCCACTGCCTTATGATTGCCCCCCAGGCTGAAGTGTGTGTGCCAGCCCCTGCCTCCCATTTTTTTAAGTGAGAAGCAAAACAGTAGTTTAAAAACATAATAATTAGGTTTAAAACTAGATTTGCGCCAGAAGGCGTGCTCACATTTGTAAATCTGCCCCTTTACAATTGTATTTGTATTTGCATTATGTGTTATTGTGCATTGGAAAATATTTTATAAGTTTAATGTGCTATTAGGTTTTGTTGTATTCTTTTCTTCTTATTATAACATATACTTTTAGAGGTATTTCGGTACATGTATGATACATTTCTAAGCTGTCCTTCACTTTCTTTTGCATAATATTATTTTAGCACTATCACTAGGTTAACAAATAGTTTTTGGATGTAGATATTGAAGCAAATACACTTCAAAATCCACATAAGAAAATATGTGTTGACTGCAGCTGTCTGTTGTTTTGTTTCCCCTGTTCGTCTTTCCTTCCCTTCCTTCCTTTAGTGTTTTATTAGTGCAACAGTGGGGCTAGCGTCCCTCACCTGCCAGGTCACTAGCCAGGGCTATTACAAGTTCTGCCAGGGTCTCAGGTATCCTGTTCGGCGACAGATGAGGAATCTGTATAGGGACTGTCTAGGAGTGTAAGGTACAGTTGCAGGTGAGAGAAGGATTTGTAGACTGTCCACTTTCTTTTGCATAATATTATTTTAGCGCTATCACTAGGTTCACAAATAATTTTTGGATGTGGATACTGAAGCAAAAACACTTCAAAATCCTCTAGATTTTCATTGACAACGCTTTGATGTGGATTTCAAAGTGAATCTGCTCCAAAAGAAAACCTCTGTGTGAACTGAGCCTAAATTGTATTAGGTTGAAGTCCAGACTAACCATGGATCTCCTGACCAGAACTTGTAGGCATATATGAAGCTGTTAGGTTTGGGTCAAGAGGCCTGTGGCCCATCAGAACTCAAAGGTCCGTTTTGGAACTGTGAGTGTTGGATGTGTGAATCCGGGTTATATACGAATACCCTTATACACTACGAAATGCTAAGGTAATGGTGGAATCATTATGCAATGTCATTATTGTCACGGTCGTCTCTCTGTAGTAAGAGACTAGTGACAGGTTCTGGGCCAGAGTTTCTTTGCCTTATGAGACTCTGCAGATTAAATATATTCCCTTTCCGTTGGGGAGGAGATGGTTAATGTCAGTATTCCTTGCCTTCCCAGGTGTTTCCGGTTTGGACCCCTCCCAGTACCTGTATACCCTCTGCTCCCAGTAGAGGGTGCCGATTATTCTTATTCATTTGGATGCTTGGCCTGGAGGTGGAAGGAGATGGTGGAGGCCCCTATGCAAGTTGCTGTCTAGGCTGCAGTCCTGGTGCTGACTGCAGCTGTCTGTTGTTGTGTTTCCCCTGCCTGTCTTTCCTTCCCCTGGTGTTTTATTAGTATAGCAGTGGGGCTAATGTCCCTCACCTGTCAGCTCACTAGCCAGGGCTATTACAGGGTCTGCCAGAGTCTCAGATATCCTGTTCAGTGACAGATGCGGAACATGTATAGGGGGAATGACTAGGAGAGTAAGGTACAGGGCCCACCTTTGCTAAAGTGTCCCCAGTCTACCCCTTGTTTTGTTGACTGTCGTGTTGTACGCTATACCTTTAGTTGTCACTCGCGTTGAAGAAGCTGGTGTAGCCCCTTCTGCAATTTGCTGTGTAAGCTGCAGACCTGGTGCTGACCACAGCTGTCCGTTGCTGTGTTATCTCTGTCTGTCTTTCCTTCCCCTGGTGTTTTATTAGTATAGCAGTGGGGCTAATGTCCCTCACCTGTCAGCTCACTAGCCAGGGCTATTACAGGGTCTGCCAGAGTCTCAGATATCCTGTTCAGTGACAGATGCGGAACATGTATAGGGGGAATGACTAGGAGAGTAAGGTACAGGGCCCACCTTTGTTAAAGTGTCCCCAGTCTACCCCTTGTTTTGTTGACTGTCGTGTTGTACGCTATACCTTTAGTTGTCACTCGCGTTGAAGAAGCTGGTGTAGCCCCTTCTGCAATTTGCTGTGTAAGCTGCAGACCTGGTGCTGACCACAGCTGTCCGTTGCTGTGTTATCTCTGTCTGTCTTTCCTTCCCCTGGTGTTTTATTAGTATAGCAGTTGGCCTAATGTCCCTCACCCGTCAGCTCACTAGCCAGGGCTATTACAGGGTCTGCCAGAGTCTCAGGTATCTTGTTCAGTGACAGGTGTGTAACATCTATAGGGACTGGCTAGGAGAGTAAGGTACAGGGCCCACCTTTGTTAAAGTGTCCCCAGTCTACCCCTTGTTTTAACTGTCCTGTTGTACGCTATACCTTTAGTTGTCACTCGCGTTGAAAAAGCTGGTGTAGCCCCTTCTCCAATTAGCTGTATAAGCTGCAGTCCTGGTGCTGACCACAGCTGTCCGTTGCTGTGTTTCCCCTGCCTGTCTTTCCTTCCCCTGGTGTTTTATTAGTATAGCAAGAGGGCTAAAGTCCCTCACCTATTAGCTCACTAGCCAGGGCTATTACAGGGTCTGCCAGAGTCTCAGGTATCCTGTTCAGTGACAGGTGCGGAACATGTATAAGGACTGGCTAGGATAGTAAGGTACTGGGCCCACCTTTGTTAAAGTGTCCCCAGTCTACCCCTTGTTTTGTTGACTGTCGTGTTGTACACTATACCTTTAGTTGTCACTCGCGTGACAATTATGTGCTAATTTTGCCATTCATCCACAGAACAGGTAGTCATGGCCTTAAGTCTGGAAAAGTCAAATTTTCAATGAATGGAATTGGGTTAGAAAAGTCTGTTGCATTACTGATTCTGCTGATACGAGCTGCAGTCTAATGTGGCAGATATGGACTGGGTTAATGAGAGCAACATGGTATAATGCGAAACACTATTCTAATTGGTATAAATAATTAATACACCATAAAATATACATATTATATTTCATGCATTTTTGCCACCGGTATTGAATTCAATATTAACCCTATGTAAGTTTGAGAAATTCCTTTCTTGGAAGGACAATCAATGTCAGCCTCGCATCATTTTATTATGGGAAAAACTAAATAAAATATAGTAAGGAATGAGGGTGGAATGACAGTCCAGATGAGAATTGCTATAATGGCTGCACCCGGTAGGATCACTCACTTACAGAGAGAAGTGGCAGCAGTGTCACTAAGCATTGTGACAGACAGCCCTCAGCAATATCCCTAATAAATCATTAAATCCCAGTCTTTTTTTTTTTTTTTACTGCATATTTTTCCTATTTTTTCTTAAATAGGTCAATAACATTCATTTAGTTAAGGAAAAATAAATTACTGCTGGTAATATAAAAATTCAGGTGGGACTGTACTTGGCTCCAAAATTGCACTCCTTCAAAATCAGGGGAAATCACAAAAACTATAGGCACTATAGCAAATTGCCTTTTCGGAGATCAAGAGGACTTGAAGTCTAATGCTCACACCCATTGGAAGTAGTAATCCTAAAAGTCAATATTAACCCTTTACCCCCTTCACCCAGGGTGATTTTCCGCTTTTCGTTTGTTTTTTTTTTTGGCACCCCTTCTTCCGAGAGCTTTAACTTTTTTATTTTCCCGTCATTATTGCCATATGAGGGTTTTTTTTTTTGTGGGACGAGTTGTACTTTTAAATTAAACCATAACTTTTACCATATAGTGTACTGGAAAATGGCAAAAAAAATATCCAAGTGCGGAAAAAGTGTGATTGCACGATTGTTTTAGGAATATTTTATTCACAGTGTTCACTATATGGTAAAATTGATGTGTCGGTGTGATGGCTCAGGTCGGTGTGAGTTCGTAGACACGAAACACGTATAGATTTATGTGACGCCCTGGACTAGTCAGGTCGTCCCAGGTAGTCCCATGCACCCCCCCCCCCCTTCCTTAGTAAGGTGACAGCAGCCAAACTACAAACCTTTGTCACCTCCCTTCGGGTTTGACGTTCACACCAGGGGGGCGGAGCCAGGCAGCTGGCTCCGCCCACCGAGGAGTTCACAGGCCCGGAGGCGGGAAAAAGTCTAGATTAGTCTTGACAGTGGAGTGAAGTGGAGTCAGGTTCAAGGGCAGACCTGTGCTCAGGCCTGCCAAAGTCTACACCAGGTGTCTGGGTTGGAACCCAGTCACCTCTGGCAAAGAGGCAGACAGTGGTGGCCGCCTGCAGGAGCTGGGATTACCGCCGGTGG
This sequence comes from Anomaloglossus baeobatrachus, assembly GCF_048569485.1. Classification (NCBI taxonomy): domain Eukaryota; kingdom Metazoa; phylum Chordata; class Amphibia; order Anura; family Aromobatidae; genus Anomaloglossus; species Anomaloglossus baeobatrachus. Next base: position 191,724,442 of record NC_134361.1, read on the forward strand.
AACCGTAGGGACCGGGGACGGGCGGTGTCCCGCCGGTACCGAACCAGGGAACCGATTGGAAACCGGAGCACCAGGAGGGGTACTCAGACCCAGTACAAGGCCGAGAAACAACTAGGCTAAGTCAAATCAACTGCTTGAGGACTGGACTTTAGGACCTTTGCCACACAAGACTCGACAACAGCCCAACGATTAGGGTAAAGCCACCGATAAGGCATAGAGACCCAAGGGGCCAGCGTCTGCGGGAAAACAGGGCTCTCCCGACAAATAGCAAGCCGGGGAGCGGACTACCGTTGCTTAGGCATAAGAGTCATAACTTTCACACAAGAGAGGTGCAGGAGAAAGGCGGAAACCACCAACCTGTTAAGGGGAAACTGCAGCCGGCTGCGGACACCGTTCACCATCTTGTTTGGTTTACCAGAGACTCCAGCGTATTTTCTCATAGTGAGTACAACAGTGCCTTCGGGCTGCCCACCGCACCGCACCGACACCCCAGCACGCATCCGTCCCCTCGCCTCAGCACCTCCCTCGGACCCCCGGGACCATCATCCCCCCTACCCACGGAGGGGGTCAACACCAAGCTGCGCAACACCGTCCCCGAGAGCCTAGTCAACGGCAGCGGTGGTGTCCATCCATTCACCACAACCCCTGGGTGGTGTCACGAACTTAAAATACCCTACAAACCACCGCGGCCCCGGCCGTGGACCTCCTCACCAAAGTCCCTACGTGCAGCGCCAAAACCCCTTTCAGAGCAACGTGACCCCCGGGTCCGTGGAGAGCTCGAGCCACCCACCGATGAGCACGGATCCGAGCGGCTCGGCAGCCGGCCGAGCCCCAGGGCGGTACATTTACTTTTATCTAAGGGGTTAAAAAAAATTAAGAATTTGTCCCAAAAGAGTGGCACACTTTTTGTGCCATTTTCCGCAACCCGTAGTGTTCTTATGTTTTGGGATCTATGGCTCAGTGATGGCTTATTTTTTGCATCTCGAGATGACGTTTTTAATGGTACTATTTTTGCACAGATGCTATGTTTTGATCGCCTGTTATTGCATTTTGCGCAAAATTTGAGACGACCACAAACCTTAATTTTGGCGTTTGAATTTTTTTGGCGCTACGTCGTTTACTGATCAGATTAATTCATTTTATATTTTGATATATCGCGGCGATACTAAATGTGTGTATTTTTTTTAAAAAAATGTAACCCTTTAATTTTCAATGGGGTGAGGGGGTGATTTGAACTTTTAGTTTTTGGGTGTTTTTTTTTAAACTTTTTCTCTTTTACTTTTTTTTATTTTACTAGTCCCCCTAGGGGACTATAAGGATCAGCAGTTTGATCACTCATTCATTTCTGCTGATCAGAGCAGCACCATTCTGATCAACAGAAATGCTGCGTTCTTGTTACAGCCAGCGCTCTGTCAGCTGTAACAGGAACTACGTCATGATAGCGACATGAGTCATCAAATGACCCGTTGCTACTATGGTAACAATAGGCTCCCTGTGATCGTGTCACGGGGCATCCGATGGTGGCGGGGAAAGGCGATTTCCCTGCCGCGGCCATTTAAATAGTGCTGTCACATTTTGGGGTTAACGTGTCTCGCCACATGAATTACTATAAAATCTAAACTAGACAGTATTTGCAGAGACGTGTTTCTGGGTGTTTTCCCCTCATCAGTGCAAAGCAAAAGATCTGATTTGGTTCGATCAGAAGCCTCTGACAGTTTTCAAAGAGGTAACGTCTCTCGTGGAGACTGCCAGCTTGTGTAACAAGACTTATGAGGTCATGAAATACTCTTCTAGGAAATAAAATATGCAAATTGCCTCTACAGAGAGGAAACGGACTTGAATTCTAGTGACACCAATTAGAAGTAATAATCTTAAAAATCAATATAGACGCTTGCAACATAAATTAGAACAAAAGCCATACCAGACACTATTTTCAGACACGTGTTTCGAGGTGTAGGCCTATCATCAGTGCAAAGCAACATTTCTGATTTGGCTGGATGAGAGGCCTCTGAGTGGGTAAATCAAATAACTTGCTTTGCACTGATGAGGGGCAACTTACCGAAATGCATTGAACAGCAACATAATTTTTATCTTATTAAAATCAAGTTTATCTTAATAAAATCAAGGGTTTTTTTTTAAGTTTTTCATCTATGTGGGATTTAACATACCCACCTGGTATTGAATGCAAGACTTAGCCACAAGAGGCATGCAACGACTTGCTTTCTTTTTAAGAAACTAGTTGAAAATTTTGACTGTGACATAAACAAAACTCATCTTTAGCATACAAAAATTTAGCATACAGCCACCAGACCATTAGTTGAGAAAGGGATCATTAGGAAAAATGGCAAATTTACTATTTGTAATGCTTTCGCGGAAGAATAAATAATATGTCATGCAATACAGCGTGCCACAAAATGGTGGTTAGCAGCGGATTTTTCATCTTCAAATTTATTGGTGGATAATGTACTGTGACTACCGGGGTTTCACCAGGTACACGGTAACCCCTAGTGAGTGCGGCAACACACATGGTACACGATACAATGGTGGGCCATGGCGCTAGGGAAAAGGGAGCAGAGTCACCTCCTAAACTCATCTGATGCTGATGCCTACACTCCCTAATGTCCCTATTTGGGTCCTTTCACCTAGTCAACAATCACGTGCCTATCCCTATCTTTCCCTGGACTCAGCCCTGTATAGTGCAAAGGGCAGCGGGAACGCTAGTCCTGCTCTAGGTTAGAGACACAGAGAGGATTAGACAGGCAAGGGTAAAATAAACAGTAATTATACAAAGCACTCCCAACAGGAGGTAACAATGAGGAACGCACCAGAGGGGAAAAACAAAAAACAACTAATGAAGGGAAAAACTCAACATAGCTTTCACACAGCAATGTTTTCTGAAAGTCTTCCTGGTCTACAGCTCACAGGTTCACTCTAGAGGCAAGCTAACCAGAATATATCAGCAGCAATTGCCTAAGCTAGGAGGTAAGTTTTATAGCAGATCTAATTAGCAATAGAGAACAGCTGGCTATAGCTTTCATTCAGAGTTGAGGAGACCAGAAGATTTACTGGAAAAAGTAGAATATGTACAGCCAGCGGTATTAACTTGAGCAATTGTATATGAAGCCCTGCTCTGTGATCTCCTGACAGCAGAAATAGAAGGGATCACTCTCCATCGTAACATGTGCACACAGATTTTTTTGATGCGGACAAAAACTGAAACTTTTCTAACAAAAACTACTACAGGAAAACATTTTGGAGATGGTTTCTTTTTCCTTAAGCCATTCCTTGACCAGTTTTGAAAAGTTTGGTTTTTTTGCTGCCTTTTGATAGAACAGTACCAAGTTTGGAACCTCTTGACTCCCTACCAGATATGTTTCAAGATCAAAATTGAAAAAAGAAAACGATCAAAGGACTGAACATATGAACAGGAAACTGGATTTACAATATCACAATGACCATGGATAGGAAGAGTCTTTGAAGCTTTTTGTTAGCAATTTTTCAGGCAGTTATTGGAGCGGAACAGCTTTAGAAAAACGTCTTCAAAAACTTTGTGTCAAGGTGCAATTCGCAGCGAGTCCATGGCATGGTTTCCTATACGAATTTGGATGCAGATTTTACATATACACTGCGTGCAGAATTATTCGGCAAGTTGTATTTTAGAGGATTTTTTTTATTATTGATCAACAACTATGTTCTCAATCAACCCAAAAGTCTCATAAATATCAAAGCTTAATATTTTTGGAAGTTGGAGTGTTTTTTTTTTAGATTTGGCTATCTTAGGAGGATATCTGTTTGTGCAGGTAACTATTACTGTGCAGAATTATTAGGCAACTTAATAAAAACCAAATATATTACCATCTCACTTGTTTTCATTCTCACTTTATTTTCATTAGGTAAACCAATATAACTGCACAAAATGTAGAAATAAATATTTCTGACATGCAAAAACAACACCCCCAAAAAAATTAGTGACCAATATAGCCCCCTTTCTTTCTGATGACACTCAGCAGCCGACCATCCATAGATTCTGTCAGTTGCTTGATCTTTTTATGATCAACATTGCGTGCAGCAGCCACCACAGCCTCCAGACACTGTTCCGAGAGGTGTACTGTTTTCCCTCCCTGTAGATCTTATATTTTATGAGGGACCACAGGTTCTCTATGGGGTTCAGATCAGGTGAACAAGGGGGCCATGTCATTATTTTTCATCTTTTAGACCCTTACTAGCCAGCCACGCTGTGGAGTAGTTGGATGCATGTGATGGAGCATTATTGTCCTGCATGAAAATCATGTTTTTCGTGAACGATACCAACTTTTTCCTGTACCACTGCTTGAAGAAGTTGTCTTCCAGAAACTGGCAGTAGGTCTGGGAGTTGAGCTTCACTCCATCCTCAACCCGAAAAGGTCCCACAAGTTGATCTTTGATGATCCCAGCCCATACCAGTCCCCACCTCCACCTTGCTGGTGTCTGAGTCGGAGTGGAGCTCTCTGCCCTTTACTGATCCAGCCTCTGGCCCATCCATCTGGCCCATCAAGAGTCACTCTCATTTCATCAGTCCATAAAACCTTGGAAAAATCAGTCTTTAGATATTTCTTGGCCCAGTCTTGACGTTTTATCTTATGTTTCTTGTTCAAAGGTGGTGGTTTTTCAGCCTTCCTCACCTTGGCCATGTCCCTGAGTATGGCACACCTTGGGCTGGTTGATACTTTAGTAACGTTGCAGCTCTGAAATATGGCCAAACTGGTGGCAAATGGCATCTTGGCAGCTTCACGCTTGAGTTTCCTCAATTCATGGGCAGTTATTTTGCGCCTTTTTTGCCCAACACGCTTCTTGCGACCCTGTTGGCTATTTGCCATGAAACACTTGATTGTTCAGTGATCACACTTCAAAAGTTTGGCAATTTCAAGACTGCTGCATCCCTCTGCAAGACATCTCACAATTTTGGAGCTGTCAGAGCCCGTCAAATCTCTCTTCTGACCCATTTTGCCAAAGGAAAGGAAGTTGCCTAATAATTAAGCACCCCTTATATAGGGTGTTGATGTCATTACACCGCACCCCTCCTCATTACAGAGATGCACATCACCTGATTTACTTAATTGGTAGTTGGCTCTCAGCCTATACAGCTTGGAGTAGGACGACATGTATAAAAATTATCAGGTGATCACAATACTCATTTGCCTAATAATTCTGCACATAGTGTATTGCAATGAGAGTAATTAACATTTACAATCTGTGCCATTGTTCAATTTCCGGAGAATATGGATGAGATTTGTTAAAATCTTATCCTTTTTGCTGCCAGATTTTTTCACCTGCAAATCCAAAATTAAAAAAAATCCTCATCTGCCGAGTGTGAACTTATCCTTAGACTTCTGCTTGCCATGGACAATATGATATGGTTGCCTACGATGCGGAGAAAACCTCGCCGGCATTCCCCTGTGTATACTGCAGCACTCCATCTTTCCATTTATATTGAACCTCAGCGCACAATATGACAGTAAGAGACAGGACCTTTTAATATGTAAAATTATGGTAATATATTTCAAGCAGCAAATTCATCACCATCACTTGTAAATATAATCTGCCCTGGGATACAAGGAGATGTGAGTCAGGACTGAGGCAAATCAATGACCTGTTCTGTTAAATAAATTTCACAAGACGTCAGATCAGCCTTTTACATGCAAAGCTCGGAAAGTCGGCACAAGTCAGGCAGAAGTACGACGTTGTCTGTTACAATATGAGTAGTGGAATGTTTCTTCCCTTTGTGCCATACCCTATATTCAGTTCTATATGGTCCAGAAACACTGGGAGCTGCCAGGCACTTACCATAGAAATTATCGGACAGCTTGGATGTTGTATGGTCACTTTCTAGAGGTTTAAAGGGAATCTGTCAGCAGGTTTTTGCTACCTCATCTGAGAGCAGCACGATGTAGGCAAAGAGATTCTGAATCCAACAATGTATCACTTAGATCAGTGGGTGGAGCCGTTCTCACACAATCAGAATTTTTAGCTTTAGACATGTGTTAAAGGGAATCTGTCAGCAGGTTTTTACTACCTCATCTGAGAGCTGCATGATGTAGGCAAAGAGATTCTGAATCCAACAATGTATCACTTAGATTAGTGGGTGGAGCTGTTCTCACACAATCAGAATTTTCAGCTTTAGACATGTATTGAAGGGAATCTGTCAGCAGGTTTTTACTACCTCATCTGAGCGCAGCATGATGTAGGCAAAGAGATTCTGAATCCAACAATGTATCACTTAGATTAGTGGGTGGAGCCGTTCTCACACAATCAGAATTTTTAGCTTTAGACATGTGTTAAAGGGAATCTGTCAGCAGGTTTTTACTACCTCATCTGAGAGCAGCATGATGTAGGCAAAGAGATTCTGAATCCAACAATGTATCACTTAGATTAGTGGGTGGAGCCGTTCTCACACAATCAGAATTTTTAGCTTTAGACATGTGTTAAAGGGAATCTGTCAGCAGGTTTTTACTACCTCATCTGAGAGCAGCATGATGTAGGCAAAGAGATTCTGAATCCAACAATGTATCACTTAGATTAGTGGGTGGAGCTGTTCTCACACAATCAGAATTTTCAGCTTTAGACATGTATTAAAGGGAATCTGTCAGCAGGTTTTTACTACCTCATCTGAGAGCAGCATGATGTAGGCAAAGAGATTCTGAATCCAACAATGTATCATTTAGATTAGTGGGTGCTGCCATTCTCACACAATCAGAATTTTTAGCTTTAGACATATAGCAGAGCTGAGAGCCTCTCTATAGAGATTGTACAGTGACAGTAAGGTGTCAATCAGAGGAGGGGGTGTGTCAGACTATTGTGCGCATGTAGTCCGAGTAATGATGAGGGTCTTGCTGCTTAAACAAACATAGCAAATAAACAACAAGTAGGACTGTGACAAGACAGGCATGCCTGAATTTCCTGTGTAACCCTTGCAGCATGCTGGCTTCAGCTTGCATAACAAATACCTGCTGACAGATTCCATTTAAGGGGTTTATGACCTAAAAAAAAAGGTGCCTGAAATCAAATTGCATTGTGTCTTTGGCCAATTCTCTGCTAGGCACAGTGGTTGGATTATTTTTGCTAATAATATATTTTCTGAACAACCCCTTTATGGCATTCCACTGACATTGCTTAAAGGGAACTTGTCAGATCCCTTAACGTTAGAAACCACCAAGATATGCATGCATATAGGACATCATAAAGCAGGTCTGCTGTGAAATGCTAAAGAAAATATACAGTATATATACAAAAAATGCTTTGCTACCTCTGTACTTTAGTGTATACATAAATGTCACATAAAAATTAGGTTGATTTTGTCTATATTTTGTCTGTCATGGCGGCTTGGGGTTCTATTCAGACTACAGATTCCAACACTGAGCCTGAGAACTCCTCTGGTGTTGGTGATCTAGGCAGGCAGACTCGGGCATCAACCTGCATAGTGTTAATTCAGAGGCAGGCTAGCAGGGGTTAATCTCCACTAGTCTGCTTGTTAGTCTCCTTTCATCACCTGCTGTAGGGAGCCAATCACATCTGCTCCCCTCCTATATATGCTGGCTGGATCCTTCCACATATGCCAACTATAATTTATCTTAGTTGGTCTGGGGAGGTGTGGTGATCCAGACTATCTGGTGTGATACCTGTTGCTGTGTGAGGTTGTGGACTTTACTCTCATTGCCTTTTTGTTGCTTACTTCCTGCTCTTGTTTTTTCCCTTGGTCTCTCTTTGTCTATTCCTGTGTGTGTGTGTGCAGTGTGTCAGAGTTTTGGATTTCCCTTGTCTGTCCTTATCTGTTTGCCATCTCGCTCCTGCACTGTCCCTCCCTGGGTATTAGAGTACTAGAGTAGTATTTCTGAGGAGTATAGAAAGGCACAGGACTCTGGTGTCTCCACCATTAGGAGTAATTTAGATGTGAGGGATAACCTAGGGTTCCCTAGCATAAGGGACAGCATACGAGCCCTCTGCCAATTGCTATCCCAAAGTAACATTGTGACAACAACCCCTTTAAAGATACATGATAACTAATAGGTTTGCCATTACAGCTTTTCGAGGGATTGACAACTAACTTGCAAGTGTTTGAGGGGCGTACATATTGGCTATCACAACCTTAAAGAATAACTAAACCATTTATTTTATTTAGTTACTTATCAGTATCTGCAAAGCTATGAATCTTTGTAATTTACTCCATTATTTTATCTTGTTTCCTTTTCTCCCATGCTCCATGCTAAAAGGACTGTTTTATCTGCCTTGTTTATGCACTTAGAGCAGTTGTTTTGAACTACAGGTTTAACAAATATCCATAATCCAGTCTGACCTAGTTGATTCTACTTCCCTAAGGTCTCCCAGGTAAAGAGTTTGTAAATATTGGCTCAGCATGGGGGAAGGAGCAGAGAAGCCCACACAGGAGCTAAGAGATTTGTTTGACTTGCAGGTCAAAACAGCTACTCGAAGTGCCTGAACAAGGGAGATTAAACAGCTCTCTCAGCATGGATTTTGGGAAAAAGATAAGGAAAAGGTGTATATTTCAAATATTCATAACTTTGCAAAGGCTGATCAATAATCAAATAAAAAAACCAACTAAAACAAAAGTTAGGTTTTTTTTGTTTTTTTTTTTTATTTTATTTTTAAAAAAAAACAACTTACGAATATGCTGACACAGATTTTTTTTTAATGTGGACAAATTCAGCAGAGTTTTATATATAAATTTGCATCAGAAATCTATATATATTTTTCATGGGGTTTTCAGTTCTGTCCCGTTTCTTGAAGAGTATTTTGATGCTGTTTTGAAGAGGGCATATGAAGCGCACTATTTTAGCAGCTTTTTGACATGACAATGCCAAGTTTGGAGCAGATCACAATATATGGTATAAATAAAAATACCATTATATATGTATATATATATATATACACACACACTGTATATACTGCTCAAAAAAATAAAGGGAACACTAAAATACCATTTTGTGGTTTAAGTGTTCCCTTTACTTTTTTGACCACTATATATATACGTATGTATATATATATATATATATATATATATATATATACGTATATATATAGCATATACTGTATATGATGTAATATATTTATGCAAAAATGTATGTTTGATATAAAGAACAACATAAATATGCAATAATGTGTTTTATATAAATGAAATATCATAATATACATGTACTATATATAATACTGTATACCGTATGTTTGTTTGTTTTTTAACAAACCAAATATAGGTATATATATTTTTTTTATAAAAAATATATATGAAGTAATATATTTATGAAAAAAAGTCTATGCTATAAAAGTAGCATCTATATATATAATTTGCCTTATTCTGTCAGTCTGTCTGTCTGTCTGTCTTGCTCCAAAATTGTGTCACCGTGACAGTGTCGTTACAGTGACAACTGTCGGATTGGCCGCTGGGCTCGGCCTGGCCCCGCCCCCCCACGGATTGGCCGCTCGCCTCGGCCTGGCCCCGCCCCCCGCATGGATTGGCCGCTCGCCCCGGCCCTCTGCACGCATCGCTCGCTCCAGCGTACACCAGCTCCCGGTACACATGTGCAGGGAGTCGGCATACGCTGACGCCTCGCCCGCTCACCTCCGCCACACGTTAGCACACTCGGCCCCGCCCCCAGCGGACATAACCTTGCGATGCTGGGATCGTGACGATGGGGGTGCGCAGCATGGGGGATGAAGCATGATGGGGGTGCGCAGCATGGGGGATGGAACACGATGGGAGGTGCGCAGCATGGGGGATGGAACACGATGGGAGGTGCGCAGCATGGGGGATGGAGCACGATGAGGGGTGCGCAGCATGGGGGATGGAGCACGATGGGGGGTGCGCAGCATGGGGGATGGAGCACGATGGGGGGTGCGCAGCATGGGGGATGGAGCACGATGGGGGGTGCGCAGCATGGGAGATGGAGCACGATGAGGGGTGCGCAGCATGGGGGATGGAGCACGATGAGGGGTGTGCAGCATGGGGGATGGAGCACGATGGGGGGTGCGCAGCATGGAGGATGAAGCACAATGGGGGGTGTGCAGCATGGAGGATGGAACACGATGGGGGGTGTGCAGCATGGGGGGATGGAGCACGATGGGGGGTGCGCAGCATGGAGGATGGAGCACAATGGGGGGTGTGCAGCATGGAGGATGGAACACGATGGGGGGTGTGCAGCATGGGGGGATGGAGCACGATGGGGGGTGCGCAGCATGGGGGATGGAGCACGATCGGGGGTGCGCAGCATGGGGGATGGAGCACGATGGGGGGTGCACAGCATGGGTGATGGAGCACGATGGGGGATGCGCAGCATGTCGGATGGAGCACGATGGGGGGTGCACACAATGGGGGGTGCGCAGCATGGGGGATGGAGCACGATGGGGGGTGCACAGCATGAGGGATGGAGTACAATAGGGGGTGCGCAGCATGGGGGATGGAGCACGATGGGGGTGCGCAGCATGGGGGATGAAGCATGATGGGGGTGCGCAGCATGGGGGATGGAGCATGATGGGGGGTGCGCAGCATGGGGGATGGAGCACGATGGGGGGTGCGCAGCATGGAGGATGGAGCACAATGGGGGGTGTGCAGCATGGAGGATGGAGCACGATGGGGGTTGTGCAGCATGGGGGATGGAGCACGATGGGGGGTGCGCAGCATGGGGGATGGAGCACGATGGGGGGTGTGCAGCATGGGGGATGGAGCACGATGGGGGGTGCGCAGCATGTCGGATGGAGCACGATGTGGGGTGCGCAGCATGGGGGATGGAGTACAATAGGGGGTGCGCAGCATGGGGGATGGAGCACGATGGGGGGTGCGCAGCATGGGGGATGAAGCATGATGTGGGTGCGCAGCATGGGGGATGGAACATGATGGGGGTGCGCAGCATGGGGGATGGAACACGATGGGAGGTGCGCAGCATGGGGGATGGAGCACGATGAGGGGTGCGCAGCATGGGGGATGGAGCACGATGAGGGGTTCACACCTCCCCCTAAAACACACACACCGCCACACGCGGAACCACAAACACCACCCTACACAGACACCCACACACACACAGACAATGCTTCACACACACAACACACAAACACTGCGGCCCACACAAATATATGCACATACCGCGCAACACACACATTGCACAAAACATACCTCCCACCTCCCCCCAAAACACACACACGCACCCCACACACACACACCCACACAAACCGCGCAACACACACAGCACCACACACACACAACGCTACAGACACACAGCGCTCCACAAACAATGCAACACACAACGCAACACACAAACAACACCGCTCTCACCACCCCCCACCCAGACAACACCCAGAACATTTACAGCGCCCTACACAAACACTTGGCAACTACACACAACAACATCTATATATATATATATATATATATATATATATATATATATATAAAACAAAAATCATACATTAACTACACAATACGTAAATTCTAGAATATCCGATGCGTTAGAATCGGGCCACCTTCTAGTAATATATACATGCAGTAATGTATGTTTTATATAAATATACCATAATATATTTATGCAAAACTATATGTTTGATATAAAAAAAAACATAAATATGCAAAAATGTGTGATTTACATAGTTACACAACTACATAGGTTGAAAAAAGACCCTGGTTTAACTAGCTGAACCTTCCTCCACCAATTATAGATTTTATCATTAAGTCATTTAGAACCAACAATGTTTTGTGTACTGAGGAAATGATCCAGCCCTTTTTTATAGTATCTGCCATTACTACCTCTTGTGGTTGTCATTCCACAGTCTGACTGCTCTAACAGTAAAGAACCCTCTCCTATTTAGCTGCTGGAATCGCTTTTCTTCCCCTTTTATATAAATAAAATACCAACATATAAATGTCATATATTTATGCAATGCTGTATATGTTTTAAAGATTTAGTTGTGTATAAAAAAAAATATAGGGAACACAAAAAAATAATTATATATATACATATATGTAAATATATATATATATATATATATACATATATATATATATATATATATATATATATACACACACACCATAATATACATGTATATATATATATATATATATATATATATATATCTATATATATATCTATATATATATATATATATACACACACACACACCATAATATATATGTAATATATTTATGCAATAACGTATATATTTTATATAAAAATACTATAATAATATATATGCAATAATGTAAGTGTATGTTGTATAAATAAAACACATATATAATATATTTATTTCAAATTTAGCTATGTATTATTTTCATTTATGGTAAAACATGCTTTATTTATGTAACGTACTTTAGAATAATTTTTCCATTTTTGTAGGAGTTGCTGAATGTATATAATTCTAGCAGCGCCGAGCGGTGCAGCAGTTCGGGAGTTAAGTTTCACAGAGCGGACATGTAAAATCTGGTATGTTATATCTCCTCTGACTGAGGCAGACAGATCAGCAAAGCATGAATTGTAACTCTCCATAGAGCCATCTGCTTACAATTCATTACACTGTCTTGTTCCATGGGAGAGGATTTCAAGCCCACAGCGGGGCATTTGTCCACAGCCGAAATGTGAGGGAGAGTTCAGACTTTGACAGACTCACGGTACACACAAAAATACTGCTAAACTTTAGCATTTTTATAGGGGGTGTGTGATCCGTCCCCGCATCCTTTTACATTCTCTCTACAGCCTATACAAGGTATCTAGAAATGAGTTACAGATGCTGTGGGGATCATGCACCGAGCTGAAATACGGTGGAAGTTCTTTATTTGTTAATTGAATTTTAAGAATGCGCTATAACTTTTCTTATCTTTTCATTACTCACTCTGTTATGGGGTGGTTGAGGATTAGAAAAAAAATGGATGATTTCTTCCAGAAACAGCATCATACCTGTCCGTAGGTTGCAATTCGCAATGTAGAGAAAATGAGACTGAGCAACAATACCGCACTCATCCTGTGGACAAGTGTGGCATTTTTTCTCCAGATTTTTTTAAACTTTAGAAAATCTCCTTAAAGCCATAAAAGGTTCAAATTAAAGTTGGTGTGAATTCATTTCCACTTTCCTTTTCATTGGCGTTGACAGTGGTCTGTGGTGGGTGGAAGAGGAGACGGTGTGTCGCCTCTCACCCGATGAAGCCTGCAGATCTTCTTTTGATTATTTGGCCTGGTGCGACATCACGCGGCAACAATGATGTCACACCAGGCCAGCTAATCAAAAGAAGAGCAGGTGAGAGGCGACACACTCTCCCCCATTCCTGCAGCCAAACCATTGTCTAGGCTGATGAACTGGGTCGTATGAATAAATGCCACCAACTCTAATAAAAATGTAAAAAATTCAGCAGTGAAAGGCTCTACTTATCTCTACAACTTCATCTTCATCACTGTAGCGCCTAATCATTGTCCTTTGTAGTCTCATGATCACCTACACATGTATCGTATGTCATCAATTTAGGACAAGTCAACAACACTGGTAGAAACCAGCAATGGAGGGTTAGCGAGGGATTTACCAGGTGATTACAAGTTATTAATTTTACTTTTCCACCTTCCCTTACTAATTTTGTAAAAATAAAATCCTAAATTACCCTTTTTTTAAGATGTTCTTTCAATGAAGTGGTCTGAACTCTTTGGTTTAGATTAAAGATTTCTAATTTAGGACAAGTCTACAACACCGGTGAAGACCAGCAACGGAGAATTAGCGAGGGATTTACCAAGTGATTACAAGTTAGTAATTTTATTTTACCACCTTCCCTTACTAATTTTGTATAAATAAAATCCTAAATGAGCCTTTTTTTGAAGATGTTCTTTCAACAAGGTGGTTTGACCTCTTTGGTTTAGATTAAAAATTTCCAATTTAGGACAAGTTTACAACACCAGTAAAGACCAACAATGGAGAATTAGCGAGGGATTTACCAGGTGAGTATAAGTTATTAATTTTATTTTACCACCTTCCCTTTCTAATTTTGTATAAATAAAATCCTAAATTACCTATTTTTTTTTTTTTTTTTTTTAAATGTTCTTTCAACAAGGTGGTCTGACCTATTTGGTTTAGATTAAAGATTTCTAATTTAGGACAAGTCTACAACACCGGTGAAGACCAGCAACGGAGAATTAGCGAGGGATCTACCAAGTGATTATAAGTTATTAATTTTATTTTACCACCTTCCCTTTCTAATTTTGTATAAATAAAATCCTAAATTACCTTTTTTTTTTTTTTTTTTAAATGTTCTTTCAACAAGGTGGTCTGACCTATTTGGTTTAGATTAAAGATCTCCAATTTAGGAGAAGTCTACAACACTGGTGGAGACCAGCAATGGAGAATTAGTGAGGGATTTACCAGGTGATTACAAGTTATTAATTTTATTTTACCACCTTCCCTTACTAATTTTGTATAAATAAAATCCTAAATGAGCCTTTTTTTGAAAATGTTCTTTCAACGAGGTGGTCCGACCTCTTTGATTTAGATTAAAGATCTCAGTAACTTTGAACTCTCATCAAGAAAAGTCATTGAGGTCACAGGTATAAAAGGGTTTTCACTTTTAGCAATTCCTGAAGATCGAAGAGTCCAATAAGAATATGTCCTGCTGTTACCCCCCGTGATTGACTGTAAACTGTAACTGCATTCCACTCTTGCCAAGAAATGAGCTCCCTAAAGAAAATATCCACTCTAGTAACTCAAAATGACCTAAAACTAAAACTGTACAAGGAGGTTGGTTTTCTGAACTATAATGGGTGTACCAATAACAGATGCTGCTGCTCCACCAATGTATCCTCATGATATGCCTCAAGTGTTAAAAGGTTATTCCCAAAATATGAGGCTCTGCCACATCCATTGGATTGAGAAAAAAAGTTACTGATCACTGAAGGTCCCAACAGTTGGATGACAAGAACGAGGATCTGGAACCGGAGAACTGGGCTTGGCAGTCCGATTATGAATGGAGCAGAGGGTGCACATGTTCGACCATCACTTTGTTCTTTCTGTATAGGACTGCCGGAAAATGCACAGTGAATTCTTCCCAAAATAAGTATCTCTGAGACTGGACATTATGGTCCACTTTCTTACACTTTTTTTCCTACACTACATTTTAGTTACAATCACATATTGGAGCTACAGAGGACTTGAGGTATTGTTTAGAAGAACAAGTGGAAGAGATTTTACAAAACACATTTCAGCCTTCCAGGCTCTGTCCATGGTGCTGATAACAATCAGCCATTGAGTACAGTAATACAACTGCAGCACAATCATATAGACACTAATTCTTCACAAAAAAAAAGTACTGAGCACTAAAATGCTGACTACGGTATACTTTATACTATGAATGGGGAGATCTTACAACTGTATGGACATGTCTTCTTATTTTCTTCTTCGTTTGGCAGCACGGTGGCCCAGGGTTCAAATCCCATGATGGACAATATCTGCAAGGAGTCTGTATGTTCTTCACGTGTTTGCGTGGGTTTCCTCCGGGTTCTCCGGTTTCAACCCATACTCCAAAGACATACTGATAGGGAATGTAGATTGTTAGCCCAAATGGGGATAGTGAGGATGTCTGTAAAGTGCTGTGGAATTAAAGGGGTTTTCCACTACTTTTACATTGATGGCCTATCCTTAGGTTAGGTCATCAATGTTTGATTGGCCGGGGTCCGACATCCCGCACCTCCGCCGATTAGCTGTTCCTGGTCCCAACGGTGGCAGCAGGCCCCGGAAATGCTCAGTTACTGAGCTGCTCCGTTTTCTGATAGCGGACGCGGCTGGGTACTGCACATCTGCCTTCCATTGTAATGAATTGCCAGTTGTGCATATACCCGACCACTCCTCTTTTAATCTATATCACCTAGAAGCCGGCTGAACACATTAAACATTGAACATCGCATTAGACCAGGAGCAGACAGAGACAGAAGAAGGCTTCTGTGTAAGAATAGTATATGGACACTTTGCAGTCTGAGAGCTCGTCATAATGCACAATTCCACCTTCTTTAGCGGTGAAAGTGGGTCCCTTTACCTCTTGGGCCCAACAGTAGCACCAATGGTATGCCCGTTCCTACATTAGGCTATGGTCACATCTTTAGTGCCATATCCTTAGAATGGAGTGTCAGGATACATAAGATGACTAGTGTCTCTTTTCCCCGATGTGCGATGTTGCAGCCAGGAGAAAATAGGGGTCACGAATACCCTATTGGATCAATTGGTGGGCATACCATAGTTGGGACCTGTTACGCGGGAGGACAGTTAGAGCCCAAAAAGATATAAGCGCTAACATCTTCCAAGGTCCTCTGAGCAGGTGATAAGGCTACAGATGGACAAGCAGACAGATGACACAGCTTCAAAGAAAAATAAATACACTAGGCAGTGTTAACTGCACACTCGCTGGAAACAGGACCTCCCTTGTTAACTGCACAAAAAAATCCTGAAGGTGGCTGTCTGTGGCCGAACGGATCACACCAGGACAGAAGGTGCGGCTCAGTTGACACCACTGAGCTGCCACTGAAGGACTGGATTGGTGGAGGAGAAGCGGAGTGACTGACTCTAAAAGTAGATCACCACATGACCTTAGCGTGACGGGTATGGCCGCCTAACCCTGTCTACTGCTTTCAGACTGTAATGGAACTAATGCTGCAGTATGGCTGCACAGCTCTGAACCACTCCACAGAGCATATGTGATGCACGTGCAGCCATGTGCATCGTCCAGGATCTTTAAAACTTAAGGGCACTTTACACGCTGCAATATCGCTATCGATATCGCTAGCGAGCGTACGCGCCCCCGTCGGTTGTATGTCACGGGCAAATCGCTGCCCATGGCGCACAACATCGCTAATACCCATCACACGGACTTACCTGGCTAGCAACGTCGCTGTGACCAGCGAACCGCCTCCTTTCTAAGGGGGCGGTTCGTTCGGCGGCACTAAGTGGCCGCCCAATAACAGAGGAGGGGCGGAGATGAGTGGCCGGAACATGCCGCCCATCTCCTTCCTTCCTCATTGCCGGTGGATGCAGGTAAGGAGATGTTCGTCGTTCCTGCGGTGTCACACATAGCGATGTGTGATGCCGCAGGAACAACGAACAAAACAGCGGCATGCACCACCATCGATATTATGAAAAGGAGCGATGTGTCAACGATCAATGATTTATGACATTTTTGCGATCGTTGATTGTCGCTCCTTGGTGTCACACACAACGATATCGCTAACGGCGTCAGATGTGCGTAACTAACGACGTGACCCCGACGATATATTAGCAATATCGTTGTGTGTAAAGTACCCTTTAGCCCTGCCACAAGCCAAGCACCAAATGGCAATGGCACTGGCAGTGGCCAATCAGAGACTGCCACATCATCAGTGATGTCATCAGCGGCCAATGAGGGACCGCCACATCACCAATGACGTCAGAGACGGCCATTCAGAAGCCGCCGCGTCACTAGTAATGTCACGGGCATGCACAGTACCGCGAATCCCGCACTTAGAGCCAGGAGAGGCAGTGGGAACCCGTGCATGCACGGTAGGGCAAAACAGGGCGTCAGAACTCACAATGATCCTGGACACCTAGCAACCAGGCGACTGAAGCGTTGGACAGGTGGCGCAAGAATGCCAGCGGCACCCCAGCAGGGGATGAAGACAGAGCAGGAGCAGCTCGAGGCTCAGGAGAACCCCGAACCGTAACAGGGACCCACACCGATTTAATAATTACATTTTTTGCACATGAGAAAAACCACTAATATGTAAAGTCGAAGTAAGGTCTTATTTAGATGTCTTTTTTTGTGCAGAAAAGGAAAAACAGGATGGTTTTTATGTTTTTGTCGGTGCCCTGGATCCAATTTTCATTGATTTTTTTGTCATCAATCCATTTTACACATTGATGATAAAATGGAAACAAGGACAAAAAATTGATGAAATTTCCATTTTCCTTTAAACAGTGGATAGGCCATAAGTTATGTAACGATGAATGATCCTGTAAATTTTCTCTAAGGATCTTAAGTTCAACACGTGAAATGTCTCTTTATAGTCTTTTTTATGCTGAATCACAATGGTAAGTAATGCTTTGGAAGAAAGTTACAGGCCCCAGGCCAAACGTGCGCCGCACTTCTTCGCCAAGGGAACTCTGTGTGCGAATGTGACTTTGGGTAGGGTGCATGACACTTTATTATTATTATTATTATTATTATTATTATTATTACTACTATTATTATTTATTATTATAGCACCATTAATTCCATGGCGTTTTACATGTGAAAGGGGTATACATAATAGGGACAAGTACAATAATCATAAACAATACAAGGGACAGACTGGTACAGGAGGATAGCGGTCCCTGCCCGCGAGGGCTCACAGTCTACAAGGGATAGGTGAGGATACAGTAGGTGAGGGTAGAGCTGATTGTGCGGCGCTGTATCAGACAGACTGTTACGGCAGGTTGTAGGCTTGTCGGAAGAGGTGGGTCTTCAGGTTCCTTTTGATATCTTCAGGCTGGTGTCCATCACCCTGCTGGCAGTAGTCATCGACAGTCAGTAACATATGCAACACCGGAGCTCGGTTAGCCAATCAGAAACACCATTCTGACAGACATGGCCTTCTTTTCCTTCCTTCCTCTCAGTTTGGTGTACTACTCCTTGACCTGTTCCCCTCCACTATCTTAGATCTCTTCATCAATCTTCGGGGTCTGTGTCTCCTTCAAACCTGATTCCTTCACCCTTGGCTCTCTAATTGGACAACTCTCTAAGCCCGTCGGGGTGAGCCGTAGGCTCCAGACCTCTTGAGATTACCTCAGCTTCCCTGACTGGCCCTCGCCCTCAGGCCACGTCTTCTCACTCTTGAACCATATTCTACACTATTTCCTCTTTTGAGCTCCGATCTGTCCTCTTTTCTGCATCTGTCACTTCCCCTTTCACCCTATCTCGTCCATCTCTTCCATTCTGCCGCTATCTCAGCTCACCTTTGGTGACAATCCTGCTCCACTGTACCGAGAACCTGCACTCGGCTAGCAGTATAACATCTTAGCATATACAATTGATATACACATGAAATACATGGCATAAACAGTACAGGGGCTAGTCCAGCCTCTACACTATCCCAAAATGAGGAGTCCCAATCCAGTATACAAATATTTTCAAATTCAGATAACTTGATTTTCAAGCAATTTTATTGCTCATGTTTTCATCTAACAATGGAAGATATGACGATTAAAAACGGTCCCCTCATTCTATTTCGGCACAAGTCATCCATTGTCCTCAGTAATTGTTTCTCCTGTTTTCTTTTTCTATATATCTTGCCCCTTTTTCTATCCGTCTAGTGTTTTCCAGCTTCTTGCAGCTCTTCTGCAATCATGACCTTGAGACTGTAAAACAGCTGCTCCAAAGTCCTATTTTATACCATGTTCCAAAACTTTTTATGGCAGATGTTGGAGCGGAAGCTGCGGGTATATTTTTGTATTAAGACAAGCATTAAAATGTTCCGATGCCTCCTTCTCTTATCTGATGTCCACAGTGTATGATTTAACGCCTGCTTTCAAAAAATGGAAAATATAAATGGAGAGTGAATTCTTTTTAGGCGCTCTCCGTGGCTTGGCTTTTAAAACGCATCTTTGGGATTTTTTTTTTCTTTATGAACCATGGCATTACTCTCGACCTTGAAGCTCGTTCTGAATCTCCAGATATGGTATCAAAAAGCACATTTTCTTCCGCTGCTCTGTCACCAGCAAGGACGCCTGAAAGGCGCTGTGTGTCAGGACTTTCCGAAAAAAAAAAGGAAAAAAAGCGAAAAAAATAATAAAAGATTTCTATGTTTAACACCCTGTGTCAGGAGACATGATCGACTTCTTTATATGAAAAAAGTATAATAAAATATAATGCAAATATGATCCGAAATTATTTTTAAACCTTTATGCTGTGAAGCCGGCTTTAAAGCAACATGAAATGTCACTGCAATAATTGGAAGAACCACGGGTTATTGCCAACGACCCAGTCATTTTGAAAAGCAAGTTTCATAAACAAAAAGTATTTCTCTTAATGTTGCACTTATAAATGCTCCTATATTTAGGTCAGACATTTTTCACCCTTTGTTCCCTAATCTGTACCGCCCCAGCGCCAGCAGCAACGTCGCCGCTCGGATCCGGATCCGGGGTGGCTCGAGGGGTCTCCGGACCCGAGTGGGGTCGCGCAAACACTCGAACTAAAAGGGGGGTATTTACAGGGGATTTTGTGGTTAGAGTTTGTGACGTCAGCCGCGGTGTGTGGTAAGGTGGGATACCACCGCTGCTGTTGGGAGCGCCCAGTGGCGGTGGAATGGCAGCCAGATGTTTAACCCCTCCGTGGGTAGGGGGAGAGGCCCCGGGGCTTGGTGATGGTGAGAGGGGAGCACCATTGGGGAGGAAAGGGGCACTACGTACTCACTCAGTCCAATAACGCTGACACAGACAACTTGTAAACCAGAATTCGTAGCACCTCTGTAGCAGGGAGGGAGCACGCAGGGATCCTGTGCCCAATGGTGTTTCCTGTTAGCCTGTTACCTTGACCTTGGCACCTTGTTCTACAGTTGGTCCCTTTCAGCTTGAAACTGAACGGGTCCCGCTCACCCGTATGGGTAACGGAGTGAGCTTGCTCTCAGGGTTCACGCTTGGGATTTTCTGGACTGTATTTCGGGAAAGTCCTATCCCCCGCGTTGCGCTAGTACCCTGATTTTGAAGCAGGTGGAGGACGAATCGTGAAGTCTTCGCCATCGTCGGGTAAATTACCAGGACGCGTGAAGCTACTTCCCGGCTTAGGGTCCACGTACCCCGCCGTGCCCAAGCCCCTGCCCGGAGATGGCCCAAGGCCGCCGGCTGCCCTGCTCGGCAGTTCCGTGCCCCTTGACACGATCCCCTGTGACCGGGGTTCCAGCTCCTACCAGGCATAGACCAACGTCTGCCACCTAGTAACTGAGGAGCCCAGCTCCTGACCTCCTCCAACTGACTTGTGACCTCTCCTCTCGAGAGTCACCACTTGACTGACTACTCCTGACACTCCTAACCTCCCCTTACCAACCCCCCAAGTGTCCAGCCCTATTCCCTTCAGGGTGTCCACTGGTGTGTCTGGTGGGTGTGGTGCAGAGTGTTTCTAGGATTTTGATTAGCTTGGTTTTAGCAACACCACAGGCTAGGGATCCGTAACCAAGGAGGATTGGATATCATGCACAAGGGCAGATTGCACAATACCCTGTGACGACCTGATAGGCCAGGGCGTCACAAATCCATGAGCAGAATGCCAAAACTGCAGTGAGGACTGACACCTACTAAAGGCTCATCACATTCCAAAAAACAAAAGTGGCATCTACATGGTGTTTTTTAATTTTTTACTGACTATTTAGTATTAGAAGCTTGGGAATCCTCCATTAGTTATTTTGTTGCATGCAGGAAAAACGGATGACACATAGATATTAAAATCTGTCTGTAATGCTCGCGGCTAGTGTAGGGGCAGCAAGCGGGATTAGTGGACTCACTCGATCACAGAGGGGGGACTCAGGCTTACCCTTTAGTGGTAGAGGCATAACTAAGCACCTACCGTGAGGCAGATGCCAGATACCACTCCCAGGGCTGTGACCGAGAATGTGGCAGCTGAGTCCCAGGACAGGAGATGGACTCAGGTATAGTCAGGAGCGTTCAAGCGGGATGGCTGGGGCAGACAAGTTGGCGGGTTCGGACAGGTATGCATGGGAGGCACGGCAGAGATAGATGGGCATGGGAAGGCAGGTGTAAGTGATGGACACAGGGATAACGGGACAGGAGCTCAGCACCTGACAACTAGCTAGACAGTCTGGTAAACTGAATAACTAAGGCGTTACGCAGGCACCTACCCTAATGGGAAGGTGCCTTAAATACATAGTACGTCTCAGCCTATGGCTGAGAGGCATTTCCTGGAAATAGCACGCTAGTATGCGCATGCCCTAAGCACACTCCCAGGAGACCTGGGCTGTATGCACAGGCCCCGGGAGGGGAAGGAAGCAGGAGCACATGTGGATGGCCGGGAGAGTGCGGGGGAGGACGTGACCCGGCCGGCACGGTAAGTAAGTAGGCGTCTCTCCAGGGACTCCGGCACTACACTGACGAAAATCAGATTCAGCACACTAATTAAAAACAGCCTGTTTTCTTCCAAATGAGGAAACCCAATGGTTATAAATTCTGCCCAAGTCCTCGCTCACATGTCCATTCTTTTCGCATTAAAAAAAAAAAATTAACTGGTTTTCATCAGTGTGCTGGATTTATCCATTTTTGTTTTTTGACCATTTTTACCATCGGTGTGGTCTCTGTATTTCAGTTTTTCAAAGTTTCTTATTTCCAAAGTTATACTACCCATTAAGCAGTAACAAAAAGGGACAGTACTCGTATGACACACAGATGGACTCCATGTTCTGTCCATTTCTATTAGAATGGTTTTGGTGGCTTGGATTAAAAATGGACACGTCTCGATTTTACTTTCATGTCAGATGCCTGTTCCGCAAAACAATACAGACATGTATAGACTTTAACAGATAAATGTTCCATCCATTGCATCATGTATAAAAACATGGACATTTGAATGAGGCCTAACACAGAGTACACCATGTTCCAAATTATTATGCAAATTGGATTTAAAGGGTGCTTTACACGTTGCGACATCGCTAGCGATCTCGTTAGCGATGTGACACGCCAGATCGCAGATAAGTTTTGCTAAGATCGCACATAGGTCATTTTTTTTTTAATAGCACCGGTCACATGTGCGATCTCGGCAAATCGTATGTGCGATCTGGCGTGTTACATCGCTAACGAGATTGCTAGCGATGTCGCAGCGTGTAAAGCACCCTTAAGCGTCATAGCGATTGGGTTTTTTTTTCCCAATTAAACTCATTGATGGTATTGTGTCTCACAGTTCTTTGGATCACTGAAATCAATCTCAGATACCTGTGATAATTAGTTTGCCAGGTAAGCCCAATAAAATGAAAACTGGATGTTCCATAATATTATGCAGGCCACAGTTTTCAAGTAACATAGAAAAGAAAAAGGGTCTCTCTGCTGCCGAAAAGCATCAAATAGTGCAATGCCTTGGACAAAGGATGAAAACATTAGATATTTCACGAAAACGTAAGCGTGATCATGGTACTGTGAAGAGATTTGTGGCTGATTCAGAGCACATACGTGTTCGTGCTGATAAAGGCAGAATGAGGAAGGTTTCTGCCAGGCAAGTTCATCGGATTAAGAGAGCAGCTGATCAAAAACAATTACAAACCAGCAAACAGATATTTGAAGCTGCTGGTGTCTCTGGAGTCCCTCAAACCTCAAGGTGTAGGATCCTTCAAAGGCTTGCTGTGGTGCATAAACCTACTATTCGGACACCCCTAACCAGTGCTCATAAGCAGAAACAGTTGCAGTGGGCCCAGACATACCTGAAGACTAATTTTCAAACAGTCTTGTTTACTGATGAGTGTCAAGCAACCCTGGATGGTCCAGATGGATGGAGTAGTGGATGGTTCGTAGATGACCACCATGTCCCAACAAGGCTACGACGTCAGCAAGGAGGTGGAGGAGTCATTGTTTTGGGCCGGAATCATGGGGAGACATCTGATAGGCCCCTTTAGGGTTCCTGAAGATGTGAAAATGACCACTACAACTTTCTTCCATGGTACAAAAAGCAGAAACGTGCCTTCAGGAGCAAAATCATCTTCATGCATGACAATGCACCATCTCATGCTGCAAAGAATACCTCTGTGTCATTGGCTGCTATTGGCATAAAAGAAAATAAACTCATGGTGTGGCCACCATCTTCCCCTGACCTCAACCCTATAGAGAACCTTTGGAGTATCATCAAGCAAAAGATCTATGAGGGGGGAGGCAGTTCACATCAAAATAGCAGCTCAACTATCGTGGGTATTTTAGTGTTGGAATGTTCATTTGGGCCAAAGGGGTCTTTTTTCCCAGTAGGCCTCAGAGTGTGGGAACCACTGCAGCCTCAGCACCCACTATAGTTACACCCCTAGTCTCGTGAATAAAATTATAAGTAGGACTATATCATGAGATATGCTAATACAACACTGCTCCAAGTTAAGCACTTGGGCATCCTTCCGAAAGCTACGCGGACCTCAGTACAGCCCCATATACAAGAGAGCAGATCAGAAAGCTCACCTCACCAAGTATCCTCAGTAGAGATGAGCAGACTCGTGGAAGTTCGGTTCGGCAGGTTTAGCCAGACTTTAGATAAAGTTCAGTTTGGGACCTGGACTTGACCTGAACCTCATTTGAAGTCGCTAATTCGGCAGTTCAGGTATCCGCCATTAAGAGAGCACTTTTTGGGGTGCGTGGGAGAGGTTTTTCCATTTTGTTTGTTTGGTACACACTAAATCCGATCACGCTGTTGTTACACCCAGTGCAAGCCAATCAAACACTGCAAGCGGCTTGCACTCGGCTGAGCACCGAGTGTACCCGAGGACAGCGATGCTCACGCGAGTGGTTTGCATACACAAGGCTAAGTTCACACTTCCGTTGTTTTGCATCAGTCACAATCCGTCGCCTAGAGGAATTACGGTATCCTGCAAAATATTTTGCAGGAATCCTGTTTTTCCCCATAGACTTCTATTAGTGACGGATTGTGACTGATGCTGCTGCGTTGTATCCGCTGCGTCGCGGTCAGTCATTTTTTAACTGACCGCCGGGCGGGAGCAACGCAGCCTGTAACGTTTTTTGAGCAGCGCAATCCGTAGGATTTTGCTGTGCATGCGCTCTCGGGCTCCCTGCCCCCGTAACTAGGATAAACATCGGGTAACCAAGCAATGCGCTTTGGTTAGTTACCCGATATTTACAGTGGTTACGGGTGCAGGGAGCCCGCGCTAACCGGTGTACGCTGGTATACAAGATAAATATCGGGTAACCAAGCAAAAAGTGCTTTGCTTTTAGTTACCCGATATTTACCCTGGATACAGTGTGCAAGGAGGCCGACACTTCACCACTCGGCTCCGCCCCCTCCCGCACTCCGCATGTGTACACACACACACACACACACACTCACACACACACACACACACACACACACACTCACTTGTCCCCAGCCCTGCAGTCCCCGCGGCACTGACGTCCTCAGCTCCACGGCCCCGCTCGGCTCCGCCCCCTCCCGCACTACGCATGTACACACGCATGTGGACACACACACACACACACACTCACCTGTCCCCAGCCATGCAGACCGTGGCACTGACGTCCTCAGCTCCGCCCCCCGAACTCCGTCCCCCGAACTCCACCCCCCTCGCACTCCGCCCCCCGCACGCAACGGAGTCCGACAGTGAAATTCTTTTCTTTGTCATCCGTTGTCATCCGTTGTACAACGCATCAGTCACATGCGTCAAGCAACGCATGTGACTGATGCAAAACAACGGAAATGTGAACTTAGCCTAATGCACCCGAACTCCAAATCCAAATGCTATTTGTTTGTTTTTTTGCAAAGTCTGGGTTTGGTACGAACACCAAACCTCGGGTTCGCTCATCTCGAATACTCAGTCCTCAGACGGACAGCATAGGGTGTCCTTGTATGGGTGATGTACATCATTCCAACGTTTCACCTGTACAAGCCCTGAGCCCAAAACCAGATCCCGATCCCAAAATAAATTCCAATTTTTATGTACATTCACATACAGTTTCTCTGTGTGGTTCTTTTCCATACTGTACATGACTTCTATGCATATGTCAGAAGAAAACTCCTCCATATGAAGATAAAACACAAGGTGCCAAAGAGTGGATCGTAGCAAAGTGGTCCAGCACCAATGGAGACCCAACTGATGGTACACGATGATACGTACCTATTGCTTATTTATGTTACTCATTATATAACACCATTAATTATGCAGCTCTTGACAGATATTATCATCTCTGTCCCCATTGGGGCTCACAATCTAGATTCCCTATCAATGTGGTCTTTGTAGTGTGGGAGGAAACCGGAGAACACGGAGGAAACTCATGCAAACATGGGGAGAATATACAAACTCCTTGAAGATATAGCCCTTGGAGGAGTTTGATCCCTGGACCTCAGCACTGCAAAGAAACAGTGCTAACTACTGAGCCACCATACAGTGCTAACCACTGAGCCACCGTGTGCTCTACTGTCACACATCAAGTACTATAATAGTGTAAGTTTTGTTTTTTTATACTTTTGAGCAGCATTTCCATGTGTACCTCTCGACAGGCTGCCAGTTCTCATGTCTTATGGAGGAGCAGATGACTGATCACCAAGAACAGGGCAAGCTCTCTGTGCGCCCAAGGAAAAGGAATAGAAAATTTAGGAGATAAACAACAAGCAATCTAATATTGCAATAAAAACACATTTTTTGCAGTGTTTTTGCACAAAAACATGGCTTGGAGCATGATGTTTCGTAATAGCGGCAGTTTTTACTACATTCCAGTTGATGTAAATTTCAGGAATTGAACTAATAACAAACTGAGAGCAAAAGGGCCTTCAAAGGGAGAAGCTACAGAAAATTAAAGCAAATTACTGACTCTGGTCAGGATTAGTCTTATTAGTCAGACACAGAAGGCTTATTCTGATAATTTACCTGGAATAATAGGCATACTTTAAAGGGAATCAGTCCCGTAAACTGCATATATCAGCATGCAGGTCTTTGAAAACTAAATCCATTGACCTCTTTATATCTTTTATCTGTTGCTGCATTCCTGAGACATTAGCATTTTATTTCATATGTATATGACTTGTTAAGTGCTCTGGGCATAACAGAGCACTTAAAGAGCCTGTATCTCCTAAGGTTGTTCCCTCACCTAGCATCAGCCTCTTTAACTTGATTAATAGTTCACAGTCTCATTTCTGTGTCTGTCACAGTGATCTATAAATCAAGCTAAAGTAGTTGTTGCTGGATGGGGAAACACCAGGGGGGGGGCGAGGGGTTCTGGAAGTGCTTTGTCATGCCTAGGTTAATCTGCACATGTATTAAAACATTGATTTCTCAGGAAAGCAGCAACAGGTAGAAGATGTAAAGTTGTCAATAGATTTAAATTTCAAAGATCTTAATGCCCATATACACTGTATGCAATTTGGAGGGTTGATTGTAACAGGGTGTGATGAGGTAACTTGGAACAGGGGCGCCTACGCTCACCCTAGGGCTAGGGTGGCCCTACCTGTCCATGTTCCAAAGATACGTCTTATGGTGATGATGTTTGGGCCGCCATCCTAACCCTAGCTCCTGAGTAGCTGTGGTCTATACATCATATATTACACCCCTGGGGAGGAGCAGGACAGGACTGCTTTATCCCACACAAATAGACAGACAGGAAAAAAACAAAACTCAAACTCACAGCGCACACACACACAGTACAATACATGCTCAGGAGGAAATAAAAAATCAGGGAGAAAATAAACAGGCAATGAGGATATTTCCACAACACACCAAATAACGCACAGCAGTTGACCACAGCAAGATCACCACAGCACAAGGACCGGTATCGCAAACGAAGCTATAAGAGGCGTGGAAGAACAGGCTCCACCATCTTTTAAAGGGCGGAGGAGGCTGTGATAGGCCTCCTGTAACCTGTGACCCCAACAGCAATCTACAGGCCAGCGGAAACTAACTCCTGCTAGACTGATCGCTAATTAGCATACAACTGGTTGACGCCTGAGTCTGACTGTGGGATTCCAAAGCACCAGGGAAACCATAGGGTGACATGTCAGACTCTGCAGTGGGAACAGGGTCAGAAGTCGCCATTACATTCGGTGAGTTTAGAGCTGAGCTGTCACGATCCCTCTGTGCAGAGCATTTTGCACACAGGTGATGTTTTGCTGCGCCTTCCTGAACTATAAAGTCGGCAGTGACATGTTTCCTTCGGCGATGCTCTGCTGTGTTTTTTTGATCACTAGCTCACAGGCTGTTTTACAGCACAGGTTTCAATGCAGGATCTGGGAGGTGCTGATTACTCAGGTGTTCCACCTTCTGTTTCATTACTGGGTGTGCTCTCCCAGAACCTTTCCAGTTGTACTCTCTGGTTCTGCAGTTGTGCTCTTGGCTTGTGTTTTTGCTTGTGTTCTGATCTACGTTTCTTGACCCCGGACTGTTGATTGAATCCTTTCTGCTCATTCCCTGTTCTTGTCATTACTGCCTGGCTTCTGACCTCGGACCGTTACCTGACCACGTCTCTGTCTACTCCCTGATTCTAATAAGTACTCTCCAGGAATTCTGACCCTCGGCCTGTGACTTGCCTGCATTTCTGCTTACTCCCTGTGTCCTGTCGTGTCCTCCAGTTTCCTGACTACCCTTCCATCTATACTATCCGTAAGAAGTGACTAGCATGTTGGTATATGCAACAGATGAGGACTTCTTTGTATGTCTGAAGGAGGACTTTATGCTGATCTAACAGTACATGGCAATGTTGTGTAAAGTTTCCTTACTCACTGTATTGTAAAAGGTCTTTTGTTTTTCTTCCGGGTTTTGGTTTCACTTCCTGATGCAATGATGTATGACTGTACTTATCATTATCTCATGTTCTCTGACTAAAGAGCTTGTTATCCTATGTGATCTGCTTTGTGAACTTTCTTCTATACCTGGGAAGCTAGAAGCTGTGCAACATAGCATCACATGAACACAGTATGACATTGATATTACTGTCACTCCTTTTAAGAGCTCAAGAAAATAACTTTATATGTTATCCTTACAAATACTAAATACACAAGTAATACAATTTAATGGAAGAATGAATTTTAACAGATTTTTATGCTGCAATATGCAAAAGTTTCCATTATGTAGAAAAACACACAAAACTCCAAATATCTCTCAGACTATATTCTCTCCTTGAAGACTATTCTCAGATTCCAACATTAAGCAGTTTTGCCATCAACATGATGCGTAGTTTGGGTGGTGTAAAAAGCATATCTTATTTTACAAGAACCTTCCATTTCTACATCTCTGTAAACCTTGATGACACAGTCACCTGGGTTTACCCTTTTGTACTAAATGCCTGAGGTCTTAGAAAGGCCCCCAGGGCTATCCTGTTAGGACATACTTTAATTATTCCCTAACAGATGCCTCTATATTATTATGCAAAGACATAATGTATTGGTTTATTTAACAAAAAAAAAATGTTCAAAGTTGAAAACAAAAAATAAGTTAAAATATAAAAACAAAACACAAAAAAGGTTTGAAAACACAATACAAAACAGTATATATAAAAAAAATGTAAAATGTAAGACAGTGAATATGAGAAAAAATTCTTCCAAATTTGTACTTAAGGGGTTAACAAGTACACAGCTTATATGCTCCTGAAAAGCAACCAGCCCTTAAAGGGGTAGTCCCATGTTACGCCTTGGGTGCAGTTTGTTAAAAACAGCAAACCACATTGCACTCACCTTCCCCAGGTGCATCGGTGACTCTCTACCACTGCTCCCGTTGTCTGACATCTGCAGAAATGATGTCACGTCAACAGCACGGCAGCCAATCAGTGAGCTCAGCGGCTCTGAATGGGTGTTCCACCCACTTGGACAGAGCTGCTGAGCTCACTGATTATCTTCTGTGCTTCCTAAGAAAGGTGAGAACAGTGTGTTTGTTATTTTTTAATAAGCTACAGTTGGGGCTAAGCATTATCTGAAAGGGAACTGCCTGGGAGTACACTAGAGAAGAAGCTAGATAAACAAATACTCACTCTATTTAGCCAACCTAATGCCAGCATTTTTTTTATTGGTCTTTATAACATCTTACATCCCTTGGTCTATACTTAAGCTGGGTTCACACATATGTAATCTGCAATTGGTGTACAGACCCTCATGCATGGAGCAGTCGTGGGCCTCCTCATCCACACTTGACAGCTGTTATGTACATGTGGTAACTCACATCGGAAAATAGGGCCTATCTCTAAACTACTGTACCTGACCCAACCAGGTCCTATACAGACTAAAGTTCCTAGCTGTTTACATCCCTTGAGAAAGATGGCAAGTCAAAACGCGCGTCGGGAGCTGGGACACCCCAGGCTATCTGGTCAATGAACAAACAGGAGAGATTTACGACCAGAGTCCAAGGTACAAAGTGAAAAAACTTTATTGGGTGGATAGGTGCGGAGCGGCACAAACAAGTGTGGACATCGGCAGGTGATCTTATCAGACTGCTAACAAGTCATTAACAATCCATACATATAATGGCAATCACATACAATGTATTTTGGATAATCCAATTCAAAGAGATTGCCTGCGTCCAACCCGACGGCCGTTTCGGCTATGAAGCCTTCGTCACGCCCCCTGACGAGGGCTTCATAGCCGAAACGGCCGTCGGGTTGGACACAGGCTTTGACTGATCCTTACATCTCTCCAGGTAATAGCGGCAATTTTGAATCAATCATTGTCCCCTTGGTGTCTGGGGCGCCTGGGTCCCTCCCCCACTCCTTAACTTAAATATTGTGCAATCTCTTTGAATTGGATTATCCAAAATACATTGTATGTGATTGCCATGATTCTTATAGGAGGTTCTCTAGTTTGGGACCCTTATGTATTGAGGTTAATATCTTATGCGGCTTTCCTGGTGGACTGCTGACTTTGATTGTATACATATGCAAATTGGTTTATATGCAATTACTGCCCATTATATGTATGGATTGTTAATGACTTGCTAGCAGTCTGATAAGATCACCTGCCGATGTCCACACTTGTTTGTGCCGCTCCGCACCTATCCACCCAATAAAGTTTTTTCACTTTGTACCTTGGACTCTGGTCGTAAATCTCTCCTGTTTGTACTTAAGTCTAACGACTTGTCCTAGTCCCCATCCAGGTGTAGTGATCATTATGGTCTTACTATACTGTCACATACTTTCCTGGTAAATCATGGTGTGGCTGTGGCTTTTCTTGAATATCTGGTCAATGAAGTAATAAGCATTTGCTACCTGTTATACTATTCTAGCAGAGCAATCAATATGCAGTGAGGGCGGAGTTGTTGTAATATGAAAGACGGCAAGTCAAAACGCGCGTCGGGAGCTTGGACACCCCAGGCTATCTGGTCAATGAAGTAATGTGCATTTTCTACCTGTTATACTATTCTAACAGAGCGATCAATATGCAGTGAGGGCAGAGTTGTTGTAATATGTATCTTGGTTGTATACTGCATAACTCAATGGAGTGATTTATGTTATTTGGATAGGGTTACTGTCTTGACTCATCAGGACAACATATAAGTTATTGCTTTCTATAGCTACCCAACTTTATATTACATTATTAGATTAGTGTGTAGTATTGCAGCATATCTGGATACAATATTAATTGCGATAAGACAATAGTCCTGCACAAGAGTTGTTTTGCCGCAGTATTATTATTATACATGTACTAGCTGTAGTACCCGGGCGTTACCCGGGATAGTAACTGTCCGTCTGTCTCTTTCCCCGTCTGTCTCTTTCTCTTTCCCTGTCTCTGTCTCTTTCCCTGTCTTTTTCCTTGTCTCTGTCTCTTTTCCTGTTTTCGTTTCTTTCCCTGTGTCTCTTTCTCTGTCTCTTTTCCTAATTGCCTGTCTCTTTCCCTGTCTGTGTCTGTCTACCTCTGTCTCTTTGACTGTTTCTATCTCTCTGTCTCTTTCCCCGTCTGTCTCTTTCCCCATCTGTCTCTTTCTCTTTCCTCATCTGTCTCTTTCCCCGTCTGTCTCTTTCCCTGTGTCTTTCCTTGTCCCTGTCTCTTTCCCTGTGTCTTTCCTTGTCCCTGTCTCTTTCCCTGTCTTTTTCCTTGTCTCTGTCTCTTTTCCTGTTTTTGTCTCTTTTCCTGTTTTTGTCTCTTTCCCTGTCTGTCTCTTTCCCTGTCTGTCTCTTTCCCTGTCTGTCTCTTTCCCTGTCTGTCTCTTTCCCTGTCTGTCTCTTTCCCTGTCTGTCTCTTTCCCTGTCTGTCTCTTTCCCTGTCTGTCTCTTTCCCTGTCTGTCTCTTTCCCTGTCTGTCTCTTTCCCTGTCTGTCTCTTTCCCTGTCTCTGTCTCTTTCCCTGTCTCTGTCTCTTTCCCTGTCTCTGTCTCTTTCCCTGTCTCTGTCTCTTTCCCTGTCTCTGTCTCTTTCCCTGTCTCTTTCCCTGTCTCTGTCTCTTTCCCTGTCTCTGTCTCTTTCACTGTCTCTGTCTCTTTCCCTGTCTCTGTCTCTTTCCCTGTCTCTGTCTCTTTCCCTGTCTCTGTCTCTTTTCCTGTTTTTGTCTCTTTCCCTGTCTGTCTCTTTCCCTGTCTGTCTCTTTCCCTGTCTGTCTCTTTCCCTGTCTGTCTTTTTCCCTCTGTCTCTTTCCCTGTCTGCCTCTTTCCCTGTCTGCCTCTTTCCCTGTCTGCCTCTTTCCCTGTCTGCCTCTTTCCCTGTCTGCCTCTTTCCCTGTCTGCCTCTTTCCCTGTCTGCCTCTTTCCATCTGTGTCTGTCTACCTCTGTCTCTTTGACTGTCTGTCTCTGTCCCCGTCTGTCTCTGTCCGTCTGTCTCTGTCCCGTCTGTCTCTGTCCCGTCTGTCTCTTTCCCCGTCTGTCTTTCCCCATCTGTTTGTTTCCCCGTCTGTCTCTTTCACCGTCTGTCTCTTTCCCCATATGTCTTTTACCCTGTCTGTCCCTGTATGTCTCTGTCTGTCTCTCTATCTGTCTGTCTCTATCTCTGTCTATGCCTGTCTCTTTCCCTGTCTGTGTCTGTCTGCCTGTCTCTTTGTCTGTCTCTGTCTGTCTCTATCCTTCTCCCCATCGATATATTACCTCACACATAAGCTTCTTATACTATAAATGTCCTTCGCTCCTATAGCAACCAATCAGAGGTGCTATTAATAAAATGTGGCTTCCAGCTCCATTGACTTTAATGGAGGCAGGTTTTTTGGAGAGTAACTGTAAAGCGCAGGGTTACATTTTCCCGTCAAAACATAATCTATGACGTTTCCCAAGTCACATGAGGCGTCTGTGCAAAATTTTGTGATTGTAAATGCGACGGTGCGTATATCTTTACCGGACATACATATATACACACACACATACTATACATACATACATTCATTCAGCTTTATATATTAGACTAGCTGTAGTACCCGGGCGTTGCCCTGGATAGTAACTGTCTCTCTGTCTCTCTTCGAGTTTCTGTCTGTCTGTCTCTGTTCATCTGTCTCTGTGTGTCTGTCTCTGTCTGTCTGTATCAGTTTCTCTGTCTGTCTCTTTGACTATCTGCCTGTCTCTCTCTCTCTTTCCCTGTCTGTCTGTCTTTGTCTGTCTGTCTCTTTCCCTGTCTGCCTCTTACTCTGTCTGTGCCTATGTATGTATGTCTGGAGATAAACTGTGGAAAAAGAAGCGCAATAGGGTCTTACCCCGGTAGAAATGGGGGGGATGAAAGAGGTGGTACTACTCACCTATAGGGGTTGTGAAAGTCACAACTCAACTCCTATAACAGCATGTATGTAACTCCAAGCCACGGCAGCGGTCCCTCGATTGGCAGATAACAGGGAGTAGTAGAATAAGGGTTTCCAAGCCGCGCCAATGACTAGCTGATCATGAGAATTGTGGATTAATGTTGCTTTTATTCATACACAGGTCAACGCGTTTCGGAAGACACAGCTCCCTTCTTCAGGACAGACTGGCAAGAAACATCAAATCTGCTGTACAGAAAATCCTTACAGCACTATATACCCCACTGATGACGCCATGATCCACCCACTTTTAGAAAAAATCGGCGGGAATCTTACATTAAAAAAAAATATATACAATGACGTAGTATGTTGTATTCACCAAGTTGCAAGGATAAATCACTTATAATCGTTTTTATCTGTCTCAAGGAAGGGAAGATAAAAAATGAAATTAAAAAATGAAATTATATCGTGCAAATTGTGTGTGAAAAAAGCTTCTTTTTTTATATATTTAAGTCAGGAATTAACAAAATCTATATATAATGAGTGTATGTGAGGAGTCCCAACTTAGCCTAGAACACCTTAGAGTCCCGTGACATTAGATCAAGGTTGTAGGGTAATTCTCCTATAAGCGGCCAGTGCCACTGTTGAGTTGTTATCAACTGTATCAAAATCCGAGAGGATTGTGAGAAAATGAACATTGTGAAATGATTACAGAAAAAAGGAACGTAAGATCAAAGACTAATGATCCGTCCCGAAAAAAATAATAAAAGAAAAAAGGAACACCGAGAAAGGAAAAAAGTTTTACCATAACACAGAAAACCATTCTTTAACAAAATTTTCCCTCAAAGGGACCAGAACCATAATGTGAATGCGATGTACGCAAAGGTGCAATGTTTACCCATATAAGCCCGTAAGGCTATCCCCTCAATGTGAATTAGACCAGGAAAAAATCTCGATTTAAAATACAGAACCCGGTTTGGGTATAATCGTAAAATGTGAAGTGAAAGGGATTCTTTTACTGAAAATATCACCACCCACCACTATATGTACGTGTGAGTGCAAATGAATGACCACACTCTCAGGTATCGTAAAGTTTATACCAGGTCAAGAGCGTGGGAAAAAAACAAAACGCGCATGCTCAGTATCAGGTATGTAGCAAGTTTAGAGATAGAAACACCAAAGGGGTGAAGAAAGTTCAGAAGCGTGGGAAAAAACATTAGTGCGCATGTCTGAGAGCCATTTCCCAGAGGGAAGTCTTAATTCAATATATATTGTGATCTATGTTATGTAAAATGATAAAAATAGTGCCAAAAAACCAAGGCATTAAAAATTAGCAGTATAGTAGAGAATAAAAATCGCGTTATTATGACCCGATAAAAATAAATATGAAGGACTGTAAAAAGTAATACAAAACACATATATACACATTAACTATTAAAAGACTACATATGAAGGTATAAATTATGAAAATAAATAGTATAGACATAAATTTAATATACGCTAAAAGAATTATTATTTTATATAAAAAAAGATGATTATTAAAAAATTAGAAAAATAGTATTAGTCAAATTTATTGTTATACTCCACCGATAGGATGCTAAGTTGCTGATTTGAAGGTTCTCATGAAGGGCAGTGAGAATGTTCAGGGTATGTAGATAACCAATATAAAGACAAAACTACACGATACCCTACAGGATAGCAAACACTTTAGGGATATATAGAGGACCTAATAGAACAAATCTGTCACCTCGTTGAGACCCACGGGTTTCAGCTTGTTGAGTTTATAAATCCAATATGTTTCTTTTCTTTTTAGTGCATCCATACGATTATGAGAAAAAGGAGGTATTTGTTCAATAGGGGTAATTTTGAACTTAGAATTCCCATTATGATTCATCGTAATATGTCTTGACAGGCCATGCAACATAAATCCTATTTTAATATTATGTCTATGGGAATTAACCCTATTATGTAGGGCCTGAATCGTTCTCCCAACATATTGTTTATTGCACTCGCATTCAATCAAATATATAACATAATTGGATTGACAAGTTAGATGTGATCTGATGGGAAACACATCCCCCCCTGCAGTTGAACTGAATTCAAACCTTTTATGCTGAATAGACTTACAACATAAACAATTTTTAGACCAACATTTGAATGATCCCATGGTTTCATTAACAGGATCCGAGGTTTTAGTCTCTCTAAGACGGCTAGGGGCCAATTGATTTTTTAGGGTGGAAGCTCTCCGATAGGTAATACCAGGTACCTCTGGGATGGCACCCTTCAAAAAAGGGTCATTCAGAAGAATTCCCCAATGTTTCTGGATGATGCTTTTGATCAAGGCACTATCATTACTGTATGTAATAAGTAAATTAGAAGCATAATTGAACCCAGAATTATTGACCTGATGGACAGTTGGCTTAATCAGATCAACCTGTGTCAAATTTTTATTTTCATGGTACGCTTTTTTAATTAGTGAAAGGGGATAGTCCTTGTCTAAAAATCTCTCTTTCAAAATGTTGGCCTGTAATTTAAAATCTCCATCCAATGTACAATTCCTTCGAATCCTTTGGAACTGATTTTTAGGGACATTATGTAGCCATTTGTTATAGTGGTTGCTGGAAAAATGGATATAACCATTACTGTCCACCTTTTTGAAGAAAGTTTTTGTGTAGATCACTCCATCAATATGTGTGATAGTAAGATCTGTAAGATTTTTCTTTTTTCCCTGAGGAAGGAGACGGTGCTTGTCTCTGAAACGCGTTGGAATGCTGTAATAAAAAAGAAACTTCTTTATTAATCCTGC
This sequence comes from Anomaloglossus baeobatrachus, assembly GCF_048569485.1. Lineage (NCBI taxonomy): Eukaryota > Metazoa > Chordata > Amphibia > Anura > Aromobatidae > Anomaloglossus > Anomaloglossus baeobatrachus. The sequence goes on from NC_134361.1 coordinate 191,760,576, forward strand.
ATCAGTGGTTTTTAGCGCGGCTAAAACCCGTTTTCCTATTTTCTATTTACAATTTCACCATTTACGGGGCCGCTGCTTTTAACCACGCTGACACTCACATGCGATTTAAGGAGTTGTGACTGGCACAACCATATCAGGTGAGTGTACCTTTTCCTTTCTTACCATTCAAGTTATATCGGGTAAGACCCTATTTGCGCCTTTTGTCTCCCCACCTCTAGCATCAATAACTCAACAGTGGCACTGGCCGCTTATAGGAGAATTACCCTACAACCTTGATCTAATGTCACGGGACTCTAAGGTGTTCTAGGCTAAGTTGGGACTCCTCACATACACTCATTATATATAGATTTTGTTAATTCCTGACTTAAATATATAAAAAAAGAAGCTTTTTTCACACATAATTTGTACGATTTTAATTTCATTTTTTAATTTCATTTTTTATCTTCCCTTCCTTGAGACAGATAAAAACGATTATAAGTGATTTATCCTTGAAACTTGGTGAATACAACATACTACGTCATGCGTCTATGACGCTCCCTGAGTCACATGAGGAGTCTGTGCAAAATGTCGTGATTGTAAATGCGACGGTGCAGATTCCTTTAGCGGACATACATACACACATACACAAACACACATACATACATACATACATACACACATACACTCAGCTTTATATATTAGATTGAGTGACCTTGATTGCTTTATGAGTGCACCCCTAGTGGTTTATCTTATTGTTAATTCTTGCTCACCTTTTTTTCTTGTAAGTCTCTGTTGTCAATAAAAGAATAGTTTTTTTACTCTGGTCGTTGTGCGCCAATTCTTATAGGTTGTATGATTTGAGCATTTCTGACTTTAAGTTCCTAGCTGTACAGTCCCTGGTGGCACCTGCGTGTACTGGAATGACCCTAACCATAATACTAGGAGATGACAACTCGGAGCTGGAAGCTTAAAAGGTCGGCGAGTGTTTCTCGTACCTCCTTAGGAAATGGAGAGACTTGCAGAGCACTATAACCCTGAATTAGGAAGGCGTGCAGAGATAGAAGAAATCTCAACGGAAAAAAAAACACAAATCCAAAGTGGAAATAGTAAAGTACTTACTGCAAGAAAGAATATCCTCTAATTACCTAACTTTTGTCAGGATAAAGAAGTAGGATAGATAGATGTGGCAGCAAAGAATATAAACCTAGCTTGTCTCTATCTAACTGGCATAAATCCTTGGCAGTATGCCAGCAACTCCAACCAGGATCCACATTAGAATATAGCCAGCAGAGAAGACCAGCAAGGACAATGTATAAAAAGCCGCACCCGCGATGTGATAGGGCAGACTAAATGACAATAGAAAACACCTGCTGACCGAAAAGAATGAAACAAAGGTAAAAGATGATCAGCATTTGGATAGACAAAACCTTCTGTGGCTCAGCGGAGAAGGAAGCCAATCACATTGCACGGGGTCGCCAGATTAAATTCTGTGTATCACGGACATCTCTTTGTATTTTGAAACTAGTGACAGGATCAGGACTAGAGTCACTCATTGTCATCTGAGACTCTACATATTAGGCCAGAGTTCCACTTGTGTATGACTCGCGCGAGTCTTGCATTGCTATCACCCAGCACGGCCGCACACTCTCCTGAAAGGAGCAGGTCGGCTGCATGTATTTCCATGCAGCTGCACGCTCGTGTCTGCAGAGCGTCAGGCCATGTCGGGTGATACCAATGCGAGACTCACGCGAGTCATACACAAGTAGAACTCCGGACTTAAACGTCTTTCTTTGGGTGTGGCAATGGTTAATGTCAGTTTTACTTGCCAACTCCTAGTCAGCTGTTTCCAGTTTGAGACCACTCCTAGTCCCTTTATATAACCTCTGCTCCCAGCAGAGGGTGTCGGTTGTTCTCTTTGCCATGTGGATTGTGGGCCTGGAGGTGGAAGGAGCTGCTGGAGTTCTTGCTGTTGGCAGCGATGTAGGCTTCAGTACTGGTGCCTGACTGCAGCCTAGTTGTTGGAGTTCGTCTGTTGATTTTATTCTACCCTGTCTGTCTTACCTTCCCTTGGTGTGTAATTTTAGTGTAGCGGTGGGACTAGTGATCCTTACCTTCCGACTCACTAGCCAGGTTTTATGGCAGTATCTCTTAGGGCTGCAGATTCCTGCTCAACAACAGGTGAGGAACTTGTATAGGGACTGGTTAGGAGTGCAGGGTACAGTGGCATATAAGTGGAGGCGGTGTCCATCTTCCCCACCATTGTTAATGTGTCCCCGATATACCCCTTGTTTGTCTTGGTAAAACCCCTGTCTGTTGTGTGTATTACCTTACTCCGGCCTTTCCCTAAATCCATGCCGTGACACTGTGGCATGACAACAGCCTCATAGATGAATACAAGCCTGTCGAATTGGGGCAAGAAGACTTGTGGCCGGACCATGGCTAAAACTCATATGTGTGAATTCTGCCTTAAGCTGGGTTAACACAAGTGTATTTTAAGATCTGCAATGCCCAGGCTTGTAGCCGGTCTCCTTACCTGAACGTACAGCTTCATATACGTCTATTGGTATTCCAAGCATTGCAGTTCGTATACACTCGCCCTGGGCTAACCCTCAGGTCCCAAATAAAGAAGCCTGCCCTCTTCATACCGAGGCCGCGTGACAAGTAAACTTAAAATAAATGGGTCTTTTTCTTATAGTTTTTTATCATTGTCTTTCGTAGTTTTGTCGGTTGAAACAAATAATATCTTAGGTCTTCTTTTTTGTATAATCAAAATGAAAGATGTATTACTGCATGGATATAGCATATTTTTTTGCAATGATATACTTATCTTAAAATATGTTACACTGAACCTACCCCTGCATTCTCCCCGATTCTGTGCCCGAGGCTATCAGTGCCATCTTGCTTTTCCGTTCTCCAGCTTTCAGGAGCAGAAGGCGGGTTCTCATAGAGTATGCGCCATGCTGGAATTTGAGAAGCGCGAGGGCTGCTGCTGATGACAGGTCACAGAGAACACCACCTGCATGAGCAGACAGTGCACAGAGCGCGCTCTGCACCAGCTGGAGACCACAGATCTAAGCAGATTCTCTGACGTGGTATTTAGACGGAGGGCCAGTCTAGCGCACATAATCTTCAATTAATTCCATTTACAAATCTGTCTCTCAACTACCATAAAATTAAAACTAAGTTTGGCTGATTTGAGCTATGGAAAATGGAACTTACTTTTCTAAGTTGGACACTGAAAGGCTGATACTGGAAGAGCTTACTTTAAAAAAAAAAGGGGATTCCAGCTAAAATCATCTACACCCTCACAAAGCCTAATCTGGTGGAAGGAGCTGCTGGAGTCCTTGCTGTTGGTTGTGGTGTAGGCTGCAGTACTGGTGCCTGACTGCAGCTTAGTTGTTGTTTTCCCCTGGTGTGTTGTTTTAGTTTAGCAGTGGGACTAGTGGTCCTTACCTTTCCACTCACTAGCCATAGTTTACTGCAGGGTTTCTCAGGGCTTCACGTTCCTCCTCGGCAACAGCTAAGGAACCTGTATAGGGACTGGCTAGTAGTGCAGGGTACAGCGACAGGCAAGTGAAGGAGGTGGAGGAGCATCAGGCCGTGTCGGGTGATACAGATGCGAGACTCGCGCGAATCATCCGCAAGTGGAACTCCGGCCTTAAACATGCTTTCTTTCTTTGGGTGTGGCAATGGTTCATGTCAGGTTTCCTTGCCAGCAGCTTCTGACTCCTGGTCAGGTGTTTCCGATATTCGGACCACTCCCAGTCCCTTTATATAGATGCCGGTTATTCTCTTTGCAATTTGGATTGTGGGCCTGGAGGTAGAAGGAGCTGCTGGAGTTCTTGCTGTTGGTAGCGATGTAGGCTGCAGTACTGGTGACTGACTAGTTGTTAGAGTTAAGGTGGCTTTACACGCTAAAGCAATCTCGTTGGGGTCACGGAATTTGTGACGCACATCCGGCCGCGTTAGCGATGTCGTTGCGTGTGACACATATTAGCGATTTTGAATCGTTGCAAAAACGTTCAAAATCGCTAATCGGTGACATTCCCCCTTCTTCCCAATTATCGTTGCTGCTGCAGTAACGATGTTGTTCCTCGTTTCTGCGGCAGCACACATCGCTACGTGTGACACCGCAGGAACGAGGAACCTCACCTTACCTGCGTCCCACCAGCAATGAGGAAGGAAGGAGGTGGGCGGGATGTTCGTCCCACTCATCTCCGCCCCTCCGCTTTGATTGGGCGGCCGCTTAGTGATGTCGCTGTGACGCCGAACGAACTGCCCCCTTAGAAAGGAGGCGGTTCGCCGGTCACAGCGATGTCGCAGAGCAGGTATGTGCGTGGTACGATCACCACATATCGGCCGTACGATGGGGGCAGGTGCTATCACGCTTGACATCGCTAGCATCGGCTAGCGATGTCACAGCGTGTAAAGCGGCCTTTAGTTTGTTGTTGTTATTCCCCCCTGTCTGTCTTTCCTTCCTTTGGTGTGTTTTTTTAGTGTAGCAGTGGGACTAGTGACTTTTGCCTATCCACTCACTAGCCGGGGTTTATGGCAGGATCTCTTATGGCTTCAGGTTCCTGCTCGGCAACAGCTGAGGAACCTGTAAAGGACCAGCTAGGAATGCAGTTTACAGTGGCAAATAGGTAGAGGAGGTGTCCATCTTCCCTCTTGTTATTAATATGTCCGTGGTGTACCCCTTGTTTGTCTTGGTAAAACCACTGTCTGTTGTGTGTTTTACTTCACGCTGGACCTTCCCTTAGAGCGTGCCGTGACACTGTTATTCTCATATTCCTAGGTATTGTTGGCTAGTGCTTAAAAATACAAGCAATTTTGCAATTTACCGCTTATTAAAATATTAATCCATTCTCGAGATATTAACACTTTTGCTTACAGTATGTTGCCTTGGAGACCGACCAAAAAAGAAAGACAGCAAAACATGAGCAGTGATACAAGCTCTTTTTTATTAAGCTTGAAAGCACTGATGTGAAGATAACCAGGATTGCTGGAGTGTGCGGTTATCTCCAAATCCTGACTAGCTTCAGTGCATACAAAATAGACTCCAGCGGTGGTCTGTTTCCGAAGCAACAAGCTGTAAACAAAACATAAATTTGAATATCTTAAGAATGGCTGCAAATATTAATACGCAGTAAATTGCAAACATTTCTGTTTTTCCAAGCTCTATTAGACACTATCCATTTATGAAGATGAGAGTAACCCATTAAATAGGTATGAGTAGCAAGTAAGTTTCACTCTAGGTACAGGGAAGAACCAAGAGAATGGTGAAAGGGAAGGGAGACCCTGTGTCTAGGGAATGGGAAGACGGTGACCCCCTGACCAAGCCTATTGCTGGGCCCTGGGTTCCCTCACCACCCTAGATAGGTTCCACACCTATGCGCCAAGCTGGACCTAAAGGCTGCTTTACACAAGACAATCTATCGTGCGATAGATCGTCGGGGTCACGGTTTTTGTGACGCACATCCGGCATCGCTGGCGATGCCGGCCTGTGTGACACCTCCTAGCGACGCAGTATCGCTCACAAATCGTGAGTCGTGTACTGCTCGCTAGGTTCCATAATATCGTTTAATTTAGTTGTTCATCGTTTCCGGGGTAGCACACGTCGCTCCGTGTGACACCCCGGGAACGATGAACAGCAGCTCACCTGCGTCACGCGGCCGCCGCCGGCTATGTGAAGGAAGGAGGTGGGCGGGATGTTTACGTCCCGCTCATCTCCGCCCCTCCGCTTCCATTGGCCGGCGGCCGTGTGACGTCGCTGTGACGCCGAACGTCCCTCCCACTCCAGGAAGTGTACGTTCGCCGCCCACAGCGAGGTCGCACGAGAGGTAAGTACGTGTGACGGGGGTTACTGACTTTGTGCGACACGGGCAGCATTTGCCCGTGACGCAAAAAGGACGGGGGCGGGTACGATCGATTGTGAAATTGCACAATCGGTCGTACCGTGTAAAGCAGCCTTAACTCTTGTCTTACCCTGATCTAGGCCCTCGGTAGGGAATGGATGGGATGAGCTCTTTGTCAACCCCACTAGGCACTAAAGGACACATAGGGATAACAAAGAAGGGAAACAACAAACAACATCTCTAGTTGACTCAGGGAGAGAAACTGCAAAAACCAACAAGATACTCCAGATGTATGCAAGCTGCCTGTTTGCACTGAATACTTGATAAAGATGTATCAAATATCACCACCACCGAGTAATAGGAAGTGAAGATATATAAAGACAAGAGGAGTACTGATGAACAGCAACTGACAGGCTGAACAACTCCATAAGGTTCCAAAGAGAAGGGGATGAAAACCAAGCAGGAATAAGAGAAGGTCAAGGAGCAGTTTGTGCAGCCAAACGCTGCGACCTTCTATAGCCGGACACCACAGGACTGTGTGTCACATGTGCCACACCCATGACAGTAAAGCTGCTTTTTACCTTGGCTCCAGAGAGAAGTGCACTTTCTGCTGTGATGTTAAGTCCTCCCTTGTTATTCAATTTAGCATCATGGCTGAAGACCAGTTGTGTCAGATGGCTCAGTGGTTGCCATTTGAGTGAATTACTTCGATTGCAAGTCTACTAGTGAGAACTGAGAGAAATAGGTCCATACCAGCCAAAGCTAACCAGACTTCCCTGTCCACTGGTTCCATGCACTGTTTATTAAAGTCTCCCTTCTGATGCCCCCACAACCCTGGTGCTTGTATAATCCAGGCAGTGTTAAGGCCCCGTTACACGCAACGACATATCTAACGATATATACGGATTCCGTGACGCACATCTGGCATCGATAGCGATGCCGTTGCGTGTGACACCAATGAATGGCCGTTAACGATGGAAAATACTCACCTTATCGTTGATCGTTGACACGTCGTTCATTTTCAAAAAATCGCTGATTGTTGAGGATGCAGGTTGTTCGTCATTCCCGAGGCAGCACACATCGCTACGTGTGACACCTCGGGAACGACGAACTACAGCTTACTTGCGGCCGCCGGCAATGAGGAAGGAAGGAGGTGGGCAGGATGTTACGGCCGCTTATCTCCGCCCCTCCGCTTCTATTGGGTGGCCGCTTAGTGACGTCGCACGAACCGCCCCCTTAGAAAGGAGGCGGTTCGCCGGCAACAGCGACGTCGCTAGGCAGGTAAGTCCGTGTGACGGCTCCTAACGATTTTGAGCACCACGGGCAGCGATTTGCCCGTGACGCACAAACAACGGGGCTGGGTGCTTTCACAAGCGATATCGCTGCGTGTAAAGCCCCCTTTAGGCCTTTTTTACCAACTTACTTGCACGACAAAGAGCCACATACTCTCCAAGGGATGGAGCAGGTAGGGATACACCCTAAGGAGTTGTGGGGATACCTTCAATCGATAAGTCCCTAAACTTAACTGCTTGGTCAACTGAGGACGTTCTGTCCAGTAGTTATTTGACCTACTTTTCGAAAGCATTTTTATCTTAGTGGAATGGAGAAGACAGGAGTATTACTCTCTCAGGTCATCCAAGGACAGGTCCTCCCGGCTGAGCACGATGTTGGGCTTTATGAATTCCTTGGTCTCGATTCATCATTGTTATTTCCAAACTTTTCTGGAGTAATTTATTTGCTACTTTTTTGTGGCTTCAGTATTTGCACCTAATTCTTTATTAGATTGGCTCCATTTCTTTACACTTTCTCTCTTGTCATTTTTTATTTTTCCTTGACAACTTTGCTTACCCAAATGCTTTAACCAGATTCATGAAAATGGAAGTTTTTTTGGCACATTTCACTCATGTTGCCGCATGGATTAATGTTTTTGGCTGATATTTATATGGACCAGTCTAAAGCGGGCTTTACACGCTACGATATCGCTAACGTATTATCGTCGGGGTCACGGTGTTTGTGACGCACATCTGGCGCCGTTAGCGACATCGCAGCGTGTGACACCTATTAGCGACCTTAAACAATCGCAAAAGAGGTAAAAATCGTTGACCATGGAGAGATCGTCCTGAAACAAAAAATTGATTAGCGATGTTGTTCCTCGTTCCTGTGGCAGCACACATCGCTATGTGTGACACCGCAGGAGCGAGGAACATCTCCTACCTGCGTCCCGGCTGCAATGCGGAAGGAAGGAGGTGGGCGGGATGTTACCTCCCGCTCATCTCCGCCCCTCCGCTTCTATTGGCCGGCCGCTTAGTGACGCCGCAGTGTCGTCGCTATGACGCCGAACGCACCTCCCCCTTGAAGGAGGGATTGTTCGGCGGTCACAGTGAAGTCGCAGCACAGGTAAGTGCGTGTGACACTGCCATAGCGATAATGTTCGCTACGGCAGCAATCACACAATATCGCACACACAACGTGGGCGGGTGCTATCGTGCTTGACATTGCTAGCAATTGCTGGCGATGTCGTATCGTGTAAAGCCCGCTTAAGCCTATTTAAAAGATTATGCCACAAAGTCGCGAAAACGGTAAAAAACCAAAAACTAAGAGCTTTTTTTTTTCATTTTTTGCAGTATTCATGGACCATGTGCGGCATTTTGAGAAATTTGTTGCAAAACAGTCATCAAATACCAGTAGACAAAAGAATAAAAGTGATTTAACAAAAATAAAACCTTAAGTGATGAATTGTGAGTCGGGAAATTTATTTATTTTATTTTATTAATGGGGGGGGGGGTAACTGGGTTGCTCCTTTTTGCACTCACCTGCATGACAACAGTAAAGAAGGCAAAATGTAAAATTCTTTATTGATATAATTTATATTGGGTTTATGTTTTTATAATGTAAATAAAAAAGGAAATAATAAAAAAAAATACACAATTAGTTGTAACGCTGATGGCTGGCAGTGAGCGGGAGTAATGGACCCACTGGGCCATGGGGGAACCTGGGCTTACCCTTTAGTGGCAGGGGCTTAACTAAGCATCTATCACGAGGCGGACGCCCGGTACCACTCCCAGGGCAGTGACTGGGACTGTGGCAGTTGACCCCCAGGGCAGATACGGACACTGGTACAGTCAGGATTACTAAGAAAGACAGGCAGGTGGGCACAGCAGAGACAAATAGGTATGGTAAGGCAGGTAGGGTACAGGTAATGGGCACAGGGATAAAGGGACAGGAGCACAGGAACCTGACAACTAGCTAGCAGACTGAAGACTGACTAACTAAGGTTGTTCCGCAGGCACCTTCCCTATTGGGAGAGTGCCTTATATTCATAGTGCCTCTCAGCCATTGGCTGAGAGGCATAACTTGAAATAGCACGCCGCCACATGCGCGCATGCCCTGACTACACTCCCGGGAATCCTGATCTGCATGCACAGGCCCCGGGAGGAGGAGGAAGCAGGAGCACAAGTAAACGGCTGCAGGGTAGTGGGGGAAGAAGCAACCTGGCCGGGGCAATTAGCGAGTCAGCATCCCTGCAGGGATGCCGGTGTCTCATTAGTATTGACTCATCTGTACCGACCCTAACTATAAAAATATCACAGTGTTTAATTGTGCACTAAACCTGTAAAACTTAACCCCCTCTGAAGTGCTCCCTTCGGCTCCTGAGCACCTGTGATGTTTTTCACCTCCATGTCCTGCAAAAAAGTCATTCCTAAATCCAGATCTTTCACCTCCTATACTCCAAAGCCTAGTCTGCAAGTAAGAAATAGGTGGTCTCTGTGTAGTCGCATAACGACCTATGCAATAAAATAAAACACAATGGTCACTTAAAGGGAATGTGACCACAGACTTTTGCTATGTAGTCTGAGAGCAGCAAGATGTAGGGACAGAGACCTTGATTCCAGGGATGTATCACTTACTGTGCTACTTGTTGTACTTTGGATAAAATCAATGTTTTCTCTGCTGCAGATCTACCAGTTCTCTGAATGATGAGCTCTGTATAACACCTCCCTCACCACTGATTGGCAGCTTTGAGTGTACACTGTGCATAAACAGAAAGCTTCCAATCAGTGGTGGGGGTGTGATTATAGAAAAGAGGAGGACTACATAGCACGAGGCACCTAGTCCTGTAGTGATAATCTCCTGCTAATAAAATACTAATTTTATTGAAACCACAACAAGCAGTCCAGTAAGTGATACATCACTGTAATCAGGGTCTCTGCTCTCAGATTGAGTAGCAAAAACCTGCTGACAGATTTTGTCTAAAACAAAATTAGAAAATAAATGAAGATCAGTTTTATGCTAATCAAAAAGTTGTTTGTTACCCCAAAATAGTTCCTATAAACACCTGAAAGCGCGAGTCAAAAGATATATATATTGTGCTCTTTTGTTATGTTCCTGTGAACTCGTTATGTATCTGAGCAAAGAAGTAATTTGGGACCAGACAGTTGAATGATACAGGTTAGGTGAACCTAACCAAAAGTTTAGCAAAAAAAATATCAAGATTAAAATTAAAAATCTTTTATAAGTTTGAAAAAGATGAAGATTTTACTTTCGGCCCTATGTAGGCGCCAGAGGTGGGACCTAAATCCATTGGACAATTATAACCTGTGGATATGCCATACTGTCTAAGATGGGAATGTCATTTTAACTCTATGTAGAAAGTTCGGAGTTCAGAAAAATGGAGCTCAAAAGATGGTGCTGTAAAGATCTAAGGCTACTTTCACATATAAATTTTTTGGCATTAGGCACAATCCGGCGTGTGCCTAATGCAATGGATCCGGCGCAGAATATGCAAAAGCGGATGCGCCGGATCCGTTTTTTTGACGGATCCGGATCTGGCGCATCTGTTTTTGCATCCGTTTCGCCCGTTTTTTTACAAAAAATTGGAGCATGCTCAGTTTAAAAAACGGATCCGGCGGCCGCATCCATTTTTTGCCGCATTAGGCTGCTATCACACATCCGGTTTTTCCTGTGCGGCACAATCTGGCGCTTTGCAGAAAAACCGCAACCATTTTCTTTTTGCTGCCGGTTGCGTTTTTTTTGCATAAACTTACATTAGTGCCGTATTGTGCCGCATGGGCTTGCGTTCGTCTGTTTTTTGCCAGATGTGGCAGATTTAGCCGATGCGGCGGCCGGATGGAACGTTGCCTGGCACGTTTTTTTGTCCGGCAAAAAAACCCGCATCGTGACGCATCCGGCCGATGCGGCGCGATTTGCAATGCATGCCTATGGATACCGCTGCGGCATGAACCGCATTCGGCCGCCGCATGCGTTTTTTTCCACAGCACATGTTCAGTAGCCTGCCGCAAGCGGCAAAAACCGGACGGGCCGCATGTTAAAAACTTATGCAAAGGATGCGGTTTTGTCGCCGCATCCGTTGCATAGGTTTTAGAGCCAGATTGGCCGCCTCTGCACCTACCGGATGTGTGAAAGCAGCCTTACTCCAGATCCAGCGTCTATAGGCTTCCATTGTAAATCACGCCATATCGCACCGGATCCGGCAAGATGCGTTTTTTTGTCAGAGACAAAAAACGTTACGAGAGACGTTCCAATCGGCCGCCGCATTAGCCAATTACGCCGGATCCGGCAAAATACGGATGCAGCGCAATGCGATCCAGCACAATCTGGCGCTAATACAAATCATTGGGGATAAAACGGATCTGGCGCCGGATCCGTTTTATCCGTTTTTTTTTCCGGATTGTGCCTGATGGAAACAAACTGATGTGTGAAAATAGCCTAAGCAATTAATCAAGTAATAAATAATTAATAAGCGCTATTTGCAAAAATGCAAATTAGGCAGAAATTCACATAATGTTCTTGTTAGAAGTGTTAGAGATGTATACATTACCAATTTCCACTAATATAAAGGAAAAGACCAGTAATTAGAAACACTGGAGCCATATTACTTACTTAATATTCGTAATGGGAAAATATGGAAGATGAGCAATATGCCCAGCATTATAGATCCCATGGGAGATGTTACTCAATCGCTCCAGGTTCCTTCGAGATACCTAGTTATACAGAGATACATGCTCTATACATCACTCCATAGTTGACCTATTTGCCATTTGGGATCCTTTTATAAAACAAAACAGTTACAAATATAAAGCGGCCTGACCACCACTATGGGAGTTAATATAGGCCATCATGGTTGTCATCCGTTTGCCGCAAAATAGATGCGCAAGTAATAACAGGACTTAAGGATTGATGATCAAAGTGCATCTAATATTATGTTACTGATGCCAGAAATGTCAGATATAATGTGCATAAACTGCATATCTTTTCTCCGAGCCAATAGAAAAGGCTTCTCTCTGTTGCTGTTCCGCCTCATCCTCCCTCTTGTTGTTCTATAAGAATATTGAGTGAGAATCTGCAGCCGCATCGCCCTCCTCCCTCTCCCTCCTGCTGTAAAAGAAAAACATGAAGTGAAAAACTGCAGCCACATCCCCCTCCTCCCTGTCTCTACTGCTGCACCACAAAAATATTGTGTAAGGAACTGCAGCTACATCCCGGTCCTCACTGTCTCTACTGCTTCACAAGAACACTGCATAAGGAACTGCAGCTGCATCTCCCTCCTTGCTATCATTTCTCTTGCTGCTCCACAAGAACATTGTTTAAGGATCTGCAGCCGCATTCTCCTCCTCCCTGTCTCTTGTGGTGCTTGACAAGAACATTGAGTGAGGAACTCCAGCCATGTCCCCCTCCTCCTATCTCTCCTGCTGCTCCACAAGAATATTGAGTGAGGAGATGCAGCTGCATCTCCCTCCTCCCTATCATTTATCTCATTTATCTTGCTGCTCCACAAGTACATTGAGTAAGAAAATGCAGTCACATCCCCTCTTCCCTGTCTCTCCTGCTGCTCCACAAGAACAGTGAGGAAGAAACTGTAGCCATATCCCCCTCCTCCCAATCTCTCCTACTGCTCCACAAGAATATTGAGTGAGGAACTGAAGCTACATCTCCCTCCTCCCTGTTGTTTATCTTGCTGCTCCGCAAGTATATTGAGTCAGAAAATTAGGTCACATCCCCTCTTCCCTGTCTCTCTACAAAAACATTGATGAAGAAACTGCGGCCGCATCCCACCCTCCCATTCTATCCTGCTGTGCCACAAAAACATTGAGAAAGGAGCTGTAGCCACATCTCCTTTCTCCTCTCTCTCCTGCTGCTTCACAAGAACACTGAAGAATGTACCGCCCCGCACTCGGCTGCAGCCAAGCGGCTCGGATCCGGGTATGTGTCGGTGGCTCGAGCGTCTCCGGACCGGGGGGGTCACGTCGCTCTGTGAAGGGGTTGTTTTGGTGATCGGGGCGGGTGCGCGGCCGGGGCCGCTATAAACATTGTTCGTGACGCCACCAACGGGTTGTGGTGATTATTGGCACCCCCGCTGCTGGTGATGGTGGTGGGGTCTCCCGGGTGCGGTGTTGTGGCGCAGCTAGGTGTTGACCCCTCCGTGGGTAGGGGACGTGGGTCCCGGGGCCCGCTGGGGTGATGAAGATGCCCGAGGGGTGCAGGGCAGGGCGGCGTAGCGCGGTGCGGTGCCAGAGGGCACTGGTGTACTCACTCTGAGGAAACACACTGGAGTCACTAATAAACCAAAAACGGGATGGTGGTCGGTGCCCGCAGCCGGCTGCGTTGTTCCCCCTACTCGGGTTGATGGTGTCCGTCTTTCTCCTGCACCTCTAGAAGCTGTGTGACTACTATGCCTGAACAACGGTAGTCCGCTCCCCGACTTGTGAATGCCGGAGGAGCCCTTTTGCCCTTTTGGGATCTTGGTGCCTGGGCGGCAAGAATATTGAGTGGGGAACTGCAGTTACATCTCCCTCCTCCCTGTTGTTTATCTTTCTGCTCCACAAGTATATTGAGTAAGAAAATTAGGTCACATCCCCTCTTCCCTGTCTCTCTACAAAAACATTGATGAAGAAACTGCAGCCGCATCGCCCTCCTCCCTCTCTATCTTGCTGCTCAAAAAGAATATTGAGGAAGAAACTGCAGCCGCATCGCCCTCCTCCCTCTCTATCCTGCTGCTCCACAAGAACATTGAGCAAGAAACTGCAGCCGCATCGCCCTCCTCCCTCTCTATCCTGCTGCTCCACAAGAATATTGAGGAAGAAACTGCAGCCGCATCGCCCTCCTCCCTCTCTATCCTGCTGCTCCACAAGAATATTGAGGAAGAAACTGCAGCCACATCACCCTCCTCCCTCTCTATCCTGCAGCTCCACAAGAACATTGAGGAAGAAACTGCAGCCGCATCGCCCTCCTCCCTCTCTATCCTGCTGCTCCACAAAAACAATGAAGAAGATTGAGTGAGAAACTGCAGCAGCATCCATTTCCTCCCTGTCTCTCTTGATGCTCCACAACACTATTGAGTTAGAAATTGCAGCTGCATCTCCCTCCTCCCTGTCCTCCATTATAGCTTTACACTGGATAAATTCTTTACACTAAGGAAGTTGGTTTGATGTAGTGTCAAATTCTCTGAAAAGCCTTTGGAGATGGCTTATGGTAGAGACATGAACATTCAGTTCATGAGCAACAACTCTGGTGGACATTCCTGCAGTTAGTAAGCCAAGTGCACGCTCTCTCAAAACGTGCGACATCTGTGGCATTTCGCTGTGTGATAAAGCTGCACATTTTAGAATGGCTTCTTATTGTGGCCAGCCAAAGGCACACCTGTGCAATAATCATGCTGGCCAGCCTAAGGCGCACCTGTGCAATAATCCTGCTGGCCAGCCTAAGGCGCACCTGTGTAATAATCATGCTGGCCAGCCTAAGGCGCACCTGTGCAATAATCCTGCTGGCGAGCGTAAGGCGCACCTGTGCAATAATCATGCTGGCCAGCCTAAGCCACACCTGTGCAATAATCATGCTGGCCAGCATAAGGCACACCTGTGCAATAATCATGTTGTCTAATCCCCATCTTGATCTGCCACACATGTGAGGTAGATGGATTATCTTTGAGAGGAAAAGTGCTCACTAACAGATTTAGACAAATTTGTGAACAATAATTAATAGAGAAAAAGGCCTTTTATGTACAAAAAAGTCCTATATATTTGAGTTCAGCTCATGAAATATGGGAGCAAAAACAAAAGTGTTGGGTTTATATTTTTATTCAGTGTATTTACTCCTGGAAAACCCCTTTAAATTTCTATTAGAAGGGTATTTTATGCATGAATGTAGAAAAAATATATATATAGCGCATAAAAATCCCACATCTATAATTGAGCGTATGCAAACATTGCGTGCTCCCCTACAGCTATGAATGAGAAGTTTTACATAATGAAGTAAGAGAATAAATGGTGTTCTATTAGTTTAGTATTAACTACCTAAATAGCTATTATAATAGAGAAAAGCAGAAAATATAATCCCCTGCTGACCTCTTTAGGCCTGATGTTTCTGATTGAACGTTTCTGCTGACCTGACTTGTTTCCACCCCACCTCCGCCTGCCCAGACCTTCTGCCTGGCTTCTATTGGAAAAGAGCTTCTCCTGCCCTGACCCCGAAAAACTAAATATTCCAACTTGATACTACGATTTAGTGTATCCTGCCCTTCTATAATACTCAGCCATTGTTAACAGAAACTACTCAAGGGATAGTGACCTAGGAATTCCTTGTGGGAAGATCTAAGCCACCTTGGGGAGGCAGAAGGGGTTAAGTATGAAGACTTAAATGATATCTTCTGATTTTGGGAGGACCAGACAGCCATTTAATATTAATGAGGGCCTTCCGACTCTCTTTTACAATTGCATATGTCATGGGAATGGACAATTGGGCTCACTATCCTTTTGAAGATAAGCCTCTGCCAGAAGAGTCTGGCAGCAACCTACACCTGTGAGCCGAATTATCATTAGGCTGAACTATCTGTCCTGGCTCCAATACACACATCAATGCGCCAGTCCTCCGACTGTTTCCATTGTTCTCCATGAGAGATGATACCTCCAAACAAAAGAGTATGGCAATTCAATTCCAACTGTCCAATCATTATGTGGACCAACGTATTATGTCTTGGGGGAGTTGGGAGGTCCCTATATACATTAGATGGTTGGGCAGTGCTGCTAAAAATGGTAGCTTTGGCCAATTTCTATCTAAATTGTATGGAAACCTTTAATCTCCTTTATTCTGAGATTGCATGCATGTACAGTGCCTACAAGTAGTATTCAACCCCCTGCAGATTTAACAGGTTTGATAAGATGCAAATAAGTTAGAGCCTGCAAACTTCAAACAAGAGCAGGATTTATTAACAGATGCATAAATCTTACAAACCAACAAGTTATGTTGCTCAGTTAAATTTTAATAAATTTTCAACATAAAAGTGTGGGTCAATTATTATTCAACCCCTAGGTTTAATATTTTGTGGAATAACCCTTGTTGCAATTACAGCTAATAATCGTCTTTTATAAGACCTGATCAGGCCGGCACAGGTCTCTGGAGTTATCTTGACCCACTCCTCCATGCAGATCTTCTCCAAGTTATCTAGGTTCTTTGGGTGTCTCATGTGGACTTTAATCTTGAGCTCCTTCCACAAGTTTTCAATTGGGTTAAGGTCAGGAGACTGACTAGGCCATTGCAACACCTTGATTTTTTCCCTCTTGAACTAGGCCTTGGTTTTCTTGGCTGTGTGCTTTGGGTCGTTGTCTTGTTGGAAGATGAAATGACGACCCATCTTAAGATCCTTGATGGAGGAGCGGAGGTTCTTGGCCAAAATCTCCAGGTAGGCCGTGCTAGCCATCTTCCCATGGATGCGGACCAGATGGCCAGGCCCCTTGGCTGAGAAACAGCCCCACAGCATGATGCTGCCACCACCATGCTTGACTGTAGGGATGGTATTCTTGGGGTCGTATGCAGTGCCATCCAGTCTCCAAACGTCACGTGTGTGGTTGGCACCAAAGATCTCGATCTTGGTCTCATCAGACCAGAGAACCTTGAACCAGTCTGTCTCAGAGTCCTCCAAGTGATCATGAGCAAACTGTAGACGAGCCTTGACATGACGCTTTGAAAGTAAAGGTACCTTACGGGCTCGTCTGGAACGGAGACCATTGCGGTGGAGTACGTTGCTTATGGTATTGACTGAAACCAATGTCCCCACTGCCATGAGATCTTCCCGGAGCTCCTTCCTTGTTGTCCTTGGGTTAGCCTTGACTCTTCGGACAAGCCTGGCCTCCGTACGGGTGGAAACTTTCAAAGGCTGTCCAGGCCATGGAAGGCTAACAGTAGTTCCATAAGCCTTCCACTTCCGGATGATGCTCCCAACAGTGGAGACAGGTAGGCCCAACTCCTTGAAAAGGGTTTTGTACCCCTTTCCAGCCTTGTGACCCTCCACGATCTTGTCTCTGATGGCCTTGGAATGCTCCTTTGTCTTTCCCATGTTGACCAAGTATGAGTGCTGTTCACAAGTTTGGGGAGGGTCTTAATTAGTCAGAAAAGGCTGGAAAAAGAGATAATTAATCCACTCAGGTGAAGCTCATTGTTCTTTGTGCCTGAAATACTTCTTAATACTTTAGGGGAACCAAAACAGAATTCTGGTGGTTTGAGGGGTTGAATAATAAATGACCCTCTGAATAAACTTTTCACAATTTAAAAAAAAAATAAAAAAAGAAATAACATTCTTTTTTGCTGCAGTGCATTTCACACTTCCAGGCTGATCTACAGTCCAAATGTCACAATGCCAAGTTAATTCCGAATGTGTAAACCTGCTAAATCTGCAGGGGGTTGAATACTACTTGTAGGCACTGTATATGGGGGTTATTAGCATGATAGCGTATAATGTGTATGACCACCCTTAGACTCTGACCCAAGTTTAGACCACTGTATGTCAATTCTGTCAGCAATCTCTTGGGCTCCATGCCGCCATATGTGTCAATGACATAATATAGCAATGACTGTCTTCCATTAAAGAATTATTCCCATAACATAAATTGTGTCACGCACGCAGTTGTGGACCCACTGCGCCACAGGCCAGACTACCTCAGAGGGGAGTGGCTAAGTGCCTACCGGGTATTCACCAGTGCTGGTGAGGTTAGAGTTGGGTTTCGGTAGACACCAAGTATAACTCCAGGGGGGTCCCTGTTAGTAGTAGCTGACCCCAGGTATCAGGTGTGAGGACAGGTTCAGAGGTGTCAGGTTGGATAGGATAGGGTTCAGGAACACAGGGAGGTCACAGGCTGGACCCTAACAGGGTTCGAGTTCACATTCTGGACACTGGACAGGTTTGGCTTCACAGACTAGACACTGGACGGGTTTGGGTTCACATGCTGGACACTGGACGGGTTCGGGTTCACATGCTGGACACTGGACGGGTTTGGGTTCACAGGCTGGACACTGGAAGGGTTCAGGTTCACAGGCTGGACACTGGATGGGTTTGGGTTCACAGGCTGGAAACTGGATGGGTTTGGGTTCAAAGGCTGGACAGTGGACGGGTTTGGGTTCACAGGCTGGACACTGGAAGGGTTCAGGTTCACAGGCTGGACACTGGACGGGTTTGGGTTCTCAGGCTGGACACTGGAAGGGTTTGGGTTCACAGGCTGGACACTGGACAGGTTTGGGTTCACAGGCTGGACACTGGACAGGTTTGGGTTCACAGGCTGGACACTGGATGGGTTTGGGTTCACAGGCTGGACACTGGATGGGTTTGGGTTCAAAGGCTGGACAGTGGACGGGTTTGGGTTCACAGGCTGGACACTGGAAGGGTTCAGGTTCACAGGCTGGACACTGGACGGGTTCGGGTTCTCAGGCTGGACACTGGAAGGGTTTGGGTTCACAGGCTGGACACTGGACAGGTTTGGGTTCACAGGCTGGACACTGGACAGGTTTGGGTTCACAGGCTGGACACTGGACAGGTTTGGGTTCACAGGCTGGACACTGGATGGGTTTGGGTTCACAGGTTGGACACTGGAAGGGTTCGGGTTCACATGCTGGACACTGGACAGGTTCGGGTTCACATGCTGGACACTGGAAGGGTTCGGGTTCACATGCTGGTCACTCGAACGGTTTGGGTTCACAGGCTGGACACTGGAAGGGTTCAGGTTCACAGGCTGGACACTGGACGGGTTTGGGTTCACAGGCCAAACATTGGACGAGTACGGGTACAGGTTACTGGTAAGGCTGCAAAAATAAGATATGGGTATTGGATACAGACTGACGTGCAGAGAGAATCTAACACGCCAGCAACCTGGTTGCTCAGGCACCTGCCAAAGTGGGAGGATGCCTTAAGCACCCAGTATCTCATAGGCTGGAGACAACTTCCAAATTAAGCACGCAGCCCTTTTAAGAGGCACGGAACACACATGCCCTAAGCGGGGTTCCAGAAGACCTGGGCAACATGTTCAGGACCTGGTAGCTGAAAGCAATGATGGGGGGAAACAGGAGAGAACCATGCAGAGTGGTGGTGAGAGCGTTGGTGTCCCTTGCCAGAAGGAATAAGGGGAAAAATGCAGGGATGCCGACAGCGTTACAATTGTATATTTTCAGGTAGTGATTGTAATTACAAACAATTTTGCAATTTACTGCCATTCTTGAAATATTAACACTTTTCTTTTGTTTACAGCTTTGGTTTCCGACCACTGCTGCTATACAACAGAACACGCACAATGCTTACAGGCTCTTTTCTATTGAGCTTATAAGAACTGTTTGGAGGCTGGCCAACGTTGTTGGAGCGTACTGCTACCTCCTAATCGTGGCCAGCTTCATGGTAGTGCTTACAAGTTTGACAGCAGCCTTGGTCGGTTTCCTAGGCAACAAGCTGTACACAAATGAAAGGAAATGTGTAAATTTCTCAAGAACGGCTGCAAATTTCAAAGCGCAGTAAATTGCAAAGGTGCCTGTTTTTACAAGCATTATTCAACAATATCCTTCTGTAAAGATGTTCCTCTACCTTTCCTCTGGTATTCACTTTGTTACTATATACAGTGCCTTGCAAAAGTATTCGGCCCCCTTGAATTTTTCAACCTTTGCCCACATTTCAGGCTTCAAACATAAAGATAAAAAATGTTAATGTTCTGGTGAAGAATCAACAACAAGTGGGACACAATTGTGAAGTTGAACGAAATTTATTGCTTATTTTAAACCTTTGTAAAAAATAAAAAACTGAAAATTGGGGCGTGCAATATTATTCATCCCCTTTACTTTCAGTGCAGCAAACTCACTCCAGAAGTTCATTGAGGATCTCTGAATGATCCAATGTTGTCCTAAATGACTGATGATGATAAATATAAGCCCCTGTGTGTAATCAAGTCTCCGTATAAATGCACCTGCTCTGTGATAGTCTCAGTGTTCTGTTTACAGCGCAGATAGCATCATGAAGACCAAGGAACACAACAGGCAGGTCCATGATACTGTTGTGGAGAAGTTTAAAGCCGTATTTGGTTACAAAAAGATTTACAAAACCTTAAACATCCCAAGAAGCACTGTGCAAGCGGTGATATTGAAATGGAAGGAGTATCACACCACTGCAAATATACCAAGACCCGGCCGTACCTCAAAAATGTAATCTCAAACAAGGAGAAGACTGATCAGAGATGCAGCCAAGAGGCCCATGATCACTCTGGATGAACTGCAAAGATCTACAGCTGAGGTGGGAGACTCTGTCCATAGGACAACAATCAGTCGTACACTGCACAAATCTGGCCTTTATGGAAGAGTGGCAAGAAGAAAGCCATTTCCCAAAGATATCCATAAAAAGTGTTGTTTAAAAGTTTGCCACAAGCCACCTGGGAGACACCAAACATGTGGAAGAAGGTGCTCTGGTCAGATGAAACCAGAATCGAACTATTTGGGCACAATGCCAAACGATATGTTTGGCGTAAAAGCAACACAGCTCATCACCCTGAACACACAATCCCTACTGTCAAACATGGTGGTGGCAGCATCATGGTTTGGGCCTGATTTTCTTCAGCAGGGACAGAGAAGATGGTTAAAATTGATGGAAAGATGGATGGAGCCAAATACAGGACCATTCTTAAAGAAAACCTGTTGGAGTCTGCAAAAGACCTGAGACTGGGACGGAGATTTGTCTTCCAACAATACAATGACCCAAAACATAAAGCAAAATCTACAACGGAATGGTTCACAAATAAACGTATCCAGGTGTTAGAATGGCCAAGTCACAGTCCAGACCTGAATCCAATCGAGAATCTGTGGAAAGAGCTGAAAACTGCTGTTCACAAACGCTCTCCATCCAACCTCACTCAGCTCCAGCTGTTTACAAAGGAAGAATGGGCAAGAATTTCAGTCTCTCCATGTGCAAAACCGATAGACACATACCCCAAGCGACTGCAGCTGTGATCGCAGCAAAAGGTGGCGCTACAAAGTATTAACTTAAAGGGGGCGAATAATATTGCACGCCCCAATTTTCAGTTTATTATTTTTTACAAAAGTTTAAAATAAGAAATAAATTTCGTTCATCTTCACAATTGTGTCCCACTTGTTGTTGATTCTTCACCAGAACATTAACATTTTTATCTTTATGTTTGAAGCCTGAAATATGGGAAAAGGTTGAAAAATTCAAGGGGCCGAATACTTTCGCAAGGCACTGTACATGCATTGGGCACTGGCATAGATTGAAAGAGTTGAGAGCTTGATTGAAGCTCTCACCCCAAATCTTTAAAAGGGAACCTGTCACCAGATTTGGTGACTATAAGCTGTGGCCACCACCAGTGAGCTCTTATATACTGCATTCTAGAATACTGTATATAAGAGCCCAGGCCGTTCTGTATAACATAAAAAACACTTTCATTATACTCACCTATGGGGCGGTCCAATCTGATGGGTGTCGCTGCTCGCAAGTAGAGATGAGTGAATATGAGGCTCAAGGTTCGGGTTCGGAAACCAAGCTCTAAAAAGCCAAGGTTTGGTTGAGGTTCGAGCGAATTACGAGTATGAACCACTCAAGCGAGCAGCGCTGTGCCTGGGTATGAGTGATGCACAGCCCTGTGCAAGCCACATAAAGTGTTTGAACAGCTCACATTTGGGATAAAATCTGCGTGATCATATGTAGTGTACACACACAACCCACCCAAAAAATAAAATATAAACCCGGTCCACCCTGCCCCGGAAGTGTTTTGTTTATGGGCCATTAGCAAAACACTTCTGGGGCAGGGTGGGCGGGGTTTATAATTTTTTTGGGAGGGGGATTTTGTGTGTACGCTACATCTGATCACACTGATTTAATCCAAAATGTGTGCAGATCAAACACTGCACTTGGCTCGCACAGGGCTGTGCATCACTCATACCCAAGCACAGCGCTGCTCACTTGAATGGTTCGTACTCATCACTCACTGGAACCTTGAACCTGAACCTTGTTTTTTTTGGAGCTCGGTTTCCAAACCCGAACCTTGAGCCTCAGGTTCACTTATCTCTACTCGTGGGTCCGACACCTTCTCTGTGAAGCAATTGGCGTCCTCCTTCTGAGGCCCGTGTGCATGACGCGTCCTACATCATTCACACTGGCTCGCACAGGGCTGTGCATCCCTCATACCCAAGCATAGTGCTGCTCGCTTGAGTGGTTCGTACTCATCACTCGCTAGAACCTTAACCCGAACCTTGTTTTTTTTTGGAGCTCGGTTTCCGAATTTGAACCTTAAGCCTCAGGTTCACTCATCTCTACTCGTGGGTCCGGCACTTCCTCTCTGCAGTGATCGCCGTCCTCCTTCTGAGGCCCTTGTGCATGACACGTCCTACATCATCCACACTGGCCAGCATTGAGGTCCTGTGTAGGCACACTTTGATCTGACCTGCTCAGGGCAGATCAAAGTATTGTAGTGTGCATGCGCGGGTGGTCTTTACTCTTTCTTCGCGTCTGCGCATTACCGCAGGGCAGATCAAAGTGCTCCTGTGCAGGACCGCAATGCATGCCAGTGTGGATGACGTAGGACACGTCATCCATACTGGACTTGGTAGAAGGAGGACGGAGATCGCAGCAGAAAGGAGGCACCGGGCCGGAGAGAGGAGGCACCGGACTGGAGAGAGGAGGCACCGGATTGGAGAAAGGAGGCACCGTACTGGAGAGAGGAGGCACCGGATTGGAGAGAGGAGGCACCAGTTTGGAGAGAGGAGGTGCCAGACTGGAGAGAGGAGGCACCGGATTGGAGAGAGGAGGCACCGGACTGGAGAGAGGAGGCAATGGATTGGAGAGAGGCGGCGCCGTACTGGAGAGAGGAGGCACCGGATTGGAGAGAGGAGGCACCGTACTGGAAGGAGGAGGCACCGTACTGGAGAGAGGAGGCACCGGACTGGAGAGAGGAGGCACTGGATTGGAAAGAGGAGGCGCCGTAGTGGAGAGAGGAGGCACCGGATTGGAGAGAGGAAGCGCCGGACTGGAGAGAGGAGGCGCTGGACTGGAGAGAGGAGGCACTGGATTGGAGAGAGGAGGCGCCGTACTGGAGAGAGGAGGCGCTGGACTGGAGAGAGGAGGCGCCGGACTGGACAGAGGAGGCACCAGATTGGAGAGAGGAGGTGCCAGACTGGAGAGAGGAGGCACCGGATTGGAGAGAGGAGGCGCCGGACTGGAGAGAGGAGGTGCCGGACTGGAGAGAGGAGACACCGGATTGGAGAGAGGAGGCACCGTACTGGAGAGAGGAGGTGCCGGACTGGAGAGAGGAGGCACCGTACTGGAGAGAGGAGGTGCCGGACTGGAGAGAGGAGGCACTGGATTGGAGAGAGGAGGCACCGGACTGGAGAGAGGAGGTGCCGGACTGGAGAGAGGAGGCACTGGATTGGAGAGAGGAGGCACCGGACTGGAGAGAGGAGGTGCCAGACTGGAGAGAGGAGGCACCGGATTGGAGAGAGTAGGCACCGGACCACAGAGAGGAGGTGCCAGACTGGAGAGAGGAGGTGCCGGACTGGAGAGAGGAGGCACTGGATTGGAGAGAGGAGGCACCGGACTGGAGAGAGGAGGTGCCGGACTGGAGAGAGGAGGCACCGGATTGGAGAGAGGAGGCACCGGATTGGAGAGAGGAGGTGCCAGACTGGACCACCCACTAGGTATTATAAAAGTGTTTTTTATGTTATACAGAGTGGCCTGGGCTTATAGATACAGTATTCTAGAATACTGTATATGAGCTCAGTGGTGGTGGCCAAGGCTTATGGTCGCCAAATCTGGTGACACGTTCCCTTTAAGGTTTGCCACTGGTAAATTAAAATTATAGACACAAATATTCCTATAGCCATATATAACAGCTGCCAAAGTTACTTTCCTGAAAGTTATTCTGCGGCATTTTCCACGGTCTCAGGGGAGTTGGCAGCAGATAATTACATATACAAAGCAAAGATCCTTAAAAAAAAATTTTTGCTGTAAACATTACTATTCTGCATATAAAAGAGGAGCGAAACAAAAAAAGACGGACAGACGGTGTGGCAAATGGGCACTTATCGGCCATCACAATGTTTCAGTGACGTGCGGATAATGCTTTCTCTTTCAAGCCAGAAATTACAAGTGTAATTCTGATCTTCCTACATGCGAAATGCGAGGCTTTGTCTTTGTCAGGCAGGAAATCCTTTTAATAACCGCACACACGCGCTGTCAGTCGCTTTGAAACATATCGCTCACTGACGATCAATGCTTTGTATTATTTGCTAAGACTGAAAGTCAGAAGCATTTTAATCTCGCAGGATTCCAGCTCCCCACATTATAAATTTCATATTATGGTTAATAATTGTCAGCCGAGACTGGAAATATGTGAGCTGATCAATATCGCACTTTGGAATTAATCGTTGGAAAAAAAAAAAGCTGCGCGGCTTCCCGGTGAATGATGGATTTTATTTAAATGGGATTCATTTTGCAAACACCTATTTTTTTGATTAGACTTGGGATCAGCATTTGTTATGAACTTTTTCAAATTACACTTTGTGTTAAAAAGTGAGGCCTATATTTCATCGGGGCTCTTTAAATGTCGCTTTGTGTGTGTTTTGGGAAAATGATCTTCGGAGGCGAGATCGTAATGGAGCACTCAGTGTGCGCGCTCGTTATTAATTGCAGGTTTTTTTAGAGCGGGTAGACAGGAATGATATAGCCTCGTGTGAATCAATTGAAGGGTATGTATCATTAGGAGGAGAGTAATAAGTCAAATGTGAAGCCTTCTATTCCCGAAAAAAAAGAGGTATGCATTGCCGCACAGGATTCTGGGAAGACTGAGACAACGGACTTTCGGGGATGAAGTAGGACGGCGATATTTTAGTAATTGCCAAATAGAAAAAATACATTCAGAGCCCAATTCGTCAATGCAATTTGCCAGAAATCTGGTGTAAATTGCAAAATTTTGGTACAATCAAAAATTTTGCCATTTTGCGTTTTACGCCAGTTTTTTCAAACTACGTGGAGGTAATTAAAGGTGGGTCATGACGAGAGCTCAGCGAGGGAGGTAATGCCACAACTCCCCTAATTCATAGCGAGCTATAACAGTACTTATTCTACTAATGTTACACCAGTTGACATTGGTGACACCGGTGTAAAATTTGTGGAGTAGAGCACAGAGGTGCATGACACTCATCATATGCATTCATGAAGAAGTGGGCACCTCTTCATGAATAAGAAGCGTCTGACTCCATTACTATCTACAACCCCGCACCTGATTGTAAAGTGCTGCAGAATATGTTGGCGCTATATAAACAAACTTTATTATTATTACTACTATCTGTCACGTCTCCACCAGAGTCCGCTCCTGCGACTTCTGCTTCGGTGACCAGGTGCCGCCGTATTCCTGCTGTGGGCAATGCTGGTGATAGGGAAGGAGTCAGTACCAGTGGCTCTGTTGGGCGTAGGCTCTGCCCATGCACTAAGCTGAGTTTCCCTTTGACCTGCAGTACCACTGGCTGACATTGGTGGCGTGTTACCACCTTTTAGCCATAGCCAAAGGGAAGCCACCACACCCTCTTTATTCCTTCTCCTGGCTGCTGGCTGCTGCTAGATATAGTCTTATAGTACTCTGCTGGTTCACACCCGTCGCTTCAGCCACTACACAGGGCTAATTTGCATGCAAAGTGAAGCACCAGCGTATCATCCCGTGGCCCAATGTGCAGCAGCATGATGAGGTGATCACTCTGCAACCTCATCACACTGCCAACAGCAACGCAGAGCCGCGGAGGTGGCAAGGACACGGTGGGGAAAGGTAAGCGCTCCGTAACCTGAAGATCGCTGAGGGTGTTGGGGGGGGCCCACTGATCCCAGTCCCTGCCTTCCTTCAGTTGGATGTACGTCAGAGGGCGCACATACAGCTGAAATGTATCGCGGCTCAGAGAGGATGCTGTGCGACGTGGAAGCCAGGAAGGGTAAGTAAAATGTTTTTGTGTTTCTTTGCTTTTGGCAGCAAACAAATATACCAGGGGGAGCCCAGGATGGTGGAATTATATAAAAGAAGGAGGACATACTGTATATACCAGGAAGGGGACAAAAACCAGGATGGGGTTATATCAGAATATGCCCAGGAGGGGAGATATATGTACACTAGTAGGGTGCAAGGATGGGAACATAAATGCTAGGAAGGGGACAAATAAGTAAGGATGGAAACATATATACCAGGAGGAGGACATATACACCAGGAAGGGGACAGAAACCGAAATGGGGACATATATACCAGAATGTGCCCAAGAGGGAATATGCATATCAGGAGGGGCGAAGGATGGGACATATATACAAGGATGGGGATAAATAAACCAGGATGGGGACATATATACCAGAAAGAGGACATATATGCTAGGAAGGGGACAATAAACCAGAATGGGGACAAAGATACAAGCATCAGATGGGAAATCCGGGTGAAAGAGGCTCTTTCCCTTAGCATCCAGCTTTCCCACACTCTGCTAAACATCTTTCCCTCAACACCCAGCTTTTCCATGCTCTGATATCAAGGGAAAGCTGGGTGGTCATCATGACAATGCTGCATGCTGACGGAAAGATGTACAGCAGAGCATGGGGAAGCTGGGTGTTAAGGGAATGATATACAGTTAGGTCCAGAAATATTTGGACAGTGACACAATTTTCGCGAGTTGGGCTCTGCATGCCACCACATTGGATTTGAAATGAAACCTCTACAACAGAATTCAAGTGCAGATTGTAACGTTTAATTTGAAGGTTTGAACAAAAATATCTGATAGAAATTGTAGGAATTGTACACATTTCTTTACAAACACTCCACATTTTAGGAGGTCAAAAGTAATTGGACAAATAAACCAAACCCAAACAAAATATTTGTATTTTCAATATTTTGTTGCGAATCCTTTGGAGGCAATCACTGCCTTAAGTCTGGAACCCATGGACATCACCAAACGCTGGGTTTCCTCCTTCTTAATGCTTGTTTGTGGGTCTTTCCGTCCTAAGTCTGGATTTGAGCAAGTGAAATGCATGCTCAATTGGGTTAAGATCTGGTGATTGACTTGGCCATTGCAGAATGTTCCACTTTTTTGCACTCATGAACTCCTGGGTAGCTTTGGCTGTATGCTTGGGGTCATTGTCCATCTGTACTATGAAGCGCCGTCCGATCAACTTTGCGGCATTTGGCTGAATCTGGGCTGAAAGTATATCCCGGTACACTTCAGAATTCATCCGGCTACTCTTGTCTGCTGTTATGTCATCAATAAACACAAGTGACCCAGTGCCATTGAAAGCCATGCATGCCCATGCCATCACGTTGCCTCCACCATGTTTTACAGAAGATGTGGTGTGCCTTGGATCATGTGCCGTTCCCTTTCTTCTCCAAACTTTTTTCTTCCCATCATTCTGGTACAGGTTGATCTTTGTCTCATCTGTCCATAGAATACTTTTTCAGAACTGAGCTGGCTTCATGAGGTGTTTTTCAGCAAATGTAACTCTGGCCTGTCTATTTTTGGAATTGATGAATGGTTTGCATCTAGATGTGAACCCTTTGTATTTACTTTCATGGAGTCTTCTCTTTACTGTTGACTTAGAGACAGATACACCTACTTCACTGAGAGTGTTCTGGACTTCAGTTGATGTTGTGAACGGGTTCTTCTTCACCAAAGAAAGTATGCGGCGATCATCCACCACTGTTGTCATCCGTGGCCGCCCAGGCCTTTTTGAGTTCCCAAGCTCACCAGTCAATTCCTTTTTTCTCAGAATGTACCCGACTGTTGATTTTGCTACTCCAAGCATGTCTGCTATCTCTCTGATGGATTTTTTCTTTTTTTTCAGCCTCAGGATGTTCTGCTTCACCTGAATTGAGAGTTCCTTAGACCGCATGTTGTCTGGTCACAGCAACAGCTTCCAAATGCAAAACAACACACCTGTAATCAACCCCAGACCTTTTAACTACTTCATTGATTACAGGTTAACGAGGGGGACGCCTTCAGAGTTAATTGCAGCCCTTAGAGTCCCTTGTCCAATTACTTTTGGTCCCTTGAAAAAGAGGAGGCTATGCATTACAGAGCTATGATTCCTAAACCCTTTCTCCGATTTGGATGTGAAAACTCTCATATTGCAGCTGGGAGTGTGCACTTTCAGCCCATATTATATATATAATTGTATTTCTGAACATGTTTTTGTAAACAGCTAAAATAACAAAACTTGTGTCACTGTCCAAATATTTCTGGACCTAACTGTATAGCAAAGCATGGAAAGCAGGGTGCTGAGGACAAGATAGTTATCAGAACATAGGAAAGCTAGATGCTGATAGAAAGAGGGATTTCCCAGAATCGGAAAGCTAGGTGGGTTGTGTAGTGTTGGTGTACGTTGGGGGCCCAGGTCCAAATTTTGCATTGGGGCCTATCTGCATTATAATTCTGTACTCTGAGTGTTGGTGTAATTATCCCGTATCCCAAGTGTTGGTGTACGGTGGGGGTCCAGGTCCAAATTTTGCATTGGGGCCCATCGGCATCATAATTCCGTACCCAGAGTGTTGGTGTAATTATCCCGTATTCCGAGTGTTGGTGTACGGTGGGGGCCCAGGTCCAAATTTTGCATTGGGGCCCATCGGCATCATAATTGCGTACCCCGAGTGTCGGTGTAATTATCCCGTATCCCGAGTGTTGGTGTTCGGTAGGGGCCCAGGTCCAAATTTTGCATTGGGGCCCATCGGCATCATAATTCCTTACCCTGAGTGTCGGTGTAATTATCCCATATCCTGAGTGTTGGTGTATGGTGGGGGCCTAGGTCCATGTTTTGAATTGGGGCCCATCGGCATCATAATTCCTTACCCCGAGTGTCGGTGTAATTATCCCGTATCCCAAGTGTTGGTGTACGATGGGGGCCCAGGTACAAATTCTGCATTGGGGCCCATAAACTCTAGTTACGCCACTGTGTTGTGCTCATATAATTTTTTAGTTATATTTTATTGTGAACTGCAACGCGTTTCGGCCCTTAAAGAGCCTTCATCAGGTACAGCTATAAAACATATTTTTGGCATAATACCTGTTCCCATTTCTCCATTTGGAAGGGGAAACTAACTATATAAAAAAGCTAATGTGCCATAGCTATTTGGTAAATTACAATAAGAAGTCAAAACTTGTGCTGCTTCTTTTTGTCCACATGTATACAAATCAGTAAACCCATACCCAGTCAAGATGTATTTGTAACTCTTCTATATCACCGAATGGTTGAAGTCCTGTAGGGTCACTTCCGTGGCTGCCTTACTCAATGTGAAGGCATTTCACAGACGGGAATAAAGCAGCAGATGCTTAACCCTCCAGGCTGTCTGTTGACCTGTTTCATACCCACATACTTGCAACAGCTGGCTACCAGAGAGACGTATTCACAGATCTGCAGGGAGCAAGGCACCTGCTCGCTTCTCCGCTCTCGTTACTTACCTATGTTTCAAGCCCTAGACCTTCGCTGCCTACATCACAATTGGAAAAATCAGACAAAAGACCAAGGATGGGAGCAGAACATGTATGGATGGCTTAACTTTCTGCAAAATAATTACAACTCAGAAAAACAGAGAAATGGAGAATCCAGGCTGCTTGCACATCTTTAGAAAACCTACACTAAACTTCATAAATAGCATTCCCTATTACATTTTATTATAGAACTACAGTTGCAAATATAATTATTCAACCGACGTTGCAAATTAGGTTTATTAGCAAAATTTACAAACTTTCTGCTATTTCCAATAAACCAATAAAACAAGAACAATTTAAGCAGCTTAGAACAACTAATATAAGAAACTCAACGCAAAATGTCACTTTTAAAATCTACAAATATAAAAAAAAGGACTAGCACCTCCAAGAATGAGAAAAGTGTGAACAGGTGCAAGCTGAGACAACTAGTTCATGTAACAGAAAAAAATACAGCTGCATTCTGAAATGTAAAACTTGAATATATGAAATTGGAATTACATTACTGGTATAGAAACTATGTTAAAAAATGAGGTACGTAGAGCACAAATTGGCAAATTTATGAAAGCCCAACAACCAGCGACAAGGCGTAGCCCTTTGTTGGGACACTGACCTTATATGCCTCTTTTCAGGCTGAAACACTACAATTTTAAGGGCAGGAAGGATCTGTCTCCAATTAAAATGCCCTAGGCTGATGGATGGAGTGGTTATTCAGAAGGAAATATATATATAAAATGACTAGCGATACCAAGAATGAGACAATTGTGAAAAGGTGCCAGCTGAGACAACTAGTCAATATAACCAAAGAAAATACAGCTGCACTATAAGACATGATCATGTGAAAAAATTGAATTTATGAAATTGGAATTGCATTACTGCTATGGAAACTATCTTAAAAAGTGAGGTACTTAGCACACAAATTGTCTAATTCATGAGAGCCAAATAGCCTGCGAGTAGGTGTATCCCTTGTTTGGACACTGACCTTATATGCCTCTGAAACCCTACAATTTTAAAGGGCAGAAGGGCAGGAAAGATACCGCTCTAATTAAAATGTGCTAGCCTGATGGGCGGAGTGCTCATTCAGAAGGAAGTATACCATATATATATATATATATATATATATATATATATATATATACACATATACATATATATCTGACTACCAATGCTAAGCATGAGACAAGTGTGAAAAGGTGAAAGCTGAGAAAACTAGTCAATATAACTAAGGTAGCAAAGTGCAGCTGTATTCTGAAAGGCTATGTAAAACTTGAATATATGACATTAAAATTCCATTACTGCTATACAAACTATGTTAAAAAATGAGGTACTCAGAGCAAAAATTGGCTAATTCATGAGAGCCCAATAGCCAGCGACAAGGTGTATTCCTTTGTTGGGTCACTGACCTTATATGCCTCTAGCCTGGCTGAAACCCTAGAGTTTTAAGGGCAGGAAAGATCCAGCTCTAATTAAAATGCCCTAAGCTGATGGACAGAGTGCTCATTCAGAAGGAAATGTATTACATATGTATATATATATGTAATACACTTCCTATATATGTATGTATATGTATAAAAATAAAAAAACTGGCTAGCAATGTCAAGAATGAGTGACGTGTGAACAGGTGAAAGTGGAGACAACTAGTCAATATAACCAAAGAAAATGCAGCTGCACTCTGAAAGGTAATCATTTGTAAAACTTGAATATATGAAATTAGAATTGCATTACTGTTGTACAAACTACGTTAAAAAAATGAGGTACTTAAGCCACAAATTGGCCACTTCACCTTATATGGGACCCTAACCTTATAAGATCTTGCCTGACGTTAAAACTGTAGGCTTAGAGCCTAGGTAGATTCATATAAGGTTAAAGTTAGACAACTATCACTGGCTGCCTATGGCTACCTATCATGTCTGGTAATCAGTAGCCCTTGAAGGGGCTCCCTGAAAAAGTGATAAAATGATGACCCTGGTGTAATTCAAACTACAGCTTGTCCCAGTGATGTGTTAGTACGGGCTGCAGACTGAAGATATTCAGCTTCCCAAACCTGTTTCAACTCATATGAGCAGTGTCACACATACCCCAGTCAGTGGCCAGCTGTGATATTGAGAAGAAATATTTTAACCCGTGTTGTGCTTGACAAGGAGTTCCCCTTACTCCATCTGTCTCACAGCTTTCTTGCACACGGAGACTGACTGCGCCCAAATGGAAAACAAATAATCATTGAGGAGAATGACTCTGGAGATAACACAGGTTCTGATCCTGGCCACTGACTGAGGTATGTTTGATACAGCTCTTGTCAGTTGACACCCAGGTCTTCAGAGCAATATATTTTTAGTCAGTATGGGCTGCAGACATGTGACTACGGTGGGCTGTAGTAGTTTGAACTATACCAGGGATGCCATTTTAACTAAGTTTTCTCAATAAAGAACATACTTAAAGATGAAGATCTCCAAGGCCAGATTCGAAGATGTCATCTCTAGTGACCCAATAGTACAAGCTCAAAGAAATATAAATAAGTCACAGACTTTTTAGGCTTCCTTTCCATGGAGTGCCTAAGAAAACCTGGAACTTCTCAGGTCTATGAATCAGCAATATGTCAGAAGAAAGACGCATATGATGCTTTGGGACTAGCCTTCTTCTTCTGGCACTGGAAACCTACAGCATGTGGATGACAAGGTGGATCCAATCAGGAAATCCTAGGAGAAAATGTCACTCTTTCTAGGAGGAACTGAAATCTGGACGTCATTGGTCCTTATAACAAGACAATGATCCAAAGCATATGCCCAAGTCCAAAAAGGATTTGTACCAAAAGATGTCTAGGAAACGTCAGGAGTCGATGTCAAAGTCGCCTAACTTGAGCCCAATAGAAAATGTTTTGTGGGTTTTGAAGAAGGTGGTTACAACATGGAATGCTGGGAGATTTCAGCTCTGAAGCCTATTATGAGCTGTAATTGGCTGATTTCAAGAAATATAAGCCCAAATTCATTACAAAGTGTCAGTCTTAATGAAAGGTGCACTGAAGTAAGATCCACCAAAATAATTTAATATAAATATAAATTTTTATATATAACTAGAAGGTGGCCCGATTCTAACGCATCGGGTATTCTAGAATGTACGTATTGTGTAGTTAATGTATGATTTTTGTTATATATATATATATATATATATATATATAGATGTTGTTGTGTGTAGTTGCCAGTGTTTGTGGGGTGTGTGAGAGCGGTGTTGTATGTGTGTTGCGTTGTGTGTGTTGCGTTGTTTGTGGAGCGCTGTGTGTCTGCAGCGTTCTGTCTGTGTGGTGCTGTGTGTGTTGCGCAGTTTGTGTGGGTGTGGAATGCGTGTGTGTGTTTTGGGGGGAGGTATGTTTTGTGCAGTGTGTGTGTTGCTCGGTATGTGCATATATTTATGTATGCCGCGGTGTTTGTGTGTTGGGTGTTGTGTGAGTGCGGCGTTGTCTGTGTGTGTGTGGGTGTCTGTGTAGGGCGGTGTTTGTGGTTCCCAGTGTGTGTGTGGTGTGTTGTGCGGTGCGCGTGTTTCGGTGTGTGTGTGTTTGTTTTGGGGGGAGGTGTGCACCCCCATCGTGCTCCATCCTCCATGCTGCACACCCCCATCGTGCTCCATCCCCCATGCTGCGCACCCCCCATCGTGCTCCATCCCCCATGCTGCGCCCCCCTCATTGTGCTCCATCCCCCATGCTGCGCACCCCTCATCGTGTTCCATCCCCCATGCTGCGCACCTCCCATCGTGTTCCATCCCCCATGCTGCGCACCCCCCATCGTGCTCCATCCCCCATGCTGCGCACCCCCCATTGTGCTTCATCCCCCATGCTGCGCACCCCCCATCGTGCTCCATCCCCCATGCTGCGCACCCCCTATTGTACTCCATCCCCCATGCTGCGCACCCCCCATCGTGCTCCATCCCCCATGCTGCGCACCTTCCATCGTGCTCCATCCGACATGCTGCGCAACCCCCATTGTGCTCCATCCCCCATGCTGCACACCCCCCATCGTGCTCCATCCTCCATGCTGCACACCCCCCATCGTGCTCCATCTTCCATGCTGCGCACCCCCCATCGTGCTCCCTCCCCCATGCTGCGCACCCCTCATCGTGCTCCATCCCCCAAGCTGTGCACCCCTCATCATGCTCCATCCCCCATGCTGCGCACCTCCCATCGTGTTCCATCCCCCATGCTGCGCACCCCTCATCGTGCTCCATCCCCCATGCTGCGCACCCCTCATCGTGCTCCATCCCCCATGCTGCGCACCTCCCATCGTGTTCCATCCCCCATGCTGCGCACCCCCCATTGTGCTCCATCCCCCATGCTGCGCACCCCCATCGTGCTTCATCCCCCATGCTGCGCACCCCCCATCGTGCTCCATCCCCCATGTTGCACACCCCCTATCGTACTCCAACCCCCATGCTGCGCAATCCCCATCGTGCTCCATCCGACATGGTGCGCACCCCCCATCGTCCTCCGACATGCTGCGCACCCCCCATCGTGCTCCATCCCCCATGCTGCGCATCCCCCATCGTGCTCCATCCCCCATGCTGCGCACCCCCCATCGTGCTCCATCTCCCAT
The DNA here is from genome assembly GCF_048569485.1 of Anomaloglossus baeobatrachus. Classification (NCBI taxonomy): domain Eukaryota; kingdom Metazoa; phylum Chordata; class Amphibia; order Anura; family Aromobatidae; genus Anomaloglossus; species Anomaloglossus baeobatrachus. The sequence goes on from NC_134361.1 coordinate 191,794,750, forward strand.
GCTGCACACCCCCATCGTGCTCCATCCCCCATGCTGCGCACCCCCCTTCGTGCTACAACTCCCATGCTGCGTACCCCTGATCGTGCTCCATCCTCCATGCTGCATACCCCCCATCGTGCTCCATCCCCCATGCTGGGGCCGCCAGGAGCGGGTCCGAGCGTGGCAACGTGTGCCGGGGGCGGGGTTGAGCGGGCGAGGCGTCAGCGTAAGCCGGCTCCCTGCACATGTGCACCGGGAGCCGGTGTACGCTGGTAACCATGATACACATCGGGTAACTAAGGGAAGCGGTTCCTATAGTTACGCGATGTGTATCATGGTTACCAGCATACACAAGCTCCGTCACGATCCCAGCATCGCAAGGTTATGTCCGCCGGGGGCGGGGCCGAGTATGCCAACGTCTGGCGGGGGCGAGCGGGCGAGGCGTCAGCGTATGCCGGCTCCCTGCACATGTGTACCGGGAGCCGGTGTACGCTGGAGCGGGCGATGCGTGCGGAGGGCCAGGGCGAGCGGCCAATCCGTGGGGGGGGGGGGCATGGCCAGGCCGAGCCCAGCGGCCAATCCGACAGTTGTCACTGAAATTACACTGTCACGGTGACACAATTTTGGAGCAAGACAGACAGACAGACAGAATAAGGCAATTAAATATATAGATACATAAATAAGTGAATTTGGTACCCCTTAAAAGTAGCGTGTGCTACCGGCAAAAATGTATTCTCCAGCCACATTTATGGCAAAACTTACAGCACTTTTGTGGTGCACTTTATAAATTTAATGGGCATCCTTCATCACGTCCTGTTTCGCCCTAGTCTTATCTGGTGTAAAAACACAGCCAAATTTTTGCACAGCTTTGAAATCTTGATGAATTGGAGCCAGAATGCATACCCAATAACCAAGCCTCTTAAAGAGGATGTCCACTACTTGGATAACCCCTACTCATTCCCCTTCTTCGCTCCCTTAAAAATAAAAAAGTCTATACTCACCTCCGGTGCGGTCGCGGTTCCAGCGATGTCTGAAGTCACATTCCTAGGTCCCACGTGACATTTTTATAACGACCAATCAGCGCCCGGGGTCTGTCTCCCCTCCTTCGAACAATTGAGCCGAATGTGAGCGTTGCGCTGACTTCCTGCTTGACCATCTGAAGGCGGGGTGAAGGAAGAGGGCACTAGTTGCGGGGCTCACGTGTCATAACAATGTAACGCGGGCCCTGGGAACGCAACTTCAGACATCGCTGGAACCAAGGCCGCAATGGAGGCGAGTATAGGCTTATATTTTTTTACGGGGATTGCGGGGATTGTTATAATGACCAATCAGCACCCGGGGTCTGTCTCCCCTCCTTCGAACAATTGAGCCGAATGTGAGCATTGCGCTGACTTCCTGCTTGACCATCTGAAGGCGGGGTGAAGGAAGAGGGCACTAGTTGCGGGGCTCACGTGTCATAACAATGTAACGCGGGCCCTGGGAACGCAACTTCAGACATTGCTGGAACCAAGGCCGCAACGGAGGTGAGTATAGGCTTATATATTTTTACGGGGAATGAGTAGGGTTGTCCAAATGAACAATCCCTTAAATTGCCTATACAAATCACAAAATGGCATGAAGACATGAAGAAGAAGGGTCATCCTGTTATAACAGCTTGTGTTTGTGTGGAGAGGACTATGAAGGCGCTCGCAAATAATATTTTGGAAATGTAAATATTTTTTGATTTTTAGAGCAAATAATCAAATGTTTTAAACGATTGTCAATGCAACTTCTTCAAACACATCTTATACAGTATCTACGCTTTATCCTTTACTTTTTATGGTTAACCCAATGTCTTTACGTGTTGCCCCTTTGCAAAAAAAAAAAGAAGCAAGAATTATGTATTATAACATCCCGAGTCAGTCTAATAGGTAATAAGTTGTAGAATGATCTAGAACCTTTTATTTTAGAAATATGGTCCCGGAAAGTGCAATATTCAGCACATACATCGTTTGCTGCTGTAACGCTCCATTGCTGCCTGTGTAGTGTTGTCTCTACCATAGCTGTGCTGAGTTAACAATTTCTGATTCAGCAGAACAGCTAAAACTACAAATATATCATGCTATTTCTGTGTTTTATAAATGCTATAGCATTTTGTTGCTTGTTTCTCAATATAACTGCACTATTTTGTTGTACATTTCTTTCTACTGGCTGTATCGTCTCTATAAAAAGCAATGGTAGCTCTGAACACATAGGTGAGAGGGAATTCACTTATTCTATGTTATTCTACAACCCTAAAAAGTTAATCCAGTCTTCATCATCACTTTTTTATATTGCTGATCACCTGCCCTGGCTCAGGCATTTTGTTCCTTCCCTTGGGGCCAATTCCCTTTGGGCAAGTCTATGCCGGGTTACTGTATTGACCCGGCAATCTCCTTTGACATCATAACCCAAGACCTTTTATGCTGATCACCATCTGATCAGCGAACACCTACTTAGTTATCAACTATCTGAATTTATGTCCTAGCTCACACCTGCAGTTATCCATTTATCTGCTGTAAGCAAAACAAACTTTTCTCTGCTAACACTGCTGCTGTTCACACAACTCTGCTGCTGTTCACACAACTCTGCTGCTGTTCACACAACTCTGCTGCTGTTCACACAACTCTGCTGCAACAGTTTGTAATCTTATGCCGGCGTCACACGCTACGATATATCGTGCGATATGTCGTCAGAGTCACGGAATTCGTGACGCACATCCGGCATCGTTAGAAATATCGTACCGTGTGACACCTCTGAACCACTGTGAACGAGCAAAAATACTCACCTTATCGTTGCTCGTTGAAACGTCGTTCATTTTCAAAATGTCGTTCCTCCTTCTGTGCTCCGGTTGTTCATCGTTTCCGGGGCAGCACACATCGCTCCGTGTGACACCCCGAGAACGATGAACACAGCTTACCTGCGTCCCGCCGGCAATGCAGAAGGAAGAAGGGGGGCGGGATGTTACGTCCCGCTCATCTCCGCCCCTCCGCTTCTATTGGACAGCCGCTGTGTGACTTCGCTGTGACGTCGAACGTCCCTCCCCCTTCAGGAAGTGGATGTTCGCCGCCCACAGCGACGTCGTCCAGGAGGTAAGTACGTGTGACGGGGGTTTAACGACTTTGTGCGACATGGGCAATGAATTGCCCGTGACGCACAAACGACAGAGGCGGGTGCGATCCCTGATGCGATTGCACGATAAATCGTCCCGTGTGAAGCCGGCATTAGCCGCAATTACATTTTTACGGTTCATCTTTGCTATCTTTCTGACTACTTGTGTGCTGATTGAATACATTTCTGCAATGGAGCAACGGTCTACTAATAGCATATAACACTGCTATTAACCATTTATCTGCTGAAAGTCCTGGATTGAGTATACATCTTTACTAATTCAAGAGTAGATACAAACTCCTGGTTCTGTGTCTTCTGACATTTTCTGTTCTCTCTCTTGCATACTGCTTGTCATACCTACTGTCTTGTTCTTCACTGATTCATGTGCTATCTGGCAAATCCTGGTCTATGTAAGATTCTCAATTTTCATGTCATGAAGTAGTGTATTGAAAATGTCAATGATGCCCAGGGGGCGTGATCAGGAGATCGGAGCAAAGACTAGTCTGGGCGAGTGACAGACCTCACCGGACTAGTCCTAACTTATTTACATATAATAAGCTGCAGGATAAAATAGGTTTAAAGGGAACCTGTCATCAGATTTGGCCCCTGTAAGTGCGGCCACTACCAATGAGCTCTTATATATAGCATTCTAGAATACCGTATACAAGAGCCCAGGCCACTCTGTATAACATAAAAATCCCTTTTATTATACTTACCTAGGGGGCGGTGCAATCCGATTGGATGTCAGTGCTCTCCGGTCCAGTGCCTCCTCTCTACTATGACTGTGGTCTTCCTTCTACCCAACCTAGTATGGTTGACATCTCTTACATCATCCATACAGGCCGGCATTGCGGTCCTGCACAGGCGCACTTTGATCTGCCCTTATGAGGGCAGATGAAAGTATTGTAGTGTGCATGCGCGGGAGGACTTTAACTTTTGCTCGCACCTGTGCATCACAGTACTTTGATTTGCCCTCAGCATGGCAGATCAAAGTGCTACTGTGCAGGACCGCAATGCTGGCCTGTGTGGATGATGTAGACTCTTCATCCACACTGGTAATAACCAGCCAAGAAAGAAGTGAAAACTCACCAATTAACTATGAAATCTTCAATATTTTAAAAAGCGCGTGGCGAAACGTACGTCAGGGGTGGCGGGACGCTTGACCAGACAGCTTATTGTTAAAGTAAGTAATTTTCCATCCAGGTGATTGTATACAACTGTAGTACCGTTATAGTTGGTACAGGTATATCTATGGCTGTTTAAACATCGTAATCAGTCTATTTACATGTGATTTTAGAGACAAATTAGGAAGAGGGATATATACCCTAAGGTGCACATATACCTGTGGTCATGGGAATTATATGTGATTAATTTTTATGTCTGATGACTTCTATTTTATACCGCTCAGTTCCACAGGTGTATATGTCCACCTTATTAATTATAGATTAATACAAACTTGTTATTTATGTGTATTAATATTAGACTAATTTGATGTAAGGCCATTGTGTGTTATTTGGTTATTTTGTTATATACAGTGATAAAACTGCCGAGAATGGATAGGATAATTATAATAATGTATCTGGAATCATGCGTGCCCCAGGTGGCTTTCTTGTGTCTTTTGTAGTTGAATGAATTTTGAAAATAAAATATTGAAGATTTCATAGTTAATTGGTGAGGTTTCACTTCTTTCTTGGCTGGTTATTACCAACTAGAAGGTGGCCCGATTCTACGCATCGGGTATTCTAGAATTTACGTATTGTGTAGTTCATGTATGATTTTTGTTATTTATATATATATATATATATATATATATATATATATATATATATATAATTGCCTTATTCTGTCTGTCTGTCTGTCTTGCTCCAAAATTGTGTCCTTACGGTGACACAAAGCGGATTGGCCGCTGGCCTCGCCATGGCCCCGCCCCCCCGCACGGATTGGTCGCTCGCCCTGGCTCCCCCCCACATGGATTGGCCGGTCGCTCGCACAGGCTCCGCCCCCCACATGGATTGGCCTCTCGCCCCGGCACCCTGCACGTATTGGCAACTCGGCCACGCCCCGCCCCCCTCACGCAATGCACGCTCGCTCTGGCCCCGCCCCCCGCACGCATCCCCCGAACTGACACGGAGACACGACTCCCAGGTGAGTACTGTACCCCCGGGAGCCCACACCAGCATACGCCACCAACCCAGCCGACACAAACCCTCGCATTGCTGGGGTTTGCCGCCGTATGCTGGTGTGGGCTCCCGTGCAAGTGGGGGACGGGATGCGCTGGTAACCATGGTAGCATAGTTACCAGCGCATCAAGGTCCTGCAGCGGCGGAACATACACACGCACACACATAACAACAGACACACACACACACACATCAGATCACACTCACTCTCACACACACATCAGATCGCATCCACACACTCACAGCATCCGGAGATATCGCTTGCTTCTCGGCGGCGATACTGTGCTGTGAGCTTCCAGGACCTGCCGGAGGATCACATGGCCAGAAGCATGTGGTATCTCCGGATGTTGTGAGTGTGAGCGTGTATGTGCAATATCGTCAGTGTGTGTGTGTGTGAGTGTATGCGATCGGATGTGTGTGAGTGTATGCGATCGGATGTGTGTGAGTGTATGCGATCGGGTGTGTGTGAGTGTATGCGATCGGGTGTGTGTGAGTGTATGCGATCGGGTGTGTGTGAGTATGCGATCGGGTGGGTGTTTGTATATGCGATCGGGTGGGTGTGAGTGTATGCGATCGGGTGGGTGTGTGTGTGTGAGTGTATGCGATCGGATCTGTGAGTGTCGGCAGAGGAGCACGGCGTGCTGGAGGAGGCTGGGAGGAGAGAGGCTGATCCTGGGGAAGGCTGGGAGGGGGAGGCTGATGCTGGGGGAGGCTGATGTTGGGGGAGGCTGGGAGGGTGTAGGCTGATGCTGGGGGAGGCTGGGAGGAGAGAGGCTGATGCTGGGGGAGGCTGATGCTGGGGGTGGCTGGGATGAGAGAGGCTGATGCTGGGGGAGGCTGATGCTGGGGGAGGCTGATGTTGGGGGAGGCTGGGAGGGTGTAGGCTGATGCTGGGGGAGGCTGATGCTGGGGGAGGCTGGGAGGAGAGAGGCTGATGCTGGGGGAGGCTGATGCTGGGGGTGGCTGGGATGAGAGAGGCTGATGCTGGGGGAGGCTGATGCTGGGGGAGGCTGGGAGGAGAGAGGCTGATGCTGGGGGAGGCTGATGTTGGGGGAGGCTGGGAGGGTGTAGGCTGATGCTGGGGGAGGCTGATGCTGGGGGAGGCTGGGAGGAGAGAGGCTGATGCTGGGGGTGGCTGGGAGGGGGAGGCTGATGCTGGGGGAGGCTGGGAGGAGAGAGGCTGATGCTGGGGGAGGCTGGGAGGGGGAGGCTGATGCTGGGGGAGGCTGGGAGGAGAGAGGCTGATGCTGGGGGAGGCTGATGCTGGGGGAGGCTGGAAGGAGAGAGGCTGATGCTGGGGGAGGCTGATGCTGGGGGAGGCTGGGAGGGGGAGGCTGATGCTAGGGAAGGCTGGGAGGAGAGAGGCTGATGCTGGAGGAGGCTGGGAGGAGAGAGACTGATGCTGGGGGAGGCTGGGAGGAGAGAGGCTGATGCTGGGGGAGGCTGGGAGGCGGAGGCTGATGCTGGGGGAGGCTGGGAGGCGGAGGCTGATGCTGGGGGAGGCTGATGCTGGGGGAGGCTGATGCTGGGGGAGGCTGATGCTGGGGGAGGCTGGGAGGAGGGAGGCTGGGAGGAGAAAGGCTGATGCTGGGGGAGGCTGATGCTGGAAGGAGAGAGGTTGATGCTGGGGGAGGCTGATGCTGGGGGAGGCTGGAAGGAGAGAGGCTGATGCTGGGGGAGGCTGATGCTGAGGGAGGCTGGGAGGTGGAGGCTGATGCTGGGGAAGGCTGGGAGGAGGGAGGCTGGGAGGAGAGAGGCTGATGCTGGGGGAGGCTGGAAGGAGAGAGGCTGATGCTGGGGGAGGCTGATGCTGGGGGAGGCTGGGAGGGGGAGGCTTGGAGGAGAGAGGCTGATGCTGGGGGAGGCTGGGAGGGGGAGGCTGAGAGAAGAGAGGCTGATGCTGGGGGAGGATGAGGCTGGGAGGAGAGAGGCTGATGCTGGGGACAGAGAGGCTGATGCTGGGAGGAGAGAGGCTGATGCTGGGAGGAGAGAGGCTGATGCTGGGAGGAGAGAGGCTGATGCTGGGAGGAGAGAGGCTGATGCTGGGAGGAGAGAGGCTGATGCTGCGGGTAGAACGGCTGATGCTGGTGCAGCATGGGGGATGGAGCACGATGGGGGGTGCGCAGCATGGGGGATGGAGCACATTTGGGAGTGCGCAGCATGGCGGATGGAGCACGTTTGGGACTGCGCAGCATGGCGGATGGAGCACGTTTGGGAGTGCGCAGCATGGCGGATGGAGCACGTTTGGGAGTGCGCAGCATGGCGGATGGAGCACGTTTGGGAGTGCGCAGCATGGCGGATGGAGCACGTTTGGGAGTGCGCAGCATGGCGGATGGACCACGTTTGGGAGTGCGCAGCATGGCGGATGGAGCACGTTTTGGGAGTGCGCAGCATGGCGGATGGAGCACGTTTGGGAGTGCGCAGCATGGCGGATGGAGCACGTTTGGGAGTGCGCAGCATGGCGCATGGAGCACGATGGGGGGTGCGCAGCATGGGGATGGAGCACGATGGGAGGTGCACACCTCCCCCCAACACACACACACAACACACCACACACACTGGGAACCACAAACACCGCCCTACACAGACATCCACACACACAGACAACGCTGCACACACACAACACCCAACACACAAACACCGCGGCATACATAAATATACGCACATACCGCACAACACACACATTGCACAAAACATACCTCCCCCCAAAACACACCACACCCACAACACACACACACACAACGCTACAGACACACAGCGCTCCACAAACAACGCAACACACGCAACACACAAACAACACCGCTCTCACCCCCCGCCACACCCAGACAACACCCAGAACATGTACAGCGCCCTACACAAACACTTGGTAACTACACACAACAACATCTATATATATATATATATATATATATATATATATAACAAAAATCATACATGAACTACACAATACGTAAATTCTAGAATACCCGATGCGTAGAATCGGGCCACCTTCTAGTATACATATATAGATGTTGTTGTGTGTAGTTACCAAGTGTTTGTGTAGGGCGCTGTACATGTTCTGGTGTGTTGTCTGGGTGTGGCGGGGGGTGAGAGCGGTGTTGTATGTGTGTTGCGTGTGTTGCGTTGTTTATGGAGCGCTGTGTGTCTGTAGCGTTGTGTGTTGCGCGGTTTGTGTGGGTGTGGTGTGTTTTGGGGGGAGGTATGTTTTGTGCAATGTGTGTGTTGTGCGGTATGTGCGTATATTTATGTATGCCGCGGTGTTTGTGTGTTGGGTGTTGTGTGTGTGCGGCGTTGTCTGTGTGTGTGGGTGTCTGTGTATGGCGGTGTTTGTGGTTCCCAGTGTGTGTGTGGTGTGTTGTGTGTGTGTGTTGGGGGGAGGTGTGCACCTCCCATCGTGCTCCATCCCCCATGCTGCGCACCCCCCATCGTGCCCCATCCCCCATGCTGCGCACCCCCCATCGTGCTCCATCCCCCATGCTGCCCACCCCCCATCGTGCTCCATCCCCTATGCTGCGCATTCCCCATCGTGCTCCATCCCCGATGCTGCTCACCCCCATCGTGCTCCATCCCCCATGCTGCGCACTCCCTATCGTGCTCCATCCCCCATGCTGCGCACTCCCCATCGTGCTCCATCCTCCATGCTGCGCACTCCCCATCGTGCTCCATCCCCCATGCTGCGCACCCCCCATCGTGCTACATCCCCCATGCTGCGCACCCCATCGTGCTCCATCCCCCATGCTATAATAGTTCTCCTATTATACTCAGAGAGGAGTATAATAGGAGGACTATAATAGGAGGAGTAGTCCTGGGGGGGAGAGGAGTATAATGCCGGCTCCCTGCACATGTGTACCGGGAGCCGGTGTACGCTGGTAACTATGATACACATCGGGTAACTAAGGGACCTTAGTTACCCGATGTGTATAATGGTTACCAGCGTTCACCGGCTCCGTCAAGATCCCAGCATCGCAAGGTTATGTCTGGCGATGTGTGCGGAGGGCCGGGGCGAGTGGCCAATCCATGCGGAGGGCGGGGCCAGGCCGAGGCTGGCGACCAATCCGTGGGGGGGCGGAGCCAAGGCGAGGCGAGCGGCCAATCAGTGTGGGGGGCGGGGCCATGGCGAGCCCAGCGGCCAATCAGCTTTGTGTCACCGTAAGGACACAATTTTGGAGCAAGACAGACAGACAGACAGACAGACAGAATAAGGCAATTATATATATAGATGCCAAGCTGTGGTCGTAAAAGTTGAATTGAAGTGTACATATAAGTGGACATTTGTAATTTATCTTCATCCACACTGGGCTGGGTAGAAGGAGGTCGCAGAGAGGAGGTACCGGACCAGCGACACCCATCGGCCCAGACCGTCCCCTCGGTGAGTATAACAAAAGTGTATTTTAAAATATACAGAGCGGCCTGGGCTCTTATATACAGTATTCTGGAATACTGTATATAAGAGCCCACTGGTGGTGGCCGCAGCTTATAGGGGACAAATCTGGTGACAGCTTCCCTTTAAAAACAAATCTCAGGAGTGTTAATTTGTAACTTAAAAAAGCAATACTCCTTGAAGGGCTTCCTATTTATTTTATTGGGGAGCCTGTCACTTGTATGTTTTATTGATTATCTAGCTATGTAAACTTGAATTGTTACATTTTAGATGGTGTTAGATTTAATTGCTTGGGCTGGAATATAAGTATCCAAATGAATAACGCCAAATCCTTCAAAATATTGTAATATTGGTGAAAAGGTGGCTTTGTGCACCCCTCAATCACCAGATTATGGCGGTGACTGCTACTTCTGCACCTCTGATACTGTTTTGTTTTCTTTTACAAAAATAAGCCCTGCCCCAAAATAAGCCCTAGCAGGAATTTTCAGCATTTTCAGAGTAAGGCTTAAATATAAGTCTACCCCGAAAATAATCCCTAGTCGCGGTTTAATAATGAAGTGTCCATGCAGCTAAAAAACATAAAGATACTGCAGGAAACTTCATTATAGAAAGCAGACACCCCCAAAAGAGAGTAGAAAGAAAACCCCGTGATCATACTCACCAGACGCCGAATGGGAGGATCTGCGGTGGAACGCACACACATACTCATGAGATCCCACCGACACATCAGATCACACACCCACACACATCAGATTGCACACTTACACTCACAGATCGCACACCCACACACATCAGATTGCACACCCACACCCATCAGATTGCACACTCACACACATCAGATCACACACCCACACCCATCAGATCACACACCCACACACATCAGATCACACACCCACACCCATCAGATCGCACACCCACACCCATCAGATCACACACCCACACCCATCAGGTCACACACCCACACTCATCAGATCACACACCCACACTCATCAGATCACACACCCACACCCATCAGATCACACACCCACACCCATCAGATCACACACCCACACTCATCAGATCACACACTCACACTCATCAGATCACACACCCACACCCATCAGATCACACACCCACACCCATCAGATCACACACCCACACACATCAGATTGCGCACCCACACTCATCAGATCACACACTCACACTCATCAGATCACATACCCACACTCATCAGATCACACACCCACACCCACTAGATCACACACCCACACCCATCAGATCACACACCCACACACATCAGATTGCGCACCCACACTCATCAGATCACACACCCACACACATCAGATCGCACACCCACACCCATCAGATCACACACCCACACTCATCAGATCACACACCCACACTCATCAGATCACACCCACACCCATCAGATCACACACCCACACACATCAGATCACACACCCACATACATCAGATTGCGCACCCACACTCATCAGATCACACACCCACACACATCAGATCGCACACCCACACCCATCAGATCACACACCCACACTCATCAGATCACACACCCACACCCATCAGATCACACACCCACACTCATCAGATCACACACCCACACCCATCAGATCACACACCCACACAAATGATATCACACACCCACACCCATCAGATCACACACCCACACACATCAGATTGCGCACTTACACTCACGGATCGCACATCCACACTCATCAGATCACACACCCACACTCATCAGATCACACACCCACACACATCAGATCACACCCACACCCATCAGATCACACACCCACACCCATCAGATCGCACACCCACACCCATCAGATCACACACCCACACTCATCAGATCACACACCCACACTCATCAGATCACACCCACACCCATCAGATCACACACCCACACACATCAGATCACACACCCACACACATCAGATTGCGCACCCACACTCATCAGATCACACACCCATCAGATCACACACCCACACCCATGAGATCACACACCCACACACATCAGATCACACAACCACACACATCAGATTGCACACCCACACGTCAGATTGCGCACACAATCAGATTGTACACCCACACACATAAGATTGTACACACATCAGATCACACATACAATTACAAATCAGATTGCACACACTCAATCACCTCATACTGATTGCTTCTGGCCGGCTGAGAATCATGGGACGCGGTGCAGTGGAACACATAGAGGATCTGCAGTGGAACGCATCGATGCGTTTCACAGCCGAGTCCCCCATGCGCTCCACCTCAGGTCCTCACGCTCCAATGCACTGCATCCCCATCTTCCCCTGCTGGCTAGAAGCAATATGTATTGCTGGATGTGGTGAGTGAGTGTGTGTGTGCGATCTGATGTGTGGTTGCATATGCGATCTCATGTGTATGAGTATGAGTGTGTGTATGAGTGTGTGCGACCTGATGTGTGTTTGTATGAGTATGCGTGTATGTGTGCAATCTGATGTATGCGAGTGTTGGCCAGAAGCAGGGGAGGACTGCATGCAGCATACCTGCTAAGAGCGCAGGCCGAAGATCGCAGGATCTCTGGGATCTGGCGAATATGATTCTCCTGGGAAGCGGGTTCTGCTTTTTTTTTTGGAGGGTAAACTTTCCCCCAACCATGTTTCCCTAAGAATAAGACCTACCCAAAAATAAGCCCTGGTGCTTTTTTTCGGAGCCAAAAAAAGTATAAGACAATGTCTTATTTTTTGGAAAAAGACGGTAGCTATTACCCAGCAAGTAAATATTAAATTTAGAAGAAAAGTTTGGGTTTTAGAAATACTTTCAATTATATATTCTAATGACTTCATGGGTAAAACAAGGATAAAGTCTAATCACCAGTGGAATTATGGATTTTGGATGGAGTTGTCTTTTTACTGTAAACGGGTGGCCCAAAAGCACATTTGTCAGAAAAAAAATATTCTTGCAATTCTTTTTCTGCTTACATCGAAAATATAATATAATGGATATCCAAAAAAAAAAAGACCATTAAAGGAATGGACTGGGTTAACGTAATGCAATCCATTGGCTTTTTCCAGTACGGCCCTGATATTATTTTAGGGGTCAAATATCTTTTTTCTTTGTAATTGCTCCATGCGGTCTTCTTAGACCTTTTGCAAAACTTCTTCCCATCCTGATTCGACCTTTTTCACTATAGCTGACAAGCATGAATTAAAGGCGACCCTTTAAAATTACAGGCAGTCACTTTGGGGGGGAAAAAAAAAAAAAAAGGGTTTCACCTTTCTGGACAGTAAGCCATTTTCTCACATTACCGGAGACTTTGTTTTTCAATTTACAGCTCTCAGACAATTCCTTTCCCATCTAACACGCGGCAAAATGAATCCGTTAAAACACCCCGGCTGTCTGAGAAATACTGAAAATTTAATGTATGTTAAAAGGGTATTAAATTTCCAAGCAAAATTTACATGGGAATATGACATTAAAATATTTTTAGCTTGCAGAAACCCGGGGGCTTAAACATTATAATATAGACAAATTTTATCATTTTAAAATGAATTAGCATTGCAATATTTCTTATGTATTCATGTTGAGTTAATGCATAAAGATGTAAAAATAGCTTCAGGCAGTTACTCTAGTGACATTGAAATCACACGCTGGAAATCCGCATCACTTAGGAATGCGTGAACTCTGCGAGCGAACGGCCGGCCTTAATGCAAGGACCTAAATGGCTTTTAAACAAAATATATAGTAAGTTGGTGTGTATTAAAATACCCCTGGCTGGCGGCTTCTAGGCGGCTCAGTTGCTGAGTGGCGAAATATAATAGTCCTAACAGCAGAATTTAAGTATAGAAATTATGTTATTTGCAAATCTTGCCGCAGTGACTTATATACGGGGCTTTCAGTAAGTCTCCGTTCGTAATATATTTGGTTCCATAATATAACACGATTTTAAAAATGCTGATAAATACACCAAATCAGTTATAATATTTTAAAGGGGCTGGGATCTATAAATCCTCATAGCACAATGCCCACTGTCAGGATTCTCCAGTGGTCATATCATCTCAAGTATGTGATTTGAATACTTCCGGCTACATTCTGACTAGATATATCTGGCGTTGCTTCATTTGCTTAGTTGGCATGTGATGGCATATATGCAGTTTTTCAATTATTTCACAGTGCACACTGTCAGGATTCTCCAGTGGTGTCATATCATCGCAAGTCTGTGATTTGAATACTTCCAGCCACATTTTGACTAGATGTATCTGGCGGTGCTTAATTTGCTTTGTTGGCATGTGACGGCATATGTGCAGTTTTTCATTTATTTCACACTGCACACTGTCAGGATTCTCCAGTGGTGTCATATCATCGCAAGTCTGTGATTTGAATACTTCCAGCCACATTTTGACTAGATGTATCTGGCGGTGCTTAATTTGCTTTGTTGGCATGTGACAGCATATGTGCAGTTTTTCATTTATTTCACAGTGCACACTGTCAGGATTCTCCAGTGTGGTCATATCATCTCAAGTCTGTGATTTGAATACTTCCGGCTACATTCTGAATAGACATGTCTGGTCTTGCTCAATTTGCTTGTCTTTTTGGAATGTGACGGCATGTATGCATATTTTCATTTATTTCACAGTGCACACTGTCAGGATTCTCCAGTGGGGTCTTATCATCTCAAGTATGTGATTTAAATACTTCTGGCTACATTCTGACTAGACATGTCTGGTCTTGCTCAATTTGCTTGTCTTGTTGGCATGTGACGGCATATTTGCATTTTTTCATTTATTTCACAGTGCATACTGTCAGGATTCTCCAGTGGCATCATATCATCGCAAGTCTGTGATTTGAATAATTCCGGCCACATTCTGACTAGATGTGTCTGGCGTTGCTCAATTTGCTTAGTTGGCATGTGACGGCATGTATACATTGTTGCATTTATTTCACAGTGCACACTGTCAGGATTCTCCAGTGGGGTGATACCATCTCAAGTCTGTGATATGAATACTTCCAGCTACGTTCTGACTAGACGTGTCTGGTCTTGCTCAATTTGCTTTTCTAGTTGGCATGTGACGGCATGTATGCATTTTTTCATTTATTTCACAGTGCACACTATCAAGATTCTGCAGTGGTTATATCATCGCAAGTCTGTGATTTGAATACTTCCGGCCACATTCTTACTAGAAGTGTCTAGCCTTGCCCAATTTGCTTGGATAGTTGGCACGTGATGGCATGTATGCAAATCGCATGTTTGCGGTCAAGCCAGTCATTTTTTCAATTATTTCACAGTGCACAATGTCAAGATTCTCCAGTGGTCATATCATCGTAAGTCTATGATTTGAATACTTTATTTCATACAAATACAATGTGATAAGCTAGTCATATCTGTATTGTGTTATCTACTGTACAGTATTTATGTGTATATATGGGCTTTCTTGTGCATCATCTTTAGAAGAGGCTTCCTTCTGGGATGACAGCCATGCAGACCAATGGGATTCAGTCTGCAGTGTATGGTCTTAGCACTGACAGGCTGACCCCCACCCCTGTAACCTCTACAGCAATGCTGGTAGCAGTCATTCGTCTACTTTCAAAAAACAACCTCTGGATATGACGCTGAGCACGTGCACTCAACTTCTTTGCTTGACCATGGCGAGGCCTGTGCTGAGTGGATCTTGTCTTGTTATACCGCTGTATGGTCTTGGCCACCGTGCTGCAGCTCAGGTTCAGGGTGGTGACAATTTTCTTATAGCCTCGGCCATCTTTATGTTGAGCAACAATTCTTGTTTTTCAGATCCTCAGAGAATTCTTTGATATGAGGAGCCATGCTGATCTTCCAGTGACCAGTATGAGAGAGTGTGTGAGCGATAACACCAAATGTAACACCCCTGCCCCCCATTCACACCTGATACCTTGTAACACTAGTGAATCACATGACACCGGGGAGGAAAAATAGCTAATTGGGCAAAAGTTGGCCATTTTCACTAAAGGGTGTACTCACTTTTATTGCCAGCAGTTTAGACTTTAACGAGTGTGGGTTGTTATTTAGAGGGCACACCAAATTTACACTGTTATGCAAGCTGTACACTGACTACGAAAGTATCATATCTTCATTGTTGTCCCATGAAAAGAGCATAATATTTTTTGACAAAAATGTGATGGGTGTACTCACTTTTGTGATATACTGCAATGTTAAAGGGGTTTTCAAATTTCGAGAACAATTGTTTTTTTTCTTACATGCATATATTTGTGGGTATAAATGAAGGTTGCTATTGGGTTCCATTACAAATTTGGCATTGTTGCCTTCTATAGCCTCTGTGTTGTACTCTCTATTGCTGGCTGCAAAATGAGTCAACATTTCAGTTCTTTTATCTGTCTTTTTCTGAGCTCCTCTTAGCTTATTTAGGACCACATGGGTTGTGTAGGACTTTATACATTGATGGCCTGACCTTAGGATAGGTCAACGATATCTGATCGGTGGTGGTGCTATTGTCAACGGTGTATCACAGGTGACAGACAGTCCTGTGGTGTCCGGCTATAGAAGGTCACAGCGTTTGGCTGTCAAACTGTTACCTGACCTTCTATCATTCCTGCTTGGCTTCCATTCCTTTCTCTCTAGCACCGTGGGGCGTTGTTCAACCTATCAGCTGCTGTTCATCAGTACCCCCTTGTCTTTATATACCTTCACTTCCTATCACTCGGGGCTGGTGATATTTGATACATCTTTATCAAGTCTTCAGTGCAAGCAGGCGGCTTGCATACATCTGGAGAATCTTGGTGGTTGTTGCAGTGCCTGTCTCTGAGACAATTAGAGATAAGTTGTTTGTTGTTTTCCCTTGTTTGTTATCCCTGTGTGCCCTAGTGGGGTTGACGAAGGGTTCATCCTATCCACTCCCTACCTAGGGCCCAGATCAGGGTCAGGTATCCAGCTCGGCGCATAGATGCGGAACCTATCTAGGGTGAAGAGGGAAAACAGGGTCCAGCGGTAGGCTTGGTCAAGAATTACCATCTCCCCCTTCCCTAGACATAGGGTTTCCCTTCCTTTACCTTTCGCCGTTCACTTGGTACTTCCCCGTACCTAGTGTGACAGCTACACCCAGCACCAATTGGAACAGCTTTCCCTTGTGCCAGGGGCAGCTAGAAGTGCTCATAAGCGGAGCTACTTAACACAGCTCCATCAACTGTATAGTGGTAGCGACCGGGTACTGCATTTCTGCCCCTACTCTAATCAATAGGGTTTGGATGCGCAATATTCGGATGAGGACACTACACAGATTATGGAGCTCCGCATTTGAACACTTCCAGCTGCTACCAGCATCAAGAAGAGCTGATCGGCGGGGGTGCCGGGTGTCGCACCCCCATTGATCAGATATTGATGATCTATTCTAAAGATAGGCCATCCCATTATTGAGAATGCCTAATGTCTAGAATATGAACATCAATCAATGGAGACATGTGATTGTTAAATTGGAATGTTTTTGCTGGGATTTATTCCTTTATTGCTAATGTATCTTGCTGATATCATTTATTATATGAATAACTCAATAAAAACCGTTGAAACTAAAGATAGGCCATCAATGAACAAGTCCCGGACAGAGAAATAAACAGACTGTAAAAGTCAAACAGTGCCAAATTTTAACTGAAGCCCAATTGTAAAAATCATCTTTTATCCCCAAATACAGTTAGGTCCAGAAATATTTGGACAGTGACACAAGTTTTGTTATTTTAGCTGTTTACAAAAACATGTTCAGAAATACAATTATATATATAATATGGGCTGAAAGTGCACACTCCCAGCTGCAATATGAGAGTTTTCACATCCAAATCGGAGAAAGGGTTTAGGAATCATAGCTCTGTAATGCATAGCCTCCTCTTTTTCAAGGGACCAAAAGTAATTGGACAAGGGACTCTAAGGGCTGCAATTAACTCTGAAGGCGTCTCCCTCGTTAACCTGTAATCAATGAAGTAGTTAAAAGGTCTGGGGTTGATTACAGGTGTGTGGTTTTGCATTTGGAAGCTGTTGCTGTGACCAGACAACATGCGGTCTAAGGAACTCTCAATTGAGGTGAAGCAGAACATCCTGAGGCTGAAAAAAAAGAAAAAATCCATCAGAGAGATAGCAGACATGCTTGGCGTAGCAAAATCAACAGTCGGGTACATTCTGAGAAAAAAGGAATTGACTGGTGAGCTTGGGAACTCAAAAAGGCCTGGGCGTCCACGGATGACAACAGTGGTGGATGATCGCCGCATACTTTCTTTGGTGAAGAAGAACCCGTTCACAACATCAACTGAAGTCCAGAACACTCTCAGTGAAGTAGGTGTATCTGTCTCTAAGTCAACAGTAAAGAGAAGACTCCATGAAAGTAAATACAAAGGGTTCACATCTAGATGCAAACCATTCATCAATTCCAAAAATAGACAGGCCAGAGTTAAATTTGCTGAAAAACACCTCATGAAGCCAGCTCAGTTCTGGAAAAGTATTCTATGGACAGATGAGACAAAGATCAACCTGTACCAGAATGATAGGAAGAAAAAAGTTTGGAGAAGAAAGGGAAACGGCACATGATCCAAGGCACACCACATCCTCTGTAAAACATGGTGGAGGCAACGTGATGGCATGGGCATGCATGGCTTCCCAATGGCACTGGGTCACTTGTGTTTATTGATGATATAACAGCAGACAAGAGTAGCTGGATGAATCCTGAAGTGTACCGGGATATACTTTCAGCCCAGATTCAGCTAAATGCCGCAAAGTTGATCGGACGGCGCTTCATAGTACAGATGGACAATGACCCCAAGCATACAGCCAAAGCTACCCAGGAGTTCATGAGTGCAAAAAAGTGGAACATTCTGCAATGGCCAAGTCAATCACCAGATCTTAACCCAATTGAGCATGCATTTCACTTGCTCAAATCCAGACTTAAGACGGAAAGACCAACAAACAAGCAAGACCTGAAGGCTGCAGCTGTAAAGGCCTGGCAAAGCATTAAGAAGGAGGAAACCCAGCTTTTGGTGATGTCCATGGGTTCCAGACTTAAGGCAGTGATTGCCTCCAAAGGATTCGCAACAAAATATTGAAAATAAAAATATTATGTTTGGGTTTGGTTTATTTGTCCAATTACTTTTGACCTCCTAAAATGTGGAGTGTTTGTAAAGAAATGTGTACAATTCCTACAATTTCTATCAGATATTTTTGTTCAAACCTTCAAATTAAACGTTACAATCTGCACTTGAATTCTGTTGTAGAGGTTTCATTTCAAATCCAATGTGGTGGCATGCAGAGCCCAACTCGCGAAAATTGTGTCACTGTCCAAATATTTCTGGACCTAACTGTACATGTATTTAAATAAAAAAAAAGAAAAACAAATCCCTAATGGTGGTATCACTCTGTACAAAGGGCTAGTAAGACGTACTACAGTGTATTCCCCACTAGGTGGCAGCAGAGCAGTGAAGGAGAGTCAAAGTCAAACAGTAACGGAAAGGCAGCTGAAGTACAGCAGAGTAACATCAGCAGGCAGTTAACAGGTGAACCACCAGGGGGCAATAGAGTAGTCAAACAGTCAGGGTCTAGCCAGGAAAGTCAAGTCACTGCAAGAGGAGTATCAAAATCAAGTCAGAAAACAGAACCGAGTCGGAAGCCGGGAGATCAGGTATGCAGAGGGAAACACAAACAACAGACAGGAGGGGAAGTCAGGGACCGGGACAGGCAGACGAACGGAGTAGGTTACAAGTCAGGACACAGTAGCAGGGAGGCAGGACAGATCAGGAACACTCACCAGAGCCAGTATACACGCTGCAAGGCAGAAATATCATTGGCACTGAGCCAAAGGAGGGAGGTAATATATAGCATTCTGGGATCCAGAAAGAGGCAAGGGACGTTAACCCCTGACATAACCAGGCCAGAGCTGGGTGTAACCACAGCAAGGAAAAGGCGGCTTGGATCATGACAGGTGGCCATTTAACGATGCAAAAAATTAGTTGGCATTAAACATGCTTTTTCACGCAGGTTACAGTACATTTACCACTTAGTGACTGTTGTCTACATGACATATTTTCCTACTAGAGCAAATACAGTACCGACCAAAAGTTTGGACACACCTTCTCATCTCTAGAACAACTGTTAAGAGGAGACTTTGTGCAGCATGGTCATGGTAAAATAGCTGCTAGGAAACCACTGCTAAGGACAGGCAACAAGCAGAAGAGACTTGTTTGGGCTAAAGAACACAAGGAATGGACATTAGACCAGTGGAAATCTGTGCTTTGGTCTGATAAGTCCAAATTTGAGATCTTTGGATCCAACCACCGTGTCTTTGTAGAAAAGGTGAACGGATGGACTCTACATGCCTGGTTCCCACGTGAAGCATGGAGGAGGAGGTGTGATGGTGTGGGGGGGCTTTGCTGGTGACACTGTTGGGGATTTATTCAAAATTGAAGGCATACAGAACCAGCATGGCTACCACAGCATCTTGCAGCGGCGAGCTATTCCATCCGGTTTGCGTTTAGTTGGACCATCATTTATTTTTCAAGAGGACATTGACCCCAAACACACCTCCAGGCTGTGTAAGGGCTATTTGACTAAGAAGGAGAGTGATGGGGTGCAACGCCAGATGACCTGGCCTCCACAGTCACCAGACCTGAACCCAATCAAGATGGTTTGGGGTGAGCTGGACCGCAGAGTGAAGGCAAAAGGGCCAACAAGTGCTAAGCATCTCTGGGAACTCCTTCAAAACTGTTGGAAAAACCATTTCCGGTGACTACCTCTTGAAGCTCATCAAGAGAATGCCAAGAGTGTGCAAAGCAGTAATGAAAGCAAAAGATGGCTACTTTGAAGAACCTAGAATATAAGACATATTTTCAGTTATTTCAAACTTTTTTAAGTATTTCATTTCCACATGTTTTAATTCATAGTTTTGATGCCTTCAATGTGAATCTACAATTTTCCTGAATTTCCTGAGTCCTGAAAATAAAGAAAACTCTTTCAATGAGAAGGTGTGTCCAAACTTTTGGTCTGTATTGTATATCTGATTCCAATGGGTTAAATTACCCCCTCCCCCCCCCCCAAAAAAAAGATAACATTTCAAATGATGCATTAAGAAAATAAAAAGTAAATTGTTGGCACGATTTTTATGCTGATCATTACCTATCACTATAATTTAGGTTGATTGAGGGTTTTTTTCTTCTTTTTTCTTGCTTTTCCCATTTCCTAAGTCTACAAATTAAAGAAATTAATTGTGATTAAGAAACCTCCAATACAGCAAATTACTACTAATTAATTAGTATATTTTATAGTTGCCTCTTGCTGCATCTAATCAGCGAGCTAAAAATATTTTACTATCTTCTATATATCTCTTGATGCAGAACTGGAGCGATTTCGCGTGCAATAACTTTTAAAGAAGATTGCGGGATTACGTCGAGAGAGGAAGCAAAATGGAGATTTCACGGATAAAAAAAAAAGAACAAAAAAATAAACAAAAATAAATAAAAAATAACTAGTTTTGCTCACGTTGCGGGGGAAATAACTACTTTGCCGAGCGAGGAGTCTGGCAATTTCTTGTATTACTTATTGGTGTTATATTACCCCATTTGTTAACATTGTCTTGAAAAAGAAGACTCTGCTATTCTTACAATCTCTATGTGCAATCCTGGTTTATTCTAGCAAGAAGGTAATTATTTATAAAATGACTATAACAAGTCATTAGCAATAAGCAAGAAATTCTACATTCCCTCGGAAAAAAAAAACCCCCAACAACAACAAAAAAAACCCAAAACACAATAAATGTTTCATAATTAGATATATGCGGTCGAATAATTTCTCTTCTCCAGTACAAGCAGTACCTTAGTAGATGATCAGCGGGAAATGAGCCTTTAATCTTGTAACAAAAATTAGCCGTAAATTAGAGGCAGAGGTAATTTCTTATAGAAATTTACGGTGCTCAAAACACACGGAATATTTACAGGCGAAGCGAAGAGAGAAAGTCCCAGGGTTTATTTAATGCTGCGGAATTACCGAAGAATGCAGAAAGAACGACAAATGTAAAAAGAGAGATAGCGAGACAGATAAAGAGTGTGATAAAAAAAGAGAGTGACAGATATATAGAGAGGTACTAAAGCAGTAGATCTTCACCTGATGGAGAGCGATGGATATATATAGGGTAACGGGGAGACGCAGACATGACTGACGCAAGGATAAAACAAAGAAGACTGAACTAGATGGATAGATATAAGATAGATAGAGAGATAGATAGATAGATAGATAGATAGATAGAGGGATAGATAGATAGATAGATAGATAGAGGGATAGATAGATAGATAGATAGATGGAT
Source organism: Anomaloglossus baeobatrachus (assembly GCF_048569485.1). NCBI lineage: Eukaryota > Metazoa > Chordata > Amphibia > Anura > Aromobatidae > Anomaloglossus > Anomaloglossus baeobatrachus. Next base: position 191,816,721 of record NC_134361.1, read on the forward strand.
AGAGGGATAGATAGATAGATAGATAGATAGATAGAGGGATAGAGGGATAGATAGATAGATAGATAGATAGAGGGATAGAGGGATAGATAGATAGATAGATAGATAGATAGATAGATAGATAGAGGGATAGATAGATAGATAGATAGATAGATAGATGGATAGAGGGATAGATAGATAGATAGATAGATAGATAGATAGATAGATAGATAGATAGATAGATAGATAGAGGGATAGATAGATAGATAGATAGATGGATAGAGGGATGGATAGATAGATAGATAGATAGATAGAGGGATAGATAGATAGAGGGATAGATAGATAGATAGAGGGATAGATAGATATGAGATAGAGAGATAGATAGATAGATATAGGGATAGAGAGATAGATAGATAGATAGATAGAGGGATAGATAGATAGATAGAGGGATAGATAGATAGATAGATAGAGGGATAGATAGAGGGATAGATAGATAGATAGATAGAGGGATAGATAGATATGAGATAGAGAGATAGATAGATATAGGGATAGAGAGATAGATAGAGGGATAGATAGAGGGATAGATAGAGGGATAGATAGAGGGATAGATAGAGGGATAGATAGATAGATACAGAGATAGATACAGAGATAGATAGAGGGGTAGATAGAGGGATAGATAGATAGATAGAGGGATAGATAGATAGATAGATAGATAGATAGATAGATAGATAGATACAGAGATAGATAGAGGGGTAGATAGAGGGATAGATAGATAGATACAGAGATAGATAGATAGATAGATAGATAGATAGAGGGATAGATAGATAGATAGATAGATAGATAGATACAGAGATAGATATATAGATAGATAGAGGGATAGATAGATAGATAGATAGATAGATACAGAGATAGATAGATAGATAGATAGAGGGATAGATAGATAGAGGGATAGATAGATATATAGATAGATAGATAGATAGATAGATAGATACAGAGATAGATAGATAGATAGATAGATAGATAGATAGATAGATAGAGGGATAGATAGATATATAGATAGATAGATACAGAGATAGATAGATATATAGATAGAGGGATAGATAGATAGATAGAGGGATAGATAGATAGATAGATAGATACAGAGATAGGTAGATAGATAGATAGATAGATAGAGGGATAGATAGATATATAGATAGATAGATACAGAGATAGATAGATAGATAGAGGGATAGATAGATAGAGGGATAGATAGAGGGATAGATAGATAGATAGATAGATAGATAGATAGATAGATAGATAGAGGGATAGATGGAGGGATAGATGGAAAGATGGAGGGATAGATAGATGGATAGAGGGATAGATAGATGGATAGATAGATGGATAGATATATAGATGGATAGATAGATGGAGGGATAGAGGGATAGATAGATAGATAGATAGATAGATGGATAGAGGGATAGATAGATAGATAGATAGATAGATAGATAGATAGATAGATAGATAGATAGATAGATAGATAGAGGGATAGATAGATAGATAGATAGATAGATAGATGGATAGAGGGATGGATAGATAGAGGGATAGATAGATAGAGGGATAGATAGATAGATAGAGGGATAGATAGATATGAGATAGAGAGATAGATAGATAGATAGATATAGGGATAGAGAGATAGATAGATAGATAGAGGGATAGATAGATAGAGGGATAGATAGATAGATAGATAGAGGGATAGATAGATAGATAGATAGAGGGATAGATAGATATGAGATAGAGAGATAGATAGATAGATATAGGGATAGAGAGATAGATAGAGGGATAGATAGAGGGATAGATAGAGGGATAGATAGAGGGATAGATAGAGGGATAGATAGATAGATACAGAGATAGATACAGAGATAGATAGAGGGGTAGATAGAGGGATAGATAGATAGATAGATAGATAGAGGGATAGATAGATAGATAGATAGATAGATACAGAGATAGATAGAGGGGTAGATAGAGGGATAGATAGATAGATACAGAGATAGATAGATAGATAGATAGATAGATAGATAGATAGATAGATAGATAGATAGATAGAGGGATAGATAGAGGGATAGATAGATAGATAGATAGATAGATAGATAGATAGATACAGAGATAGATATATAGATAGATAGAGGGATAGATAGATAGATAGATAGATAGATACAGAGATAGATAGATAGATAGATAGATAGAGGGATAGATAGATAGAGGGATAGATAGATATATAGATAGATAGATAGATAGATAGATAGATAGATACAGAGATAGATAGATAGATAGATAGATAGAGGGATAGATAGATATATAGATAGATAGATACAGAGATAGATAGATAGATAGATAGAGGGATAGATAGATAGATAGAGGGATAGATAGATAGATAGATAGATACAGAGATAGGTAGATAGATAGATAGATAGATAGAGGGATAGATAGATATATAGATAGATAGATACAGAGATAGATAGATAGATAGAGGGATAGATAGATAGAGGGATAGATAGAGGGATAGATAGATAGATAGATAGATAGATAGATAGATAGATAGATAGATAGAGGGATAGATGGAGGGATAGATGGAAAGATGGAGGGATAGATAGATGGATAGAGGGATAGATAGATGGATAGATAGATGGATAGATATATAGATGGATAGATAGATGGAGGGATAGAGGGATAGATAGATAGATAGATAGATAGATAGATAGATAGATAGATAGAGGGATAGATAGTTACATATGAGATAGAGAGATAGATGGATAGATAAATGGATAGAGGGATAGATAGATAGAGGGATAGATAGATAAGAGATAGATTAATATAATAAATAGAAAAACAGATGGATGATAGGTAGATAGGGGGATAGATAGATAAGAGATAGACAAATAGATATTATAGATACATGATAAGATAGATAGAAAGAAAGAAAAACACATGGATGATAAGTAGACAGATAGATAAGAGATAAATAAATGGATATGATAGATAGAAAGATAGTAAAATAGATAGATAAGAGATAGATAAATTGATATGATAGATAGGATAAAAATAGAAAAAAAGGAGCAGCACATTACTGGAATACCCGATGCTGCAAATCCTCCTGGACAGCATCCAACCGTCCCATAAACAGTGATCAAAAAAGAAGGCAGCACTCAAATGAAAGATACAAAAAATAGGACCTCTTTATTTGTCCATCCAGTGTGAAAACATTTCCGGTCTATGGGGAAAGGTTCATTTGAACCGAAACGTTGCCACACCAGATGGACCAATAAATAGGTCCTGTTTTCTGCATCTTCTATTTGAGTGCTGCCTTTTTTTTTGATTACTAGATAGTTAGATAGATGAATAGTGATGAGTGAACCCGAACTGTAAAGTTCGCATCTGTAACAAACATCAGGTGTTCGGGGTCCCAGACCTGGACAAAGACTTTTTTGGGAAGTCCGTGTTACAGTTTGGGTTCAGCCACCAGGATAATAGAAAAAACAAATAAAAAACAAAAGGGTTAAGGCAGGAGCAATATACTTACCAAGCTTCCCCGCGGCGGTAACACTACATCCGGGTCTGCTCATCAGTGCTCATACATATTCCCTGCTTTCCCCACCCACCGGTGGCTCTGATAGGCTGCCGGTAAACCATGCCCCTACCCTCTCTAACATCGCCTGTGATTGGTTGGAAACATAGGCGCTGTATGTGTGTTTATAGTGGAGTGTAAAATAAATAAATGTAAAAAATGGCGTAGGGTCCCCCTTGTATACAGATGCCAGCAAAAATAACACTACAGCTACAGAATGGACTTATCTTGGCTGTGTATCAAAATAAGAAGAACCGCATGCAGCTTTTTTTTTTATTATTTACCGTAAATAAATAAAGAAATAATTTAAAAAAACAATGTGCGGTTCTCCTCATTTTGATACCCAGCCAAGACAAATCCAACAGCTGGGGGCTGATATTCCAGCCTGGGGAGGCCCATTGTTATTGGAGCCCCCCAGGCTAGGAATAGCAGCTTCCAGCTTCCCCAGAATTGTTGCATCCATTAGATGCGACAATCTTGGCACTTTACCTAGTTCTTCTAAATTGCTCTGGTGCGGTGGCAATCAGGGTAATAAGGGTTAATGACATTATATGACCTCCAGTGACATGAGTACCGCTCTCTGGCTAAATACTGCACTTCGATAGTGACAGTACCAACTTGGAGGAAGGGGGAGCGGGGCAATTGATTCAGAAGATGCAGAACATAAAGAGCATGATTCTGATGAACATTGTCACACAAGTCCCAATGAGCCACAGCTTTTTTCACAGCTCGAATTAAAGGATTTATTCAAGAACGTGGACCTTAACTTTTAGGGTCTAGCCTAAAGGAAAAGAACCTCCTAGCTCCTGGAACCTGTGTTTCACGGTACAGAAACAGAGAAAAGGAATTCCTTATGTACTTTTTTGAAGACGCTGCTCTACTGTATCGCAGTGATGTTCCTGGGTTGATGGATAAATGTAACATTGAGTACAATGTGAGCAAGTGAAGACTGTTTATTGATTCATCCAGAAAAAAGTCTGAAAGATGCTACTGCACAATGGCAGCAAGTATGCTTCAGTATCTATAGGGCATTCTGTGCACTTGAAGGAAAGCTATGAGGATTTATAGTTTATTCTCAAGAAACTTAACTACGAGGATCAAGGATGGTCAATATGAGATGATCTGAAAGTTCTCTCTTTGCTCCTTGGCCAACAAGAGGATATACAAAGTACTCATGCTTTTTGTGTGCATCGGACAGCCGGGATAGGACTCATGATTGGAGCCAAAAATGTTGGCAAACAAGAACATCTTTGCAAGATGGACTCAAGAATATAGTTGTGGAAAGTTTAGTTGATCCCACTAAAGTTCTCCTGCCACCACTCCACATTAAGCATGGAGTGATGAAGCAGTTTGTGAAAGCTCTACTGAAAGAAGGGTAGACTTTTGAAGTACCTATGTACCAAGTTTCAGGGACTGTCCAAAGCAAAGCTTTTGTGGGTCTGGCTAGTCGGAAACTCAAGAAGAATGACATGTTCGAAACAATATGAAAGCTGTCGAGAAAAGGGCTTGGGATTCTGTTAAAGAAGTTGTGAAAAAAATTCTAGGTAACAACAAAGATCCAAAATTTAAGTCCATCGTGGAGAACATCTTGAAACATTTTAAAACCTTGGGTTGTGTGATGAATTTGAAGTTACATTTTTTACATTCCCTTTTGGACGACTTTCCTCAAAACCTTGGCTCTGTTAGCAAAGAGTAAGGAGAAAGATTTCATCAGGATATCAAGGAAATGGAACGACGATACCAAGGTAGATGGAACGTGAACATGATGGGGGACAATTGCTGGGTGCTTCACAGAGAAGATCCTTAGCCTTCTATAAGAGAAAAGGGATCAAGAGACAAGGAAAAGGCGCAAGAATTAATTAATATTTATTTTTAATATTAATATTTTTTAATACTAATTTTTCTAATAAAAAAGTTGTAGGATGAATGTTCAATACATTTTTATATATAATTTGGTGAAGATTTTTGGCTACAAAAAAAGATTTTTCTTGTTCATCTCTGTATGTAATTTCACATGCGTTTTGTGCAAAATCCATACGTGATGGTTAAAAATAGAAGTGTTATTTATTTATTTATATATATATATATATATATATATATATATTTTTTTTTTTTTTATTTTTATTTTTTTTTTTTTAAATCTTGGCATAAGAAAATATAAGAAATTTGAATGTCTGTGTTATTACAGATAGACCTCTGTGAGCAGATTGAAATTAGTGAAGAAAGTAATGAGAGTCCTTTTTTTTAAATATATACGTACATATGTACAAACTTGGTTTGGAGACACAAAATAGGGATTGGGGAGGTAAATAATAGGCCATCTTCCCAAGTGTTTTTTTTTCTGCATGTTTTACTGTCCTAGCAACGTCGATGTGACTGCACGTAAACACCTACCTACTGTGAATGTAAAAACGCTGCTAATTAGCATTTTTTTAGTAGTTTTTATCTCCATAGGGTGCCTAAAAAAGCATGTCAAAAACGCAATTCCTTTTTTAATTGCACATTTAAAGATTTTCTGTAGTAAAAAAAAAAATCCACTGCACCAAAAACACATCAAATAAAAAGGAAAATGGCATTTAAAAAATGAAAATGCACAAAAAAAGCAATAATCAGAGAAGATAGCATATTTTGATGTAGACATCTGCAGAAAACGTGTATAAAAAAAAGAAACAAAGCATTTACATTGCCTGTGAATACTTCCTTAGGGATTCAGTATCTTGATAGATTTTGTTTTATGATCTAAACATGTTATTTAAAAAACAAACCATAATTTGTATCAAATTATGTTTTTTTTATAAAAATATTTTAAAAAATGTTTTTTTAAAAAAAAAAATTATATAAAATATTTATCAATTTTTTTTAAGAAAAATACTTTACAAAAAATGTTATTAAAAAATAAATTGATATACATTTTTTATCAAATATATTTTTTTAAATAAAAATATTTTCTAAAAATGTTATTAAAAAACAATTTGATACAATTTTTTGTATCAAATTGTTTTTTTTTATAAAAATATTTTAAAATAAAATACATAGTATATCAGTGTTCTACAGAATAGTATTATAAGTATTACATAATTATATTAAATTATTTTTTTTATTATAACTACATTGTATATAGCGTTGCGTTTTTATGGTGCTTTACTATATTTTGTGGGGGTTTTTTTCTCGAGTTCTATATATATTTCTATATTGCAACATTTGGACAAATACATATATTAAACATTTGCAGACTGATTTTTAGAATTAGGAGACATTTTGATGATCTAGATAATATTGGGTTATTTTATAGAATTTTTAATTATGAGTTATTAAGATTTTGATTGTGTTTTTGTAGGACGATATAAAGTATAAATCAAATTTTAATTATATTATGAGAAAAAAAACCTAAATCTGCAGAATGACAAAGAGTCATTTATTGAGGCTGCAACGTGTCCACAAACTAAAAGGCTGTGCAGCAAATCTACCACATTGGCACATGAACAGACGGATCCGGAGCCGAGAAAGGTCAGCACAGGTATATCACGGAGGCACAGACATAACACTTAAGGAGCTCATTTTCTGAGAAATGTTAATTGTGTGCATGTAAATTCCTCCATGCATAAACTGCAATGGAAAAATACTTTGCCAATTATTTTTTTTTATTTTTTAATACTTTTTTTTTCTCTAAATTCTTTTAATTACTTTTCTTTTTTTTCCCCTCTAAATTATTTTAATTACTTTTCTTTTCTCTAAATTCTTTTAATTACTTTTTTCTCTTTTATTTTTCTCTAAATTCTTTTAATTATTTTTTCCCCCTTATTTTAATCTGTAGTGATTTTACTAAAAAACATAGATTTTTTTTTTTTTAGAATGGTTCATTTTTGTAAAACTGTTAATCTAATTTTTGGAAAAAAATAAAAATTTTGACTATGAACTAGTGTTTTAATTATTAGGGTTACTAGACATAGATATGAATCTTTAATACAATTTGCCATTTTTTTATATTTATTCTTATTAAAAATGGAAGTAATATAGCTTATATATTATATTATTCTGCCAAAAAGTATATTGTAACTTGACTTATATGTAATAAAAAAAATTAAATATATTTACTTCCATAATAGATTAAGAAGAAATAGTTTTAGGATTAAAGGAGTTAACCTTGTGTGGACAATTTGTTTTTAAAGGGATCTATAATTAAAAAATTACATTGCATCCTTTGTGGCATCCTCATTTGTGGCATCACGTGTTGACTTTTCCTGTAGTGCCTCCGCAGGTGAATTAAAGTATTGCACAGCTCAGATTGAAATCAATGGGCTTACCTTGGATAAACAAGGCTATTATGGACAGACCTTTTTGTTTCATCTCTGCTCTAGTTGGTTCAGAGTAGATAAAAACCTCTTCCATAAACTCACAATCCTAGAACTGACCGACACTGGACACTGAACAATCAAGTCTGCATGGTACCCCCAAGTTCTAAATATTTAAAGGGGCATTCTGAAGTTTGGAAGTTAGCCCCTATCTATGGGATAGCATAAAGAAAAGTTCCAGGCGGCACTCAAATATTTACGGTGCTCAGGTCTAGGGAAGGCATCCACAATCCAATAGAAGAAAAATAGACTGGCACTCCTTATACTCGTAAGGAAGGCGCCAAAGTAACACGTTTCGACATGACCATGTTTTGTTTGAGAAAGAAATGTGCTCAAGCCGAAATGTGTCACTGTGATGCCTTCTTATGCATAAGATTGAACAAATAAAGGATTTGACTTAAAAGGAATATAAGTAGTGCCGATCTATTATTTTTTTTGTATCCATGGGATAGGGGATAACATCTGAATGGTTGGGAGTCCAACCACTGGGACCCTCACAATCTCAAGAATCAGGGCTGTGTGAATGGAGCAGAGGCTGATCATGCACACCGACTACATTCATTCTTATGGAATTCGTGACGCACATCCGTTCTCGTTAGCGACGTTGTTGCGTGTGACACGTACGAGCGACCGCTAACGAGCAAAAATACTCACCTTATCGTTGCTCGTTGACACACTGTCCAGTTTCCAAATATCGTTGCTGTTGCAGGACGCAGGATGTTCGTCGTTCCTGCGGCAGCACACATCGCTATGTATGACACCGTAGGAACGAGGAACCTCACCGTACCTGCAGCCGCCCGCAATGAGGAAGAAAGGAGGTGGGCGGGATGTTCGTGGCAGTCTCTGATTGGCCACTGCCAGTGCCATTGCCATCTGGTGCTTGGCTTGTGGCAGGGCTAAAGGGTACTTTACACACAACGATATGGCTAATATATCGTCGGGGTCACGTCGTTAGTGGTCCGGCTCCGTTATGGTTGTGTGTGACACGAAGGAGTGACGATCAACGATCGCAAAAACGTCATAAATCGTTCATCGTTGATACGTCGCTGCTTTTCATAATATCGTTGGTGGTGCATGCCGCTGGTTGTTCGTCGTTCCTGCAGCGTCACACATCGCTATGTGTGACATCGCAGGAACGACGAACATCTCCTTACCTGCATCCACCGGCAATGAGGAAGGAAGGAGATGGGCGGCATGTTCCGGCCGTTCATCTCCGCCCGCTCCGCTTCTAATGGGCGGCCGCTTAGTGACATCGCTGTGATGCCGAACGAACCACCCCCTTAGAAAGGAGGCGGTTCGCCGGTCACAGCGACGTCGCTAGGCAGGTAAGTAGTGTGATGGGTCCGAGCGATGTTGTGCGCCACGGGCAGCGATTTGCCAGTGACGTACAACCGACAGGGGCGGGGATGCACGCTAGCGATATCGCAGCGTGTAAAGCAGCCTTAAGACCAGCCAATCACAGCGCTCATCTCTCTCTGGTGGTCCCATTAATAATGAATAGTTGAGCAGTGCGCATGATTGACCTCTGCTCCATTCACACTGGTGATCTCAGTTCTTGGGATCGGTGGGGGTCTCAGCTGTCAGACCCCTAGCAATTTGGAAGTTGTCCTATATCCTCTGAGAACTACATTTTGCACGCGCCGGAAGAGGACAAAGAATGCGGATAACCTGGAAGTAAAACAAGCGCATGTAGATAACAGAACTTTACAGAATGAAGCAGACCAGTGCGGGAGTGAGATTGGCGGCATTGTGTGGATGGCAAACGACAAGTCATCCACATCAAGCAAAGGTCCAGTCACACTAAGCAACTTACCAGCGATCCCAACAACGATAGGGATCGCTGGTAAGTTGCTAGGAGGTTGCTGGTGAGATGTCACACTGCGACGCTCCAGCGATCCCACCAGCAACCTGACCTGGCAGGGATCGCTGGAGCGTCGCTACACAAGTTGCTGGTGAGCTCACCAGCAACCAGTGACCAGCCCCCAGCGCCGCGTGGAAGATGCTGCGCTTGGTAACTAAGGTAAATATCGGGTAACCAACCCGATATTTACCTTGGTTACCACCGCACGGAGCTACACGTGCAGAGAGCAGGGAGCAGCGCACAATGAGCGCTGGCTCCTTGCTCTCCTAGTTACAGCACACATCGGGTTAATTAACCCGATGTGTGCTGCAGCTAATTGTGCACAGAGCAGGAGCCGGCACTGACAGTGAGAGCGGCGGAGGCTGGTAACAAAGGTAAATATCGGGTAACCAAGGACAGGGCTTCTTGGTTACCCGATATTTACATTGGTTACCAGCCTCCGCAGAAGCCGGCTCCTGCTGCCTACACATTTAGTTGTTGCTGTCTCGCTGTCACACACAGCGATCTGTGCTTCACAGCGGGGCAGCAACAACTAAAAAATGGCCCAAGACATTCAGCAACAACCAACGACCTCACAGCAGGGGCCGGGTTGTTGCTGGATGTCACACACAGCAACATCGCTAGTAACGTCACAAAAGTTGTTCGTTAGCAGCGATGTTGCTAGCGATGTTGCTTAGTGTGACGGGGCCTCAAGGAAGGACAGCAATTACGGGGGAGCCCGCAGTTAAATAGGATGACGTCTGCACTCACGCCCTATTGTCCGAGCAGCCTGGTTGAGAAAGAGCTGCTCTGTTGACGTGAAGCAGCTGAATTGCTAGCAGGAGCGGTCAGTGACCACTTTGAGCCGGCATGCACGTACAACATGCAGGTAGTCAGCAACTACCTGCCTGTTAGTTTTTAGACCCATAGTAAGCAAAAAAAATGTCCTGGACAACCTCTTTAAAGAGTTTCACTCTCCTGACTGCTTTCCCCCTGTACAGGTCCTCATTTATGGAGACAAAGCTAGTATAGATGATCAAAAAGATTTGCAGGACGTTATTCCAGGGGCATGTCAGTAGTTATGGTACAGCATGGTCAATGCGAATGATGTCATGGTGGACTTACTATTCAGAAGAGATGGCAGGAAATCCAGTAGGTTGGAGGAGGTTTGCAGGGCCCTGGTCCCAGAACCATGCTCTACTGATGTGGTCACTGGGACAGGGTCCAGTTAATCGCTTTGATCATCTCTTAAAGCTAGTAACAGGAGTATTTCCATCCTATCCACAGGATGTACCATAAATATCGAACAGATGAAAGCTCCCACCTCTGTAGAATGAGGCACTGTGTTGTGCTTCAACGAATGTAGAGTTGGCCCATCATTTGCAACTCTCTGTTGCACGACTCTTTCCATTAACTTCGATGTAGCTTGCTTGTCACTTTTTACAACTTACACAGTTCTTAGGATAGGTTTAGATACCAGAGTTGTGACCTGAATATATCAAGTATATCCTATAAATCAAGGGTCACCAACCAGTGGCTCATGAGTCACGTGTAGACTGCAGACTCATGCGGTGTGGCTACTGGTTATCTACAAACTCAGGATGAAGTGGAGGAGGAAAAAGAGGAAGCACAAAAAGGCTGAAGCATAGCGGTGCTACGGCTGCCACCGCCTTGCTGGTGATGTTATTCTTCTTAGGATGCAGCTGTCTCCAACGACCCCTAGCCTGTTTCTGCGCCAGTGTCTCCATACCTGTTTTTAGGCTGCTTCCAACAGTATACTTGTCAAGGGTATGACCTGGTGGAAGACAGTCATATGACAGTCAGTCATAACCTACCGTATCCTCAGCTATCCCTTGTAGACTGTGAGCCCTTGTGGGCAGGGACCTCTCTCCTCCTGTACCTGTCTGTATCTTGTATTGTTTATGATTATTGTACTTGTCCCTATTATGTACACCCCTTTCACATGTAAAGCGCCATGGAATAAATGGCGCTATAATAATAATAATAATATGGTTTCTGGCAATAGAAGGTCACAGCATTTGGATGCGCAGAATGCTCCCTGACTTTCTATTGTTCCTGCTGTTAGCATTATTATTATTTAATATTATAGTGCCATTTATTCCATGGCGCTTTACATGTGAAAAGGGGTACATATAATAGTAACAAGTACAATAATAAAGACTGTTCACATGACCCTGCAATCATTTTTGTAAATCCTGAGGTTTCTGCAATCTGCATCTACTGCTGCCTCTTGTTTAACCCCTTGTATGATGTATGCATGTTTGCATATTGTCCAGGTCTTTGATGCATTGCCATCGCCCTCTGTCTGTGTGATCAGCGGGTTGGTGAATCCACCTCACCAGGTAAGTCCTAATAGTCTGAAATTTGGCCATTGTTAGTTGGTTTAGCTGGTCGTAACCTCTCAAATGTGTTGTGGACTTGAGGAAAGCGTGACAGATAGACCGCTAAGGCTATGCGTCTGCTTTGAAGATAGTCATATTGTGTTGTAGAAGTGACGTTGTATTTATCCGGCAAATCGTCAAAAAATAAAATCTGGCAAGTGAAAAGGTCCGGGATATCAGTGAATTTATGTCTGAGATGTAGTAGGGGAAAAGCTGTCCAAGATCAGTGACGTAACAAGAAAAGTGACGGGGGGGGGGGGGCGGGGGGGTTAGGCGACATTAAAAAGAATGTCAGTCTATACATTTTTTAATTTTATTGTTTACTGCTTGCAAGTCTGTAGTCTATCAGGAGTGACCGTAGATGCACAGCACATAAAGGATCTTTATAAAAGAGCTTGTAAGTGCTGCGGTGAAGCTGACCGGATCGCTGTAAAGCAGTGTTAGCTTTCTATCCGGGACAGGGTGCACCTCTGATGCTGCACAGACAAAGCTGCCTAATATATAAGGATTGGAGAGCACACAGTTTGGGTCAGTGGTGCAACAATCCTGTGCATCCAAATAGTTAATCAAGAGGCGCACATCCATTCTTGGCAAACAGTAAGCTGCGAGGCTAGAGAGCGGTGTGCTCCTGCAGAAGGAGTTGAGAACCCTAAAAATTATTTTTTTTACTATATTTTTCCTTGGTTATTCTAGCTCAACCGTATTAATTCTCCTACCAAAGCTGAAGAATCACCCCACAGCTAAAAAGCAACCAGCTTTTCCCTGCTTATACATTTGCAGAGCTCCCTTGTCTCCACCAAAACATCTAAAAATAGTATAGCATAGTAGAGTATAGTATAGTTGCGATAAGGGCTATATAAATATAACCGAAAGAAATCAATACAAATGTTTAATTAAATTATAAAAAAAAATCTGAAAGAATAAAGAGAACATATAAGTGAGCCCCAGTGTGGCCTGCAGGTGGCAGTCACGGCGTGTACAGAAACACCAACTCCACTTTGTCTATTTACAGAACAATGGCACATTAGCGTCTGCTGCCCCTAAGCAAGAAAAATTCTTTCATGATCGTTCCGATAAAATAGCATGTGCCCTTGTGAGAGTCTTCGGTTTTCAGTGATGTCCTTTGAAAAATGCCAAACTGGAAGGGTTAGTATCTCGCTGTTAACTGCGCATATAATAAGGTCAGGCGCTCCTTGGAATTGTTTAAGTCACAGGAAGACCCTTCATTCAAGATGTCTGATTTACAGCATATACTCTGCCGTGTGTCCAATGCTGCCTATGTCCTGCTTTTTGGAGATTATATATATTAATGATACTGTGGCATAAAACTTTTGTCTTATATCGGTATTATATGAGATGTTCGGTTTTAAGCTATGTTGTCAATTATATAGTGATCCTTCTAGTAAAAATATGTTATACGATTATTATAATAGACTAGCTGCACTTCTCGGCTTCGCCCGGGTTAATAACTGCTGTTAAGAAAATAGAATGTATTAACAAAAATGTATTCTGCACACAAAAACCACAAAACAAATAGAAATGTAATTATTAAAAGGCAAAAACTAAGCTAATAGAAGCATTTCACAACATATATTTCAACACCACAGATATTCCACACAGATTTAACATCCTATGACCTCCCACATACTGAGAATGTCCTTTGTTGCCTATATTAACCAATCAGAGCTCAGATTAATTAACTGTAGCAAAATAGAAGCTAAGCTGTGATTGGTTGCTATTGGCAGCCTGATAAATGTCCAGGCAACAGAAAGCCCTCCCCCTGACAGTATATATTAGCTCACACATACACATATAGACAGGTCATGTGACTGACAGCTGCCGTATTTCCTATGTGGTACATTTGTTGTTCTTGTAGTTTGGCTGCTTATTAATCAGATTTTTATTTGTGAAGGATAATACCAGACTTGTGTGTGTTTAGGGCGATTATGTGGTGAGGTTGGTGTATGTGTGGTGAGATGTGTGCTGAGGGTGGTATATGTGTTCAAGCACGTGGTAGTGTGTGGCGCATTGTGTGTGTGTTCATATCACCGAGTGTGGTGAGTATCCCATGTCGGGGCCCCACCTTAGCAACTGTACGGTATATACTCTTTAGCACCATCGCTCTCATTGTTTAAGTCCCCCTTGTTCACATCTGGCCGCTGTCAATTTGCCCCCAACACTTTACGTTTCACTTTTTCCCCATTATGTAGATAGGGGCTAAATTGATTGGTAAATTGGAACGCGCGGGGTTAAAATTTCGCCTCACAACATAGCACCCGGCGCTGCCCGGGATAGTAACTGTCTCTCTCCCATTCTCTGTCTGTCTCCCCCTCTGTATATATCTCTCTGTCTCTCTCTCTCTTTCCCTGTCTCTTTCTCCGTCTGTCTCAATCTCTTTCTCTGTCTGTCTATCTTTTTCTCCGTCTGTCTATCTATCTCTTTCCCTGTCTGTCACTTTCCCTGTCTGTCACTTTTCCTGTCTGTCACTTTCCCTGTCTGTCACTTTCCCTGTCTGTCACTTTCCCTGTCTGTCACTTTCCCTGTCTGTCACTTTCCCTGTCTGTCACTTTCCCTGTCTGTCACTTTCCCTGTCTGTCACTTTCCCTCTCTTTCCCTGTCAGTCTGTCTCTTTGTCTGTGTCTGTCTCTTTGTGTCTGTCTCTTACCCTGTCTATGTCTGTGTCTTACCCTGTCTGTGTCTGCCTCTTTCCCTGTCTGTGTCTGTCTCTTTCCCTGGCTGCATTGTGACACGCCAACATTCCATATAAGGGCGTGGCTGCACATTCTTCTGAAGTTCTGGCTGCACTGTGGCTCCCAGCTCCATTCGCTTTAATGGAGGCAGGTTTTTTGGCGAATAACTGTAAAGAGCGGGGTTAAAATTTCCCCTCGAAACATAGCCTATGACGCTCTCGGGGTCCAGAAGTGTGAGTGTGCAAAATTTTGTGGCTGTAGCTGCGACGGTGCGGATGCCAATCCCGGACAAACACACACACATACACACACACACACACACATTCAGCTTTATATATTAGAAGATGATGGATGAATAGATAAATAGATGGATGGCTGGATAGATAGATAGATAGATATATAGATAGATAGATAGATAGAGCTGGTACTGGAGGAGTGAAAACCCTGCCCCCGAGGACTCACGGTCTACAGAGGATGGGTATGAGGTTGTGTTAAGTTAAAGTGGGCTACATCAGAGCATATGTATTATATACATCTAAGATTACATAGATAGATAGAGAGATAGATAGATACAGTGCTGGCTAAAAGTATTGGCACCCCTGCAATTCTGTCAGATAATACTCAGTTTCTTCTTGAAAATGATTGCAATCACAAATTCTTTGGTATTATTATCTTCATTTAATTTGTCTTCAATGAAAAAAAAAATTGTTATAAAGCCAAATTGGATATAATTCCACACCAAACATAAAAAAGGGGGTGGACAAAAGTATTGGCACTGTTTGAAAAATCATATGATGCTTCTCTAATTTGTGTAATTAACAGCCCCTGTAACTTACCTGTGGCACCTAACAGGTGTTGGCAATAACTAAATCACACTTGCAGCCAGGTGACATGGATTAAAGTTGACTCAACCTCTGTCCTGTGTCCTTGTGTGTACGACATTGAGCACGGAGAAAAGAAAGAAGACCAAAGAACTGTCTGAGGACTTGAGAATCCAAATTGTGAGGAAGCATGAGCAATCTCAAGGCTACAAGTCCATCTCCAAAGACCTGAAAGTTCCTGTGTCTGCGGTGCGCAGTGTCATCAAGAAGTGTAAAGCCCATGGCACTGTGGCTAACCTCCCTAGATGTGGAAGGAAAAGAAAAATTGACGAGAGATTTCAACGCAAGATTGTGCGAATGGTGTCAGCCCGTGTCAGCCCGTACTATCCGTCAGCGTCTGAATGAAAAGAGACTGTATGGTAGGATACCCAGGAAGACCCCACTTCTTACCCCGAGACATAAAAAAGCCAGGCTGGAGTTTGCCAAAACTTACCTGAGAAAGCCTAAAACGTTTTGGAAGAATGTTCTCTGGTCAGATGAGACAAAAGTAGAGCTTTTTGGGAAAAGCCTTCAACATAGAGTTTACAGGAAAAAAAAAGAGGCATTCAAAGAAAAGAACATGGTCCCTACATTCAAACATGGTGGAGGTTCCCTGATGTTTTGGGGTTGCTTTGCTGCCTCTGGCACTGGACTGCTTGACCGTGTGCATGGCATTATGAAGTCTGAAGACTACCAACAAATTTTGCAGCATAATGTAGGGTCCAGTGTGAGAAAGCTGGGTCTCCCTCAGAGGTCATGGGTCTTCCAGCGGGACAATGACCCAAAACACACTTCAAAATGGTTTGATAGAAAGCACTGGAGACTACTAAAGTGGCCAGCAATGAGTCCAGACCTGAATCCCATAGAACACCTGTGGAGAGATCTCACAATGGCAGTTTGGAGAAGGCACCCTTCAAATCTCAGGGACCTGGAGCAGTTTGCCAAAGAAGAATGGTCTAAAATTCCAGCAGAGCATTGTAAGAAACTCATTGATGGTTACCGGAAGCGGTTGTTCGCAGTTATTTTGGCTAAAGGTTGTGCAACCAAGTATTAGGCTAAGGGTGCCAATAATTTTGTCTGGCCCATTTTTGGTGTTTTGTGTGAAATAATCAATGATTTGATTTTTGTTTCATTCTCTTTTGTTTTTTTTCATTGCAAGCAAAATAAATGAAGATAATACCAAAGAATTTGTGATTGCAATAATTTTCAGGAAGAAACTGAGTATTCTCTGACAGAATTGCAGGGGTGCCAATACTTTTGGCCAGCACTGTAGATAGAAGCAGTAATTGACTAAGATGCAGATGAGTCAGACTGGCCCAGAGAAGAGCAGGAGAATCCTCAGGTGGGCCCCTTTGCAATAGTACATCACTCATCCTCCAAACAGGATATAGATAAAAAAAAATAGGTACACAGACAGACAAACACAGACAGACAGACAGATAGATAGACAGCACTAATTCACTAAGATGCAGACTTGGACTGGCCCAAAGGAGAACAGGAGAATCGTTGGGTGGGCCCCCTTGCAATACTATGTCACTTACCTTCCAAACAGGATATAGATCAAGAAATAGGTAGATAGACAAATAGGTAGATAACTAGAGACAGATAGATGGATGGATGGATGGATGGATAGATAGATAGATAGAGGGATAGATAGATAGATAGATAGGTAGATAGATAGATAGAGGGATAGATAGATAGATAGATAGATAGATAGATAGATAGATGGATAGATAGGTAGATAGATAGATAGGTAGATAGATAGATAGATAGGTAGATAGATAGATAGATGGATAGATAGATAGAGGGATAGATAGATAGATAGATAGATAGATGGATAGATAGATAGATAGATAGATAGATAGGTAGATAGATAGATAGATAGATAGGTAGATAGATAGATAGATAGATAGGTAGGTAGATAGATAGAAGCACTAATTCACTAAAATGAAGACTCAGACTGGCCCACAGGAGAACAGGAGAATCCTCAGGGGGGCCACTTTGCAATAGTACATCACTTAGGCTGCTTTCACACCTCCGGTTTTAGCAGAGTTGGCCAATCCGGCTCTAAAACCTATGCAACGGATGCAGCGACAAAACCGCATCCTTTGCATAAGTTTTTTTACATGCGGCCCGTCTGTTTTTTGCCGATTCCGGCAGGCTACTGAGCATGCGCAGTGGAAAAAAACGCATGCCGGACGCAGTTTTTGCCGCAGGACGCCGCATGCGGCGTCCATAGGCATGCATTGCAAATCGCGCCGCATCGGCCGGATGCGGCGCAATGCGTTTTTTTTTTTACCAGGCAAAAAAGCGTGCCACGCAACGTTCCATCCGGCCGCCGCATTGGCTAAATCTGCCGCATGCGGCAAAAACCGGACGGAACGCAAGCCCATGCGGCACAATACGGCACTAATGTCAGTCTATGCAAAACCGCAACCGGCAGAAAAAAAAAAAACGGTTGCGTTTGCGTTTTTTCTGCAAAGCGCCGGATTGTGCCGCACAGGAAAAACCGGAGGTGTGAAAGTAGCCTTACCTGCCAAACATGATACATATAGAGAAATAGGTAGAAGAAAAATAGGTAGATAGAGGGACAGATAGATGTAGAGTATATTTTTGTAATTTTGTGATGACTTTATATATATATATATATATATATATATATATATATATATATATATATATATATACAGTGCCTACAAGTAGTATTCAACCCCCTGCAGATTTAGCAGGTTTGATAAGATGCAAATAAGTTAGAGCCTGCAAACTTCAAACAAGAGCAGGATTTATTAACAGATGCATAAATCTTACAAATCAACAAGTTATGTTGCTCAGTTAAATTTTAATAAATTTTCAACATAAAAGTGTGGGTCAATTATTATTCAACCCCTAGGTTTAATATTTTGTGGAATAACCCTTGTTTGCAATTACAGCTAATAATCGTCTTTTATAAGACCTGATCAGGCCGGCACAGGTCTCTGGAGTTATCTTGGCCCACTCCTCCATGCAGATCTTCTCCAAGTTATCTAGGTTCTTTGGGTGTCTCATGTGGACTTTAATCTTGAGCTCCTTCCACAAGTTTTCAATTGGGTTAAGGTCAGGAGACTGACTAGGCCACTGCAACACCTTGATTTTTTCCCTTTTGAACCAGGCCTTGGTTTTCTTGGCTGTGTGCTTTGGGTCGTTGTCTTGTTGGAAGATGAAATGGCGACCCATCTTAAGATCCTTGATGGAGGAGCGGAGGTTCTTGGCCAAAATCTCCAGGTAGGCCGTGCTATCCATCTTCCCATGGATGCGGACCAGATGGCCAGGCCCCTTGGCTGAGAAACAGCCCCACAACATGATGCTGCCACCACCATGCTTGACTGTAGGGATGGTATTCTTGGGGTCGTATGCAGTGCCATCCAGTCTCCAAACATCACGTGTGTGGTTGGCACCAAAGATCTCGATCTTGGTCTCATCAGACCAGAGAACCTTGAACCAGTCTGTCTCAGAGTCCTCCAAGTAATCATGAGCAAACTGTAGACGAGCCTTGACATGACGCTTTGAAAGTAAAGGTACCTTACGGGCTCGTCTGGAACGGAGACCATTGCGGTGGAGTACGTTACTTATGGTATTGACTGAAACCAATGTCCCCACTGCCATGAGATCTTCCCGGAGCTCCTTCCTTGTTGTCCTTGGGTTAGCCTTGACTCTTCGGACAAGCCTGGCCTCGGCACGGGTGGAAACTTCCAAAGGCTGTCCAGGCCGTGGAAGGCTAACAGTAGTTCCATAAGCCTTCCACTTCCGGATGATGCTCCCAACAGTGGAGACAGGTAGGCCCAACTCCTTGGAAAGGGTTTTGTACCCCTTGCCAGCCTTGTGACCCTCCACGATCTTGTCTCTGATGGCCTTGGAATGCTCCTTTGTTTTTCCCATGTTGACCAAGTATGAGTGCTGTTCACAAGTTTGGGGAGGGTCTTAATTAGTCAGAAAAGGTGGAAAAAGAGACAATTAATCCAAACATGTGAAGCTCATTTTTTTTTGTGCCTGAAATACTTCTTAATACTTTAGGGGAACCAAACAGAATTCTTGTGGTTTGAGGGGTTGAATAATAAATGACCCTCTGAATAAACGTTTCACAATTTAAAAAAAAAATAAAAAAAGAAATAACATTCTTTTTTGCTGCAGTGCATTTCACACTTCCAGGCTGATCTACAGTCCAAATGTCACAATGCCAAGTTAATTCCGAATGTGTAAACCTGCTAAATCTGCAGGCGGTTGAATACTACTTGTAGGCACTGTATATATATGTATATATATTGTACATATGATTATTATTATTTTTCTTTTCAGTCCTCCCTGGTGGAGATTGCATCTCCCATAGGCCATTCACAGGCAGCCAAGCACAAAGTCCAAAGTTTATTTAAGGCGCTGTGATTGTAGCATGAGTGACATTACACGACGGGCGAGATTTACATACATGTGCAGCGCCCCTCCCGAGCTCCAGACTATAGCAATGACAGAGACAATTGTGTAGAGCCAGATAAATCAAATTAATTCTGCGGCGCGATGCTATGGAACACATCAATGTCTCATAAATATATGATAAAAAATAATAAACTCCGGGAGAACTACAAGCATTTAATGCAACGCTGAGCCTTCGGGTGATAGATTTTGGGGTGAAACATCTGTCATTTCACAAAGGATTGATTCAGCGTTGTCACACGGCTATATGACCTTCCTATTGTTGAGAAAGAACTACAGGAGTGTGCGATACTTCTCGGTGAAGGACGCATATAGACATGACATTACGAGATGCATTAAACCCTCTGCCACACAGTATATCAAAGCCCTCGCTAAACATATTGCTCCGGCTCCCTCTTGCCCTGAGAAATAGAAGGCAATGTTGTGACATTTGTATCATATCACCGGTAAAGACAGAAGGAATACACCCAGATGGATAGCACAGGTTTATCAATTTAGCAGTAGGCAGGTGTTTCATTCTGCAGGGTAATATATTTGAATCGCTGCGTGAAAATATAAATGATTATTATGCCGTACTAGAAACCTGCGCGGTATTTAAAAAATGGATATTGTAACATTTATTACACGGAAAAAAAGGCAATAAAATACATCTTCGGAGCCACAGTTGGTTCGTAACATTTGTCTTGTTTGCTTTCGGGCGCCGCCGCTTGCTCACAAAGGCTTACAATCGAAAGACAAAGGGTAAGGGCTCAGCATTTAGAATGTCACCGCGAGAGAACGAGGGCTTCCTATCTATTGATAGGTCATTTTGATATTACGAATGCTCCGTTATCTCCCCACTTCGCTCCCCCCCACTCATCATATTCTGCTGAGAGAGTGAAAAGTTCATTTGATGTTCAGCGATGTGCCTGGTTGGCGCTTAGGATTACAAGAGTAATATTAATAAAATATAAAGCCTTGGATATTATACAAAGTTCAGCGTCGAGAACACACACATGGGGAGTTATGCAAAGCGCCGAGCTTTTACTGCGTGCGCCCTTTTAAGCGTTTTTTTTTTTTTTTTCTTATTCTTTTTGTTTCAAGGAGATAATTTGCTCCCTTCTTCTCTTTTGCGAAGAAAGTCACCTCATTATAACTTGAAAAATATCAGGATTAATTAGGCAGAATGGGAGCGCTAATGAGATCGTCAACAAGTCACCTCGGAGAAATGTGGATAAGTCTGTACCATGGAGACTGTTTAGTGTAAAGTCAGCTTAGTCTGATGAGACAGTCCCCCGATCTACCCGGCGTGGTGCGCGAAGGCAAAGTGCTTTTACAGAAATAGAAGGTTTGAAAGGAGTTTATTCTGTGATAAATTGTTTTTTTTTTGGCAGGGTCAGATCTAAAAACATATATATATGAATTAACAGATTACTGAGCAACACAATCTGGGACAAGGTCATTTCATTTTGGTTATTTCTAATAAAGTGGATGGTGACGTCTAAGCGCTGGGGGATTCAATGACTTATGTGTTGTGACTTAAGGCTTCTTTAGGTGATTTATCGTGCGATCGCACCCGCCCCCATCGTTTGTGCGTTACGGGCAATTTGTTGCCCGTGTCGCACAAAGTCGTAAACCCCCGTCACACGTTCTTACCTCCCGGACGACGTTGCTGTGGGCGGCGAACATCCTCTTCCTGAAGGGGGAGGGACGTTCGGCATCACAGCGACATCACACAGTGGCCGCCCAATAGAAGCAGAGGGGCGGAGATGAGCGGGACGTAACATCCCGCCCGCCTCCTTCCTTCCGCATTGCCGGTGGGACACAGGTAAGCTGTGTTCGTCTTTCCCAGGGTGTCATACGGAGCGATGTGTGCTGCCTCGGGAACGATGAACAACTGCCGCACAGAAGGACGATCGATTTTTGAAAATGAGCGACGTGTCAACGAGCAACGATAAGGTGAGTATTTTTGCTCGTTCACAGTCGCTCGTAGCTGTCACACGCTACGATATGTCAAATGATACCGGATGTGCATCACTAACGACGTGACCCCGACAACATATCGTTAGATGTATCGTAGCGTGTAATGGGTCCTTTACAAAATTATATTGGCCAACTAAATGTTATAAGTAAAAGAGAAGGAAGGAGGGGTCTCAATTGCTTCAACATTATACAAAAGAATACAGTGCCACCAGAACAAATATTCTTTTAGGCCTCTTTCACATGTTCGTGAAAAACCACGCATGTTTTTCACAGAGGTGTCAGAGCTGCGTTTTGCCCTCCGTGAGCCATGTTTATGGTCTACGTGTGTTCTCCGTGAAAACACACGGAGAACGGGAACGTTCTGCTCACCTGTCCCTGGCGTCGCTGTCTGTGGTGCTGATCTTCGGTCTCCGGTCCTGCCGACTCCCCACTGCTGCAGCTTCCGGCCACAGTGAAGTGCTTATTCAATGAGCATAATGAGCGGCAGTTGGAAGCAAGTGACAGCAGCGGCAGAGCCAGGAGGGCTGGAGAAGGTGAGTAAAGTTTTTTTTTAATTTTCTCAAACACATGTGTTTTCTCCAGCGCCTGTCACACGGAACACCTCCGTGTGGTCCGTTTGCGTTCCGTGTGACACCCGTGATGCCGGAGAAAAACGGACATGTTGATGTGTGGAGCACACGGACACACGTATGCTCCACACGTACACACGGTCCATGGCAAAACACGCACGTGAGCGCAGACGTATTGATTTTAATGGGTCTACGTGTGCCCGTGTCTCCGGTACGTGAGGAAAAGGACCAAACACGTACCAGAGACAAGAACGTGTGAAAGAGGCCTTAAACTGTTTTTATTGATAAGGTGCATAAAAACAGCCAGAGTAGGGGATACCCAATACCAACTAATTCAAGTCTATTGACATTCATATAAATACATGTGTGGTCAATATAAAGGACTGGCACATGACTTATTTCTTCCAAAGACAATACTAAGGACCAGGGGGCACTCACTGCGAGTGGAAGAAAAGAGATTCCGGCAGCTAAATAGAAAAGGGTTCTTTACAGTTAGAGCAGTCAGACTGTGGAATACACTACCACAAGAGGTAGTAATGGCAGATACTATAACAGCTTTTAAAAAAGGGCTGGATGATTTCCTCAGTACACACAACATTGTTGGTTATACATGACTTAGTGACCAAATGTAGAATTGGTGGAGGAAGGTTGAACTAGATGGACCTAGGTATTTTTTCAACCTAAGTAACTATGTAACTATGACATCACTACAAGTAAATAACACAGTTGTAATATAAAGAAGTTAGTGGTAATGTGGCTCATGGAGACCTACCTGCTATCAGAAAGAACAGGGGACACTGAACCTACAGTGTGGGACCGGTCCCGACACGTGTTTCGTTGACGTGCTGCTTCAGGAGACCGTGTCTCCTGAAGCAGCACATCAGCGATACACGTGTCGGGAACGGTCCCATCAACTTATTTATATTACCACTGTGTTATTACTTGTAGTGATGTCAATAGACTTGAATTAGTTGGTTATTCAAGCGAGTGGACTTATGGATGACCTTTCTGCATCATAGTTGCATTTTCTTGGCTTCTTGGGTTATAACAAAACTTTGAGATTTTTTTATCTTCATTACTTCAGTACGACCCTATGCCTTTTTAGGGGGATATTTTTCCTCATGTGGGACCTTTCTTTCCTCTTCCTATCTTTTTTATCTGGTAAATTATTCATCATATCTAAGTAATTGTTTTATTTCACTTGACACTATTCTGGCAGTTTTTTATGCACTTTATCAATAAAAGCAGCTTAAAAGAATATTTGTTGTGTTGGCACTATATTCTTTTGCATAATGTTGAAGCAATTGAGACCCCTCCTTCCTTCTCTTTTACTCTTATCTATTACATGGGGTTGTTGCATTTATAGGTCTATAATGAGGTCCGATTCTCTTGGACAATTTTTTATACTAAATGTTATACTGTTTCTTGTCCATCAACGTCCTTTGTTCCAAACGTTGCAGATTGGATATGGGTACAACAATAGGGGGTACTTTGCACGTTGCGACATCGCTACTGCGATGTCGTCGGGGTCAAATCGAAAGTGATGCACATCCGGCGCCAGTAACGACGTCGCAACGCGTAAATCCTAGATGCACCGATAAACGATCGCAAAAGCGTCGTAAATCGCTGATCTGTGTAGTGTCGGTCATTTTCATAATTTCGCTGCAGCGACAGGTACGATGTTGTTCCTCGTTCCTGCGGCAGCACACATCGCTGTGTATGAAGCCGCAGGAGCGAGGAACTTCTCCTTACCTGCCTCCACCGGCTATGCGGAAGGAAGGAGGTGGGCGGGATGTTTACGTCCCGCTCACCTCCGCCCCTTCGCTTCTATTGGCCGCCTGCCGTGTGACGTCGCTGTGACGCCGCACGACCCACCCGCTTAGGAAGGAGGCGGTTCGCCGGCCAGAGCGACGTCGCAGAGCAGGTAAGTGCATGTGAAGCTGCCGTAGTGATAATGTTCGCTACGGCAGCTATCTCAAGATAACGCATGTGCGACGGGGGTGGGTACTATCGCGCTCGGCATCGCTGTCATTGGCTAGCGATGTCGCAGCTTGCAAAGTACCCCTAGGGCTCAATCGGGGAGTTAAATTGATAATTTTTCTCTTGGAATTATTTTTGAGGGATGATGATGTAATCCACAGACGATAATTCTGGCTCTCCAATGGAGATACGTAGTTGACATTACTCATGCTTTCCAATACTTAAATCCCAAAGTTTATGGAGTTAAAATTATGATTTTTTTTCTTGGAATTATTTATGAAGGATGATGATATAATCCACCGAAGATAATCCTGACTTTCTAATGGAGATACGTAATTGACAATACTCATGTTTTCCAACACTTAAAGGGAACCTGTCTGGTCCCATATGCGTTCTAATCTACAAGCATGGCGTTGTGTGGCCTAGAAGCCCCTTCCTACCCATACCTGTGTTGTAATACTGTGTAACATGAATGTATAAAAAAAGTTTTATTATTTACATGTTCCCTATTTATATGATCAGAGGGTCTATTCCCCTGGGCGTCGCTTTGCCCTGTGGGCGTTTGCATGCTCTTCTGTGGTATCAAGCCCCTGTGGGCGTGACACCATGAATTTACATGAGTGACGTCACCGTCCGCTCCTTGAGATCCTGCCATTCCCGCAGCCTTGTTTTCCGGGTGCTTGCTTGTCAGCTTCAGATGCGCACTGCGCATGCTCAGGATACTCCTGCGGTTCCGACCATGCGTAGAACGCGACTGAAGCCAAGAAGCAAACACCCGGATAACAAGGCTGCGGATTTGTCAAGCATGCATGTGCGGGATCTGTAGGCGCTGACAGTGACGTTGCTCATGTAAATCTATGGTATCACGCCTACAGGGGCATGATACCATGGAAATCATGCAAACGCCCACGGGGCGATGTGATGCTCAGGGGGCTAGCCCCCCTGATAATTTACATAGGGAACACGTAAGTTATAAAACTTTTTTATACATTCATATTACACAATATTACAACACAGGGATGGGTAGGAAGGGGCTTCTAGACCACACATCACCCTGCTTGTCGGTCAGAACGCATATGGGACTTGACAGGTTCCCTTTAAAACCCACATTTTGGGACATTTCCATTATTTCTAATAAACTGAAGGGTGACGTCTTAGTGCTGGGGGTTTCAATGACTTACATGCCATGATTTATAAAATGATATTTACAAACTAAACATTATACTGTTTCAGTTCCATCAACGTCCTTTGTTCCGAATATTGCAGAATGGATTTGGGTGCAACAATACGGCTCAACTTGGAGAGTTAAAATTATGATTTTCTCTTGGAATTCTTTAAAAAGGATGATGATATAATCCACCAAAGATAATTCTGGCTCTCCAAAGGAGATATATAGTTGACAATTCTCATACTTCTAATACTTAAATCCCAACGTTTGTGCCATTTTAAACTGTAGCCCCAATGAGAATGTCGAAAGTGTCTAGAAATGCTTTCTTAAAACCTACATTTTGGGACATAATTTCCGTTATTTGTAATAAACTGAAGGGTGATGTCATAGCACTGGTGGTTTCAATGACTTATGTGTTGTGATTTCTAAAATGATATTTGCCAACTAAACGTCATACTGTTTCAGTTCCATTAACATCCTTTGTTCTGAACATCGCAAAATGGATGTGGGTACAACAATAGGGCTCAAATCAAGGAGTTAAAATTAGGATTTTCTCTTGGAATTATTTATGAGGGATGATGATATAATCCATGGAAGATAATTCTGGCTCTGCAATGAAGATACGTCGTAATTGACAGTACTCATGCTTTCCAACATTTAAAACCCACATTTTGGGACATAATTTTCATTATTTGTCATAAACTGAAGGGTGACGTCTTAGCACTGATGAATTCAATGACTTAGGGGTACTTTGCACACTACGACATCGCAGGTGTCGGTGGGGTCAAATCGAAAGTGATGCACATCCGGCGTCGCTGTTGACATCGTAGTGTGTAAATAGTTTTTACTATGATTAACGAGCGCAAAAGCGTCGAAATCGTATCATCGGTGTAGCGTCGGTCATTTCCATAATTTCGTAAGGACCGATGTTACGATGTTGTTCCTCGTTCCTGTGGCAGCACACATTGCTGTGTGTAAAGGCGCAGGAGCGAGTAACATCTCCTTACCTGTGTCCCGGCTGCAATGAGGAAGGAAGAAGGTGGGCGGGATGTTTACGTCCCGCTCATCTCCGCCCCCTGCTTCTATTGGCCGCCTGCCATGTGACATCGCTGTGACGCCACACGACCCGCCCCCTTAGGAAGGAGGTGGTTCGCCGGCCAGAGCGACGTGGCAGGGCAGGTAAGTGCATGTGAAGCTGCCGTGGCGTTAACGTTCGCTACGGCAGCTATCACAAGATATCGCAGCTGCGACGGGGGCGGGGACTATCGTGCTCGGCATCGCTACCATCAGCTTGCGATGTCATAGTGTGTAAAGTACCCCTTAGTGTCGTGACTTACCAAATTGACTTAAAAGTTATGCTGTTTCAGTTCCATCAACGTCCTTTGATAGGAACATTACGGAACGTATATGGGTACAATGATAGACCTCAACTTGGGGAGTTAAAATGATAATTTTCTCTTGGAATTATTTATGAAGGATGATGATGTAATCCACTGAAGATAATTCTGGCTTTCCAATGGAGATACGTACTTAACAATTCTCATGCTTTCCAACATTTAAACCCCAAAATTTGGGACATAATTTCTGTTATTTGTAATACACTGGATGCTGACGCCTAAGCACTGGTGGTTTGAATGACTTATGTGTCGTGACTTACAAAATGGTATTTGCTAAACGTTATACTGTTTCAGTTCCATCAACGTCCTTTGTTCCGAAAATTGCAGAATGGATATGGGTACAACAATAGGGCTCAACTTTGGAAGTTAAAATGATAATTTCTCTTGGAATTATTTATGAGGGATGGTGGTGTAATCCACCAAAGATAATTCTGACTCTCCAATGGAGATACATAGTTGACAATTCTAATACTTCTAAGACTTAAATCCTAAAGTTTGGGTCATCTGAAACTGTAGACCCAGTGAGAATGTTGACAAAATGGTCTATAAATGCTTTCTTATTTGCCAATCTGCATGAGCGCCATCTCTTGGCAACTGCATGAGGAAAAAGATTGTTGGAACTCTGAATTAGATAAACTTTTGAACAAAAGCCTCGGAAAATTTTAGATTTCCACTTATTATTTGCTTTAGTTTTGATTGCCTGCCTACGCTCAATATCTTTACTCTGCTCCTAAACCTATTAAAAATGGAGCAACTACATGGTATTTCCATTTTCTTTCACACTACAACATATTCTATTGCATTGTATGTCCCTAGGTGAAGAATACTCATGTGCAGCTAACTCTTCTTGGGTTATCTGGGAAACTCCCGAAAAACAGATGGACTTCTTGACCTTCCAAACAGCAGGGAAGATTCCCACTAACATAGGAATGTACAAAACAGGTGTAAGTGATCACGGCGCTGAGGTCTTTGGAGCTTCTTGCAGAAACTATACTAATATTGTATCATTTACATTATTAATGGTTTGGTAGGACATTTGATTCGTAGGATTCAGCCAGGTCAGTAATCTGTGATTGTTGGATGCGAGGCCTGCACATCTCCTTCCCTCCTGGCTTTCCCAGGTCCATGGGCTGGTGAGATGCACACGTGCCAGCCTGGCTAATAAAAAGAGAAGCAAGGTATGCCAAGAGGTAAGAAGATTCACAGAGGCCTCTAGTCCAGTGGTCACAGATTACTAACCTGGCCGATAGCTGTAGTTCTGCAAAATTGATTCTCTCATCTATACTAATTGAGGCCCTTACTCATTGTCTTAGTTTAGGGGATAATATCTAGCTAACAATATGTACTGCTTATGGGGTTGAATATTCTTGACTGTCTCTTCTTGTTGGGATGGGATTTCATGGTGGGACCATGGGTTTCAAAAAAGTAAGAATCTATACCCAAAGTTCACTTATAATCACTATGGCGCCACTATCATGATCGAGGTCTAAAAAGTAGTGCTGATTGCGAGAAAAAATATTTCACTGTTTCTTCTTTTCCGCTCTACATTCTCAGGATACCTCTTGGCCTGTACTCCTTTTTGTACTCCATAATGTTTAACTAAGTGGCCTAGGCCGACCTCTGAAAAACAAGCCCATAACATTATCCCTCATCCACCAAACCTTAGAGTGGGCATAATACAGTCAAGAAAGTAACGTTCTCCTGGCATTCACCAAACCCAGACTCGTCCAGCAGATGCCAGATAGAGAAGTGTGATCCATCTCTGCACAGTACACGTCTTGTCCAGAGTCCACTGGTGGCGGCTTTACAACGCAACATCCGATGCTCGGCATTGTGCTTGGTGATGTACGGCTGCTGCAGCTGCTCGGCAATGAAGATCCCGGCGGGCGCAGAGTTTGTGCTAATGATATCAGATGAGGTCTGGATTCTGCAGCTATGGAGTCAGCAAACGTTATGCACTATGCTCCTCAGCACTAGGCAACCCCTGTCTGCAACATTACGGGGTCTGCCAATTTGTATCTCCGATTCCTAATCGCTTCCATGTCTCAAAAATAAAACTCATAAGTGATGGGGCAATATTTAGGAGTGAAGAAATTTTATGAACTGACTTATTACACCGATGGCTCCTATTACAGGACTGCAGTGGTATCAATGAGCTCTGCACCACCAGACGTTCTGTCACATGTTAGTAAAGGCAGACGGCTTGGTGGAGGCGAGATGTTATACACTGGGGGAGAGGGGCCGGCGGTTATACAATGGGGCAAGGGGCTGGAGGTTATACACTGGGGTGAGGGGCCAGAGGTTATATACCGGGGCGAGGGGCCGGAGGTTATAGACTGGGGCCAAGGCGAGGGTTCGGAGGTTATACATTGGGGCGAGGGGCAAGGAGGTTATACATCGGGGCGCGGGGCAAGGAGGTTATACACTGGGACGAGGTGGCAGATGTTATACACTGGGGGCGAGAGGCAAACAGTTTATACACTGGGGAAAGGGGCCGGAGGTTATACTCTGGGGCGAGGGGCAAGGAGGTTATACACTGGGGCAAGGAGATTATACACTGGGGCAACAAGCCGAAGCTTATACACTTGGGTGAGGGGCCGGAGATTATACACTGGGGTGGAGGGCTGGAGGTTATACACTGGGGGAAATGGGATTGACAAGGAGCTCATCCCACCCATTCTCTATTTAGGGTTCAGCAGTAGGGATACCTAGGGTGGTATCTGGCTCGGCGTATAGGTGCGGAACCTATCTAGGGTGGTGAGGGAACCCAAGGACCAGGTAGGTTTACTCAGGGGTCACCATCTTACTCTTCGCTAGATGCATAGTCCCCTTTCCTTAGGTTTCATCGCTTGCTTGGTACTTCCCCATACCTAGCGTTACAATGGGAGGGCTTCTTAAAAGGGAATTTGTCAGCAGTTTTTACTGTGTAATCCGAATACAGCATATTGCGGAAGCTAACACAGGCTTCAACTACCTGCAATGTTTGTTCTAGTTTCAGGAGATAATCATTGTCGGACCAGGTCAGCTGGAGTTCAGCTAGTCCGGCACGCCCCCTGCTGTAATTAGGAGATTCCTATCTATAGACTTTGTATATAGAGAGCCTGGTTTGGGTGGGACAGATTTCTGAGCTCTGCTATATGCTAAATATATAAACTAGGATTGCTACAGAACGAATGCACTGAGTAATCTAAGTGATACATTGTTGGATTCAGTATCTCTTTGCCTACATTATGCTGCTCTCACATGAGGTAGCAAAAACATGCTGACAAATTCCCTTTAGAAGTTGCATTTCACACATCTGTCTGGATAAGCAAAGTTGACAAGAAAAGACTGGTTTTATTTTAATCTATTTTGGGACGCGATGCTGGAATTCCTTTTTATCGGTGACTCTTGTGCCTCTTTGGACATGGAGCCAACTACCATGCACTGCCCCTGATCCGAAGTCCAGGTGTGATAGGGATCGGCTGGGCAGAAATCTTTTCATCTTTTTTATACAAAAAAAAAAGACATAAAAAATTGGTGCAAAACGTATTGAAAATAAAGCACCAATACAAAAGCCACTAAAAAATGAGGATGTGAATCTAGAAAAGTGGAGAAACATCAATGATGAATAGTGGTGTGTATGTAGTATTATATCTATGATCTCTGCTTTTCTACAACTTATTATATAAAATGAAGATTGTATCACTAACCCCAACTCCACAGAAAAGATACAAAGCAGAGTATCGCATCTACACGTTTTTGTTTTTGATTTTTTGTTTTTTAAAGGAGCATTTTTTAAAATGAAAAGCTTATTTCCCAAAAGCAATAACTCATTAAAGGTCCAAAATATTTATTGAGTAGACAAATGATAGAAATGTATCTAGGTTTTAGAATATTTGTAGAGTTCATATTCCTTGAACTGGAGGCTATTACTGCACTGAGTATCCTTAGCCTCGAATGAGATTAGAACGATTGGAACGATCGTATTTTGCCTTCAGGTTCTGGATTTTTCTTTTTTTTTACCTTAGCAAATACTCCTAAATTCTCTGCAGGTCACGACATCTTTTTATAATAAAGCCATGGGTTTGTGTATTCCCAAAGCGAGTCCCGTTTGCTTTTTTTTTGTTAATCTTAAATAATGGTAATTTTCATTGATGTGTCCAGGCTCGGACTGGCCCACAGGGGAACCGGAGAATTCCCGGGTGGGCCCCTGTGCTGGAGTGAGCTCCTTTATACTTTTTATAATGAAGCCATGGGTTTGTGGTTTCCCAATGCGTCCCTTTTGCTTGTCTTGTGTCCATCTTAAATAATGGTAATTTTCATTGATGTGTCCAGGTTCGGACTGGCCCACAGGGGTACTGGAGAATTCTTGGGTGGGCCCCTGTGGTGGAGTGAGCCACTTTATACCTTTTTATAATGAAGCCATGGGTTTGTATTTTCCCAATGCGTTCCTTTGCTTTTCTTTTGTCAGTTTTAAATAATGGTAATTTTCATTGATGTGTCCAGGTTCGGACTGGCCCACAGGGGTACTGGAGAATTCCCGGGTAGGCCCCTGTGCTGGAGTGAGCTACTTTAGACTTTTTAGAATGAAGCCATGGGTTTGTGTTTTCCCAATATGTCCCTTTTACTTTTTTTGTGTCCGTCTTAATTAATGGTAATTTTCATTGATAAGTCCAGGCTTGGACTGGCCCACAGGAGAACCAAAGAATTCCCGGGTAGGCCCCTGTGCTGGAATGAGCTACTTTATACCTTTTAGAATGAAGCCATGGGTTTGTGTTTTCCCAATATATCCCTTTTACTTTTTTTGTGTCCGTCTTAATTAATGGTAATTTTCATTGATAAGTCCAGGCTTGGACTGGCCCACACGGGTATCGGAGAATTCCCAGGTGGGCCCCTGTGCTGGAGTGAGCCACTTTATACCTTTTTATAATGAAGCCATGGGTTTATGTTTTTCCAATGCATCCCTTTTGCTTTTCTTGTATCCATCTTAATTAATGTTAATTTTCATTGATGTGTCCAGACTTGGACTGGCCCACAGGGGAACCGGAGAATTCCCGGGTAGGCCCCTGTGCTGGAATGACCTACTTTATACCTTTTAGAATGAAGCCATGGGTTTGTGTTTTCCCAATATGTCCTTCTTGCTTTTATTGTGTCCGTCTTAATTAATGGTAATTTTCATTGATAAGTCCAGGCTTGGACTGGCCGACACAGGTATCGGAGAATTCCCAGGTGGGCCCCTGTGCTGGAATGAGCTACTTTATACCTTTTAGAATGAAGCCATGGGTTTGTGTTTTCACAATATGTCCCTCTTGCTTTTATTGTGTCCTTCTTAAATAATAATAATTTTCATTGATGTGTCCAGGTTCGGACTGGCCCACAGGGGAACCAGAAGATTCACGGGTGGGCCTCTGTGCTGGAATGAGCTACTTTATACCTTTTTATAATGAAGCCATGGGTTTGTGTTTTCCCAATGCATCCCTTTTGCTTTTCTTGTGTCCGTCTTAAATACTAGTAATTTTCATTGATGTGTCCAGGTTCGGACTGGCCCACAGGGGAACCAGAAGATTCACGGGTGGGCCTCTGTGCTGGAATGAGCTACTTTATACCTTTTTATAATGAAGCCATGGGTTTGTGTTTTCCCAATGCATCCATTTTGCTTTTCTTGTGTCCATCTTAAATACTAGTAATTTTCATTGATGTGTTCAAGTTCGGACTGGCCCACAGGGGAACCGGAGAATTTCTGGGTGGGCCCCTATGGTGGAGTGAGCTACTTTATACCTTTTTATAATGAAGCCATGGGTTTGTGGTTTTCCAATGCGTCCCTTTTGCTTGTCTTGTGTCCGTCTTAAATAATGGTAATTTTCATTGATGTGTCCAGGTTCGGACTGGCCCACAGGGGTATCGGAGAATTCCCAGGTGGGCCCCTGTGCTGGAGTGAGCCACTTTATACCTTTTTATAATGAAGCCATGGGTTTGTGTTTTCCCAATGAGTCCATTTTGCTTTTCTTATGTTCGTCTTAAATATTGGTAATTTTCATTGATGTGTCAAGACTCGGACTGGCCCACAGGGGAACCGGAGAATTCCCAGGTGGGCCCCTATGCTGGAGTTAGCTACTTTTAACCTTTTTATAATGAAGCCATGGGTTTGTGTTTTCCCAATATGTCCCTTTTGCTTTTATTGTGTCCGTCTTAATTAATAGTAATTGTCATTGATGTGTCCAGGCTCGGACTGGCCCACAGGGGAACCGGAGAATTCCCGGGTGGGCTTTTTTACACAAGTGAGCCACTTACCCCCCAATATGAGCAATATTTGGCCCCATTACATTGTTAAGCGACTGATGAGATAGTGAATAAACTACCCAGTGCATTATTACATAGAAGAACAGATAAATGTATGAATGAGGCTAGGTGAACAGTGGGCCCCCCTAGTCAGTGTTACTGGTGTGCTCTTGGCAGCTCAGTCCGACACCGTGTCCATATGAGTTAATTAAGCTGGGGTTTACGCCATGTGATTATATTCGGGTAAAATGAACAATGATATTGATGCGAGGGTTAGCCTCGTGCCGTCGACTGAATGGCCGCAGTAGCCACACTCTTTTGTCTGGAATTATAAACAGCCCGAGAGGCATCTGGGGCATTTGCTGAATTAAGATCGCACCGAGCCGGGTCTGCGAAAGGGTTAAATATATCCCAAAATAGAGTTTCGCCCCGTTGTTATACGCCCGAGCGCGCTCACTGACATGCAATATACGGCAGTCAGATAATCAGCAACCAGACAAAAAGCCTATGCGCCTTTTGTTTATTAAAACACCCCGGAGGATTTACGGGGGAAAGAGAAATTGTGACGTCCCCGCTGTTAATTAAGGCTGCAGAGAAGATTTTAAGCCGAGGCGCTGTCTCACCTCGCTGCTGAAGCTATTAAGGCAGATGGATACACACAGAGAGCTCTCACATTTGTAAAGCTTTTAGCTTCTCTCACATGTGAAGGCAGAGGACCCGGGCGACAGATTTAATAGCAATAATGAAAGGTGGATGTGATTATTAATGTTACGATAGCGGCATTAGCATGTAAGAGGAGCCACCTACAAGTGTTTAGACATCGCCTCTTCTAGTCTCCTTACAATCGTCGTATTAGACCGCGAGGTTTTCACTTTAGACCTTTACTTGATTTAACGTTTAACCCCTTTGCAAAAAAAAAATAAAAACCCAACACTTTTGCTCCATTTTTCATGCGCTGAACTCGAAAATCTAAGACTCTTTCTGTGTACATGAAAGGCCTTTTTCTCCAAATATTGATCACAAATTTGCCTAAATCTGTTAGTGAGCACTTCTCCTTTGCCAAGATAATCCATCAACCTCACAGGTGTGACATATCAAGATGCTGATTAGACAGCATGGTTATTGCACAGGTTCGCCTTAAGCTGGCCAGCACGATTATTGTACAGGTGTGCCTTAGCCTGACCAGCATGATTATTGCGCAGGTGTGCCTTAGCCTGGCCAGCATGATTATTGCACAGGTGTGCCTTAGCCTGGCCAGCATGATTATTGCGCAGGTGTGCCTTAAGCTGGCCAGCATGATTATTGCGCAGGTGTGCCTTAGCCTGGCCAGCATGATTATTGCACAGATGTGCCTTAGGCTGGCCAGCATGATTATTGCACAGGTGTGCCTTAGGCTGGCCAGCATGATTATTGTAGAGGTGCACCTCCTTAGGCTGGCCAGCATGGTTATTGCGCAGAGTGCCTTAGACTGGCCAGCATGATTATTTC
Source organism: Anomaloglossus baeobatrachus (assembly GCF_048569485.1). Lineage (NCBI taxonomy): Eukaryota > Metazoa > Chordata > Amphibia > Anura > Aromobatidae > Anomaloglossus > Anomaloglossus baeobatrachus. The sequence continues at coordinate 191,851,731 of NC_134361.1, forward strand.
ACAGATGTGCCTTAGGCTGGCCAGCATGATTATTGCACAAATGTGCCTTAGGCTGGCCAGCATGATTATTACACAGATGTGCCTTAGGCTGGCCAGCATGATTATTGCACAAATGTGCCTTAGGCTGGCCAGCATGATTATTACACAGATGTGCCTTAAACTGGCCAGCATGATTATTGCACAAGTGCACCTTAGGCTGGCCAGCATGATTATTTCACAGGTGTGCCTTAGGCTAGCCAGCATGATTATTGCACAGGTGTGCCTTAGCCTGGCCAGCATAATTATTGCGCAGGTGTGCCTTAGCCTGGCCAGCATGATTATTGTGCAGGTGTGCCTTAAGCTGGCCAGCATGATTATTGTACAGGTGCGCCTTAGGCTGGCCACAAGAAAAGGCCACTCTAAAATGTGCAGTTTTAGCACACAGCAAGTTTTCAGGGAGCCTGCAAATACCCTGCTAACTGCAGAAATGTCCACCAGAGTTGTCGCCATAAATTGAATGCTCATTTCTCTTCCATAAGCCGTCTCCAAAGGCGTTTCAGAAAATTTGGCAGTTCATCTACCTGGCCTCACTATGGCAAACCATGTGTAACCACACCAGCCCAGGATGTGAGCATAATCAGCATCATCATATGCCACGCAGTTACATACAGTTTAAAGCAGAAGTTTAAATACACTACCTAAAAAGACACATCTGCATGTTTTTCTCACTATCTGACATGAAATCAGAATAAACTTTCCCATTTTAGGTTAATTAGGAACAAAAATTATTTATATTTGTCAAATACCAGAATAATGAGAGAGAGAATGTTTTAAGGCAGTTTTATTACTTTCTGCAAAGTCAAAAGTTACATACACTAAGGGCGGCTTTGCACGTTGCGACATTGCACGTGCGATGTCGTCAAATCGAAAGTGACGCACATCCGGCGTCGCTGTCGACATCGCAACGTGTAAAACCTTTTTGATACGATGAACGAGCGCAAAAGCGTCGTTATCGTATCATCGCTGCAGCCTCCGACATTTCCATAATGCCGATGGTGCGACAGGTACGATGTTGTTCCTCGCTCCTGCGGCAGCGCACATCGCTGTGTGTGAAGCCGCAGGAGCGAGGAACATCAGCTTACCTGCCGCCGGCTGCAATGAGGACAGAGGTGGGCGGGATGTTTACATCCTGCTCATCTCCGCCCCTCCGCTTCAATTGGCTGCCTGCCGTGTGACGTCGCTGTGACGCCGCACGACCCGCCCCCCCTAAGGAAGGAGGCGGGTCGCCGGCCAGAGGGACGTCGCACGGCAGGTATGTGCGTGTGAAGCTGCCGTAGCGATAATAATCGCTACGGCAGCTTACACGAGATATCGCACATGCGACGGGGGCGGGACTATCGCTGCAGCATCGGTAACACATTGTTACCGATGTCGCAACGTGCAAAGCCCGCCTAAGAGTACTATGTCTTCAAACAATATGGGACTGCTCATATGATGATGTCATGTCTTTGTAAGCTTCTGATAGGTTTATTGGCAACATCTGAGTTAATCAGAGACACACCTATGGATGTATTTTAATGCAGACCTGAAAACACACTGCTTCTTTGTGTAGCATCATGGGAAAGTAAAATAAATTCAGCCAAGATCTCAGGAAGAGAATTGTGGACTTGCACAAGTCTGGAAAATCCTTGGGTACAATTTCCAGATACCTGAAGGTGCCTTATTCATCTGTACAAACAATTATATGCAAGTACAAACAAGATGGGAATGTGCAGCCATTATACTGTTGAGGAAGGAGACGGGTTCTGTGAACCAGAGATGAATGTGCTTTGGTCAGACATGTGTATATCAACTCAAGAACAAAACAAAATAACTTGTGAAGATGCTGGTGGAAGCTGGTAAGATTGTGTCATTATTCAAAGTGAAAGAAGTACTGTATCAACATGGGCTGAAAGGTCACTCTGCCAGGAAGAAGCCATTACTCCAAAAGACACACAAAAAAGTCAGATTAATGTTTTAAAATGAGCACAGGAACAAAAACCTTACATTTTTTAAACGTCCTGTGGTCTGCCGAAACTAAAATTTAACTGTTTGGCCATGATGACCATCATTATGTTTAGTGGAAAAAGGGTGAAGCTTTGAAGCCTAAAAATACCATCCCAAGTGTGAAACACAGGGGCGGAAGCATCATGTTGTGGAGTTATTTTGCTGCAGGAGGGACTGGTGCACTTCACAAAATAGATGGCATTATGAGGAAAAAAGATTATGTGGCAATTCTGAAGCAACATCTCAAGACATCAGTGAGGAGCTTAAAGCTTGGGCAGAAATGGTTCTTCCAAATGGACAATGACCTGAAACATACTGCCAAACTGGTTAAAAAGTGGCTTAAGGATAACAAAGTCAGTGTTTTGGAGTGGCCATCACAAAACCCTGATCTCAGTCCTATTGAAAATTTATGGGCAAAGCTGAAAAGGCCGGTGCGAGCAAGACGGCCTACAAACATCGCTCAGTTACAGAAATTATATCAGGAAGAATGGGCCTAAATTCCTACCAACTATTGTGAGAAGCTTGTGGAAGGAGATCCAAAATGTTTGAACCAAGTCATACAGGTTAAGAACAATGATACCAAATACTAATGAAATGTATATAACCTTATGACTTTGCAGAAAGTAATAAAAATGTCTTAAAACATCTCTCATTATTCTGGCATTTGGCATATATAAATAATTTTGGTTCCTAATTGACATAAAACGGGAAAGGTTTATTCTGATTCCATGTAGATAGTGAAAAAAAACCTGCAGATGTGTCTTTATGGAAAGCGGAGGGAAAAACCTGCAGATGTGTCTTTATAGAGAGCGGAGGGAAAAACCTGCAGATGTGTCTTTATAGAGAGCGGAGGGAAAAACCTGCAGATGTGTCTTTATAGCGAGCGGAGGGAAAAACCTGCACATGTGTCTTTATAGAGAGCGGAGGGAAAAACCTGCAGATATGTCTGTATAGAGAGCGGAGGGAAAAACCTGCAGATGTGTCTTTATAGAGAGCGTAGGGAAACATCTGGTTTCAACTATAAGGCTATGTGCCCACGTTGCGTTTTTTCCCGCGTTAACGCTGCGTTTTGAAGTGCAGCGTTTCAGTGCCAAATTGCATGTGTTCTGCTTCCCCAGCAAAGTCTATGAGAAGTCCTAAAATTCAATGCGCACGCTGTGTTTTTAAACACAGCGTTTTGGATGCCAAAAATCGCTGCACAAAAAAAAGCAGCATGTCACTACTTTTATGCGTTGTAGCTGCGTTCTCCAACCATTGAAATCAATGATGTCGGTCAGAACGCAACCAAAATGCACTTGGACTGCATTTTTGTTGCGTTCCGCATGCTTTTTTGACAAGCAAAACACAGGTCAATCTCTCTCTGTCTATCGATGTCGGTCAATCTCTCTCTCTCTGTCCGTCGGTCGGTCTCTTCCCCTCTCTTATATTCACCGATCATGGGTACGGAGCTGCACAGCTGTCACAGTGCTCCGGCGGCTTTTCCTCTTTTGAAAATGCCGGCTGCTCATTATTCCATCTCATATTCTTGCTTTCCCCGCCCACCGGTGCCTATGATTGGTTGCAGTCAGACACGCCCCCATGCTGAGTGACAGCTGTCTCACTGCAACCAATCACAGCCACCGGTGGGCAGGTCTATATTGTCCAGTAAAATAAATAAATAAATAATTTAAAAAAATGACGTGCAGTCCCCCCAATTTTGATACCATCCAGGGTAAAACCACACGGCTGAAGGCTGGTATTCTCAGGAAGGGGAGCCCCACGTTATGGGGAGCCCCCCAGCCTAACAATATCAGCCAGCAGCTGCCCGGAATTACCGCATCTATTAGAGGCGACTGTCATGGGGGACTCTACCCGGCTCATCCCGAATTGCCCTGCTGCGGTGGCAATCGGGGTAATAAGGAGTTAATGGCAGCAGCCCATAGCTGCCACTAAGTCCTAGGTTAATCATGGCAGGCGTCTCCCCGAGACGTCTCCCCTTCCATGACTAACCTGTAAGTTAAAAAAAATAAACACATACACCCGAAAAAATCCTTTATTTGGAATAAAAGACAAAAAACCCCCACCCTCTTTCACCACTTTATTAAAATCCCCAAATACCCCTCCAGGTCCGGCGTAATGCACACGACGTCCCACGACGCTCTCAGCTCTACTACATGAAGCTGACAGGAGCAGCCACAGACCAGACCACTCTCTGTCAGCTCCACGCAGCAACTGAAGTGAGCCGCCCAATCAGCGATGACGTGAGTCAGGTTACCCGCGGCCACCGCTGGATCCTAACAACTGTGACAGCAAGTCGCTCGAGTGACTGAAGTGAGCTGCGCGATCAGCAATGACGTCACAGGTGAGTTGCGGTCTCGGGTGGAGGACTCCAGCTGGCCACGGGTAACCTGAGTGACGGCAGCTCTGATCGCGCTGCTCACTTCAGTCACTCAGAGGATTTGCGGTCACCGGTGAGTCCTTCACGGGTGACCGCTAATCAGGACGCGACATAGATAGAGCCGCGGAATGACAATGAAGTCGGGTGAAGTTCATCCAAGTTCATTCTCATCGTGCGACTCTGTCTGCTGTCAGCGGGCATGTAGCAGAGCTGAATTGCCTTGGGACCGCACTGCAAAAAATGCATCCAAAACGCATGCAAAATACATCCAAAATGCATGCGTTTTGGATGCATTTTTTTTTGACAAACGCAGTGTTTACAGTTTTATAGAGGGTGCGTTCTTTTATGCACTGCATAGAACGAAACGTGCGCACATACCCTAAGTTGAAAAAAGAATTAGATCCATCAAGTTCAACCTTTCTCTACCAATACATTATCTGTTGCTAGATTATCTATAATCCACGATGCCGTTTATGCTGAGGAAAGCATCCAGGACTTTTTAAACAGCCATTATATTGTCTTCCAGTACTGCCTCTTGTGGTAGGGCATTCCACAGCCTGACTACTCCAACAGTAAAGAACCCTTTCCTATTTAGCAGCTAAAATCAGCTTTCTTCTACCAGTAGCGAGTGCCCCCATGGTTCTTTGTATGATTTTTAGAAGGAATAAGTAATCTGCCAGTCCTTTTTACTGACCACACATGTATTAATAGATATAAACTTTACAATTTGATGCTCCAGAAACGAGAAAAAAATTAAATGGGCAGAGACATTGGAAAAAAAAGATGCAAGTCCGCAATTGTCTTTTGGGGTTCTGTTTTTATGGCGTTCATTATACAGTAAAAATTATCTGGTAGTATGATTTTTCAGCTTAGTACGATAACAGCAGCAGACAGAGATCGGCTCCACCTGCAGCTGATAGAAGCAGATGATGGGTGAATAACACAGCCATCATCTGCCGAAAAAGATGCAGGCTCATCTCCTGAGCCCGCATCAAAGAAGTGGACCTGACCTGACATATGACTTACCAGTACTGCAGCATTTCAGATTAAAACATACTTTAATAGAATCCATGGATACCTTAGCTGCAATGCCCTGCACATGAGGTAAGAGACATAGCTAATCAGGGGAACCATACTACATTTCTAATTGGAGGTATTTGCTAATATTATTACGCCTACTATATATTGGGATAGGATGTTGTAGATGGGAATATCCCTTTCATGACTGACTCCTTCAAAACCCCTCACCGATACCTGCCTTCCCTCGAAACGATTGACTCGTTCTCCTGAGACAGCTGAATGAGTGACACCCCTAAATCATGGACTTACTCCTCTGAAACTTCTCAGTTACTCCCTTGATACTCCTTTATCTCTCCAAACCCCTTATTTTCTCCTCCAAATCTTCTGATTTCCAAAAACCCCAGATTCACGCTTCCAAATCCCCTCAATTACTGACTCCTACAACCCTTCATTGGCTTCCCTTCAACCTTTAATTAACTCTCCTTTTCCACAAAAAAAAATAAAATAAAGCTGATTGAACAATATTATCTTGGTTGTGTACAGTCCTTATACAGGTAAAAGTTTTCGGAGAGTAACCATTACCTGTTACAAGAGACCATCCTATTTCATCCATAGATTAATCTGTTAAATCCTATCACCCAATATGATTGGTGTCACACCTCCATCTACTTTAGCAGAAAACGTTTGACTCAAGTAACAAGACCATAAACACGGGGGAAAGGAATCCAGAATGGTTCATGTTCTCCACCACTAATGGCCATAACTCTTTGGTTGGTGTGACCACCCTTCAGCCAAGTGACCTACTGGCCAAAAATCCCTGAAACTCCTTCCTGATTCACCTCCTCTTCCAGGAGTGCTAGCCCTGTGAACCCATGTCCGTATTCCTGTCCAGTCTGTACATGCAGACCCATCACGTATCCAGAGTCCGTACCTGCATTCCTGCCCCTGGGGTCAGCTGCCGCAGTACCGAGAACTGCCCTGGAGTGGCACCTGGTTGCTACCTGCAGCAGCAAGCTTATCAATACCATTAGTGGGTCTACTGAAGAACAAGGTAGCTGCTTATTCAAGCCCCTCAAAGGTAAGCCCAACCCCATGGCGCCGTGGGTCCACACCCACCAGCATGGCACCCCTCATAGCAAAATGAAATATGTGTTGAGGTGCAGGCTGCAACTAAAAAAAAACACAACTGCACTCTGAATGCTCGAAGGTATATATGAACATATAATAGATGAATTCTGAACCGCATTTCTTTAAACTTGAGGTACTCAGTGCAAAATTTGATCAAATTGTATGGGCCCGTCTGCCAATATCAAAGCAATTTCTGTGAGTGGGAACCTACACTAAAGGCCCCGTTACACACAGCGACGTAGCTAACGATATATCGCCGGGGTCACGGATTCCATGACGCACATCTGGCCTTGTTAGCGACGTCGTTGCGTGTGACAGCAAGGAACGAGCGTTAACGATGGAAAATACTCACCTTATCGTCCATCGTTGACACGTCGTCCCTTTTTAAAAAATCGTTGCTGTTGCAGGACGCAGGTTGCTCGTCGTTCCCGAGGCAGCACGCATTGCTATGTGTGACACCTCGGGAACGACGAACTGCAGCTTACCTTCGGCCGCCGGCAATGCGGAAGGAAGGAGGTGGGCGGGATGTTACGGCCGCTCATCTCCGCCCCTCCGTTTCTATTGGGCGGCCGCTTAGTGACACCGCTGTAACGCAGCACGACCTGCCCCCTTAGAAAGGAGGCGGTTTGCCGGCAACCGCGATGTCGCTAGGCAGGTAAGTCCATGTGATGGCTCCAAACGATTTTGTGCGTCATGGGCAGTGATTTGCCCATGACGCACAAACGACGGGGCGGGTGCTGTCACCAGCAATATCGCTAGTGATATCGCTGTGTGTAACACCCCCTTTAGGATAGGTCATCAATATCTGACTGATGGGGGTGCGACATCCACCACACTCATCGATCACCCCTTCCCGATGCCGATCGGATATCATCAGTTGTGGAGCTGCATGGCTTCTTCAACTGTAAAGCAGCTACGGCTAGGTTCTGCACATCCACCCCTATTCGAAAGAATGGCAGTGTATCTGTGTATTTATATACGGTGCCCACTGTGGCCACAATATAGTAGATAGAAGCTGCGCAACTCTGCAGCTGATCAAATCCGGTAGTATCAACTGATCAGTGGTTGTCGCGCCCCCCACCGATCTGATATTGTTAACGTATCTTGAGGGAATATCATTGATATAAAAGTATTGAACAACCCCTTTTATTAGAGTTCTATCTTAAATGGCCTTTAAATTTGTAAGCCTCAGCCCAGGAGATAGGAGTCTGTTAGTATACGCTCCCATCTTTAGTGGTCGCTTTGTCTTGGCAAATGGGTCTGGACACATTGATCAATCATAATCTTGGCTGATCTTGGACCGATTTATACAGTCATCTTAATGTACTCAATAATTGAGACTCTATCTGATACTGTCACGGGTGACAGACAGTCCTGTGGTGTCCAGCTATAGAAGATCGCAAATGTTTGGCAGTGCAATCTGCTCACTGACTTTCTATTTTTTAGTGCTTTATGTATATGGTATCTTATGTATCTCCTCTACTTGGGGTTCATCCCTTTCCATTTAGGACCCTGCAGAGTTCCTCATCCTTTTAGCTGTTTCCATCAGCATTTCCATTTGTGTCCTTAAAAGGGTGGTTCACCCATATTTTTTATGGTCTAGTTCGATATTATATTGAGAAACAATGTTTCTCTCAAATACCTTGTGTTGGCAATAGTGCCTGTGAGAGGCGCTATTGCAGACCGCTGTTCCCCGCTCCGGTGACGTCACGTCAAGTGCCGCACACGTCATATCCCTGCGGCCGGCTGCAGTCTTCCAGACTCACTGAGCTGTGGGCAGTGTTTTACCGCTGTTACAGCACAGCGCGTCTCCTGCTTGCAGCGTTCTGCTGTGAGGGAGGAGGGAGGAGAGAGCAGGGAGCAGATGGGCTGTGACGAGCGGTGAAACACCGCTCACAGCTCAGTGAGTCTGGAAGACTGCAGCCGGCCGCAGGGATATGACGTGTGCGGAACTTGACGTGACGTCACCGGAGCGGGGAGCAGCGGTCTGCAATAGCGCCTCTCACAGGCACTATTGCCAACATAAGGTATTTGAGAGAAATATTGTTTCTCAATATAATATCGAACTAGACATTAAAAAATATGGAAATATGGGTGAACCACCCCTTTAAATTCCCTCATTTCCTTCTGCTCTGTGCTGGTGATAGCTCTAACTACCTACATGTCCTGCGTGCAAGCAGTCAGCTTGCAATCATCTGCAGTAAATTTGTTGCATTTTGCAGTCCCTTTGCTTGAATATTCTTGGAGATAAGTTGTTAGTTTCCCTTGTTTGTTATCCCTGTGTGTCCTTGAGTTCTTAGTGGGGTTGACGAAGAGCTCATCCCATCCATTTCTTACCTAGGGCCCAGCTCAGGGCTAGCCAAAGTCAGGTATCCGGCTCGGCACATAGGTGCGGAACCTATCTAAGGCAGTGAGGGACACCAGGGACCAGCAGTAGGCTTGGTCAGGAGTCACCTTCTCCCCCTTCCCTAGACATAAGATTTCTCTTCCCTTTCTCCGTTTGATTGGTACTTCCCTAAACCTAGTCTCTGTTCCATACTGAAGTATTCAAACATATTAATTTCTAATTTTGTTAATTTTTATGGCTTTCAGGGGAGAAATCCTAAAAAAGAAGGGGACATTTCCTATGGCATGGTTCATCATAACTTCTGCTTTGCTTCCTTTCTTATGTGCTTTATTCAAGACGCCAATGGCTGAGGAAGGACATCATGAGTAAGAGGCACTGCAGCATTAAAAGGAATTTAAGAAACTGCTAAAAAAGGATCAAGAGTCATACAGGAAAAATAATGGTTATCGACAACTTTTGAGATGATGAGTAGCCTCATGTATCACACCAACTATGCGGCGGCTGAATGGCACCTGCCGTAAATCCTCCGTGTTCTAGTGCCAATGATGGGGTCATTTTGACGGTGGTTGATTGAGAGGGTAATATCTCTATCTTGTCAACGCAAAGTACAAAATCTGAATTTCAGATTTTTCAAAAAAGAAACGCCACCTTCATTATTGGGATCCTGGTAATTATACTGTATAGACTCATAACAAGCAATTTATGGGGGATTTAACCAACCATATCCAGGCTGAAAATTTACAAAGCTTTAAAAAAAATAAAAAATCCTTTATGTTTATGATGTGCTTTTCATTGCACATATGTTATAATGCATAACTTACTCCAAACAGGTGGAAACATAAAAAAAGAAGACATGCAAACCTGATGCTGGATAGTTAAATCGCATATTTTAGCTCGGTGCCGGCACTGGCAGGAGACGATGGCACGGCGTCTGTACTTTATGTTAGGTTAAATTACCCAGCACGCCGAAAACAGTGTGATCAGACAATCAAGCAGATTTTTGTGGCACAAGAACACAAAATGTGATAATAATCGGGTTTACGGAGGTTATTAAATGTAAAACATTATGAATAGGCATAAGCCTATTCATTTTATGCATTCTCCATTGGTAAAAAAACCAAACAAACGTCTTGTAGTTGGCATTACTTACTCAATTTAGGTAAAGTTTATTAAATGTTTAATTAATTAATTATTATTAATTATTATAATTATTATTAATTAAATTAAAAGTTTATTAAATGTTTAATTAATTAATGATTGTTATTAATTATTATTATAATTATTATTAATTAAATTAAAAGTTTATTAAATGTAGAGCATTATGAATAGGCGTAGGTCTATTCACTTTATGCATTCTCCATTGGTAAAAAAAAAAAAACAAATGTCTCGTAGTTGGCATTACTTACTCAATTTAGGTAAAGTTTATTAAATGTTTAGTTAATTAATGATTATTATTAATTATTATAATTATTATTAATTAAATTAAAAGTTTATTAAATGTAAAGCATTATGAATAGGCGTAGGCCTATTCATTTTATGCATTCTCCATTGGTAAAAAAAACCCAAACGTCTTGTAGTTGGCATTACTTACTCAATTTAGGTAAAGTTTATTAAATGTTTAATTAATTAATGATTGTTATTATTATTATTATAATTATTCTTAATTAAAAGTTTATTAAATGTAGAGCATTATGAATAGGCGTAGGTCTATTCACTTTATGCATTCTCTATTGGTAAAAAAAAAAAAAACAAATGTCTTGTAGTTGGCATTACTTACTCAATTTAGGTAAAGTTTATTAAATGTTTAGTTAATTAATGATTATTATTATTAATTATTATAATTATTATTAATTAAATTAAAAGTTTATTAAATGTAAAGCATTATGAATAGGCATAGGCCTATTCATTTTAGGCATTCTCCATTGGTAAAAAACAAACAAACAAATGTCTTGTAGTTGACATTACTTACTCAATTTAGGTAACGTTTATTAAATGTTTAATTCATTATTATTAATTGTTAGAATTATTAATTAAATTAAAAGATTATTAAATGTAGAGAATTATGAGTAGGCGTAGGCATATTCATTTTATGCATTCTCCATTGGTAAAAAAAAAAAAAAAAAAGTCTTGTAGTTGGCATTACTTACTCAAGTTAGATAAAGTTAATCCTTGTTCCAAGATCCTCTATAGCTAACATGATAATGGGAGTTTCCTTTTTTATTGAGGAAGTTGTACACTGTTCCATGAAAAATGGATCAACTGGGCATCTATAATGTGGGTCACATTAAAGTACTTAAAGGGAGTCTGTCAGTATAGAATGACTGTTCAAGCCAAGCACAGACGCTCAGTGCACCCTTGGTGTGGCCAAACATGTAAGTTCACCTTCTCACTTACTTGTTTTCCCTTTATCTCCACTCCCCCTCTTATTTTATCGATAGGTCTGGCTTGATAGAGCCAGAGAAGAACAGAGATATATGGAAAACAAGTGGGTGGATTGAATTGTTTGGCCATGTCATGGTGGACTGAGGATCTAAACTTGGTTTGAATAGTCATTTTGTGCTGACAGCATCCCTTTAACCCCTTACATATACGTCAAAGGTTATGTCTCTGCCTTTGATGCGGGTTCAAACACTGAGCCTGCATCTTTCCCAGCATATAACGGCTGATTTAATCAGCCATCATTTGCCTTTAACAGCCATGGATGGATTGGAGCTCTGCCCGCTGCATTTAACACGTTCTGGCAGGTGGGGCGTCATTCCTTCTATATATCTAGGCACATGATGGCGGGGGCCAATCGGTCATGACAGCTGGAATTGTACTGATGATCCCTGTGTTTATAATAGTGATTATACTGTGCGCCAGCCTGTGGTCAATATTCATAGGAAATCATAATTTTATCTACACATACCAGTGCTGATGCACTGCTATGTACAGCACAAGCAACTGGACGATTGCAACATTAAGTCCCCTAAGGCTGCGGTCACATTAGCGCATGACATCCGTTGCGACAGCAACAGATGCAATATACTAATGACTCTAGGCTCTGCTGCAGATGTGAGCCGAGTGTCACGGGACTGTAATCCGATCTTGCGATCAGAGCACAGCTGCGGAGGAGAGGGAGGGATTAATCTCCCTATCTCCTCCATTGTATATCCCACTGCACTTGAATGACATCCAAGTGCAGTCCGATGTTTCTCTGGCACCCATAAACTTGTATGGGTGCGAGTGACACGGCTCTCACAGGCAATCACAGCATGCTGCGATTTTTTCCACAGTCCGATTAAGGCTGAGGAAAAACTCGCAGATCTGAGCTGCAGCATTGTCTAACATGGGGCCGAGTTCAATGCGAGATTTTCTCGCATTGCACTCATGAAAGCCATACACCAGTATGACTCTACCCTAAGGCAGTGTTCCCCAATTCCAGTCCTCAAGGCTCACTAACACTGCATGTTTTCAAGGGTTCCTTAGTATTGTATTTAATTACCTGTACAGGGGATGATTCCAACACCTGTGCGATGTTAAGAAAATTCTGAAAAACATGCTCTGTTAGTGAGCCTTGGGGACTGGAGTTGGGGAACTCTGCCCTAAGGGGACTATTAAATACAGATGAAAATTAGAAAAAAAAAAAAGTTAAAAAGGGTGAAGAAAATCTAAAAAAATCTACAAAAGTTCAAATCACCCCTCTTTTGTCCCATTAAAAATAAAATAATAAAAGCACACATATTTGGTATTGCTGCATTTGTAAAAGTCTGGTCTATCAAAATATATAATAAAGTAATCCGACCGGTAAACAATGTAGCGAGAATAAGAATCAAACCGCCAGAATTATGTTTTTTTGGCATTTGAATGATTCGGCAGTCAAGCATGTGCCCTGGCACACAATTGAAAGCCCAATGAGATGGATGGAGACAACCAAATACAGTGTTGGCCCAACTTTGTTGGTTCCATGGACTTTAAATTGAGTGGCACCATACATGCTAGACCGCTGCTCTAGCCTAAAGGGCCCATTACACGCTACGATATATCTAACGATATGTGGTCGGGGTCACGTCGTAAGTGACGCACATCCGGCATCGTTTGACATATCATAGCGTGTGACAGCTACATGCGACCGTGAACGAGCAGAAATACTTACCTTCTCGTTCATCGTTGACACGTCATTCATTTTCTAAATCTCGGTCAATTCCTGGATGCAGCTTGTTTTTCGTCCCTTAGGCACCACACATCGCTCTGTGTGACACCCCGGGGACGACGAACACAGCTTACCTGTGTCCCGCCGGCAATGAGGAAGGAAGGAGGTGGGCGGGATGTTACGTCCCGCTCATCTCCGCCCCTCCACTTCTATTAGGCGGTCGCTGTGTGACGTCGCTGTGACGCCGAACGTCCCTCCCCCTTCAGGAAGTGGATTTTTGCCGCCCACAGCGAGGTCGTTTGGAAGGTAAGTACGTGTGACGGGGGTAAACGACTTTGCCCGTGCCGCACAAACGATGGGGGCGGGTGCGATCGCACATGCGATCCACAACTAATCGACGCGTGTAACGGGGCCTTTACTCTTTATCACTGCCCAAAAGCAGAAGTTTGAATGAAGCAGAGGTCAATCAGGATGAGAAGCTCCGAGGTTGTCTACGCAGGTTAATAATGCAACAATTTTTATTTCTTCCATATACGGTCTGACAACAACCATAGTTCCAATGCTCCTCCAGACGTTGGATACCACGACCGTAGCACATGTATCCAGGTCAAGCCGACATCAGCAGTCCTTAGAAAAGTTCCTCAGATCCAGACGATGGATTCCAAGACCGTAGGCACGTCTATCCAACTACAATCCTGACCATAGCACCTGGCCACAACAACAAATCCTCGCCCCTCCACGACACAGCAACAACTCACTCACTGACCAAACATGTGGTTTATTGTTTTCCCTCTCCTGGGATCATCACCCTGGAAGGGTAGAAGTGCTCACACCTACCGCCATAAACATTTTCTACATGTAGCTCAAAGTGTGCAAAAGGTTCCAGAAGCCCAGTCTGAAAAGCTGTGTATTGGAAAAGCCCCCTGCAGAGATGAATAAAGACACATAACACCCCACCAGATACAGGACAATGAATCCTACTGTAAGCTTGATTATATTAGAGTCCATATGGACAGGCTGGAGTTGACATTCTGTTAAAGGTAGAATAATGGCTTAAGGCCCCGTCACACACAAGATCGCTAACGAGATTGTTGGGGAGTCACAGTTTCTGTGACTTAGCAACGATCTCGCCAGCGATTTCCTTATGTGTGACACCTACCAGCGATCAGGCCCCTGCTGTGAGATCGCTAGTCGTTGCCGAATGTTCCGGACCAATTTCTTCAAAGGCGATGTCCTGCTGGGCAGAACGCATCGCTGTGTTTGACGCCTACCAACGACCTCCTAACGTGATCCCAATGCCCGCCGAGATCGTTATACAGGTCCAGGGCCGGATTAAGGTTGGTAGGGGCCCCTGGGCAGAAAATCTGGTGGGGGCCCCATAAACGTTAACATTTTTAGCCATAACAGTAGAGCACGAACTGTAGCATTTAGATATAAATCCAATAAACATGTATCTTAAGGCCCCGTCACACTAAGCAACATTGCTAGCAACATCGCTGCTAACGAACAACTTTTGTGACGTTGCTAGCGATGTTGCTGTGTGTGACATCCAGCAACAACCCGGCCCCTGCTGTGAGGTCGTTGGTTGTTGCTGAATGTCCTGCGCCATTTTTTAGTTGTTGCTGTCCCGCTGTGAAGCACAGATCGCTGTGTGTGACAGCGAGACAGCAACAACTAAATGTGCAGGCAGCAGGAGCCGGCTTCTGCGGAGGCTGGTAACCAATGTAAACATCGGGTAACCAAGAAGCCCTTTCCTTGGTTACCCGATATTTACCTTTGATACCAGCCTCCGCTGCTCTCACTGTCAGTGCCGGCTCCTGCTCTGTGCACATGTAGCTGCAGGACACATCGGGTTAATTAACCCGATGTGTGCTGTAACTAGGAGAGCAGGAGCCAGCGCTAAGCATTGTGCGCTGCTCCCTGCTCTGTGCACATGTAGCTGCAGCACACATCGGGTTAATTAACCCAATGTGTGCTGTAACTAGGAGAGCAAGGAGCCAGCGCTAAGCATTGTGCGCTGCTCCCTGCTCTGTGCACATTTAGCTGCAGCACACATCGGGTAATTAACCCGATGTGTGCTGTAACTAGGAGAGCAGGGAGCCAGCGCTCAGTGTGCGCTGCTTCCTGCTCTCTGCACGTGTAGCTGCGTGCGCTGGTAACCAAGGTAAATATCGGGTTGGTTACCCGATATTTACCTTAGTTACCAAGCGCAGCATCTTCCACGCGGCGCTGGGGGCTTGTCACTGGTTGCTGGTGAGCTCACCAGCAACTTGTGTAGCGACGCTCCAGCGATCCCTGCCAGGTCAGGTTGCTGGTGGGATCGCTGGAGCGTCGCAGTGTGACATCTCACCAGCAACCTCCTAGCAACTTACCAGCGATCCCCATCGTTGTTGGGATCGCTGGTAAGTTGCTTAGTGTGACTGGACCTTTACCCTGATCTGCCATATTCAGATTTACAGGACTACAATACAGATACAGTCCAGGATAACTCACAGCAGTCACTTATACACACAGTACAATACAGATACAGTCCAGGATCACTCACAGTCGTCACTTATACAAAGAAAGTAGAGTAAAGGGGGCTTTACACGCTGCGACATCGCTAATGCGGAGTCGTTGGGGTCACGGAATTCGTGACGCACATTCGGCCGCATTAGCGATGCCGTTTCGTGTGACACCGATAAGCGATTTTGCATCGTTGCAATAACGTGCAAAATCGCTAATCGGTGACATGGGGGTCCATTCTCTAATATCGTTGCTGCAGTAGTAACGAAGTTGTTCCTCGTTCCTGTGGCAGCACACATCGCTCCGTGTGACACCGCAGGAACGAGGAAGCTCCCCTTACCTGCCTCCCGGCCGCTATGCAGAAGGAAGGAGGTGGGCGGGATGTTACATCCCGCTCATCTCCACCCCTCCGCTGCTATTGGGCGGCGGTTAAGTGACGCTTCAGTGGCGTCGCTGTGACGCCGCATGGACCGCCCCCTTAGAAAGGAGGCGGTTCGCCGGTCACAGCGACGTCGCCGGACAGGTAAGTATGTGTGACGGCTCTGGGCGATGTTGTGCGGCACGGGCAGCGATTTGCCCGTGTCGCGCAACAGATGGGGGCGGGTACGCACGCTAGCGATATCGGGACCGATATCGCAGCGTGTAAAGCGGCCTTTACTCACATATTTTTAATTGATCCCAATGTTAAGGCAGCCAGGGACGGCTCCAGGTTTTTGTGGTCCCCGGTTGAGTCTCAGTGGGCCCCATCCACACACAGACAAACACATACACATACAGGCATACGTACATATACATATTTGAAGACAAATTCACAAAAATACATTTAAACAGACAAATATATACACAGTCATATACACTGACATACATGCAGACACAGACGCATTACAGGTGTTAATATGGAGAAGTCACAAGCAGCCTCACTCACCTCTCCCGCTTGTATCCAGCTCCTCCAGGACATATGGCTGTGTTGCATGATGGCCATCAATAACAGACATGACTGCACACCATGCACACTGACACAGCACTGATGTATATACATCACAGGAGGGGCTGGGGCCTACAATAAATACATTACAGGAGGGGCAGGGGGCATAGACATTACTGGGGGGGCATAGACGTTACTGGAGTGGCAAACCGCGCTGGTGGCGTACACATTACTGGGATGGGTGGCTTAGCGCTTTGGGGGACCCATATAGTTCTGGGGTGCCGCATAGACTGCTCTGATTCATATATACACACACACAGCTCTGCTTCAAACACACAGCTCTGCTTCACACACACAGCTCTGCTTCACACCACACATCTTTCTTCAGCTCTGCTTCACACACACACAGCTCTGCTTCACACACACACAGCTCTGCTTCACACCACAAATCTTTCTTCAGCTCTGCTTCAAACACAGCTCTGCTTCACACCACACATCTTTCTTCAGCTCTGCTTCACACACACACAGCTCTGCTTCACACACACACACAGCTCTGCTTCACACACACACACAGCTCTGCTTCACACCACAAATCTTTCTTCAGCTCTGCTTCACACATAGCTCTGCTTCACACCACACATCTTTCTTCAGCTCTGCTTCACACACAGCTCTGCTTCACACCACACATCTTTCTTCAGCTCTGCTTCACACACACACACACACACAGCTCTGCTTCACACCACACATCTTTCTTCAGCTCTGCTTCTCTCACACACACACAGCTCTGCTTCACACCACACATCTTTCTTCAGCTCTGCTTCTCTCACACACACACAGCTCTGCTTCACACCACACATCTTTCTTCAGCTCTGCTTCTCTCACACACACACAGCTCTGCTTCACACCACACATCTTTCTTCAGCTCTGCTTCTCTCACACACACACAGCTCTGCTTCACACCACACATCTTTCTTCAGCTCTGCTTCTCTCACACACACACAGCTCTGCTTCACACACAGACACACACACAGCTCTGCTTCACACCACACATTTCTTCAGCTCTGCTTCACACACACACAGCTCTCTTTCACACACACTCACACACAGCTCTGCTTCACACACAGACACACACACACAGCTCTGCTTCACACCACACATATTTCTTCAGCTCTGCTTCACACACAGCTCTGCTTCACACACACAGCTCTCTTTCACAGACACACACACAGCTCTGCTTCACACCACACATTTCTTCAGCTCTGCTTCACACACAGCTCTGCTTCACACACACACAGCTCTCTTTCACACACACACTCACACACACAGCTCTGCTTCACACACAGACACACACACAGCTCTGCTTCACACCACACATTTCTTCAGCTCTGCTTCACACACAGCTCTGCTTCACACACACACAGCTCTCTTTCACAGACACACACACAGCTCTGCTTCACACACAGACACACACACAGCTCTGCTTCACACCACACATTTCTTCAGCTCTGCTTCACACACAGCTCTGCTTCACACACACACAGCTCTCTTTCACACACACACTCACACACACAGCTCTGCTTCACACACACAGCTCTGCATCACACACACAGCTCTGCTTCACACACACAGCTCTGCATCACACACACAGCTCTGCATCACACCACACAGCTCTGCATCACACCACACATCTTTCTTCAGCTCTGTCCCTACCTGCTCTGATGCCATCCTCCTGCTGCTCCGGTATAGGCCGCCATCGTCCTGCTGCTGTTCCGGTGCCGCGGCCATTCTCCTGCTCCGGTTAGTCTCCTCTCCTGGCCGCGGCGTGGGTCTTCTCCGCGGCCGGCCGCGCGCGTGGGTCCTCTCCTCCGCGGCCGGCCGCGCGCGTGGGTCCTCTCCTCCGCGGCCGGCCAGCCAGCCGGCCGCCCGTGTGGGTCCTCTCCTCCGCAGCCGGCCGCCCGCGTGGGTCCTCTCCTCCGCAGCCGGCCGCCCGCGTGGGTCCTCTCCTCCGCGGCCGGCCAGCCGGCCGCGCGCGTGGGTCTTCTCCGCGGCGGCGTCCTGCTGTGACGTCCGCGGCGGCGTCCTGCTGTGATGTCCGCGGCGTCCTGCTGTGACGTCCGCAGCATTGGACGCCGCAGCAGAGCAGGGAGCAGGCACACCTCTGACCCCGGAAGTACAAACGATGGTACTTCCGAGGTCAATCAGCGTCCTGTGCCCGCAGCTTGTTTTTGCGTCTTAGAGACGCAGATACAAATAAATGTAGGTGCCCCCCCCCCCGAAAACACAGCTGATTTAGACTGTCTTAACGGAGGGGGAGCGGGTGTGAAGAAAAGAAAAAAAAAATTGCTGACGGGTGGCAAGTATGGCCCTGGTGGTGGGGGCCCCCTTGGAAGCTCTTTTGGTGGGGGCCCCGGGGCTGAAGCCCCGCCTGCCCCACCTATAATCCGGCCCTGTACAGGTCGCACATCGTTACTGCATCGTTGGTAACGTCTAACTGTGTGTCATCTCACCAGTGACCTCCCAGCGATCCTTATCAGGTCGTATCGTTGTCGGGAGCGCTGGTAAGTCGTTGTGTGTGACTGGGCCTTTAATGGAGGCCACTGAGACACTTAAGAGCATCTTAAAAGAAGAGCAAGCAAATTTCTAATAAAACACTACAATAAGATAGATGTAACCAGCACTACTTGCTGGAAAAAGTCTGCTCTACGTTCATTGGTCCAATAGTCTTTAATCTTGTGCCAGCTCTCCGTTCTAGTGATTGCTGGGGATCCTAGTGATGGGCCCATCAGTGATCAGACTGCCAACATGGGAAGATTTTTTTTTTTTGCTTTAGAAAATTGTTGACTTGGCAGTCCTTAGACAATTCTACGGAGATTAGGCCGAGCATGCGCACTTTCACTCCATTCGGGTCGGGGATGCAGAGCATCATTTTCTGGGATCCAGAGCCTCAATTTGGGGATCACTGACAGTCCCAGTGGTCAGATCTCCAGCACTCAGCAAGTTATAGGGTTATTCACTTGATATTTTATGAACAACCCTATAACATGAGAAAACAATCAGAATTTAGCCGTCATGGTCTTCTCTCTGTAGTAGAGTTTAGTGACAGGTTCTGGGTCTGAGTCTCACTTTACCTTGTGAGAATGTGGCACCCCTGAGTGTCAGGTGCCACAGGGTACTACATTTAACCCCGGATTCACGGAAGATCAGTGCTGGTAAACACCACAGCACACACACAAATCCACGCCCTTTTCCCCAGACTGGGTAACAGACTAGAGATGGAACTGATGGATGGTCATCTATTGGTCAGGACTTATCCAATCCACTAGTCAGAGACCTGGGAAGAGGGAGGGGCTAGTCAGTGGAGTGGACGGACGACGGACATCTTGTCAGATAGTGAAAAGTCAGACAGTCAGTTAGAAGTTAACGTGCTGGCAGAAAGTGTAAAGTGACTACTGAGTAAAAGGGAGTACAGTTGCCAAGGAGAGTACGGTGAGAGTACTCACTGGACCAAGCACAGGCGGGGCACAGAGCCCTAGTTCAGGAAGACTCTTCAGGCTCACCTGATAACAATCTGCCCGGTGAGGCGACCATCAAGGACCTTATCGACGTCAGTGTCTGGGGCACAGCAGCACAGAGGGAACATGGGAACGCGGACAGAGGTCCGAACCAAGAGACGTTCCAGCTGCCTGCCGTACGGGCCAGGACTGTGACAACAAGAGGGGACCCCAAAACGCTCCAGGCCACGGGGACCCACCAACTACAAATGGGTGCATGGAAGTAAAGCTCACCAGGTCACTACACCGGCACTGGAAAAAAGGGCATACCGGATTGGTAGAAACCAGCACAAGCCGGGCTGCAGCAACTCCAAACCAGTGAGTAAAGCACAAGTTAAACCGCAGCCCCTGTGTTGTCTGAATTCTTCCTACATATCTGCATCTATATACTACAACCACCATCATCCTCCCCTGGGGCCTAGCTCTACTTGCGGAGGGCCATCACATCTAAGCTGCTTAATACCACCAGCCCCAGCAGTGAGAGACTTTGCAGCGGCGGCTTTCCCCATACAGCCGCATACCGCAAGTAGCATCACGAAAAACATTTTATTTTTCCCTTGTACAAATCCTCTTTTGAGCGACCCCCAGGGTCACGGAACCGGGCAACGGCCACCCAGTGAAATATCCCAGTAATATACAGCCCAGAACCGAGTACCCCAAAGCTCTGGGGTGCGTCAAAACTCTGCTGATTACTTTGGGTAGGAGAGGGTTAATGTCCGTTTACTTTCCAGCAGCTCCTGACTCCTGGTCATGTGTTTCTAGTTTGGACCACTCTGAGATATTATATATACCCTCTGCTTCCTGCACAGGGTGCCAGTTATTTTCATTCATTTTGAATCTTGGCCCGGAAGAGAAAGGAGCTGGTGGAGCCCTCTCTCTGTTCTTCTTTCTTGGCTGCAGCATTGGTGCTTGCTGCAGCAGTTCGTAGTGTGCTGGTTGTACAGTTGTCTGTTATCTTACCTCCTTTTATGTTGTTTCCCCTTGTACACTTTTAGTGGCTCTATTGTGTGTGATTGCCGTGTGTAAAAGTTATTTTCCCCTGTCCATGTCTGCTTGTGAGGTTTACGTTTATGGTCCTGGGTCACCACTTGAGTAGAGGTGGAGGAGGGAAATTACATCAGGGCTAGGAGAGGAGTCAGGGTCACGCTGGTGACTCAGACCTGACTACCAGCAAGCCTACCTCTGATCTTTGAAACAGCACAGGGTACACTGTTTGGGGGGGTCAGCTTAGGTGTCCCGAAACTGTCATCCGGTCCCCGTGATGTTAGCTCTATGTCCAAGTGACGACATCTGCTTTTTCTGGATTATTTCTGCTATTCACAGATTGGTAAAAGGATGGCAACCAATGGGATCCCCGTAGTCATTTTTAGAGGCCTATGAGAGAATAAAAATTATCTCTATTTTTCCTGTGCACTAGTTTTGATAAACCTCCCATTTTGAAGATAGCCTTAGAGAATAATAGTTTTATTTGAGACGGCAAAGTTCTGCTTTTACAACAAAAGTAAGTAATGAAAAATCTATATATAATTGTCTCAATGTAGTATGAACAGTCTCGGTAAATAACTGTTGGATATTATTAATATGGGCTTTGGCCTAATAATGAAGTAACATGGTCCATGAATATTTTTTTCCCCTTGGATGAAAGCTTTTGCCTTTATCTTCCAGGTCTACAAAATCTAATTTTCGTAGCGAAGATGTTTTTCTACATCCGGTAAATTCCTAAAAAATCAATTTTCCGCCGGTAAAGACGATCACAGGCCTGTAATTTCATCATGTCGTAATGTTGTTATTGTAAACAAGCATTTTCTTGAGTTTATTACAAAATTGATGGATTGATGACCTCACAATGACCACGGAGAAATACACCTGCTAAGCACACACATAGCATGACATTGTCTCGTCGGAAAAATTGCAGGGTACTGCGACCGTGATGGGAAAAAGGGAAGAAGGCACAAATAGGGAGCAAAGTTTCTAAGCGGAGTTCGCTTGATTTTTGTATCACTTTTTGTTATACACTGTGTGATATTACCATAAAATGCTGTAGCGTTCAAGCCTAAAAAGTAGATAAAAATAAAAATGGTGCAAATTTACATAAAATGTCATCGGATGCATGAATTTACCATTCTTAAAGAGTTTTTTTTTGGTTATTTAAAAAATTAAAGTAAAATAGTGATAAGTAGAGAAATGTCTAAAAACAACCAACCATTAATTTACCGTATTTTTCATTTTATAAGACGCACCCCAAATTTAAAGGGAAAAAAGGTTAAAAAAAAAAAAAAAAAAAAGAGGCTCTTCTTATACTCCGGTGGTGTCTTATTAGGCTTCTTTCACACATCCGGCTTGAGCTCTGCGGCTCAATCCGGCTGTGCAAGCTATGCAACGGATGTGGTGAACACACCGCATCCTTTGCATAAGTTTTTCCTTTGCGGCCGGTCCGGTTTTTTCCGGTTGCGGCATGCTACTGAGCATGCGCAGTGGCAAAAACCGCATGCGGCGGCCGGATGCGGTTATTGCCGCATCGCGCCGCCATAGGCATGCATTGAAAAATGCGCCGCATCGGCCGAATGCGGCGCGATGCGGTTTTTTCTGCAGCACGAAAAAACGTGCCAGGCAACGTTCCATCCGGCCGCCGCATCGGCTAAATCTGCCGCATGCGGCAAAAACCGGACCGAACGGGAGCCCATGCGGCACAATGCGGCACTAATTAAAGTCTATGCAGAAAAAACGCAACCGGCAGCAAAAAAAAACGGTTGCGATTTTCCTGCAAAGTGCCGGATTGTGCCGCATTGCAGAAACCGGAGGTGTGAAAGCAGCCTTACCGGAGGGGAGTCTGCAGCTTTGGTGGAGCGGGGTCACAGAAGGCAGGGGCGGTGCTGGAGTAGTGTGATGCTGCAGGTGCTGCGGTGGGGGCTGTGCTGGCTGCAGTGGGGGCTATGCTGGCTGCAGTGGGGGCCGTGCTGGCTGTGTGGAGCAGGATGGTGAGGCTGGGGTCCCAGATGATCTGTCGGCGGTGCAGGCTTCAAAGAAATAGCGCACGGAGTCGTCTTGAGCCAAGAGCTCCATCGGTGCATGCGCTGACTCCAGGCGCCATTATTTGAAGCCCGCAGCGCCGACAGAGCATCTGCTCCACACAGCCAGCATGGCCCGCCGCCGCCAGCAAAGCACCCATTCTCCACCTCCCCCCGGTAAGCTAGATTTGGATTCTAAGACACACCCCTCATTTTCCTCCCAAATTTTGTGGAGGAAAAATGCCTCTTATAATTCGAAAAATACAGTAAATCACCTACCTCTGGTGGTCCTCACCAGTTCAGCATCCAAAATTCACAGGACTGCTGCAGCAAATGATTGGCTGTAGTGATCAATGACTGAAGTACAGGATGTCATCACTGCAGAACCAAGAGACTACTTGACCAGAGGGGGACTTATTTGGTAATTAAATTGGTTGTTTCAAGATGTACAGTAGCTTCAGGAGCACACCACTCCTGGTCCCTGGTTTTCTACTTTGCTCCTCAAGGTTAAGTGCTGGGGGGACTGAAGCACGAACAAGCTGTAGTGCCTGCTCACACTGCACACAACCTGCTTAGGGAACCGGCCAGGCTGCAACTACAGGGTGACCAGTAATCTACACTGATGAGCAAAAGGGTAACAATGTTTTCAACTTTTGACTTTCAGGCTCTATATCTCACCATCCACTACAGCTTTGAACATGAGATTACCATCATTTTATAGACAGTCATCTTGGCTATCTCATATATAAATTTGACTTGCAGCTATTTAGCATATGATTAGTTATGTAGATTCTTGCCATATCACTGCATTGTTACTGTTTTGCTTCTGGTGGTGGAAAAATCTTTTTCTTCCTGTATACTACAAATTACAACCTGTTTTCACATTCCCTAATAGCTCAGTGTGTTATTGGGTTGATTACCAAGAGAGACGTCACTGGTTTGATTCGAGCCATGAAGAACATTTATCAAGAAAAGAGAAACAGCCCAAAACAGCTCATCTTCCCTAAGAAAATTGCCAAACTGCATCATGTGAGGCCATGACAATTGGAAGACTACAAAATGAAGTCCTTCCATTCAGAGGCCAAGAGGTGACGTTCAGGCAAAATATCAGAGTCAACAAGTCAGCTCATCACAAGGTCTATCAGTTCTGGTTTGACAAACACCAAAGTGGAGGCGACTCGTATGCTTCATAATAGTGAGAACAAAGACGTCCATGCAAGCACCATGCAACACAAGTCTGGAATGGTGGCCCGAAAAAAGGTCAAGAAGCCTAGACTTCAATATCATCACAAGATTCGTCGGCTCGAGATGGCAAAATAGTACGAAAACAGTAGAAGACGGGTAATTTGGAGCGATGAGCCAAAAGTCAATAGACTAGAATCTGATAGGTGCAAATAAATGTGCAAGAAACAAGGGAAAAAGGAGCTAATGGATCGAGAAATGGAAGGAACTGTCAAGTTTGGTGGAGGAAGCCTGATGATATGAGGGCGTTTCACGGTCAAAGGCGTTGGATACTTTACCAGGAACAATGGTGGTCTCAATGCTGAGCTATATGTGAGGATCCTACAAGATGAGTTAGTTTGTGCACTTGAGTACTATGGGTTTGAAGAGGACGACATAGTATGCCAGCAGGACAACGACCCGAAGCATACGTCCAGATTGGCAAAAAAATGGTTCAATGACGATAAAGTAGAGGTGCTGGATTGTCCCCACAGTTCCCAGACCTCAACCCAATTGAACACTTGTGGATAGATTTGAAGAAAAAGCTGTATACATCCTTATGTGAGGTGACCAGATCTATTATGGCACAATGTATTATGGAACTTGTATTTCAGGGCAATCTCTTTGTTGGACAATGTTTAGCCTCTAATACATGCATGCCTGGATTTTTAAGAACACCTCTTAATTATTTAATGGGAACCTGTCACCAGATTTTGGCCTTCTAAAATAAAACTAGCACCTTAAGCAGCGCCTGTGCTGCATTCTATAAAAGGTGCACGTTACCCCCTGACCCCTTCCGTAGACCCCACAAATAGCTTTATAAAATCTCCCGCCCTATGTGTAAATTGACCGGTCTGGTCCGATGGGCATCCTAATCTGCGCCTCCTGTCCCTCCTTTCTCCTTTCACCATCCTCTTGTGCTGATTTACGTGGATAACACCTTGGATGCCATCCACGTAGGCAGGCAAAATCTTGCGCTTGTGCAGATATATTGCCAGCTCATGCAAGCGTACGTCGCTCTGCCCTATTGCTGGCAGAACCAAAAACATAGGTGTGCCTGCGCGAACCGGTGAGTTCTCTGCGCAGGTGCGAGATTTTGCCCGACGATGTGGATGACGTCATCCGCTTCTCGCACATGCGCAGAGAGCTCACCAGTTTGCGCAGGTGCACCAATGTTTTTGGCTCCCCACAACAGGGAAGAGTGAAGTGTGCCTGCGCAAGCCGGTAATATGGAAATTTTGCCCGTCTATGTGGATGGCGTCTGATGCATCATCCATGTCAATCAGCATAGAAGGATGGCAAAAGGAGGGACAGGAGGCGAAGATTAGGATGGCCATCGGACTAGACAGGACAATTTACATACAGGGCAGGAGATTTTATAAAGGTATTTTTGGGATCTAATGTGGGGTCAGGGGGTAATGTGCCCCTCTATAGAAGGCAGTACAGCTGCTGCTTAAAAGGGAAACTGTCACCACTTTTTTGCCCTATAATCTGCGGCCACCACCACCGGGCTCTTATGTAAAGCTTTCTAAAATGCTGTATATAAGAGCCCAGGCCGCTATGCAAAACATAAAAAACACTTTATAATAGTCACCTAACGGTCGCGCTGCGGTGGATGTGGCTCAGATGGACGGCTTCGTCCTGTGGTGCCGATTCCTCTTCTTTCGCCCATCTTCGTCCTCTTTCTGAAACCTGTGTCCATGCCATGTCTACGTCATACACACTCGCCGGTTTCGCGCATGCGCACTACAATACTTTGATTTGCCCTGCTCAGGACCTGAATGCCGGCGAGTGCGTATGACATCGGATGCGTCATGCACCGTGGCTCCAGAAGATGGAGGACGAAGACGGCCGAAAGAGGCGGCGCCGGCACTGGAGGATGAAGACGCCCATCTGATCCACATCCACTGCAGAGCGACCGTTAGGTGAGTACTTTAAAATGTTTTTTATGTTCTCACAGCGACCTGAGCTCTTATATACAGCACGTTAGAATACTGTATATAAGAGCCCACTGGTGGTGGCCGCAGCTTATAGGGCAAAAACGTGGTGACAGGTTCCCTTTAAGGTGCTAGTTTTAGTTTAGAAGGCAAAAATCTGGTGACAGGTTCCTTTTAACTTTTTTTGGGGGGGTGGAGGCCCCCATTCAGACTTTTGCTGTGGGGCCCCATGATTTATTTGTACGCCCCTGTTAGCAAGTAAAGTTAAATATAAAAAGAGTCCACTATCTTTAACAAATGACCTCGGTTGAGGATATTGAGCTTTGCATCATTTCTTCCACACAGGTGGAAGCATAAAATTGCTAAATAATATGACTTTTAATAGCGGCTTTAATCTGACACACAGTTTGGTACTTTTGCTATCAAAGCAGATATTGCTTCTCAGCATTGTTCTGTACATTAAGCTACATTACGCAAACAGTGAGGCTGCACACATGCCGGCAAGGTTCATGTCAAGTACATTTATGACCGGGGACCTGCAGGAGTGTAAGAGGGAGTAATAAACTCTTTTACTGAGCCGTAAAAACATTGTGCATTTTATATCCTTGATCGATATTTGTGAAAATTGTTGTTTTTTACCTATTACAACGCTAAACACTTTGTACAACATTAGCCTTTATATTTTGTTTTATTACCGTGGAGTGTATATTTTTGCTTGATTGGTTATTGCATTCTAAAATACAAGCTATCATCATTTCATGGTAACTTAGAATAATGATTTCCCAATGGCCGTGACATCAGTATAGCAGTGTGCTCTGCCAGAGATACTTTTCTTAAAGGCTATGGACAGTAATGACAAGGAAAAAGAGGATTTTAGGTACTCACCGTAAAAATCTCTTTCTCGGAGCCTTCATTCGGGGACACAGGAAGACCATGGGTGTATACTGCTGACACTAGGCAAAAACGTTAGCTCCAACCTCAGCAGATTAGACCCATCAACTGGCACACAACTAATCAGTTAGTGAGCAACCAGTAGGAGAAGCAAGAGAATTAGTACACATTAGTTACAGATAATGAAAACATTGAAAGAGACGGAAGGTACTGGGTCACCCAACAAAGGGTCTGAGAAAGAGATTTTACAGTGAGTACCTAAAATCCTCTTTTCTCTATTAATTCATTGGGGGACAGAGGAAGACTATGGGATATCTCAAAGCAGTGGAGGGTACTGTGTTGCCCAATGAAGGCTTCAAGAAAGAAATTTTACAGTGAGTACCTAAAATCCTCTTTTCTCTATTAATTCATTGGTGGGACAGAGGAAAACCATGGGATGTCTCAAAGCAGTGGAGGGTGCTGTGTCCACCAATGAAGGCTCCGAGAAAGAGATTTTACAGTGAGTACCTAAAATCCTCTTTTCTCTATTAATTCATTGGTGCGACAGAGGCAGACTATGGGATGTCTCAAAGCAGTGGAGGGTACTGTGTCTGCCAAAGAAGGCTCCGAGAAAGAGATTTTACAGTGAGTACTTAAAATTATCTTTCCCCTATTAATTAATTGGGGGGACAGAGGAAGTCTATGGGATGTCTCAAAGAAGTGGGGGGGGGTACTGGGTACCCCAATGAAGGCTCCGAGAAAGAGATTTTACAGTGAGTACTTAAAATCCTTTTTTCTCTATTCATTCATTGGGGACAGAGGAAGACCATGGGATATCTCAAAGCAGTGGAGGGTACTGTGTTGCCCAATGAAGGCTTCAAGAAAGAAATTTTACAGTGAGTACCTAAAATCCTCTTTTCTCTATTAATTCATTGGGGGACAGAGGAAGACTATGGGATATCTCAAAGCAGTGGAGGGTACTGTGTTGCCCAATGAAGGCTTCAAGAAAGAAATTTTACAGTGAGTACCTAAAATCCTCTTTTCTCTATTAATTCATTGGTGGGACAGAGGAAAACAATGGGATGTCTCAAAGCAGTGGAGGGTACTGTGTCCACCAATGAAGGCTCCGAGAAAGAGATTTTACAGTGAGTACCTAAAATCCTCTTTTCTCTATTAATTCATTGGTGCGACAGAGGCAGACTATGGGATGTCTCAAAGCAGTGGAGGGTACTGTGTCTGCCAAAGAAGTCTCCGAGAAAGAGATTTTACAGTGAGTACTTAAAATTATCTTTCCTCTATTAATTAATTGGGGGGACAGAGGAAGTCTATGGGATGTCTCAAAGAAGTGGGGGGTACTGTGTACCCCAATGAAGGCTCCGAGAAAGAGATTTTACAGTGAGTACTTAAAGAAGTTGTCCAGTTACCAAAACTGATTTTTTTTTTTCTGATAAATCTTGCTAATATGTGCCCCTCAACACATCTATTATGTTTTTTCAGAAAAATTACCTTTTATTGTGCACTAGCAGCACACGGTCATTGCTGGCTCCAGCTCTGATGGGGTTAATCTCTCCTCTGACTTCCTGTGTTCAGTTCCTACAAGTCCCAGAATTCTTTGTGGCTCTAGGGCGGTGTCTGGCTTATCTAACACACCCACTGTGTCTAATACACCCACTCTGCTCTCCGACCAAACCCTCCTCCCTGCCTCTTCCCTGTGGATGCACTGAGATCAATCATACAGAGACAGCAGCAGCTCTACACAGCCAGGGGAAGAAAGTGTGTGTGCGCGTATATACAGTGTATGTGTGTATATACAGTGTGTGTGCGTATATACAGTGTATGTGTGTATATACAGTGTGTGTGTGAGTGTGCATGTGTGTGTGTATATACAGTGTGTGTGTGTATATACAGTGTGTGTGCGTATATACAGTGTGTGTGAGTGTGTGTGTGTATGTCATACTCATTTGTCTGCAGGGTCCCGGTGCCATGCCTGCTTCCAGCCCCTGTCTCGGTAGCGCCGCTCCGGGTGTGTGCAGTCTCCCCGGGGCACGCACGAAGCTTGCAGGACCTGGCGGTGAATCACCTGATGCAGTCACCTGATGCATCAGCTGATCGATTCTCGTGGTGTCGCCGGCTTTTTCGCGCCCGGCTGGCTATCAGCTGATCCTGCCATCAGGGGACTTCATCAGCTGATTACCGGCAGCTCCTGCAGTGATGGGCCAGGATCAGACTCCGCTGCAGGAGCTGCCGGTAGTCAGCACAGACGTGAGTATTTATTTATTTTTTTTTTTTTTTTGCACTGATGCTTCAGCTGATTGTATAATCGGCTTTTATACAATCAGCTGATGTATGATGTGCTTCACGTAGTTTAACCTGACACATCATCTGATCGCTTTGCCTTCCAGCAAACCGATCAGATGATATTGGATCCTGATTGGACGGCGCGGGACCCTAACCCAGGATTACTGCGGAGGGGGGTTTATTTCAATAAAGATGGAGTTACTAATTGTGTTGTGTTTTATTTCTAATAAAAATATTTTTCTGTGTGTTGTGTTTTTTTTTTATCATTACTAGAAATTCATGGTGGCCATGTCTAATATTGGCGTGACACCATGAATTTCGGGCTTAGGGCTAGCTGATAATATACAGCTAGCCCTAACTCCATTATTACCTAGCTAGCCACCCGGCATCAGGGCAGCTGGAAGAGTTGGATACAGCTCCAGAAGATGGCGCTTCTATGAAAGCGCCATTTTCTGGGGTGGCTGCGGACTGCAATTCGCAGTGGGGGTGCCCAGAAAGCTTGGGCACCCTTCACTGTGGATTCCAATCCCCAGCTGCCTAGTTGTACCCGGCTGGACACTAAAATTAGGCGAAGCTCACGTCATTTTTTTTTTAAATTATTTCATGAAATTCATGAAATAATTAAAAAAAAAAATGGCTTCTCTATATTTTTGGTACCCAGCTGGGTACAAATAGGCAGCTGGGGGTTGGGGGCAGCCTGTACCTGCCTGCTGTACCCGGCTAGCATACAAAAATATGGCGAAGCCCATGTCATTTTTTTTTTCTTTTTGGGTAAAAAACTGCATACAGTCCTGGATGGAGGATGCTGAGCCTTGTAGTTCTGCAGCTGCTGTCTGCTCTCCTGCATACACTAGTGAATGGAGGATGCTGAGCCTTGTAGTTCTGCAGCTGCTGTCTGCTCTCCTGCATACAATGAACATTTTGAATAAGGAAATGACATCAGACCTTTTTTTTTTTTTCATCAACAATCTTTAATGGCATTGTGCACTGATTAAAAACGCAGTGAGCAAAAACGCAGCAAAAAAGGCACCAAATCACGGCAAAAACGTGACATGCAGCACCGCAGGTGACAGAGCAGAGCAAGTTGGTGGCATGTTCTGCTCTGACACATAGTGTGCTGCATGTCACTGTATCCACTCTGGGACTTGTTGTGCAGGTGACCGGATGATACATGTCACTAACTGCCCCACTCTGTGATTTCTGCTGCATAGTACCAACTGTATACACTCTCACCTGCACAACAAGTCCCATAGTGGAGACAGTTAGTGACATGTAGCATCCGGTCACCTGCACAACAAGTGTCAGAGTGGAGAAAGATAGTGACATGCAGCACACTATGTGTCAGAGCAGAGCATGTCACTGTCTCCACTCCGCTGACCTCACAGCTCGTACACGCTGCGATGGATGCAGGGGGACACAGAACAAGTAATCGGCCGACACTGGAGTCATCTGATTACTTGGGATGAATTGAGCAGTAAAATGCTCTGGTGCTCGATGGGCGAAGCCCATGCCGATTTTTTTAAAAAAAAATTCATTAAAAATAAAAAAACAAAAAAAATCACATTATTTGTGGGCTCCCGCTGCATTTTCTATTGCTAAGGGTAACCAAAGCATCTACTGGCTGCTAGCCCCCGCTGCTTGGTGTTACTTTCACTGGCAATAGAAATGCAGGGAAGCATTTTTTTTTTATAAAGGTTTTTCCCTGAAAACGTTTTTAAGAAAATGACGTGGGCTTCGCCATATTTTTGTATGCTAGCCAGGTACAGCAGGCAGCTACGGGCTGTCCCCAACCCCCAGCTGCCTAGTTGTACCCGGCTGGGAACCAAAAATATAGAGAAGCCCTTTTTTTTCATTAATTTCATGAAATAATTAAAAAATGATGTGGGCTTCACCAAATTTTTGAGTCCAGCCAGGTACAACTAGGCAGCTGGGGATTGGAATCCACAGTGTAGGGTGCCCAAACTTTCTGGGCCCCCCACTGCGAATTGCAGTCCACAGCTGCCCCAGAAAATGGCGTTTTCATAGAAGCGCCATCTTCAGGCGCTGTATCCAACTCTTCCAGTGGCCCTGGTGGCAGGTGGCACGCTGGGTAATAAGGGGTTAATACCAGCTATGTTTTACCAGCTGGTATAAAGCCCGAGATTCTTAATGTCAGGCCAAGTTTAACCTGGCCATTAAGAATCTCCAACAAAGGGTTTAAAAAAAAAAAAAGACTTCACACAGAGAAAAATACTTTATTAGAAATAAATACACAGACACAGTAGGGACTCCATGTTTATTACTCCCTCTCACCCCTCCACGATGGAGAGATTTCTGTACTGACCATGCCAGGAGAGAGCGAGGAAAAGAGAGCGAGCGGGGGGGGGAGAAGAGAGCGAGCGGGGGGGAGAAGAGAGCGGGGAGAAGAGAGAGAGGGCGGGAGAAGAGAGAGAGGGGGGGGAGAAGAGAGAGAGGGGGGGGAGAAGAGAGAGAGGGGGGGGGAGAAGAGAGAGAGGGGGGGAGAAGAGAGAGAGGGGGGGAGAAGAGAGAGAGGGGGGAGAAGAGAGAGAGGGGGGAGAAGAGAGAGAGGGGCGGGAGAAGAGAGAGAGGGGGGGAGAAAAGAGAGAGGGGGGAGAAGAGAGAGAGGGGGGAGAAGAGAGAGGGGGGGGGAGAATAGAGAGGGGGGGAGAAGAGAGCGAGGGGGGAGAAGAGAGCGAGGGGGGGGAGAAGAGAGCGAGGGGGGGGAGAAGAGAGCGAGGGGGGGGAGAAGAGAGCGAGGGGGGGAGAAGAGAGCGAGGGGGGGAGAAGAGAGCGAGGGGGGGAGAAGAGAGCGAGGGGGGGAGAAGAGAGCGAGGGGGGGAGAAGAGAGCGAGAGGGGGGAGAAGAGAGAGAGAGGGGGGGAGAAGAGAGAGAGAGGGGGGCAGAAGAGAGAGAGGGGGGGAGAAGAGAGAGGGGGGGAGAAGAGAGGGGGGGGAGAAGAGAGAGGGGGGGAGAAGAGAGAGGGGGGGAGAAGAGAGAGAGGGGGGGAGAAGAGAGAGAGGGGGGGGAGAAGAGAGAGAGGGGGGGAGAAGAGAGAGAGGGGGGGAGAAGAGAGAGGGGGGGGAGAAGAGAGAGAGGGGGAGAAGAGAGAGAGGGGGGAGAAGAGAGCGAGGGGGGGAGAAGAGAGCGAGGGGGGGGAGAAGAGAGCGAGGGGGGGAGAAGAGAGCGAGGGGGGGAGAAGAGAGAGAGGGGGGGAGAAGAGAGAGAGGGCGGGAGAAGAGAGAGGGGGGGAGAAGAGAGAGAGGGGGGGGAAGAGAGAGAGGGGGGGAGAAGAGAGAGAGGGGGGAGAAGAGAGAGAGAGGGGGGAGAAGAGAGGGGGGGGAGAAGAGAGAGAGGGGGGGAGAAGAGAGAGAGGGGGAGGAGAAGAGAGAGAGGGGGGGAGAAGAGAGTGGGGAAAGAAGAGGGGGGGGCAGAGGTGCTCTGTCACCAACTGTCTCCACTCTGTGACTTGTGGTGCAGGTGACAGAGTGCAGACAGTTGGTCCCATGCAGCAGGACAGATGGCAGAGCACAGCGGTGACATGCCTGTCAGTGTCTTGCTGCTGGGAGGAGCACACGATCACACTGCCCGACACCGGCCGCTCTCCTGACATCGCAGCAGAGCGGGCGGGTGGACAGTGTGATCACATACTTACGTGCAGGGGGGGATTCAGCTGAAGACCCCCCCACCGGAACTGCACACTGGTGCCCCGTGCCTCACCATCTGCAGGACGCCGGCTCCACACTGACGTCCTACGGATCCTCCCCTCGATGCTGAGCTGTGACGTGCGGTAGTCACCGCCCACAGCCCTGTCACTCAATCTGAGTGGCGCCGGCATCCTGTGACGTACCCGTCTTGTTTGAGAGCCCGGAAATGCCGGGACGTCAGAGGATGCCGGCGGCCACAGCTCCAGGGGGTCATGTGACAGGCACTGAGCGTGCAGCATAGCGCCGCTCAGTGCCAGAAATGGAAATACAAGCCAATGGAGAAAATACCTAGAATTGTAAGTAGAACTTCGACAGAAAATAAAAAAAATGGGTGAACCACCCCTTTAAAATCCTCTTTTCTCTATTCATTCATTGGGGTACAGAGGAAGACCATGGGATGTTCCTTGGTCTTCATGATGCTATCTGTGCTTTAAACAGAACACTGAGACTATCACAGAGCAGGTGCATTTATACAGAGACTTGATTACACACAGGAAATTATATTTATCATCATCAGTCATTTAGGACAACATTGGATCATTCAGAGATCCTCAATGAACCTCTGGAGTGAGTTTGCTGCACTGAAAGTAAAGGGGATGAATAATATTGCACGCCCCAATATTCAGTTATTTATTTTTTTAAAATATTTAAATTAAGCAATAAATTTCATTCGACTTCACAATTGTGTCCCACTTGTTGTTGATTCATCACCATGACAGTAATATTTTTATCGTTATGTTTGAAGCCTGAAATGTGGGAAAAGGTTGAAACATTTTCAAGGGGGCAGAATACTTTTGCGAGGCACTGTATATGTATATATATATATATATATATATATATATATATATATATATATATATATATATATATATATATAGACCAAAAAGAATATCTGAATTTTTAATATAAACTATTAAGTATTCCCAAGACTGTAATAACCTGGATAAATCATCTGACATGTTATGTGGTGTGCTACATAAATAGTAGAAGGTATAAAAAAATATTGTTTTTTCAATATTTGGTTGCCCCATTGAAGCTTTATAAATTTATCAGTAATTTAGGTTTACTCAAAAATAGTTCTAAAAAATAATACAACTTTTCCTGCATAACGCAAAGCTACATACAGTCATATAAATAAAAAACTAGCTATGGGCATGTCAAAATTGGGCATGTTTTTGCTGTTATTTTAATCCCGCTGCTCCCATGCGTTTTACTTTTGGAAGGCAATCACACAGTTCTGGAGATATTGGCCCCTTTTTAATGCTAATTGTTATGCTCTTTAGCAACGGGATGTGGCTCATGATCCTCTGAGGCCAAGTGTCATGACCCAGGACCGGTATTCCCTGCTCCAGAGTTTCCCAGATCCGGCCTGGTGATGTCAGGGGTTAACTTCCATCAGCCTCGTTCAGGAGACACTATATCTATAGCGTTCCAGTGCTGGTTATAGTTTTGCTCTGCAGCCTGTGACTGGCTCTGGTGAGATTTCCTGTTTGATCTGACTCCTAGTTACCGTACCCTGACCTGTACCCTCCCCCGTTCGTCCGTCTGTCCCAGTCCCTGACTTCCCGCTCCGGTTCGTTGTTTACCCATCCTGGTTCATTCCCTTCCAGTGTTTGTGTCTCCTCACCCTCCGGTCTTGTCTTCTGTTCCCTGTGGCCTTTGTGTTGCCCTCTGCATACTTGATCTCCCGGCATCCGACCTAGGTTCTGTTTTCTGACCTGGTTTTGATCCTCCCTTTGCATTGACTTGACTTTCCTGGCCAGACCCTGACTGCTTGACAACTCTATTGACCCCTGGTGGTTCGCCTGTGAACTGTCTGCTGAAGTTACTCTGCTGTACTTCAGCCTCCTTTCTGTTACAGAGTTACTTTGACTCTCCTTTTACTACTCTGCTGCCACCTAGTGGGGAATACGCTGTACTACGTCTTACCAGCCCTTTGTGACACCGAACATGTGCTCTGCTGCTCCATTGCAGGACTAAAGGACTGACGAAGATAGTTGAGCAGTGACCGATTATCTTTGGCAGTTGCATAGACTTTATAAGAAGCAACAGTGCATACGCAGACTTTTTGTAAGAAAAAACAAAAAAAATAAATAAATAAAATAATAATAATAAAAAAAAGCTAGAAAAGATTTGCTCCCAAGGTAATATTGATATTCTATCATTAACCACAAAGAAGTATCATTCCTTTTTTTTCCTGACAGCTTTGCTTAATTGGCATTTTGATAGCATTGACCTACAAGGCAATTAACATATTTATGAGATGCCCTGATGTATAGTCGGAATTGCTCACCGTAGACATATCTAGATACATTTTGCATGATTACAAGGTGGAAATGCAGAGAACAGTGAAGATCTCCTTAAAATAACTTATACATATATGTAGAATCCAATGAACTGGTCCTACCTGATTGGGAGTTTTCTGCTGCAGAGTATAAGTTCGCACGTAGATTCTTCTTAGTGGGATAGCTAGAGATAAAGAGCAAATGTCAGATAAAGGGTTAATCCCATTGTATAGATGGATATTGTCGGATAGGCCTTGTATAAACAAGCATTTTTGCAATTTACTGCACATTACATTTTGCAGCCGTTCTTGCAATATTAACGTTTTTGTTTACAGCTTGTTGCCTAGGAGATCGACCACCGCTGCTGACTAGCTTGTAAACACTGCCCAGAAGCTGGTCGCGATTAGGAGGTGACAGTGCGCTCCATCGATCCTGGTCAGCTTGAAAACCGCGCCTACAAGCCCAATAAAAAAGAGCTTGTGTCCTTGCACATGTTCATCTGCCTAGCTGATCTCCAAGTCTCCTGGACAACTGCTCTGTATAACTCTGCCCCCACCACTGACTAGCATCTTTATATCAATATACAGTGTACACAGAAAGCTGCCAATCAGTGGTGTGGGCGGGGTCATAGCAGTCCAAGCTCTGCTAGATCTACAGCAGAAAAAACTGGAATTGTACCAAAACTACATCAAGCAGCCCAGTAAGTGACACATCGCGGGAATCAGGGTCTCTGCTACTTCATTAGACCTTTCTCAGATTACATAGCAAAAACCTGCTGTCAGATTCTCTTTTAAGCTTTGTATACATTCTGATGAAAAGGTATTGTTGGATTTCCCGGATCCGTACATACCTTTCCCAAGAAGCTGCAAAAACCCTAGTACATGCCCTTATTATCTCCCACCTGGATTATTGCAACCTCCTGCTCTGTGGCCTCCCTTCTAACAGTCTCGCACCCCTACAATCTATTCTAAACTATGCTGCCCGGCTAATCCACCTCTCCCCTCACTACTCCCCGACCTCTCCTCTCTGCCAATCCCTTCACTGGCATCCCATTGCCCAACAACTCCCTAACCATGACCTACAAATCCATCCACAACCTGTCTCCTCCCTACATCTCTGACCCAGTCTCCCGGTACTTACCCACATGTAACCTTCGATCCTCACAAGATCTCCTTCTCTACTCCCCTCTCATCTCCTCTTCCCACCATCGCATCCAAGATTTCTCCCGTGCCTCCCCCATACTCTGGAATGCTCTGCCTCAACACATCAGAATATCGCCTACCTTGACAATCTTCAAAAGGAACCTGAAGACCCACCTCTTCCGACAAGCCTACAACCTGCCGCAACCCTCAGTCTGATACAGCACCCCACAACCAGCTCTACCCTCACCTACTGTATCCTCACCTATCTCTTGTAGACTGTGAGCCCTCGTGGGCAGGGTCCTCTCTCCTCCTGGACCTGTTTGTGTCTTGTACTGTTTATGATTATTGTACTTGTCCCTATTATGTATACCCTTTCACATGTAAAGCACCATGGAATTGATGGCGCTATAATAATAAATAATAATAATAATAATAGTGCTTGACATAAAAACCAGTCATGGCCGAAAGTGCTGGCACCCTTGAAATTGTTTCATAAAGTGAAGCATTTCGCACAGAAAATTATTGCAATTACGAGTTTTGCTATACACACGTTTATTTCCTTTGTGTGTATTGGAGCAACACAAAAAAAACTGAGCAAAAAAGGCAAATTGGACACAATTTCACACAAACCCCCCAAAAATGGGCCAGACAAAATTGTTGTCCCCCTCTACTTAATATTTGGTAGCACACTCTTTGGAATAAATAACTGCAATCAATCGCTTCCTATAACCGTCCACAAGCTTCTTACTCCTCAACTGGAATTTTGGACTCTTCTTTATAAACGGCTCCAGGTCTCTCATATTTGAAGGCGTCTTCTTTTCTCCCAACAGCAATTTTAAGATATCTCCATAGATGTTCAATGGGTTTTAGATCCGGATTCACTTCTGCCACTTCAGAACTCTCCAGCGTTTTGTTTCCATCCATTTCTCGGGGCTTCTTTATGTACGTTTGGGGTTATTGTCCTGCTTGAAGACACATAACCCAAGATACAAACCCAGCTCTCTAACACTAGGCACTACATTGCCACCCAAAGTCTTTTGATTTCATGATGTCTTTCACACACTCAAGGCACCCAGTGCCAGAGGCAGCAAAACAACCCCAAAACATCTTTGAGCCTCCATCATACTTGATTGTAGGTATTGTGTTCTTTTTGTTTGTAGGCCTCATTCTGTTTTCAGTAAACAGAATGATGTCTAACTAAGAGAAAAATTACAGTGGAAGTGTAGAACTTGTCATGATTAAGAGCATGGACTCTGCTCGAAACACGGAGATAGGGATCTGCCTTTCTTTGACTTTTTAATATTTCTGTCTTCATTTTAATTATTACAGTTTTGCAGATGCTGGACTTTTTCTCCTATTGTTGATCAGTGCTTTTAGCAAAAAGCTCCATCTTGTTCTCTTGTATTCACAAGATGCCTTCCTAGAAGAATTTTGGTTACCCACATATATTTTGGCAAACTGCAGTCTAGCTCTTTTATGTCTCTGTGTCAGCAGTGAGGTCATCCTGGGTCTCCTCCATAGTGTTTAATTTCATTCAATTTGGTTGGCAAAATGAGACAAAAACAGTAGAGCCATAAACGGCTGGGATTGGAGAAAACTCTGATTATGCTCATTGCTGATGGCAGGGATTGGAGAAAGCTCTTATACTGGTTATAACTGATGGCAGGCATTGGAGGAAACTTTGCTCCTGTCTGTGCTAATGGCAGGGACTGCAGAAAGCTCTGATCCTGGCTATTGCTGATGGGGATTTGAGAAACCTCTGATTCTGCTCGTTGCAGATGGCAGGGACTGGATAAAGCTGTGTTACTAGCTATTGCTGATGGGAACTGGAGAAAGCTTTGATCCTGGTCATTGTTGATGGCAGGGATTGAAGGAAACTCTGATCATGGTTGTGCTAATGGCAGGCATTGGAGAAACATTTGATCTTGGCTATTGCGGATGGTGAGGCTTCAATGGGATTGGAGAAAGCTCTGATCCTGGCTGTTGCTGATGGGAATTGGAGAAAGCTCTGATCCTGGCCATTGATGATGGAGACTGGAGAAAACGCTGATCCTGGCTATTGCTGAAGGTGGGGATTGGAGAAAACTCTGATTATGCTCGTTGCTGATGGCAGGGATTGGAGAAAGCTCTTATACTGGCTATTGCTGATGGCAGGCATTGGAGGAAACTTTGCTCCCGTCTGTGCTAATGGCAGGGAGTGCAGAAAGCTCTGATCCTCGCTATTGCTGATGGGGATTTGAGAAAGCTCTGATTCTGCTCATTGCAGATGGCAGGAACTGGAGAAAGTTTGATCATGGCCATTGTTGATGGCAGGGATTGAAGGAAACTCTGATCATGGTTGTGCTAATAGCAGGCATTGGAGAAACCTCTGTTCTTGGCTATTGCGGATGGTGAGGCTTGGAGAAAGCTCTGATCCTGGCTATTGCTGATGGGGATTGGAGAAAGCTCTGATCCTGGCAGTTGCTGATGGGGATTGGAGAAAGATCTGATCCTGGCTATTGCTGATGGCAGGGATTGGAGAAAGCTCTGATCCTGGCCATTGCTGATGGGGATTGGAGAAGGCTCTGATCCTGGCTATTGCTGAGAGTGGAGATTGGAGAAAACTCTGATTATTCTTGTTGCTGATGGTAGGGATTGGAGAAAGCTCTGATGCTATTGCTGATGGGAATTGGAAAAAACTCTGATCCTGGCTGTTGCTGATGGCAGGAATTGGAGAAAGCTGTGATCCTGGCTGTTGCTGATGGCAGGGATTGGAGAAAGCTCTGATCTTGGCCATTGCTGATGGGGATTGGAGAAGGCTCTGATCCTGGCAGTTGCTGATGGGGATTGGAGAAAGCTCTGATCCTGGCCATTGCTGATGGGGATTGGAGAAAGCTCTGATCCTGGACATTGCTGATGGGGATTGGAGAAGGCTCTGATTCTGGCCGTTGCTGATGGGGATTGGAGAAAGCTCTGATCCTGGCCATTGCCGATGGGGATTGGAGAAAGCTCTGATCCTGGCCATTGCTGATGGGGATTGGAGAAGGCTCTGAAACTGGCCATTGCTGATGGGGATTGGAGAAAGCTCTGATCCTTGCCGTTGCTGATGGGGATTGGAGAACGCTCTGATCCTGGATACTGCTGACGGCGGGGATTGGAGAAAGCTCTGATCCTGGCAGTTGCTGAAGGGGATTGGAGAAAGCTCTGATCCTGGCCGTTGCTGATGTGGATTGGAAAAAGCTCTGATCCTTGCCGTTGCTGATGCGGATTGGAGAAAGCTCTGATCCTGGATATTGCTGCTGGGGATTGGAGAGAGCTCTGATCCTGGCTATTACTGATGGTCATTGGAGAGAGCTCTAATCCTGGATATTGCTGCTGGGGATTGGAGAAAGCTCTGATCCTGGCCGTTGCTGATGTGGATTGGAAAAAGCTCTGATCCTTGCCGTTGCTGATGCGGATTGGAGAAAGCTCTGATCCTGGATATTGCTGCTGGGGATTGGAGAGAGCTCTGATCCTGGCTATTACTGATGGTCATTGGAGAGAGCTCTAATCCTGGATATTGCTGCTGGGGATTGGAGAAAGCTCTGATCCTGTCTATTGCTCAGAGTGGAGATTGGAGAAAACTCTGATTATTCTTGTTGCTGATGGCAGGGACTGGAGAAAGCTCTGATCCTGGCTATTGCGGATGGGGAGGATTGGAGAAAGCTCTGATTCTGGCTGTTGCGGATGGTGAGGATTGGAGAAAGCTCTGATTCTGGCTGTTGCGGATGGTGAGGATTGGAGAAAGCTCTGATCCTGGCTATTGCGGATGGGGAGGATTGGAGAAAGCTCTGATTCTGGCTGTTGCTGATGGTGAGGATTGGAGAAAGCTCTGATCCTGGCTGTTGCGGATGGTGAGGATTGGAGAAAGCTCTGATCCTGGCTGTTGTGGATGGTGAGGATTGGAGAAAGCTCTGATCCTGGCTGTTGTGGATGGTGAGGATTGGAGAAAGCTCTGATCCTGGCTGTTGCTGATGGTGAGGATTGGAGAAAGCTCTGATCCTGGCTGTTGCGGATGGTGGGGATTGGAGAAAGCTCTGATCCTGGCTATTGCGGATGGGGAGGATTGGAGAAAGCTCTGATTCTGGCTGTTGCTGATGGTGAGGATTGGAGAAAGCTCTGATCCTGGCTGTTGCGGATGGTGAGGATTGGAGAAAGCTCTGATCCTGGCTGTTGCGGATGGGGGGGATTGGAGAAAGCTCTGATCCTGGCTGTTGCTGATGGCACTTTTTGAGCCTGCACCATTACACTTTATCCATACCACACAAGTGCTTTAATATACTGTGAACTACGGCAAGTGGTTAAACTTGTCTTTAAGCCTGGCGTTAGCCATTTAGTGGCTTGATACACGCTGACAGGCCCCTTGTAGAGGGATTTTCTTCTTGCTGCTCCTCCTTACTAAATGATGGAGGGTTGAGCCTGAAGCAGGTTACACCATCTGAACTGCGAGCTCTCTATGGTGGAGACCCTGAAAAGCTTGTAAGCGCTGAACTAGTTGCCTAGGAAACCAGCTACCACTGAAAAACTGCAAAGGTGGCTGGTAACCAAGGCAACAAGCAGTAAACTAATACTTAAAACACACAAAGCCCTGCATTCTAAGGTGAAATACAAAGTTGCTTTTTTTTCTCCACTTTATGATTATAAAACCCCCTTTTTAGGTCACTAATTAGCCACCTTCTTGACAACACAAGCATCCGCCTCACCCTCTGCTTCCCCCTCATCCTCCCACAGTCAGAAGCGCCGCTCCGTCACGTGGCGCAGAACGTCATCTCTGTGCGCGGTCACATGACCCTCTCATCCTGACGTCATCAAATCCTTCCTCCGCTGATGTTTAGGTAATAACAACAACAGACCCTGGAGCCGGTGACATTTTTTTTTATCACACCGGAACTGCCGGCGCTGAGTCAGGTGAGGACGACGGCGCCATTATTACACCTCTATAGGCTGGAGAGCCGGTGACAGCCCGGTATTACGGCAACGTGACAGCCGTGTGTGCGATATTATTATACCCGTGGTTATAATGTGAGGGCAGGGTACTCCTATCACTGGGAGTACTCAGCAGGCAGACAGCTGTCCTCCTTCCCTCCCCAGTGCTGCCCATACCTAGAAGTGAGAGGTTTTCTCTTTATAAGTCACTGGCAGCAAGCAAGCATGGCGGAAACCGCACAATCTGCCTGAGATTTACTGATCTATTACACACTGTCCTCCTTGCTGTACTTTTCCGGCGTCATCAAGCACAGGCCTCCTACTGTAACAGTGGTCACGTGCTCAGCTGCTGCAGAACCTCTTTTCTTTTCTGAAAAGGCGTGCTGCTTCACACTCCTGGGTACAGATTATAATTTTTGGACCCAGGGTCTTACAGGCCGATAGGTGGTCCTCTCATTGGTCCTTGTTCATTTTTGAGTTATACCTATTGTATTTTTTGGACATCAGGATGTTTATTTTATTGATCCGTAGCTTGTATCAGCTGCTGCAGAACCTCTTTTCTTTTTGGTCAGTGGCCTGCTGGCTCCACATTCCTGGATATAGGTGATTATTTTTGGACTCAGGAATATAGGAGCCGTTAGGTGAGTCTCATTGGTCCTTGTTCACTTTTGGACGTCGGCATGTTTATTTATCCGTAGTCTTTATCGCTATTTCTGGGTCAGTGTGACCTCTTTAATCCATTTTGTTTGGAAAGCAAAGTGACCCCCCTCCCCCACAAAGAAATTTATTTTTATGGAAAAACTAAAGCTGATGAAAGTAGAAGTACAAAATGCAAAAATTAATGAAAAACTCCTAAAATTCTGTTTAATAATACATCAATAAATATGAGAATACTTCCCACTGAACACCGATATTTCCAAATCTACCAAACCAATAAAAAGGTATTGGTATTTGTTTCTCTATTCCACTCCTGAGGAACCTCTTATTATAAGGGGAAACACATCGGGTGGTCTTTGACCACATTCACAAAGAGTTGTACATTTGAGCCTTTGCCCTTCTATTCTCAGTCCTGGTTAAATTTATTTTGTATCTTTTTGGTACTAAAATAAAAAAAAATCTTTATTTTTATATAGTGCTAACATATTCCGCAGCGCTTTACATACATCAGGAACACTGTCCCCATTGGGGCTCACAATCTAAGTTCCCTATCAGTATGTCTTTGGAGTGTGGGAGGAAACCAGAGAACCCGGAGGAAACCCACGCAAACACGGGGAGAACATACAAACTCCTTGCAGATGTTGTCCTTGGTGGGATTCGAACCCAGGACCCCAGCGCTGCAAGACTGCACTGCAGTGCTAACCACTGAGCTACCACAAGACTGCAGTGCTAACCACTGAGCTACCACAAGACTGCAGTGCTAACCACTGAGCTACCACAAGACTGCAGTGCTAACCACTGAGCTACCACAAGACTGCAGTGCTAACCACTGAGCTACCATGCAGCCCTATACTGGTACTACCCCAGTGATAATCGACTGTGCATTTGTGTTACCTTTTTATTGGTTTGGTCTACTGTCCCATATTAATAGTAATAATAATATAATAATAATATTATTTATTTTTATAGCGCCATTTATTCCATGGCGCTTTACAAGTGAAAGAGGGTATACGTACAACAATCATTAACAGTACAAAACAGACTGGTATAGGAGGAGAGAGGACCCTGCCCGCGAGGGCTCAGTCTACAGGGAATGGGTGATGGTACAATAGGTGAGGACAGAGCTGGTTGCGCAGTGGTCTACTGGACTGAGGGTTATTGTAGGTTGTAGGCTTGTTGGAAGAGGTGGGTCTTGAGGTTCCTCTTGAAGCTTTCCACGGTAGGGGAGAGTCTGATGTGCTGAGGTAGAGCGTTCCAGAGTATGGGGGATGCACGGGAGAAATCTTGTACACGATTGTGGGAAGAGGAGATGAGAGAGGAGCAGAGAAGAAGATCTTGTGAGGATCGCATCTTGTTAGGTCTTGTAGGGACAGTCGATGGTGAGCGCGGTCGCCATCAGCGCAGCATTAGGGTGCCAACCTCTGCGGCAAGGTAGGAGCAAGAATAAGGCTGATTAGGGACAGCAAACCTTGCTTTTGTGTTTGTACATGTTTTTGGTATTGATATGTAGAATTTGGTATATTTGGAAACTACTGGTGTTCAGTGGGAAGTACTCTCATATTTATTGATCTACTAGCTGTACTACCCGGCTTCTCCCGGGTTAATAACTGCTGTTAACAAAAGAGAATGTATTAACAAAAATGTATTCTGCACACAAAAAACGCAAAACAAATAGATAGAAATGTAATTATTAAATTGTTG
This sequence comes from Anomaloglossus baeobatrachus, assembly GCF_048569485.1. Classification (NCBI taxonomy): domain Eukaryota; kingdom Metazoa; phylum Chordata; class Amphibia; order Anura; family Aromobatidae; genus Anomaloglossus; species Anomaloglossus baeobatrachus. The sequence continues at coordinate 191,895,508 of NC_134361.1, forward strand.
CCTATATTAACCAATCAGAGCTCAGATTAATTAACTGTAGCAAAATAGAAGCTAAGCTGTGATTGGTTGCTATTGGCAGCCTGATAAATCTCCAGGCAACATAAAGCCCTCCCCCTGACAGTATATATTAGCTCACACATACACATATAGACAGGTCATGTGACTGACAGCTGCCGGATTTCCTATGTGGTACATTTGTTGTTCTTGTAGTTTGGCTGCTTATTAATCAGATTTTTATTTTTGAAGGATAATACCAGACTTGTGCGTGTTTTAGGGCGATTATGTGGTGAGGTTGGTGTATGTGTGGTGAGATGTGTGATGAGGGTGGTATATGTGTTCAAGCACGTGGTAGTGTGTGGTGCATTGTGTGTGTGTGTTTAGGGCGATTATGTGGTGAGGTTGGTGTATGTGTGGTGAGATGTGTGATGAGGGTGGTATATGTGTTCAAGCACGTGGTAGTGCGTGGCGCATTTTGTGTGTGTGTGTTCATATCCCCGAGTGTGGTGAGTATCCCATGTCGGGGCCCCACCTTAGTAACTGTACGGTATATACTCTTTGGCGCCATCGCCTCATTCTTTAAGTCCCCCTTGTTCACATCTGGAGCTGTCAATTTGCCCCCAACACTTTTCGTTTCACTTTTTCCCCATTATGTAGATAGGGGCAAAATTGATTGGTAAATTCGAACGCGCGGGGTTAAAATTTCGCCTCACAACATAGCACCCGGCGCTGCCCGGGATAGTAACTGTCTCTCTGTTTCTCTCCCATTCTCTGTCTGTCTCCCCCTCTGTATATCTCTCTCTGTCTCTCTATCTCTTTGTCTGTCTGTCTCTTTCCCTGTCTGTCTATCTCTGTCATTTTCCCTGTCAGTCTGTCTTTGTGTCTGTCTCTTAACCTGTCTCTCTTTCCCTGTCAGTCTGTCTCTTTGTCTGTTTCTTTGTGTCTGTCTCTTACCCTGTCTGTCTGTTTCTTACCTTGTCTGTATATATCTCTCTGTCTCTCTATCTCTTTGTCTGTCTGTCTCTTTCTCCGTCTGTCTCAATCCCTTTCCCTGTCTGTCTATCTATCTGTCACTTTCCCTGTCTGTCACTTTCCCTGTCTGTCACTTTCCCTGTCTGTCACTTTCCCTGTCTGTCACTTTCCCTGTCTGTCTCTTTCCCTGTCTGTCTCTTTCCCTGTCTGTCTCTTTCCCTGTCTGTCTCTTTCCCTGTCTGTCTCTTTCCCTGTCTGTCTCTTTCCCTGTCTGTCTCTTTCCCTGTCTGTCTCTTTCCCTGGCTGCATTGTGACATGCCAACATTCCATATAAGGGCGTGGCTGCGCATTCTTCTGAAGTTCTGGCTGCACTGTGGCTCCCAGCTCCATTCACTTTAATGGAGGCAGGTTTTTTGGTGAATAACTGTAAAGAGCGGGGTCAAAATTTCCCCTCGAAACATAGCCTATGACGCTCTCGGGGTCCAGAAGTGTGAGTGTACAAAATATTGTGGCTGTAGCTGCGACGGTGCGGATGCCAATCCCGGACACAGACAGACAGACAGACAGACACATACACACACACACCCCTTTATATATTAGATTATTAAACATAATTTTTTCTTTGTTTTTCTATTTTAATTTTTATCCTGCGTCGGTGTTCACAATATTTTAATATTTTAACAATGGTCAATGTGGGTGAAAATAATTTATTATTATTGTTGTTATTTTTTTAAAAATTTTTTTAATTAGTCCTACTAGGAACCTGAACAGTGGCATTTTGGGCTATGTTCACTCTGTGCATGTTTTTTTTTTCATGAGTTTAATGAAAATTACAAGCTGCTTTTCCAGGACCACATGACAGCACCACAGGAGTTGCTTCCTCTGCCCTCTACAGGGACAGGAACACAAGAGGTTAAAAACCCCTCCAACCTCTCCAGTGTTTTTCCTGTCCCTGTACAGGACGGAGATAGGAACTTACCGGGATGTACGGGGTCCAGGTGGATCGGGGGGCGCTCCGCTCTCTCTCCTTCCAGCCTGTTAAGATGCCCTAGGCCGACACCTCGCAGCGCGGAGTCCCTCAGCCGCGCCGGTCGAGCAGGAGCTCCCGGCGCCTGCCGCTTCCCTCCGGGGGGAGGGCTCTCGGCCTCCTGCCTCCAGCCACACGATGCTTCCGGGCACGGAGTGGAGAACGCCGGCGCATGCCCAGACGCTGCACTTCCGGTTTCCGGGCGGCCGGAAATTTGGCACGAAATTCAAATCGGGAGTTGGACGGCAGGATGATGACCGGGCACCTACACTCAGGTAAATAAAACCTGTAAGGGTAGGGGGGGGGGGAGTACCTTGTTTTTTCGTTTGGCTCTGCACTCCAGCACTGCCTATGATGGATGAGAAAGAAAGTTCAGACACTAAAGCCCCTATGGATGCCCAGGTCTCTGTAAGTGTCAGCCCTTCAGGGTTTCATTGCCCTGTAGCCAGGAGACTTGTCTGAGCCTTGTTCTTTTTTGCAGGGTGGAGGTTCTTCTGTGGGTTCTGGCACCATCCCCAAAAAGAAATGTACGGAAAAGCCGCGGACCATACAGGATGAAATGTTTGGGGGACTCCGGTCTCAGCGCCATAGGGTCTTTCCAGTAAATCACCATGTGCGTGCTATGATCCTGGACGAGTGGGAGGAGGCGGAGAAAAGATTGCTTGTTCCCAGGGACTTCAAAGCCAGACTGCCGTTTGAACCCGACGACATCAAGGAATGGGAGGATGTTCCCAAAATTGATGTTCCCGTAGCGAAAGTCGCACGAAAGACGTCAATCCCGTTTGATGACTCCTCGGGTCTCCGGGACTCCATGGATAGGAAGGCTGATGGCCTTCTTAAAAAAGCTTGGGAGGCTTCTGCAGCCACCATTAAGGCCAACATTGCCGCTACTTCCGTAGCTCGGTCTATGTCCCGTTGGTTGTCGGACCTGGAAACTCAGGTTCGGGATAACGTCCCTAGAGACGCCATCTTGGAATCTCTTCCTCTGCTGAAGCTGGCAACCGGATTCATGGCAGATGCTTCCGCTGAGTCGGAGCGGTTTTCTGCCAGGAATGAGGCCCTTACTAATTCTGCCCGCAGGGCCATATGGTTGAAAACCTGGTCTGGTGACGGAGCGTCCAAAAATAAGCTGTGCTCCATCCCCTTTTCGGGTGCCCGGGTGTTCGGTCCTGCTCTAGATGAAATTCTAGAGAAAGCTTCCTATAAAAAGGGCGGTTTCCCGGAGGTTAGACCTCCACGTTCCCTTCCCTCCCGGAGGTTTCGTCCCGCTAGGCAGGACTATAAGGGTAGGGGTAAGACGGGCAGGTGGGGTTTCCATAAGGGCGGCCCAGATAGACAACCCCACTTCAAACCCCGAAGAAAGCAGGATAGATCCTGACGCCATTATCGGGGGGAGGCTCATCAAGTTTTTGGGCAACTGGCAAAAGATAACGTCCAATCCATGGGTCCTTCGAGTGGTGGGGGAGGGTCTACGGATAGAATTTTCAGGGACCCCCCTACCAGATTCCTCCTGACGAAAACACAGTCGCAGTCCCTTGCCAACCGCCTATGGTCGGATGTGGATGCCTTACTACACACCGGAGCAGTCCTCCCGGTTCCGATCTCAGAACAGTTCCAGGGCCACTATTCTTCCCTATTCTCTGTTCCCAAGCCCTCCGGAGAATTCCGGACGATCATAAATTTAAAGCCCCTCAATCGGTGGGTCCGGTACAAAAGATTCCGGATGGAATCAATCAAATCCACCATCCCTCTTCTCAACACGCATTCCGTCATGGCCACGGTAGATTTGAAAAACGCATACTACCACATAGCCATTCACCCACACTACCAGAAATACCTGAGAATTGCGTTAGAGAGGCATGGAGTAATGTATCATTTCCAGTTCCGGTGCCTTCCATTCGGGCTCTCTTCTGCTCCCAGGGTGTTCACGAAGTTAATGATGGAAGTTGTGGCGCACCTGCGAAGATCCGACGTGTCCATTGTCCCTTACCTGGACGACCTTCTGCTGTTGGCGGATTCCCCGGAGGAGCTCTCCCGGTCAATCACCACCACCTTGGCTCTGCTGACGTCCCTCGGCTGGATCATAAACGTTCAGAAGTCCAATCTCAGGGCGGAGACGAGAAAGGTGTTTCTGGGCATTCTTCTGGACTCCGATGCGCGAACATCCTTTTTGCCGTCTCAAAAAATAGTAGACATCAGGTTGAAAATTCGGAGCTTCGGCCGAAAGAACCAGTGCTCCGTCAGAGAGGCCATGAGCATCCTGGGCATGATGACTTCCTGCATCCAATGTGTTCGCTGGAGTCAGTTTCACTCCAGGCCACTCCAAAAGCTGATCCTGTCATACACTGTAGGGTCCCGCTGGTCCCTACATTGCAAGATTTCCCTGACCCCTCAGGTCATTCAAGGTCTCAGATGGTGGATGTGCAAGAAAAATCTTCAATTTGGCGTTCTGTGGGACTGTTCGCCATCCGTCACGCTCACAACCGATGCAAGTTAGACGGGCTGGGGCGCCCATGTGAACTCCCTTAACTTTCAAGGCAGGTGGCCCCTGGAGGTGTCGACCCAGTCATCCAATTTCAGGGAGCTACAAGCGGTCTGGCAGGCACTGCAGGCGGCTCCTCCCTTATTCCACGGTCGTCATGTTCGGGTCCTCTCGGACAAGGTTACGACGGTAGCCTTCCTTCGTCATCAAGGGGGCTCTCGCCACCCACCCCTGCAGGCTCTGGCATCGCGGATCTTTCAGTGGGCAGAACGCATGGTTCTCTCCATCTTGGCTGTCCATCTCAGGGGCTCGTCGGACAACCATCTCGCAGACTTCCTGAGCAGGCGCACGATCGACCCCTCGGAATGGGAGCTGAAGGACAGTGTCTTTCAGGATCTAGTAAAACGATGGGGAAAACCCCAGGTGGATTTGTTCGCGTCCAGAACCAATGCCAAACTGAAAATCTTCTTTTCTCTGAATCCCCGGGATGCTCCTGCTGCGATCGACGCCATGGCCCAGCCATGGTCCGTGGGATTGGTGTACGCCTTTCCACCCCTGCCATTGCTCCCCAGAGTACTCCGGAAGATTCAACAGGACGGCGCCCATGTGATTCTCATAGCCCAAACGGAGCTGGTTCTCTTTACTCAGAAACCTGTCAGTTGCAGATCCGGTCCTCCTTCCCCTGACGGGCGATCTCCTCAGCCAGGGTCCAGTGCTTCACCCGGACCTGGGTCACCTTCAGCTGTCGGCCTGGATCTTGAAGGGAGGTTCCTGAGACGAAAAGGCTTGTCGCTTGATGTCATCTCTACACTCCAGGCAAGTCGTAAGCAGATTAACCGGACTATCTACCAGGGCTGTGGAGTCGGTAAGCCAAACCTTCGACTCCGACTCCGACTCCGACTCCTCAAATTCTCTTGCACCGACTCCGACTCCGGCTCCGACTCCGACTCCGGCTCCGACTCCGACTCCTACATATATTGCTTATAGTTAGGTGAAAAATTTATTGTAGTACATGAATATGTGTATGTGAACATTAGACATTTAATAATTTTTATGATACAATAATAAAGATATTTGGATAGAACATAAAATATATTTATTGGATACAACTTTAGAACACAAAAAACTGTAATAAATTGTAAATATGTAATACACTATGTAATATACAGTAGATTACATATATATCTTGTGTGTGTATATACACTGTGTATATATATATAATATTACATATTTACAATTTATTAGTTTTTTGTTTTCTAAAGTTGTATCCAATAAATATTTTATGTTCTATCCAAATATCTTGATTATTGTATCATAAAAACAATTAAATGTCTGATGTTCACATTATACTACAATAAATTTTTCACTTAAATATAAGCATTATACTAAATGTTATTATTTAGTAAAATATTCAGCACATTCTGCATTGCACTCCTGTCCCCAATTTATTATATATTTTAGGAGTCGGAGTCGGTGCATTTTATACCGACTCCAACTCCGACTCCGACTCCACCAAAATGAGCTCCGACTCCGACTCCACGACTCCGACTCCGACTCCACAGCCCTGCTATCTACGGGAAGATCTGGAAGAAATTCTGCTCTTTTTTGGGTGAAGAACCTGCTGACAGTTCTCGGCCTAATATTCCGAAACTCTTGGATTTCCTGCAACTGGGATTCCGCAAGGGTCTTACGCCTAGCACTTTGAAGGTCCAAATATCAGCGCTCAGCGTCTTCTTTGACATGCCACTGGCATCCAATCCCTGGATTGCCAGATTCGTGAAGGGGATTCAGCGCCTTCGCCCTACAATTTGGCCCACAGTGCCTCCCTGGGATCTGACCTTGGTGCTCAATGGCCTTTGTGATTCTCCTTTTGAGCCCTTGTCTACCATTTCGATGGAACATTTGTCCTTCAAGACGGTGTTTTTAGTGGCCATCACCATGGCTAAGCGGATTGGTGAATTACAGGCTTTGTCTATCAGGGAGCCGTATCTTCAGGTTCTGGATGACAGAATTGTGCTGAAACTTGATCCGACGTTTCGCCCCAAGGTGGTCTCCTCTGCTAACCTAGAACAGGAAGTAGTTTTGCCATCCTTCTGCCACAACTACACGAACCAAAAGGAACAGCGGCTGCATTCCTTGGATGTGAAGCGAACAGTGCCGAGCTATTTGGAGGCCACCCGGAACTGGAATTTGGACTTCACCTTATTCCTTCAGTTTAGGGGGAAAAATCGAGGCAAATCGGCATCTAAGGCTGTCCTGTCTCGATAGGTTGAGGATATTGTGGACCTAACCCATCAATTGGCGGGAAAGACCCCGCCTGATCACCTTTAGAGCCCACTCCACTAGATCACTATCTACCAGTTGGGCAGAAAGGGCGGGGGCTTCTCTAGACCAGATTTGCAAAACTGCCACTTGGTCAGGTCCCAACACTTTTTGTAGACACTACAAGTTGGATAGTTCCCCCCCCCCCCCCAAGGATAAATTAATTTGGTATTCTCCTGTGGTGCTGTCATGTGGTCCTGGAAAATAGGAATTACTACCTACCGGTAATGATGTTTCCAGGATCCATCATGGCAGCACCCTTATTTCCCTCCCTTTGTTCTACTGCGTGTGCATTTACATTGTATGTAGCTCAAGCATAAATAAACGTGGTGTTATACCCATCCTGGTGTGGTACTTGAAAAGCCACTGGAGAGGTTGGGAGGGGGAGGGGTTTTTAACCTCTTGTGTTCCTGTCCCTGTAGAGGGCGGAGGAAGCAACTCCTGTGGTGCTGTCATGATGGATCCTGGAAACATCATTACCGGTAGGTAGTAATTCCTATTTTTACAGTATCAGCAAAAGCCATGAGATTCCAGAAATCTCATGCACGCAAGTGTTATTTTTCCTGACTGAAATATAAAACGGCTTTTTTTTTTTTTTTTAAAAAAAAAAAAGCAGCATGTCAATTTTTTTTCCAACTTTTTTGCCATGTTTTTCACCATTGAAAGCAATGAGAGGGTGCAAAAACGCAGCTGCGTCTTTTGATGCTTTTGTGGTGAATGAAACGAACTTTATTTAAAGGGGATCTGTCAGCAGGTTTTTGCTATAAAATCTGAGACTAGCATGTTGCAAGGATTAAAACCAGGGCTGTGGAGTTGGTGTCCATGTTAGTGGAGTCAGATTCGGGGTTGTTATAAAATTCTCTGACTCCTAAAATACAGTTGAAACCAGAAGTTTCCCTCCACTCTCTATAAAGACACATCTGCAGATTTTTCCGTCCGCTCTCTGTAAAGACACATCTGCAGGTTTTTCCCTCCACTCTCTATACAGACGCATCTGCATGTTTTTCCCTCATCTCTCTACAAAGACACATCTGTAGGAACTGGTGTAACTGAGCCATGTTTGTAGGTCGCCGCTCACACCGGCCTTTTCAGCTTTGCCCATAAATTTTCAATAGGACTGAGATCAGGGCTTTGTGATGGCCACTCCATTTCAGTATTCCACATAATCTTCTTTCCTCTTGATGCCACATCTATTTTGTGAAGTGCACCAGTCCCTCCCGAGCAAAACAACCTCACAATATGCCACCCCCGTGTTTCACAGTTGGGATGGTATTCTTCGGCTTCAAAACGTCTCCTTTTATCCTCCAAATGTAGCAATGGTCAGTATGGACAAACAGTTCAGTTTTAGTTTTGTCAGACCACAGGACATCTCTAAAAATTAAGGTCTTTGTGCCTGTGTGCATTTGCATACATTAATCTGGCTTTTTTTTGTTTCTTTTGGAGTAATGGCTTCTTCCTGGCAAAGTGGCCTTTCAGCCCATGTTGATACAGTACTTGTTTCGCTGTGGCTAATGACACAATCTTACCAGCTTCCACCAGCATCTTCACAAGGTCTTTTGCTTGTATTCTTGGGTTGATATGCACATGTCTGACCAAAGCATGTTCATCTCTGGTACGCAGAACCCGTCTCCTTCCTGAACAGTATGATAGTTGGACATTCCCATCTTGTTTGTACTGATGAATGAGGCACCTTCAGGTATCTCAAAATTGCACACAAGGATGAACCACAAACCTGAGTCATGTATGAGGGAGGTTGGAGTTGTGGAGTCATCGCCGTAATCGAGGAAATTGAGGAGTCGGAGGTTTGGCCCACCAACTCCACAGCCCTGGTTAAAACCGAGAACTCAGTTATACCTGTCTTGTCAAAGACTGATCTGTTATTTGCTATATTTGTTTAAGCAGCATGACCCTTATCATTGCAGGACTACAATGTCGCGCTCATGGCAGTCCAGCACGCTCCCTCCTCTGACTGACACCTCATTGTCAATGTACCATCTCTGTGGGCGGGACAGCTCTCTCAGCTCTGCTGTGTTGCTAAATCTAAATATTCTGATTGTGTCTGAATGGCTGCAGGCAGTAATGTAAGTGATAGTCATATGAAAAAGTTTGTGCACCCCTATTAATGTTAACCTTTTTTCTTTATAACAATTTGGGTTTTTGCAGCAGCTATTTCAGTTTCATATATCTAATAACTGATGGACTGAGTAATATTTCTGGATTGAAATGAGGTTTATTGTACTAACAGAAAATGTGCAATCCGCATTTAAACAAACTTTGACAGGTGCATAAGTATGGGCACCTCAACATAAAAGTGACATTAATTTTTTGTAGATCCTCCTTTTGCAAAAATAACAGCCTCTAGTCGCTTCCTGTAGCTTTTAATGAGTTCCTGGATCCTGGATGAAGGTATATTTCACCATTCCTGTTTACAAAACAATTCCAGTTCAGTTAAGTTTGATGGTCGCCGAGCATGGACAGCCGCTTCAAATCATCCCACAGATGTTCAATGCTTTTCAGGTCTGGGGACTGGGATGGCCATTCCAGAACATTGTAATTGTTCCTCTGCATGAATGCCTGAGTAGATTTGGAGCGGTGTTTTGGATCATTGTCTTGCTGAAATATCCATCCCCTGCTTAACTTCAACTTCGTCACTGATTCTTGCACATTATTGTCAAGAATCTGCTGATACTGAGTTGAATCCATGCGACCCTCAACCTTAACAAGATTCCTGGTGCCGACATTGGCCACACAGCCCCAAAGCATGATGGAACCTCCACCAAATTTTACTGTGGGTAGCAAGTGATTTTCTTGGAATGCCGCGTTTTTTTTGCCTCCATGCATAACGCCTTTTTGTATGACCAAACAACTCAATCTTTGTTTTATCAGTCCACAGGACTTTCTTCCAAAATGTAACTGGCTTGTCCAAATGTGCTTTTGCATACCTCAGGCGACTCTGTTTGTGGCGTGCTTGCAGAAACTGCTTCTTTCGCATCACTCTCCCATACAGCTTCTCCTTGTGCAACGTGCGCTGTATTGTTGACCGATGCACATTGACACCATCTGCAGCAAGATGATGCTGCAGGTCTTTGGAGGTGGTCTGTGGATTGTCCTTGACTGTTCTCACCATTCTTCTTCTCTGCCTTTCTGATATTTTTCTTGGCCTGCCACTTCTGGGCTTAACAAGAACTGTAGCTGTGTTCTTCCATTTCCTTACTATGTTCCTCGCAGTGGAAACTGACAGTTTAAATCTCTGAGACAACTTTTTGTACCTTCCCCTGAACAACTATGTGGAATAATCTTTGTTTTCAGATCATTTGAGAGTTGTTCTGAGGAGCCCATGATGCCACTCTTCATAGGAGATTCAAATAGGAGAACAACTTGCAAGTGGCCACCTTAAACACCTTTTCTCATGATTGGATACACCTGCCTATGAAGTTCAAAGCTCAATGAGGTTACAAAACCAATTTAGTGGTTTAGTAAGTCAGTAAAAAGTAGTTAGGAGTGTTCAAATCAAGAGATTGATAAGGGTGCCCATACTTTTACACCGGTCAAATTTTGTTTAAATGCGGATTGCACATTTTCTGTTAGTACAATAAACCTCATTTCAATCCAGAAATATTACTCAGTCCATCAGTTATTAGATATATGAAACTGAAATAGCTGTTGCAAAAACCCCAAATTGTTATAAAGAAAAAAGGTTAACATTAATAGGGGTGCCCAAACTTTTTCATATGACTGTACATCATTAGATTCAGGGTCTCTTTGCCTATATCATGCTGCTCTCAGATGAGGCAGCAAAAACCTGATTAAGATTCTCCTTAAACATATACTGAAGACAAATGACACATCAAAAACGCAGATAAAAAATGCATAAAAAAAGCATAAAAAATTCAGCAAAACTTGATTTTTAGAAGCAGCTTTTTACTGCCAAGAGAGCAGTTTTGGTGCAGAAAAAAAGCAGCAAAAAGCAACGTCTGAACATAGTTTTATTGTATGTGCACACAACATCTGCATACTGCCACCTGTCTCTCACAGTGATTGATGAAGGCACAGATTGTATTACCCTTTGTCTTTCATATGAAATGATTTAGTCACAGATAGTACTGTCTCCTGTCCCTTGAAGTGAATAGTATATGCACAATTAGCTCTGACTCCTGTCTAACAGATAATGATGAAGACACAGATAGTACTACCGCCTGTCTCTCAATCTGTGCGTATGTTATTCACTTCAAGAGACCGGTGGCAGTCCTATGTGTGCCTATAACATTCACTCCAAGAGACAGGAGGTAGTACTATCTGTGCCTATATTATTCACTCCAAGAAACAAGAGACAGTACTATCTGTGCCTTTACCATTCTCTGTTAGAGAGGAGCCACTACTATCTGTGTTTATCAGACACTTCAAAAGACAGGAGGCAGTACTATCTGTGCTTATATCATTCACTTCATGACAAGAAGCAATACTATCTGTGCCTACATCTTTCTATATAAGAGACAGGAGACAGTACTATCTGTTCCTACGTCATTCTATGTATTTTCACACTTGCGTTGTTTTCCTTCCGTTACAATCCGCCCTTTTGGAAAACAGCGGAATCCGTTAACGGATTCCGCTGTGTCCCATAGACTTGTATGGGTGACGGATTGTACCAAAAGGACCTGCGTTGCTTCCGCTGGGAGACGCTCCGTTGCTTCCGCCCAGCGGGAGGAACGCAGCATGTAACGTTGTTTTGAGCAGCGGAATCCTCTGGATTTCACTGCGCATGCTTTTTTTTTTTTTTTTTAAATCACAAACTTTATTTTAGCTCGCGGTGGCCGAACGTTCAGCTGAGCGCCCGGCCGTCGGCAAGCGACAGCGCTCAGCTGAGCGACCGGCCGCCGGCAAGTCACAGCACTCAGCTGAGTGCCCGCCCGCCGGCATGCCCGGGCGCCGGCAAGAGACAGCACTCAGCTGATCACCCGGCGGCCGGCTGCAGGGAGCGATCAGCTGATCGTTCACAATAGTCTGCCGCTGGTAAAACTGTAAAAAAAAATAAAAAAATAAAAAATCAAAACGGATTCCGTTGTTTTGCAGCATCCGTTGCATCCGTTGTGCCACTTTATGCAACACATCCGTTGCATTCGTCACACAACGCAATGCAACGGATACCGCTCAACGCAAGTGTGAAACTAGCCTAAGAGACATGAGACAGTACTATTTGTGCCTACGTCATTCTATGTAAGAGACATGAGACAGTACTATCTGTGGCTACGTCATTCTATGTAAGAGACAGGAGGCAGTACTTTCTGTGCCTACGTCATTCTATGTAAGAGACAAGAGGCAGTACTATCTGTGCCTACGTCATTCTATGTAAGAGACAAGAGGCAGTACTATCTGTGCCTACGTCATTCTATGCAAAAGACAGGAGACAGTACTATCTGTGCCTACGTCATTCTATGTAAAAGACAGGAGGCAGTACTATCTGTGCCTACGTCATTCTATGTATGGGGTGCTTCACACACAGCGAGATCGCTACTGAGATCGCTGCTGAGTCACGTTTTTTGTGACCTCATTAGCGATCTCGCTGTGTGTGACACTGAACAGTGATCTGGCCCCTGCTGCGAGATCGCTGCTCGTTACACACAGCCCTGGTTCGTTTTCTTCAAAGGCGCTCTCCCACTGTGACACACAGATCGCTGTGTGTGACAGCGAGAGAGCGACAAATGAAGCAAGCAGGAGCCGGCAGCACAGGCAGCGTGAGAGCTGCGGAGGCTGGTAACTAAGGTAAACATCGGGTAACCAAGGTGGTTACCCGATATTTACCTTAGTTACCAGCCTCCGCAGTTCTCACACTGCCTGTGCTGCCGGCTCCTGCTCCCTGCACACGCTAAGCGGTGTGCGCTGGTAACTAATGTAAACATCGGGTAACCATACCCGATGTTTACCTTAGTTACCAGTGTCCGCAGCTTCCAGGCGCCGGCTCCGTGCAAGCGCAGCGTCGCTTGCACGTCGCTGCTGGCTGGGGGCTGGTCACTGGTCGCTGGTGAGATCTGCCTGTTTGACAGCTCACCAGCGACCATGTAGCGATGCAGCAGCGATCCTGACCAGGTCAGATCGCTGGTCGGATCGCTGCTGCATCGCTAAAGTGTGAAGGTACCCTAAGAGACAGGAGGCAGTACTATCTGTGCCTACGTCATTCTATGTAAGAGACAGGAGGCAGTACTATCTGTGCCTACGTCATTCTATGTAAGAGACAGGAGACAGTACTATCTGTGCCTACGTCATTCTATGTAAGAGACATGAGACAGTACTATCTGTGCCTACGTCATTCTATGTAAGAGACATGAGACCGTACTATCTGTGCCTACGTCATTCTATGTAAGAGACAGGAGGCAGTACTATCTGTGCCTACGTCATTCTATGTAAGAGACAGGAGGCAGTACTATCTGTGCCTACGTCATTCTATGTAAGAGACAGGAGGCAGTACTATCTGTACCTACGTCATTCTATGTAAGAGACAGGCACAGATAGTACTGCCTCCTGTCTCTTACATAGAATGACGTAGGTACAGATAGTACTGCCTCCTGTCTCTTACATAGAATGACATAGGCACAGATAGTACTGCCTCCTATGTCATTCTATGTAAGAGACAGGAGACAGTACTATCTGTACCTACGTCATTCTATGTAAGAGACAGGACACAGTACTATCTGTGCCTACATTTTTCACTTCAAGAGACTTGCTTAATAGGTCTGCCGGTTTTCTATTTTTCTTTTTTAAAACTATAGACCTAAATAATGTGCCTTTGTGTGTATGACGAGCACCGGGACCTGACGGCGGGGGGTGCGAGCAGGGTTTGTTTTTTGCACAAAGCACTTCACAATCCACTATTGATCAAGTTAATAATTGACTCCTGTGGAAGTGTCCAGATCCGGTGATTTGTTTTGTCCCGGTCTTCTGATTCCCATGCACAGTGATGGTGAACAGCGGCAGAGCACAATGTGGGAATTGTCGACAGAGTAAAATTCAGGAACTCTGACACACCCCGAAACTGGAAATAATCAAAGTAGACAGGGTTGTCCCAGGTTCATAAAATAGGGGATAAGTTGTTGATTGCTGGGGGTCTGGATAGAGCGGGGGTCGAGCATGTACCCTTCTGCCCCATTCCTTCTGTATCATATAGGTGAGTTCAGTGCTTAGCTCTCTAGCAGTCCCATAAGAAGTAATGGAGCGGGGCTGCGCATGCTCAACCTCATTCAGATATGGGTTTGTGACTCGTTTTTTGATCCTTAAAATATCCAAAAAAAAGAGTTGGTATCGGCATATTGCTGGAACTCAAGCTGAAGGTTTGGATAAAGTTTAGAGGTAGTCACCATCCATGTAATGTGGACACCTCCTGGTACAGGCCTATCTTCCATGAGAGCAAAAGGACCGGGCATGCTGAATTTCAACATGCCCCATCAATTTATCTCTCAGCATCTGCCATTGAGGGAACATCTCGTATGTACAGTGGGTACGGAAAGTATTCAGACCCCTTTAATTTTTTCACTCTTTGTTTCATTGCAGCCATTTGGTAAATTCAAAAAAGTTAATTTTTTTTCTCATTAATGTACACTCTGCACCCCATCCCCCATCTTGGCAGAAATGTAAAAATGTTTGCAAATTTATTAAAAAAGAAAACCTGAAATATCACATGATCATAAGTATTCAAACCGTTTGCTCAGTATTGAGTCGAAGCACCTTTTGAGCTAGTAGAGCCATGAGTCTTCTTGGGAATGATGCAACATGTTTTTAACACCTGGATTTTGGGATCCTCTGCCATTCTTCTTTGCAGATCCTCTCCAGTTCCGTCAGGTTGGATGGTGAATGTTGGTGGACAGCTTTTTTCAGGTTTCTCTAGAGATGCTCAATTGGGTTTAGGTCAGGGCTCTGGCTGGGCCGGTCAAGAATGTTCTGAAGCACCTTTTGAGCTAGTACAGCCATGAGTCTTCCTGGGAATGCTGGAACAAGTTCTTCACACCTGGATTTGGGGATCCTCTGCAGTTCCGTCAGGTTGGATGGTGACCGTTGATGGACAGACATTTTCAGGTCTCTCCAGAGATGCTCAATTGGGTTTAGGTCAGGGCTCCGGCTGTACCGGTCAAGAATGGTCACAGAGTTGTTCTGAAGCCACTCCTTTGTTATTTTAGCTGTGTGCTTAGGGTCATTGTTTTGTTGGAAGGTGAACCTTCGGCCAAGTCTGAGGTCCAGAGAATTCTGGAAGAGGTTTTCTTCCAAGATACAACCCCTGGCAAAAATTCTGGACTCGCCTGGCTCTGAGGATGTTCATGAAGTTGTTTACTTTTGTTTTAAAAAAAGCAGATCAAAGACATGGCACAAAACTAAAGTAATTTCAAATGGCAACTTTATGGCTTTAAGAAACACTAAAAAAAATCATGAAAACATAATGTGCAGCCGGTAACTGTTACTTTTCTAAACCAAACAAAGGGAAAAATTATGGAATAACTAAATTATGAAAAAAAAATTATGGAATCACCCTGTAAATTTTCATTTCCAAAACTAACACCTGCATGAAATAAGATCTGCTCGTTAATCTGCATCTAAAAAGGAGTGATCACACCTTGGAGAGCTGTTGCACCAAGTGGACTGACATGAATCATGGCTCCAACACGAGAGATGCCAATTGAAACAAAGGAGAGGATTATCAAATTCTTAAAAGAGGGCAAATCATCACGCAATGTTGCAAAAGATGTTGGTTGTTCAGTCAGCTGTCTAAAATCTGGACCAAATACAAACAACATGGGAAGGTCGTTAAAGGTAAACATACTGGTAGACCAAGGAAGACCTCAAAGCGTCAAGACTAGAAGCTTAAAGCAATATGTCTCCAAAACAGAAAATGCACGACAAAACCAATGAGGAACAAATGGGAGGAAACTGGAGTCAATGTTTGTGACTGAACTGTAAGAAACCGCCTAAAGGAAATGGGATTTACATACAGAAAAGCTAAACAATAAAAAGATGACTGCTTGAAGAGAACATGTAAATTTCCACAGTCATTGATGATATGGGGCTGCATGTCAGGTAAAGGCACTGGGGAGATGGCTGTCATTGCATCTTCAATAAATGCCCAAGTTTACATTAAAATTTTGGACACTCTTCTTATCTCATCAATTGATAGGATATTTGGGGATGATGAAATCATTTATGAAGGTGATAATGCATCCTGCCATACAGCAAAAACTGTGAAAACATTCTTTGAAAGAAGACACATAAGGTCAATGTCATGGCCTGCAAATAGTTCAGATCTCAATCCAAGTGAAAATCTTTGGTGGAAGTTGAAGAAAATGATCCATGACAAGGCTCCAACCTGCAAAGCTGATCTGGCAACAGCAATCAGAGAAAGTTGGAGCCAGATTGATGAAGAGACTGTTTGTCACTCATTAAGTCCATGCCTCAGAGACTGCAAGCTGTTATAAAAGCCAGAGGTGGTGAAACAAAATACTAGTGATGTATTAGAGTCTTCTGTTGTTTGTTTTTTCATGATTTAATACTTTTTCCTCATTATTGAGTGATTCCATAATTTTTCCCCGTTTGGTGTTTAAAAGTAACCGTTACTGGCAGCACATTATGTTTTAATGATTTTTTTTTATTTTTTTAGTGTTTCTTAAAGCCAGAAAATTGCCATTTGAAATGACTTTAGTGTTGTGCCGTCTGTGATCTGCTTTTTTTAAACAAAAGTAAACCACTGAATGAACATCCTCAGAGCCCGGGGAGTCCAGAATTTTTGCCAGGGGTTGTATCACTGTACTTGGCCGCATTCATCTTTCCTTTAATTGCAACCAGTCGTCCTGTCCCTGCAGCTGAAATACACCTTCATAGCATGATGCTGCCACCACCATGTTTCACTGTTGGGATTGTATTGGGCACGTGATGAGCAGTGCCTGGTTTTCTCCACACATACCGCTTAGAATTATCACCAAAAAGTTCTATCTTCGGCTCATCAGACCAGAGAATCTTATTTCTCATAGTCTGGGAGTGTTTCATGTGTTTTTTTTGCAAACTCTATGCGGCTTTCATATGTCTTGCACTGAGGAGAGGCTTCCATCAGGCCACTTTGCCATAAAGGCCATTTGGTGGAGGCTGCAGTGATAGTTGACTTCGTGGAACCTTCTCCCATCTCTCTACTGCATCTATGGAGCTCAGCCACAGTGATCTTGGGGTTCTTTAGCTCTTTCACCAAGGCTCTTCTCCCACGATTCCTCAGTTTGGCTTGATGGCCAGGTCTAGGAAGATTCTGGTGGTCCCAAACTTCTTCCATTTAAAGATTATGGAGGACACTGTGCTCTTAGGAACCTTGAGTACTGCAGAAATTCTTAGTAACCTTGGCCAGATCTGTGCATTGCCACAATTCTGTCTCTGAGCTTCTTGGGCAGTTCCTTTGACCTCATGATTGTCATTTGGTGTGACATGCAGTGTGAGCTGTGAGGTCTTATATAGACAGGTGTGCACCTTTCCAAATCAAGTCCTATCAGTTTAAACACAGCTGGACTCCAATGAAGGAGTAGAACCATCTCAAGGAGGATCACAAGGAAATGGACAGCATGTGACTAAATATGAATGTCTGAGCAAAGGGTCTGAATACTTATGACCATGTGATATTTCAGTTTTTCTTGTTTAATAAATTTGCAAAAATTTCTACATTTCTGCTAAGATGGGGGATGGGGAGCAGAGTGTACATTAATGGGAAAAAAATGAACTTTTTTTGAATTTACCAAATGGCTGCAATGAAACAAAGAGTGAAAAATTTAGAAGGGTCTGAATACTTTTCGTACCCACTGTATATAAGAGATGTTCCCTCAAGGGCAGATACTGAGAGATAAATTGATTGGGCATGTTGAAATTCAGCATGTCCGGTCCTTTTGCTCTCATGGAACATAGGCCTGTACCAGAGGTGTCCACATAGGGATCACATGCCAGTTTAAACAAGCCAAATAGTCATGGTCAAAAGTGTTGGCACTCTTAAATTTATTCCGTAAAGTGCAGTATTTCCCCCAGAAAATTATTGCAAATAATCACGTTTTGTTATACGCATGTTTATTACCTTTTGTGTGTTTTGAAACAACACAACCCCCCCCCCCCCCCCCCGAAAAAGGCAAATTGGACATAATTTCACACACAACCCCCAAATTAGGCCAGACAAAATTTGACACCCTCAAGTTAACATTTGGTTGCGCACCCTTTGGAATAAATAACTGCAATCAATCGCTTCCTATAACCAGCAACAAGCTTCTTACTCCTCTCACCTAGAATTTTGGACTCTTCTTTATAAACGGCTCCAGGTCTCTCATATTTGAAGGCGTCTTCTCTTCTTCCAACAGCAATTTTAAGATCTCTCCACAAGTCTTCAATGGGATTTAGATCCGGACTCATTGCTGACACTTCAGATCTCTCCAGGACTTTGTTTCCATCCATTTCTGGGGGCTTTTTGAAGTATGTTTGGGGTCATTGTCCTGCTGGAAAACCTAGGACGTAAACCCATTTTTCTGACACTGGGTACTACATTGCCACCCAAAATCCTCTGCTAATCTTCAGATTCTATGATGTCTTGCAGACAGTCAAAGCACCCAGTGCCAGGGGCAGCAAAGCAACCCCAAAACATCTTTGAGCCTCCACCATATTTGACTGTAGGTACCGTTTTTTGTTTTTTTTTTTTGTAGGCCTCATCTGTTTTCGGTAAATAGTAGAATGATGTGTTTTACCAAAAAAGCTCCATCTTGTTCTCATCTGTCTACAAAACATTTTCCCAGAAGGATTTTGGTTACTCATGTACATTTTGGGAAACTGCAGTCTAGCTTTTTATGTTTGTGTCAGCAGTGCGGTCCTCCTGAGTCTCCTGTTCAGGGTTTCTTTTCATTCAAATATGGTCTCCTCTGTCTATAAAACTCTTTCTCAGAAGGATTTTGGCTTACTCAAGTACATTTTGGTAAACTGAAGTCTAGTTTTCTTTTAATGTATGTGTGTCAGCAGTGGGGTCCTCCTAGGTCTCCTCCATGGTGTTTCATTGCATTCAAATGTGGACAGATAGTTTGCACTGACACTAATGCACCCTCAGCCTGCAGGACAACTTGTACATCTTTGGAACTTGATTATGGCTGCCTTTCCACCATTTGGACTATCCAGCATTGCAACCTTTCATCAATTTTTTTTTATGCCTTCCACATCCAGGGTGATTAGCTACAATGCCATTGGTTGTAAACTTTGTGATTTATGTTGCGCACTGTGGACACAGAAACATCACAATCTCTGGGAACAGAATTGTATCCTTGAGATTGTTGATATTTTTCAACAATTTTGGTTCTCAAGTCCTCGGGCAGCCCTCTTCTTTTCTCCATGTTTAGCGTGGCACGCACACACACAATGCAAAGATTGAGCCAACTTCTCCCCTTTTTATCTGATTTCAGGTGTGATTTCCATATTGCCCACACCTGTTACTTTGTCACAGGGGATTTTGAACGAGCATCACACAAAGTTGTTTACCCACAATTTTGTCTGGCCCAATTTTTTAGTTTTGGGTGAAGTTATGTCCAATTTAGCCTTCCCCCACCCCCCCACCCGAGTGTTTTTTGTGTTGTTTCAATGCACACAAAGGAAATAAATGTGTATAACAAAATTGCAATCATTTTCTGGGAGCAATACTTCATTTTCTGGAACAATTTAAAGGAAGCCAATACGTTTGGCCATAACTGTACTGTATATGTGTATGGTGGAAGTTTGGAAAAAAATTGCCATTGACAAGCTGTCATGCCTCGAATTTGATCCGACCGCTTCTTGTTTTTGTGGTCCGTTTCCCCTCTCCACTGGACCACAGTTGGGTTCGGTTGCTGTCCGGGTCCTGAATTATTTGTCTGTTTTTTTTACACGTTTTGTATTCTTTCTGCCAACAAGTGTTTCCTATTCTGTAATGTGGTCTGCCCTATCACCCGGTGGGTGTGAATATTTACAACCTCGCCAGGCTTCCAACAACCTGTTGGTTTTGTGTTTCTCGTGGTTTACTTATTTTTGGTTTATCTAATTTCTCTCTTCACCTTCTCCTGGTTCGTTAAGGGGGTACGTGGAGCCCTCGAAGGCCACTTATGGTGCTAAAGTCTGAGTGGTCATCTGAGTTATCCGGTTAGGGTTCTTTCAGTCTGCGCAGGAATCTTTAGGGACTGCACAGCTGGGACCCCTAGTCTGTACAAGAACCTGTGCCCCAGCACAAAGCACTTCTGCTGCTTTGTGGCCCCTTTAATCAGCTGATTTGTGGCAGTGCCATGAGTTGGACTCCCACCGATCTGATATTGATGACCTAGCCTAAATAAAGGTCAGTAATATTAAAATGGTTCTGACACTCAGTCATAAGTGACTGATTGTTGCTCCTGCCGCTCACCTGTGTATTCTTGTTTTTGTTTTGTTTTTTTTTATTTAAATTTGCCAAACGGTTCCAGAAATATCGATCTTTATTATTTCAGACTCCTTTTTATGGTCTTTACAATTGGGTGTGTCTCAGAGTAATTTATGCAGATGCGCCCAAAAATTAGCGCTACATTAAAAAAAGCCTGTATCTCTGGAACCATATGGCGGATTTAAAGAAAATAAATAAAAACCAGCTTACTCAGGGGAATAATGGGAATAAAATAATACCAAGAACTGACCACTTCTAACCAAGCATTCTCTGTAGCGCCAGCGTCCTCCCCCATATTTCTGCGGCTGCCCATTTGCTCTTCTGACCCCCTCTCCCCCTGTGTGCTGTGCACGAAGCGCAGGCTCCCCGGGAATGTGTCTAGTATGCGTGTGCATCAGCCCTCCTCTTAAAAGGCCAGCGCTATTTCCAGGAAATGCCTCTTAGGCCTGTTTCACACGTCAGTAAAGAACACAGACGTTCTTTACTGACGTGTAAAAAATGATTCACGGCACACGGTGGTTGTCCATGTGAAATCCGTGATACGTGATCCGTACTCCGTGATTGCACATGGACATTACTCACCTGTCACTGTTCCTGCTCTCCATGGTGCTGAACTTCTCGGCTCTGCAGCATCCGCCCACAACTCTCTGCAGCTACTTCCGGGTCGGCTCTGTCTGCATTCATGAATATGCATTAGTCGGGCAGGAAGCTGCAGAGAGCACAGGCTGCACACAGCGTCACTGGAAAGGTGAGTTGAAAATGTTTGTTTTTTATTTTATATGTAAGTTTTTTTTCTGGTACGTGTTTCACGGATCACACCATAGTGTGGTCCATGGGACATCAGTGAAATTGGACATGTCTCCATGCGGCAATTACGGACACGCGTGTACGCTGCACAGAGACACGGTCAATGAAAAATCACTGATGTGTTCGCAGACCCATTGATTGTAATGGGTCTGCGTCTGTCAATGATTCTGGTATGTGAAAAAACTAGCTCATACGTTCCAGAATCACTGATGTGTAAAACAAGCCTTAGCCTTGAAGAGATACACTATGTATTTAAGGCACCCTCCCATTAGGGAAGGTGCCTGCACAACGACTTTAGTTATTCAGTCTCCTAGCTAGTTGTCAGGTTCCCATGCTTCTGTCCCATCATCCCTGTGTTCATCACCTATACCTGCCCATACCTGAGTCTGTCACCTGCCCTGTAGGTTGGCTGCCACAGTCCCAGTCACTGCCCTGGAAGTGACACCTGGTGTCCGCTTTGCGGTAGGTGCTTAGTTAAGCCCCTCTGTCTAAAGGGTAAACCCAGGTCCCCCCTGTGGTTCAGTGGGTCCACTGACGCCGCTCGCTGCCCCTATACCAGCCACAAGCGTTACTCTCTTCCTTTTGGGATAGCCCATCACTCTTGGGCTCTATCCGGGTCCCAGTTTAGCGGACTCTGAAGTTTTGTGACCTGTAGCTCAATCCTTGGGTCTATTTGAGAAGTAAATAGGGTGATCTACATATTGAAAATTTTGTGGCCTTTAGTTTCACTTTTCTATGTGGACACAAACCTTTTCCTAAAATGTTTATTTTTTTTTTTTTTAATTATTTTAAGTAAAAAAAAAATAGTATTTGTAAAAATAAAATTAAATTTAAATTAATTTTTTTAAATTTAATTTTTTTTTTTTTTAAATTTTAAATTTTGGAGAAATTTTTTTTCAAAGAGCATGATATGTATAAAGATCCGGATGGAGGCGGCTAGATCTCCTCCATCACACATCTGTTCTGCCTAGGCATTCACATTTCGTCTTTTACCTTTTCTCTTGTTCCGAAAGAGTTAATCCATTCCTGTCTCAAGCACTCAGTCATCCACCAGGCTGAGAAATGCCAAGGTCTTTTTGACATCTGCTCTCGGATTGATACCGCAGGCTTTGCGGGTAACAGCTGAAAAGGCCCCACAGGTGCCATATAAAGAGGTGACCATGTTGTCATATTTCATTGCGGCATCCTTCTGCAACGCCATAATTACCTAATTAGGTTGTTAATTAGGAAATTAGCATTTTGCCGTATTGATAGAAGGCGGCATGCAAGCTGGGCGCGTTTGTCTACTTTAATTTAGGATTTGTGTGTCTATCATACGTTCGCACTAACTTGAGCCATGGGAAAGAAGATACAAGGTGGAGTGGATCGTGAGTGAATGAGACGGCGCGTGTATAAAGGAGGACCACGGAACTTTTTCTTTTCAATCTGATTGAATGTCGGCGATAAACGAAATTTATTAGGATTCATACCAGCCTTTTATATATCGGTCACCTGTCAAAATGATCCAGACATGGCTAAAAAGTGAGATGACATTGGTGAAATACAATTTTTCTCAAACGTTTACACACCCCGGCAGATTTTTTACTTTCTTGGCCTTTTTTTCAGAGAATATGAATGAGAACACAATCTTTTTTTTTTTTTTTTTTTTTTTTCCCTCATGGTTAGTGGTCAGGTGAAACCATATTTATTCAATCTACTGTGTTTTCACTTTTTAAATCATAATGACAACCAAAAACATCCAAATGACCCTGATCAAAAGTTCATACACCCCAGTTCATAATACCGCCTATTGCCCCCTCTAACATCAATGACAGCTTAAAGTCTCTTGTTGTAGTTGTGGATGAGGCTCTTTATTTTCTCAGATGGTAAAGCTGCCCATTCTTCTTGGTCAGATGATAAAGCTGCCCATTCTTCTTAGTCAGATGGTAAAGCTGCCCATTCTTCTTGGTCAGATGATAAAGCTGCCCATTCTTCTTGGTCAGATGATAAAGCTGCCCATTCTTCTTAGTCAGATGGTAAAGCTGCCCATTCTTCTTGGTCAGATGATAAAGCTGCCCATTCTTCTTGGTCAGATGATAAAGCTGCCCATTCTTCTTGGTCAGATGATAAAGCTGCCCATTCTTCTTGGTCAGATGGTAAAGCTGCCCATTCTTCTTGGTCAGATGGTAAAGCTGCCCATTCTTCTTGGTCAGATGATAAAGCTGCCCATTCTTCTTGGTCAGATGATAAAGCTGCCCATTCTTCTTGGTCAGATGATAAAGCTGCCCATTCTTCTTGGTCAGATGATAAAGCTGCCCATTCTTCTTGGTCAGATGATAAAGCTGCCCATTCTTCTTGGTCAGATGATAAAGCTGCCCATTCTTCTTGGTCAGATGATAAAGCTGCCCATTCTTCTTGGTCAGATGATAAAGCTGCCCATTCTTCTTGGTCAGATGATAAAGCTGCCCATTCTTCTTGGTCAGATGATAAAGCTGCCCATTCTTCTTGGTCAGATGATAAAGCTGCCAATTCTTTTTGGTCAGATGGTAAAGCTGCCCATTCTTCTTGTATGCACACACACTGATTACAAGCAAACAGGTCACTAGTGAGCATGTTACCTTTATTAGCCATTCAAACCCATTTGTATCAACTTCTCTGCATGTTATCAGGCCCAAATCACCAGGGTATGTGAACTTTTGCACAGGGTCATTTGGATGTTTTTGGTTTTCATTATGATTTAAAAAGAGAAAACACAGGAGTTTGACAATAAATGGCTTCACCCGACCCCTAACCATGAGTGGGAAAAACACGATTGTGTGTTATTCATATTCTCTGAAAAAAAAAAAAAAAGGCCAAGAAAGCAAAAAATCTGCCAGGGTGTGTAAACTTTTTAGCACAACTGTATCTACTCCATCACTGATTTACAGAATAAGGGAACTGGGACCGAAGATTTCTTAATTACACGTCCATGTGTCACAGGTTACCGAACGCATTTAGGTCCAAAAATATTTGGACAGTGACTGAATCTTCATGATTTCAGCTCTGCAGGCCACGATTTTGGATTGGATGCAATTGAAGTTGAAAATATCCTACGAAACGTTTAGGAGTTGCAAACCGTATTTCTACAAAGCCTCCTCCTTTCAGGGGCTCAAAAGTAATTGGGCAAAGTAACTTTACCATCGTTTGTAGAGAATCCTTTGCAGGCAATGACTGCCTGTAATCTGGAAGCCAGGGACGTCACCTGGTTTCCTCCTTTGTGATGCTTTGCGGGGCATTTGCTGCAGATGACTTCTGTTGTTTCTTGTTTGGGGGTCTTTCTTCTTACGTTTTGTTTTAAGCATGAGAAATGCAGCTCGATGGGGCTGAGATCTGGGGATGACTCGGCCAGTGCAGAATATTCCATTTCTTTGCTTTCGCAGGATGATTTTTTTGGTCATCGTCCACCTATTTTGTGAAGCGCCATCCAATCAACCTTGCTGCGTTTGGTTGAATCTGAGCAGAAAGTTTTGCACTGTACACTTCAGGATTCATCCGGCTGCTTCTGTCTTCAGTCACATCATCATTAAACATTAGTGACCCAATACCATTGGAACCCACCACCTCCACCATGTGTTAGGTCCCTTTCAAACATCCGTTTTTTGCCATCAGTCACAATCCGTCCAAATTTTGAAAAAAACGGATCCAGCTCTGGATCCATTTTTTTCTCATTGACTTGTATTAGCGACGGATGGCCTCACTTTTCATCCATCGTTCGACAGATCTGTCGAAAAATTTGTGTCCTTCGGACGACGTCCACAGTAACGTTTTTTTGTGTACGTTGAAAAAATGGACAGACAGATCCGTTGCCATCCGTCATTTGGTGGAATAGAATAGGGTGCACATCCTATTCTACTACTCTCTGTTATCTGCCATTTTTGGGGACCGTTGCCGTGGCTCGGAGTAACGTACATGCTGTTATAGGAGTTGTGACTTTCACAACCCCTATAGGTGAGTAATTTCCCCTTGTCTACCGGGGTAAGACCCTATTGCGCTTCTGTTTCCACAGTTTATCTCTTCATTTGGTGGAATGAAAGCCTGTGGGCGCAGGATCCATCATAATCCGGCAAATGACGGAATCTCCCTTACGCCCTCTCCATCTCTTCTCTCTCTCTCTCTCTCTCTCTCTCTCTCCATCTCTTCTCTCTCTCTCTCTCTCTCTCTCTCTCCATCTCTTCTCTCTCTCTCCCTCTCCCTCTCCCTCTCCCTCTCCCTCTCCCTCTCCCCTCTCCCTCTCCCACCCTCTCCCTCTCCCTCTCCCTCTCCCTCACCCTCTCCCACTCCCACCCCCTCCCCCACCCCCTCCCTCTCCCTCTCCCTCTTTCTCTCTCCCCCTCTCTTTCTCTCTCCCCCTCTCTTTCTCTCTCCCCCTCTCCCCCTCTTTCTCTCTCCCCCTCTCTTTCTCTCTCTCTCCCCCTCTCTTTCTCTCTCTCCCCCTCTCTTTCTCTCTCTCCCCCTCTCTTCTCTCTCTCCCCCTCTCTTTCTCTCTCTCCCCCTCTCTTTCTCTCTCTCCCCCTCTCTTTCTCTCTCTCCCCCTCTCTTCTCTCTCTCCCTCTCTCTTTCTCTCTCTCCCCCTCTCTTTCTCTCTCTCCCCCTCTCTTTCTCTCTCTCCCCCTCTCTTTCTCTCTCTCCCCCTCTCTTTCTCTCTCTCCCCCTCTCTTTCTCTCTCTCTCCCCCTCTCTTTCTCTCTCTCTCCCCCTCTCTTTCTCTCTCTCCCCCTCTCTTTCTCTCTCTCCCCCTCTCTTTCTCTCTCTCTCCCCCTCTCTTTCTCTCTCTCTCCCCCTCTCTTTCTCTCTCTCTCCCCCTCTCTTTCTCTCTCCCCCCCTCTTTCTCTCTCCCCCCCTCTTTCTCTCTCTCTCTGCCCCCCTCTTTCTCTCTCCTCCCCTCTTTCTCTCTCCTCCCCTCTTTCTCTCTCCCCCCCTCTTTCTCTCTCCCCCCCTCTTTCTCACTCCCCCCCTCTTCTCTCTCCCCCCCTCTTTCTCTCTCCCCCCCTCTTTCTCTCTCCCCCCCCTCTTTCTCTCTCCCCCCCTCTTTCTCTCTCCCCCCCTCTTTCTCTCTCCCCCCCTCTTTCTCTCTCCCCCCCCTCTTTCTCTCTCCCCCCCTCTTTCTCTCTCCCCCCCTCTTTCTCTCTCTCCCCCCCTCTTTCTCTCTCTCCCCCTCTCTTTCTCTCTCTCTCTCCCCCTCTCTTTCTCTCTCTCTCTCCCCCTCTCTTTCTCTCTCCTCCCCCTCTTTCTCTCTCTCTCCCCCTCTTTCTCTCTCTCTCCCCCTCTCTTCTCTCTCTCTCCCCCTCTTTCTCTCTCTCTCCCCCTCTCTTCTCACTCTCCCCCTCTCTTTCTCTCTCCCCCTCTCTTTCTCTCTCCCCCTCTCTTTCTCTCTCCCCCTCTCTTTCTCTCTCCCCCCCTCTTTCTCTCTCCCCCCCCTCTTTCTCTCCCCCCCCTCTTTCTCTCCCCCCTCTTTCTCTCTCCCCCCCCTCTTTCTCTCTCCCCCCCTCTTTCTCTCTCCCCCCCTCTTTCTCTCTCCCCCCCTCTTTCTCTCTCCCCCCCTCTTTCTCTCTCCCCCCCTCTTTCTCTCTCCCCCCCTCTTTCTCTCTCCCCCCCTCTTTCTCTCTCCCCCCCTCTTTCTCTCTCCCCCCCTCTTTCTCTCTCCCCCCCTCTTTCTCTCTCCCCCCCCTCTTTCTCTCTCCCCCCCTCTTTCTCTCTCCCCCCCCTCTTTCTCTCTCCCCCCCTCTTTCTCTCTCCCCCCCTCTTTCTCTCTCCCCCCCTCTTTCTCTCTCCCCCCCTCTTTCTCTCTCCCCCCCTCTTTCTCTCTCCCCCCCTCTTTCTCTCTCCCCCCCTCTTTCTCTCTCCCCCCCTCTTTCTCTCTCCCCCTCTCTTTCTCTCTCTCTCTCCCCCTCTCTTTCTCTCTCTCTCTCCCCCTCTCTTTCTCTCTCTCCCCCTCTTTCTCTATCTCCCCCTCTCTTTCTCTCTCTCTCCCCCTCTCTTTCTCTCTCTCTCCCCCTCTCTTTCTCTCTCTCTCCCCCTCTCTTTCTCTCTCCCCCCCCCTCTTTCTCTCTCTCTCTGCCCTCCTCTTTCTCTCTCTCTCTCCCCCCCTCTTTCTCTCTCCTCCCCTCTTTCTCTCTCCTCCCCTCTTTCTCTCTCCCCCCCTCTTTCTCTCTCCCCCCCTCTTTCTCTCTCCCCCCCCTCTTTCTCTCTCCCCCCCTCTTTCTCTCTCCCCCCTCTTTCTTTCCCCCCCCTCTTTCTTTCCCCCCCCTCTTTCTCTCTCCCCCCTCTTTCTCTCTCCCCCCCTCTTTCTCTCTCCCCCCCTCTTTCTCTCTCCCCCCCTCTTTCTCTCTCCCCCCCTCTTTCTCTCTCCCCCCCTCTTTCTCTCTCCCCCCCTCTTTCTCTCTCTCCCCCTCTCTTTCTCTCTCTCTCTGCCCCTCTCTTTCTCTCTCTCTCCCCCTCTCTTTCTCTCTCTCTCCCCCTCTCTTTCTCTCTCTCTCCCCCTCTCTTTCTCTCTCTCTCCCCCTCTCTTTCTCTCTCTCTCCCCCTCTCTTTCTCTCTCTCTCCCCCTCTCTTTCTCTCTCTCTCCCCCTCTCTTTCTCTCTCTCTCCCCCTCTCTTTCTCTCTCTCCCCCCCTCTTTCTCTCTCCCCCTCTTTCTCTCTCTCTCTGCCCCTCTCTTTCTCTCTCTCTCCCCCTCTCTTTCTCTCTCTCTCCCCCTCTCTTTCTCTCTCTCTCCCCCTCTCTTTCTCTCTCTCTCCCCCTCTCTTTCTCTCTCTCTCCCCCTCTCTTTCTCTCTCTCTCCCCCTCTCTTTCTCTCTCTCTCCCCCTCTCTTTCTCTCTCTCTCCCCCCCTCTTTCTCTCTCTCTCCCCCCCTCTTTCTCTCTCCCCCCCTCTTTCTCTCTCTCTCCCCCTCTTTCTCTCTCTCTCTCCCCCTCTCTTTCTCTCTCTCTCCCCCTCTCTTTCTCTCTCTCTGCCCCTCTCTTTCTCTCTCTCTGCCCCTCTCTTTCTCTCTCTCTCTCCCCCTCTCTTTCTCTCTCTCTCTCCCCCTCTCTTTCTCTCTCTCTCTCTCCCCCTCTCTTTCTCTCTCTCTCTCCCCCTCTCTTTCTCTCTCTCTCTCCCCCTCTCTTTCTCTCTCTCTCTCCCCCTCTCTTTCTCTCTCTCTCTCCCCCTCTCTTTCTCTCTCTCTCTCCCCCTCTCTTTCTCTCTCTCTCCCCCTCTCTTTCTCTCTCTCTCCCCCTCTCTCTTTCTCTCTCTCCCCCTCTCTTGTGGATATGTGGATATGTTCACACCAGGACGACCCTCAGATTTTTTTTGCCTTTAAAGGGGTTGTCTATTTTAGATATTTTTTTTCGTATTTAAATAATTTTTTTTTTTTTGTATAAAAAAACAATTATTTTTACAATTGGATTTCGTTAAAAATCTTGCACTGTTTCTATAGCCTCTGTGTTGTACTGTGTATTACTGGCTGCAAAAGGAGTTAACTGAGGATCCATCAGTGAGCTCAGCATGACGGTCTTTGCTTTTGCTGACCTCTGCTCAGCTTATTTATGACCTCAGACCACATCAAGGTTGAATTATATCTGAACCTCCTTTTTCCTCTGTTTTCTAGAAATCAGCGGTTATGGATTACTGGATACGTTGGTGAGAGCCCCGTGCACCACGGGAGGAGACGATGGCTTTTCTGGACAACCCCTTGATTATCTTGGCCCACATCCGCCAGTCACACGTCACTAGTGATGACACGGGCATGTGTGAGATGGTTCTCATAGACCATGATGTAGACTTGGAGAAGCTTTACCCATCCTCGGTGTCTGGAGAGAACACATCACAGCCTCAAGGGAATGGAGAAACTCAGGGCTACATATACTCCCAATCAGTGGATATTACATCGAGCTGGGACTTCGGTATAAGAAGGAGATCAAACACAGGTAAAAACCTGCAAATCTATGAAAACGCACAGTAAAAGGGACTCTGTCATCAGGTTTTTGCTATGTGATCTTAGAACAGCAGAATATAGGGGCTTGACCCTGATTCCAGTAATGTGTCACTTATTAGGCTGTGTGCTGTTGATTCAATAAAATCGGGTTTTATCAGCAGGAGATTATCACTACAGGACTGGGAGGCTCATGATGTCTAGTCCTGCTTCTCTGTGTAAACCCACCCACACCACTGATTGGCAGCTTTTTTCCTATGCACAGTGCACACAAAGCTGCCAATCAGTGATATGGGCGGGGTTATACAGTGAGCTCTGCAGCAGAGAAAACAAGCAGCCCAGTAAGTGACACATCGCTGGAATCAGGTTCTCAGCCCCTACATCATGCTGCTCTCGGATTACATAACAAAAACCTGCTGACCTGATTCCCTTTTAACATTATGTGTAAAACCTTTTCCTTTTTGTACTTTGCATGTGCTCTTTAACTTTCTACCGGTGATTGGGCCTTTCAGGCGGTAGATTTTCAAGAATTCTCTGTTCCATGCGTTGTTAATAGAAGAGACATCTAAGACACCGGTGGCATATCCTGGCAATATTTCATCAATGGTTTATGGGCATGATATTCTGTTGCGGGAGCGCCGCTGCCCATCACGGGAGCGCCGCCACCGCCCATCACGGGAGTGCCGCCGCCCATCACTGGTGCACCGCCGCGGTACTTATGTTATATTTTGTCACAGAAGAGCCTCTGGCCATAATTGGAGAGCCGCTGGCCATTACGGGAGGTCCGCCGGCCATCTCGGGAGGTCCGCCGGCCATCTCGGGAGGTCCGCCGGCCATCTCGGGAGGTCCGCCGGCCATCTCGGGAGGTCCGCCGGCCATCTCGGGAGGTCCGCCGGCCATCTCGGGAGGTCCGCCGGCCATCTCGGGAGGTCCGCCGGCCATCTCGGGAGGTCCGCCGGCCATCTCGGGAGGTCCGCCGGCCATCTCGGGAGGTCCGCCGGCCATCTCGGGAGGTCCGCCGGCCATCTCGGGAGGTCCGCCGGCCATCTCGGGAGGTCCGCCGGCCATCTCGGGAGGTCCGCCGGCCATCTCGGGAGGTCCGCCGGCCATCTCGGGAGGTCCGCCGGCCATCTCGGGAGGTCCGCCGGCCATCTCGGGAGGTCCGCCGGCCATCTCGGGA
This sequence comes from Anomaloglossus baeobatrachus, assembly GCF_048569485.1. NCBI lineage: Eukaryota > Metazoa > Chordata > Amphibia > Anura > Aromobatidae > Anomaloglossus > Anomaloglossus baeobatrachus. The sequence goes on from NC_134361.1 coordinate 191,925,639, forward strand.
GGTCCGCCGGCCATCTCGGGAGGTCCGCCGGCCATCTCGGGAGGTCCGCCGGCCATCTCGGGAGGTCCGCCGGCCATCTCGGGAGGTCCGCCGGCCATCTCGGGAGGTCCGCCGGCCATCTCGGGAGGTCCGCCGGCCATCTCGGGAGGTCCGCCGGCCATCTCGGGAGGTCCGCCGGCCATCTCGGGAGGTCCGCCGGCCATCTCGGGAGGTCCGCCGGCCATCTCGGGTGTGCGGCTGAGGATAGGTCTTCAAGCATCTTCAGCCTAAAAAATAATTTAATCTGATATCTTAGAAATTAACACATATTATAAAAGCCCTTTAATGCCATGAAAGCCGATGAGAAGGATTTACATGGCTGAAAAATTCATAAGTACTCAGGCGAGACGTCTTGATCTTAACTACAAGGTTTTGTATCATTTGTAAATCTCTTTTGTATCTGCCGCAGTTGTGCATCATTTCTTACCTACCATGGCCATTTATTGTTTCTAGGATTTTTCCTTGTAGGACTATGTACACCTTTGGGAGGTTTTTGATTTATTTTATTTATTTTTTTTTAAGCTAACGATACACCTGTCATCTTGCTGTAAATGTTGGGGTCCTATTACCTTACCGTTAAGATGAAAAAATGTGTCTTCTGTAGGTTTTTCACTTTTTAAGAATTGTTGGCTTCTCCAGCCTCTATATATCAGAGTACAAAGGTTTCAGAATGAGTTCACAGCGAATCTGTCAGTGAGCTCGTCTGATGGCAGGAGCCGTTACTCTGATCGTCTAAGCTTGATTCATGATCAATACAGATAACAAATAGTATTAATAGAGTTGATAATGGGGGGGGGCTCATGCATATTATTTGCTGATACTTGTAGTGCTCTTGTAGACTGACCTGTGTGTGTCTCTCTCTGTGTGTGTGTCTCTGTGTGTCTCTCTCTGTGTGTGTCTCTCTCTGTGTGTGTCTCTCTCTGTGTGTGTCTCTCTCTGTGTGTGTGTCTCTCTGTGTGTGTGTCTGTGTGTGTCTCTCTCTGTGTGTGTGTCTCTGTGTGTGTCTCTCTGTGTGTGTGTGTGTGTGTGTGTGTGTGTCTCTGTGTCTGTGTGTGTGTGTCTCTTTCTGTGTGTGTGTCTCTTTCTGTGTGTGTGTGTCTCTTTCTGTGTATGTGTGTCTCTTTCTGTGTATGTGTGTGTCTCTGTGTGTGTGTCTGTGTGTGTGTGTATAGACCTGTCAGTAGCGGAGAAGAGCGGGGAGACTCCACCAGGGCCCTCCTCCTGGACTAGTCCGCATAGTCCCCAGCCAACAGTACAGATATGTTTCTCTTGTATTTGGGTATGCTGCAACCACGCCACCTGGTGGAAATTTTACCATGAAAAAAAATTCAAAAGCTGAAAAAGAAACAGTCATAATTTAAGTGGCCATTATCCAAAATTGACTTAATTTATTTGTCCATGCCCCCCCCCCTTTATTTTATTTACTGCATTATTGTCTTAAATATTAATTTAATTTTGTCCTATTTGTTACAAAAGACACATCTCCACTCCTGACACAATATATAGTTGCTTTCTCTACAAAATAGAAATGCTGGCTAATCTTATATTCCAATTTCACATTGTGCTGTCCCTCTGTTGTTCCTCCTGGCAAAGAATTCACAGGACAACTGTTCCTCTTGTCCCGTTGGGTGTATTTCTTTACACTCTGACCATCAGTGATGACAACGTAGGAAAACACACTTTTGAGAACAAAAGATAGTTTGATCCGGGCGGCACGGTGGCTCAGTGGTTAGCACTGCAGTCTTGCAGCGCTGGGGCCCTGGGTTCAAATCCCACCAAGGACACCATCTGCAAGGAGTTTGTATGTTCTCCCCGTGTTTGCGTGGGTTTCCTCCCACACTCCAAATCCATACAGATAGGGACTCTAGATTGTGAGCCCCAATGGGGACAGTGTTGCCAATGTATGTAAAGTGCTGTGGAATTAATAGCGCTATATAAATGAATAAAATTATTATTATCCACCAATTCGTTTTTTTTCCAAGATGAGTTACAGAGGAACAACAAAATGCATAGTTTTAAGAAAAATGTTATTTTATGGTGTTTTCAAAGTATTTACCTACCGGGACAGAACACTGGTCCTCAATAACTAATCTTCATATTGTGTTGTTCCTTTGTTGATCCTCCTGGAAATGACTTGACAACCAGACACTACTGTTCCTCTTGTCTCGTTGGGTGTATTTCTTTACACTCTGACAATCAGTGATGAAAACGTAGGAACACACTTTTGAGAACAAAAAATTGTTTTAGCCACCAATTCATTTTATTTTGTCCAAGAGGAGTTACAGAGCAACCCCAAAATGCATAGTTTTAAGAAAAATGTTATTTTATGGAGTTTTCTAAGTATTTACTCACTTGGCAGAAGACTGGGCCTCAAGCTAATCTTCATTTTGTGCTGTTCCTCTGTTGTTCCTCCTGGCAATGAATTGACAACTGGACACTACTGTTCCTCTTATCCGTTGGGCGTATTTCTTCACTCTCTGACCAAGTCCTATCATTGAAGACACACACTTTTGAGAACAAAACATAGTTTGTTCCACCAATTCATTTTTTTCCCAAGAGGATTTACAGAGGAACAACAAAATGAATAATATATGTTATTTCATGGGGTTTCGCAGTATATATTCACCAGGACAGAAGACTGGTCCTCAATAGCTAATCTTATATTCTGACTTTATATTGTGATGTTCCTCTGTTGTCCCTCCTGAAAATGAATTGACAACTGCATACTACTGTTCTTCTTGTCCCGTTGGGTGGATTTTTTTACACTAACCATCAGTGATAAGTACAAAAGATAGTTTGACCCACTAATTGATTTTTTTTTTCCAAGAGGAGTTGTACAGGAACACCAAAATGCACAGTTGTAAGAAAAATGTTGTTTTATGGGGTTTTCGAAGTATTTACCTACCGGGATAGAAGACTGGTCCTCAATAGCTAGTCTTATATTCCGACTTCATATTGTACTGTTCCTCCTGGCAATGGATTGAGTTGCAAGAGGGACAACAAAATGCATGGTTTTAAGAAAAAATGCTATTCTATGAGGTTTTCAAGTATCTACCTACTTGGATAGAAGATTGGTCCTCAATAGCTAGTCTTATATTCCGACTTCATATTGTGCTGTTCCTCTGTTGTTCCTCTTGGAAATGAATTGACAACCGGACACCACTGTTGCTCTTGTCCCGTTAGGTATATTTCCTTACTCCCTGACCGTCAGTGATGAGAACAAAAGGTAGTTTGAGCCACTAATTGATTTTTGTTTTCCATGAGGAGTTGTAGAGGAACAGTAAAATACACAGTTTTAAGAAAAATTTCATTTTATGAGGTTTCCTAAGTATATACCTACCAAGACAGAAGACTGTTCCTCCTGGCAATGGATTGAGTTGCAAGAGGGACAACAAAATGCATGGTTTTAAGAAAAAATGCTATTCTATGAGGTTTTCAAGTATTTACCTACTTGGATAGAAGATTGGTCCTCAATAGCTAATCTTATATTCCGTCTTCATATTGTGCTGTTCCTCTGTTGTCCCTCCTGGCAGTGAATTGATAACTGACCATACTGTCCCTCTTGTCCCATTGGGTGTGTTTGTTTTACACTCTGGCTATCAGTGTTGAGGACAAAAAATAGTTTGAGCCACTAATTGAATTTTTTTCTAAGAGGGGTTGCAGAGGAACAACAAAATGCATGGTTTTAAGAAAAAAAATGTTATTTTATGGGGTTTTCAAAGTATTTACCTACCGGGATAGAAGACTGGTCCTCAATAGCTAATCTTCTATTCCGACTTCATATTCTGCTGTTTCTCTGTTGTTCCTCCTGGCAATGAATTGAGTTATAAGAGGAACAACAAAATGCACAGTTTTAAGAGAAAAAATGTTATTCTTTCGGGTTTTCAAAGTATTTCCTTACTCTGTGACCATCAGGGATGAGAGCAAAGCATAGTTTGATCCACTAATTGATTTTATTTTTCCAAGAGGAGTTACAGAGGAATAAGCAAATGCAAAAATCAAGAAAAATGTAGTTTATGGGGTTTTCGAAATATTTACCTACCGGGATAGAAGACTGGTCCGCAATAGCTAATCTTATATTCCAACTTCATATTGTGATGTTCCTCTGTTGTTCTTCCTGGCAATGAATTGAGTTACACGAGGGACAACAAAATGCATGGTTTTAAGAAAAAGATGTTATTCTATGGAGTTTTCGAAGTATTTACCTACAGGGATAGAAGACTGATCCTCAATAGCTAATGTTATATTCTGACTTCATATTCTGCTGTTTCTCTGTTGTTCCTCCTGGCAATGAATTGAGTTATACAAGAGGGACATTAAAATGCATGGTTTTAAGAAAAATGTTGTTTTGTGGGTTTTTTTTTTTTTAATTATTTACCTACCGGGATAGAAGACTGGTCCTCAATAGCTAATCCTCTATTCCGACTTCATATTCTGTTGTTCCTACTGGCAATGAATTGAGTTACAAGAGGGACATCAAAATGCATGTTTTTAAGAAAAAGATGTTATTCTATGGAGTTTTCGAAGTATTTATCTGCCGGGATAGAAGACTGGTCCCCCAATAGCTAATCCTCTATTCCGACTTCATATTCAGCTTTTGCTCTGTTGTTCCTCCTGGCAATGGATTGAGTTACAAGAGGACAAAATGCATGGTTTTAAGAAAAATATGTTATATGGGGTTTTCGAAGTATTTACCTACCGGGATGGAAGACTGGTCCTCAATAGCTAATCCTCTATTCCGACTTCATATTCTGCTGTTGCACTGTTGTTCCTCCTGGCAATGAATTGAGTTACAAGAGGGACATCAAAATGCATGGTTTTAAGAAAAAGATGTTATTCTATGGAGCTTTCGAAGTATTTACCTACCAGGATAGAAGTAGAAGACTGGTCCCCAATAGCTAGTCTTATATTCCGACTTCATATTCTGCTGTTCCTCTGTTGTTCCTCCTGGTAATGAATTGACAACCGGACACCACTGTTCCTCTTGTCCCGTTAGGTGTATTTCCTTACTGTGACCATCAGGGATGAGAGCAAAACATAGTTTGATCCACTAATTGATTTTATTTTTCCAAGAGGAGTTACGGAGGAATAAGCAAATTCAAAAATCAAGAAAAATGTCGTTTTGTGGGGTTTTCGAAATATTAACCTACCGGGATAGAAGACTGGTCCTCAATAGCTAATCTTATATTCCGACTTCGTATTCAGCTGTTGCTCTGTTGTTCCTCCAGGCAATGGATTGAGTTACAAGAGAGAGAACAAAATGCATGGTTTTAAGAAAAATATGTTTATATGGGGTTTTCGAAGTATTTACCTACCAGGATAGAAGACTCGTCCTCAATAGCTAATCCTCTATTCCGACTTCATATTCTGCTGTTGCTCTGTTGTTCCTACTGGCAATGAATTGCGTTACAAAAGGGACATCAAAATGCATGGTTTTAAGAAAAAGATGTTATTCTATGGAGCTTTCGAAGTATTTACCTGCCGGGATAGAAGACTGGTCCCCAATAGCTAGTCTTATATTCCGACTTCATATTCTGCTGTTCCTCTGTTGTTCCTCCTGGTAATGAATTGACATCCAGACACCACTGTTCCTCTTGTCCCGTTAGGTGTATTTCCTTACTGTGACCATCAGGGATGAGAGCAAAACATAGTTTGATCCACTAATTGATTTTATTTTTCCAAGAGGAGTTACAGAGGAATAAGCAAATTCAGAAATCAAGAAAAATATGTCGTTTTGTGGGGTTTTCGAAATATTTACCTACCGGGATAGAAGACTGGTCCTCAATAGCTAATCTTATATTCCGACTTCGTATTCAGCTGTTGCTCTGTTGTTCCTCCTAGCAATGGATTGAGTTACAAGCAGACAGAATGCATGGTTTTAAGATAAAGATGTTATTCTATGGGGTTTTGGAAGTATTTACCTACCGGGACAGAAGACTGGTCCTCAATAGCTAGTCTTATATTCTAAATTTATATTGTACTGTTCCTCTGTTGTTCCACCTGGCAATGGATTGAGTTACAAGAGGAACAAAAAAATCCATGGTTGTAAGAAAAATGTTATTTTATGGGGTTTTCCAAGTATTTGCCTACCGGGATAGAAGACTGGTGCTCAATAGCTAATCTTGTATTCCGACTTCATATTCTGCTGTTGCTCCGTTGTTCCTCCTGGCAATGGATTGAGTTACAAGAGGGACATCAAAATGCATGGTTTTAAGAAAAAGATGTTATTCTATGGAGTTTTTCGAAGTATTTACCTGCCGGGATAGAAGACTGGTCCTCAATAGCGGGATTAGTCTTCTACTTTAGTATATAATTTTAGATTTATGACCATTTTTTATGCTTTTTTTAGCCTATAATTCACAATATGTATTGTCTGATGATCTATTTAACCCTTTTTCTCCATGTAAAGCGGCAAATAGGAGTAAAACTTTATTTTAGGAAGATCCCTCGAAATTGTAAGCAATGCGTCTTTAAGGCAAAAGGAAAAAAATAACAAAATAAAACTCTGTTCCTCTACGTCTCGCTTCCCCTACAAATTTGACGAATGCTTCTGCGGATACAAATCACCCCTTTTATTACCTATAAACCGTTCCGTCCTACCATAGGAAAACGCCGCTAATTTATAAGGCCCTGACATTTTATAATTTTTCCTGATTTTCCAGATAAAGGATTTTACATTTTAAAACTTTAATAGTTGGAGCCCCCGAGTTCATTTATCTTTTAATTTTTTTTGAAGCGGGGGCCCGTAATTCATAATGTGTAATTTTATGCACACGCCGGAGCCTTCGCGGGGACTTCATTTGTGCATTAAAATTCCTTTAAGACCGTTATTAATGATTTATATAACGAAGCGTCCTATTAATCACCCAAGTTTTCACGTTTTACGATTCGCCTCTATGTTAATACTATCTTTATGGTCTGTATTAATGTTTTATGTCCCCTAATTTCAATTATAAATCAAGAACATTTTCCTGTTTTTGTTGGTATTTTCTGAACTTTGTGTCAGCTTTTAAAAAAAAAAAAAAATCTTTTTATGCCTCTTTCCTCCGTCTCTCCGAAATCCATCCCCCCCCCCCCCCGCTTCACCATCCTTCTATACATGCGTTATGAAATATTCATGATATTGGAATTAATTGTGATCTCCCGGGAAAGTTTCATTGACAAAGTGATTATTTTATTTATTTTTTGTCTTTTTTGTTTTGTTTATTTCTTTGTTTTTATTTTTTAGCTCAGAAATTAGAACGTCTGCGGAAGGAGAGGCAGAACCAGATCAAATGCAAGAACGTACAGTGGAAGGATCGGAACACAAGCCATTCAGGTAATGGAGGTCTGATCCACGGGGAGACACGGCTAGGAACATGGGGATGTGGCTCGTACAGCACACGGAAAACACCCAAAATGCATGTGATCGAATCTATGACTCCTATATACATGCAGTAAATAACAGCATCCATCATTCACAATAGATGTCACAGCTCACCTCCTCCTCCTTACCTCCTCCTCCTTTACTCTAATTGATAACAGCTCTATATACAGTAGATGACACAGGATCCCACTGTTCACCATAAGTAATGTCACAGCTCACCTCCTTCTTTTACAATAATTGATAACCTCTATATACAGTAGACCACACAGGATCCCACCATTCACCATAGGTAATGTCACAGCTCACCTCCTCCTCCTTACCTCCTCTTCCTTTACAATAATTAATAACATCTCTATATACAGTAGGTAACACAGGATCCCACTATTCACCATAGGTAATGTCACAGCTCACCTCCTCCTCCTTTACAATAATTGAAAACAGCTCTATATATAGTAGATAACACCAGGATCCCACTATTCACCATAGGTAATGTCACAGCTCACCTCCTCCTCCTTACCTCCTCTTCCTTTACAATAATTGAAAACCGCTCTATATACAGTAGATAACACAGGATCCCACTGTTCACCATAAGTAATGTCACAGCTCACCTCCTTTTACAATAATTGATAACCTCTCTATTTACAGTAGACAACACAGGATCCCACCATTCACCATAGGTAATGTCACGGCTCACCTCATCCTATAAAATGACTGATCACACCTCTATATACAGTAGATAACACAGGATCCACCATTCACAATAGGTGATGTCACAGCTCACCTACTCCCTTTTATACAATGACTGATAACACCACTATATGCTGTACAGTAGATGACACAGGATCCACCATAGGTGATGTCACAGCTCACCTTCTCTTGTATAATGACTGATAACACTTCTATATACAGTAGATATGAGAGGATCCACCATTCCATTTACAATAGGTGACATCACAGCTCACCCTCTCCACTTCCTGTTACAATGACTCATAATACCTATATATACAATAGATAACACAGGATGCACCTTAGGTGATGTCACAGCTCACCGCCTTCCTCTCTTGTACAATGACTGATGACACCTTTTATATACAGTAGATATCATAGGATCCACCATTCACAATAGGTGATGTTGTCAAGGTTGGGAATTTTGGGAAACCACAAATGGGGTCTCTCAGGGTCACAGAGACGGATTTCAAATCTATCTGCGCAGATATAAATCAAACAATGATCACGCCAAGACGTATTCACTGTTTGAGCAGAAGCAAGCTTCGGACCCATGTATTAAAAATGTCATGATTATACAGTCCAACATTAGACCTTGAAACGGGAAAAGGAGTAAAAGATAAAGCCCCAGTTTCGCATCCCAGCTGGTGAGAACCAACATGTTATGAATACAATCGGTGTGTTATGAATACTTCTTTGTTCATTGTACATTTTGGCTTCTTCATCTTGGTTAACACATTCCTGAGCGCTTATCCTAAAATCATATTATGGCATCTATGCGACTGTCATACAGACATATAGATAATTATGCAATGGCATCTATGCTTTAATTATATACACACACAGATTATCTTATTATATCTGGACAAATGGCCTACAGCCCAGGCCTTATCCCCACAATATCACAGCTCACCTCCTCCCCCCTCCTGTACAATGACTGATGACACCACTATATACAGTAGATATCACAGGATCCATCATTCACACTAGATGATATCACAGCTCACTTCCTCCTCCTCCTGTACAATGACATCATTATTTAATTACTAATACTGTAATTTGTACGATTTAAAGGTACAAAATATATATATTTTTTTTTTTTTAGCTGAAGAATTGAGTTCATTGTTTGAAAAGAAAGAAATCCTAGAGAAAATCCAGCGCAGCGTGAAGCCGTCCATCCTGTCTGTGCGGCTGGAGCAGTGTCCGCTGCAGCTGAACAACCCCTTCAATGAATACTCCAAATTTGATGGCAAGGTACGGAGCCGTCCTCTAGGCACTTATTGGTGTAAAAGGGGTGCACTAGTTGCAGTTTGCCCCAGTGTCATCAGTTGTTGTGCAGCCGGTGGTGCTCGCATGGTCCTCATCAGTGGACCGGTTTGGTCCTGGTTGCGCTCTTGAAAGTACTGCTCACTTGCCCTGGAGAGCGATCTGGATCGGCCGCCGAGTCTTCACTACTGCCACCAAAAGTGGCAGCAGGTACACATGCTGGTAAACAGTTGGCAGAGGGCAGCCCCAGGGGATCTACAGTACCTCAGTAGCTGGTGCCGTTGACACAGGACAGTCTTAGGTAGAAGCGGAAGCAGGCAGAGTAGTATATCCGTCCAGAATGGATGGGTAGATACAGCAGCAGTGACCGGTGTGGATACTTGCTGTGGTGACAATCGTGATAGTCGGCCGGCGTGGATGGTAGCGGCAGCAGATCAGCAAACAGGCACAGCACTGAAATATAAAAAAAAGTCAGCAGCACTGAGGACCTGCAAACTAGTTATACAACTAACTAATTGCCCAGGCACCTCCCTTAAGGGGAAGGTGCCTTAAACACCTATAACTTCTCAGCTGACCTGAGAGGCACTTCCGGGTCAGAGTACGCTGGCCCTTTAAGAAAAGGGTTTGGCTGCTCGCGCACCCTTCAGGCAGAACCAAGAAGCCTTTGAGCTGTACACAGGCTCTGTGAGACTGCATCGTGCACTGGGGACGGGGTGAGAGAATTGACGTCCCCGCGAGGGCAAGAGGGCAGGTATTGTCGTTCCAGTAAAGTGCCCATAGTTATTAGATGGCTTTCCAGTTTTGGCCAACTGGCTAATGTGTTGTCGGTCTCTTGGTTGTGCCTTAAGGCAGCTGTTGATAATTTGGAGATTGGTGGGGGTCCCATCGATCCTGAGAACGGTGCTCTTAATTGCTCCATTGCAGTCCCATAGAATAAAGCGCTGTGAGCGTCCACCTCTCTAGCCCGACTCCTCCATACAGAGGGACATTCGCTCTCCGGGGGGCTCCTTTTTGTCTTTTACAAGAGAGCCGCAACCAATCTTTTTCCCGTGGCATCTTGTCTTCCGGAGAACAAAAGGATCGGCCATCGGAACTCCGACTCGTTGAACAATTCTCTCTCCCAACATCATCAGTCGGGACGTATAGGAGGCTCCAAGACACATTAGGCTATGAGAATTGATCTAATGTTTATGGGGCCTTAAAGCAGACCTGGGCAAGGGGCGGCCCGCGGGCCACATCCGGCCCGCCTGCTCTCTGTGACCGGCCCGCCCGTCTTCAGCCTGTGCAGTGGAGCCGGGCTGCAGCGTGCCGAGCAGGAAGAGATCCTGTGCAGGTCCGCACAGTCAGTGCAGGCAGCGGAACGCAGGAGTCTTTCCTCTGTTCCCTGCCGGCACTAATTGTCAGTGACACACGCGCGCGCTCTGACGTTGTCAGTACTGCGCTGCGTGTGTCATTTCAAAAGTTCCCGCCCGGCAGAAGAAGGAGCAGCACAGCAGACGGAATAATTCATCTTGCAGGACCTGCGATGATGTCACGCCCATGTGACTGTGTGGGAGGAGACACAGGATGCCGGGCAGAAAGCAAGACATGCTGAATGCTGAAGGAGATGTGGACACATGATGACTGGTAATGAGAAAAGAGGGGACATGAGGGGGAGGGGGGTTGCAGGGTGAGTGCATATGAGGAAAGATGGAGTTGCAGGGTGAGTGGCATATGAGGGAAGATGGAGTTGCAGGGTGAGTGGCATATGAGGGAAGATGGAGTTGCAGGGTGAGTGCATATGAGGGAAGATGGAGCTGCAGGGTGAGTGGCATATGAGGAAAGATGGAGTTGCAGGGTGAGTGGCATATGAGGGAAGATGGAGTTGCAGGGTGAGTGGCATATGAGGGAAGATGGAGCTGCAGGGTGAGTGGCATATGAGGGAAGATGGAGTTGCAGGGTGAGTGGCATATGAGGGAAGATGGAGCTGCAGGGTGAGTGGCATATGTGGGAAGATGGAGTTTAAGGGTGAGTGGCATATGAGGGAAGATGGAGTTGCAGGGTGAGTGGCATATGAGGGAAGATGGAGTTGCAGGGTGAGTGCATATGAGGAAAGATGGAGTTGCAAGGTGAGTGGCATATGAGGGAAGATGGAGCTGCAGGGTGAGTGGCATATGAGGGAAGATGGAGTTGCAGGGTGAGTGGCATATGAGGGAAGATGGAGTTGCAGGGTGAGTGCATATGAGGAAAGATGGAGTTGCAAGGTGAGTGGCATATGAGGGAAGATGGAGTTGCAGGGTGAGTGGCATATGAGGGAAGATGGAGTTGCAGGGTGAGTGCATATGAGGGAAGATGGAGTTGCAGGGTGAGTGGCATATGAGGGAAGATGGAGTTGCAGGGTGAGTGGCATATGAGGGAAGATGGAGTTGCAGGGTGAGTGGCATATGAGGGAAGATGGAGCTGCAGGGTGAGTGGCATATGTGGGAAGATGGAGTTTAAGGGTGAGTGGCATATGAGGGAAGATGGAGTTGCAGGGTGAGTGGCATATGAGGGAAGATGGAGTTGCAGGGTGAGTGCATATGAGGAAAGATGGAGTTGCAAGGTGAGTGGCATATGTGGGAACATGGAGCTGCAGGGTGAGTGGCATATGAGGGAAGATGGAGTTGCAAGGTGAGTGGCATATGAGGGAAGATGGAGTTGCAGGGTGAGTGGCATATGAGGGAAGATGGAGCGGCAGGGTGAGTGGCATATGAGGGAAGATGGAGTTGCAGGGTGAGTGGCATATGAGGGAAGATGGAGTTGCAGGGTGAGTGCATATGAGGAAAGATGGAGTTGCAAGGTGAGTGGCATATGAGGGAAGATGGAGTTGCAGGGTGAGTGGCATATGAGGGAAGATGGAGTTGCAGGGTGAGTGGTATATGAGGGAAGATGGAGCTGCAGGGTGAGTGGCATATGAGGGAAGATGGAGTTGCAGGGTGAGTGTTATATGAGGGAAGATGGAGTTGCAGGGTGAGTGGCATATGAGGGAAGATGGAGTTGCAGGGTGAGTGGCATATGTGGGAAGATGGAGTTGCAGGGTGAGTGGCATATGAGGGAAGATGGAGTTGCAGGGTGAGTGGAATATGAGGGAAGATGGAGTTGCAGGGTGAGTGGCATATGAGGGAAGATGGAGTTGCAGGGTGAGTGGCATATGAGGGAAGATGGAGTTGCAGGGTGAGTGCATATGAGGGAAGATGGAGCTGCAGGGTGAGTGGCATATGAGGGAAGATGGAGCTGCAGGGTGAGTGGCATATGAGGGAAGATGGAGTTGCAGGGTGAGTGGCATATGAGGGAAGATGGAGTTGCAGGGTGAGTGGCATATGAGGGAAGATGGAGTTGCAGGGTGAGTGCATATGAGGGAAGATGGAGTTGCAGGGTGAGTGGCATATGAGGGAAGATGGAGTTGCAGGGTGAGTGGCATATGAGGGAAGATGGAGTTGCAGGGTGAGTGGCATATGAGGGAAGATGGAGCTGCAGGGTGAGTGGCATATGTGGGAAGATGGAGTTTAAGGGTGAGTGGCATATGAGGGAAGATGGAGTTGCAGGGTGAGTGGCATATGAGGGAAGATGGAGTTGCAGGGTGAGTGCATATGAGGAAAGATGGAGTTGCAAGGTGAGTGGCATATGAGGGAAGATGGAGCTGCAGGGTGAGTGGCATATGAGGGAAGATGGAGTTGCAGGGTGAGTGGCATATGAGGGAAGATGGAGTTGTAGGGTGAGTGGCATATGTGGGAAGATGGAGCTGCAGGGTGAGTGGCATATGAGGGAAGATGGAGTTGCAGGGTGAGTGGCATATGAGGGAAGATGGAGCTGCAGGGTGAGTGGCATATGAGGGAAGATGGAGTTGCAGGGTGAGTGGCATATGTGGGAAGATGGAGTTGCAGGGTGAGTGCATACGAGGGAAGATGGAGTTGCAGGGTGAGTGGCATATGAGGGAAGATGGAGCTGCAGGGTGAGTGGCATATGAGGGAAGATGGAGCTGCATGGTGAGTGGCATATGTGGGAAGATGGAGTTGTAGGGTGAGTGGCATATGAGGGAAGATGGAGTTGCAGGGTGAGTGGCATATGAGGGAAGATGGAGTTGCAGGGTGAGGGGCATATGAGGGAAGATGGAGCTGCAGGGTGAGTGGCATATGAGGGAAGATGGAGTTGCAGGGTGAGTGGCATATGAGGGAAGATGGAGCTGCAGGGTGAGTGGCATATGAGGGAAGATGGAGTTGCAGGGTGAGTGGCATATGTGGGAAGATGGAGTTGCAGGGTGAGTGCATACGAGGGAAGATGGAGTTGCAGGGTGAGTGGCATATGAGGGAAGATGGAGCTGCAGGGTGAGTGGCATATGAGGGAAGATGGAGCTGCATGGTGAGTGGCATATGTGGGAAGATGGAGTTGTAGGGTGAGTGGCATATGAGGGAAGATGGAGTTGCAGGGTGAGTGGCATATGAGGGAAGATGGAGTTGCAGGGTGAGTGCATATGAGGAAAGATGGAGTTGCAGGGTGAGTGGCATATGAGGGAAGATGGAGTTGCAGGGTGAGTGGAATATGAGGGAAGATGGAGTTGCAGGGTGAGTGGCATATGAGGGAAGATGGAGTTGCAGGGTGGCATATGAGGGAAGATGGAGCTGCAGGGTGAGTGGCATATGAGGGAAGATGGAGCTGCAGGGTGAGTGGCATATGTGGGAAGATGGAGTTTAAGGGTGAGTGGCATATGAGGGAAGATGGAGTTGCAGGGTGAGTGGCATATGAGGGAAGATGGAGTTGCAGGGTGAGTGCATATGAGGAAAGATGGAGTTGCAAGGTGAGTGGCATATGAGGGAAGATGGAGCTGCAGGGTGAGTGGCATATGAGGGAAGATGGAGTTGCAGGGTGAGTGGCATATGAGGGAAGATGGAGTTGCAGGGTGAGTGCATATGAGGAAAGATGGAGTTGCAAGGTGAGTGGCATATGAGGGAAGATGGAGTTGCAGGGTGAGTGGCATATGAGGGAAGATGGAGTTGCAGGGTGAGTGGCATATGAGGAAAGATGGAGTTGCAGGGTGAGTGGCATATGAGGGAAGATGGAGTTGCAGGGTGAGTGGCATATGAGGGAAGATGGAGTTGCAGGGTGAGTGCATATGAGGAAAGATGGAGTTGCAGGGTGAGTGGCATATGAGGGAAGATGGAGTTGCAGGGTGAGTGGCATATGAGGGAAGATGGAGTTGCAGGGTGAGTGGCATATGAGGGAAGATGGAGTTGCAGGGTGAGTGGCATATGAGGGAAGATGGAGCTGCAGGGTGAGTGGCATATGTGGGAAGATGGAGTTTAAGGGTGAGTGGCATATGAGGGAAGATGGAGCTGCATGGTGAGTGGCATATGTGGGAAGATGGAGTTGTAGGGTGAGTGGCATATGTGGGAAGATGGAGTTGCAGGGTGAGTGGCATATGAGGAAAGATGGAGTTGCAGGGTGAGTGGCATATGAGGAAAGATGGAGTTGCAGGGTGAGTGGCATATGAGGGAAGATGGAGTTGCAGGGTGAGTGGCATATGAGGGAAGATGGAGTTGCAGGGTGAGTGCATATGAGGAAAGATGGAGTTGCAGGGTGAGTGGCATATGAGGGAAGATGGAGTTGCAGGGTGAGTGCATATGAGGAAAGATGGAGTTGCAGGGTGAGTGGCATATGAGGGAAGATGGAGTTGCAGGGTGAGTGGCATATGAGGGAAGATGGAGTTGCAGGGTGAGTGGCATATGAGGGAAGATGGAGTTGCAGGGTGAGTGGCATATGAGGGAAGATGGAGTTGCAGGGTGAGTGGCATATGAGGGAAGATGGAGCTGCAGGGTGAGTGGCATATGAGGGAAGATGGAGCTGCAGGGTGAGTGGCATATGAGGGAAGATGGAGTTGCAGGGTGAGTGCATATGAGGAAAGATGGAGTTGCAGGGTGAGTGGCATATGAGGGAAGATGGAGTTGCAGGGTGAGTGCATATGAGGAAAGATGGAGTTGCAGGGTGAGTGGCATATGAGGGAAGATGGAGCTGCAGGGTGAGTGGCATATGAGGGAAGATGGAGCTGCAGGGTGAGTGGCATATGAGGGAAGATGGAGTTGCAGGGTGAGTGGCATATGAGGGAAGATGGAGCTGCAGGGTGAGTGGCATACGAGGGAAGATGGAGTTGCAGGGTGAGTGGCATATGAGGGAAGATGGAGCTGCAGGGTGAGTGGCATATGAGGGAAGATGGAGTTGCAGGGTGAGTGGCATATGAGGGAAGATGGAGCTGCAGGGTGAGTGGCATATGAGGGAAGATGGAGCTGCATGGTGAGTGGCATATGTGGGAAGATGGAGTTGTAGGGTGAGTGGCATATGTGGGAAGATGGAGTTGCAGGGTGAGTGGCATATGAGGGAAGATGGAGTTGCAGGGTGAGTGGCATATGAGGGAAGATGGAGTTGCAGGGTGAGTGGCATATGTGGGAAGATGGAGTTGCAGGGTGAGTGGCATATGAGGGAAGATGGAGTTGCAGGGTGAGTGGCATATGAGGGAAGATGGAGTTGCAGGGTGAGTGGCATATGAGGGAAGATGGAGCTGCAGGGTGAGTGGCATATGTGGGAAGATGGAGTTGCAGGGTGAGTGGCATATGTGGGAAGATGGAGTTGTAGGGTGAGTGGCATATGTGGGAAGATGGAGTTGTAGGGTGAGTGGCATATGTGGGAAGATGGAGTTGCAGGGTGAGTGGCATATGAGGGAAGATGGAGTTGCAGGGTGAGTGGCATATGAGGGAAGATGGAGTTGCAGGGTGAGTGGCATATGAGGGAAGATGGAGTTGCAGGGTGAGTGGCATATGAGGGCTGCAGACTGACAGAAGGATGTGAAGGGGTGCAGAGTGTTTGAGAGGGGTAAGTTGGGGTACAGGCAGGGTGAGATATGTGGGCAGGGTGTGTGATATGGGGGTGCAGGCTGTATGGGGTGTAGTGTGTGTGATATGGGGGTGCAGGCTGTATGGGGAGCAGGGTGTGTGACATATGGGGGTGTAGTATATTACAGGTGTGCTAAATGGAGGTGTATATAGTGGTGTAGTATATGGGGGTATAGTGATGTAGTATATTACAGGTGTACCATATGGAGGCGTAGTATATTACAGGTGTGCTCTATGGAGGTGTAGTATATTACAGGTGTGCTATATGGAGGTGTACTATATTACAGGTGTACTATATGGGGGTGTACTATATTACAGGTGTAGTATATGGGGTGTAGTGATGTAGTATATTACAGGTGTAGTATATAGGGGTGTAATGATGTAGTATATCGGAGGTGTATTATATAGTGGTGTAGTATAATACAGGTGTATATGGGGGTGTAGTATATTACAGGTATATGGAGGGAGTGTAGTATAATACAGGTGTAGTATATGGGGGGTGTAGTGGTGTAGTTTATTACAGGTGTAGTATATGGAGGGGGTGTAGTGATGTAGTATATTGGGTAGAACTGAGGTAATTATATTAGTCCGGCCCTCTAAACCAATCCCAATTTCTCATGCGGCCCCATGGGAAAATTAATTGCCCACCCCTGCCTTAAAGGGTTATTCCCTTCTCCAAGATCCTATCCCAATATGTAGTAATAATAGCAAATACCTCCAATTCGAAATGTAGTATAGTTCTCCTGATTAGCTATGTCTCTTACCTCATGTGCAGGGCATTGCAGTAGCTTAGGAATCTATGGTTACGATCACTAGTAACTCACTATATGTGTTGATGTAACCATGATGTCCCGCTGGGTGTGGGGAGAGACACCCAGCAAGTGGACTCCTGGGAATAAGGGAGGCTGAAACCCAAAGAGGGGGGGTGACCAGGGGCTCCTGCGCTGACCCTGACACTTGGGGGCCCTGCACTTGCCCTCAAACCACAGGTACCTATAAGGGTTAGGAGGTGTGGCCCGCCAACGGATTTAGTCCAGACCCTAGGACTAAATCCCACCACCCACCGATCCACGGGAGTGAGGGGGGTCGGGGGGGGGGGACAAACAAAATTAAACAGCAAAAGGGGAAAAAGGAAAAACAACTTCTTATCTTGAGAGGGAATCTTCAGAATATACAGCAACAGTAGCCACATGCACTCCTGAGCAAGCAACTTCTCCAAGTGAAGAGTATAACCCACCCTGGAGGAGTGAGAGGCCACACGTTATAAAGGCCCTTTATTACCAGCTAGAGGAAAGGCTCCTCCCACCTGGAAAGGAAACAGAAAAAACCCTAAATCAAGCCCTTAAAGGGACAACGTCTATTAACGTCTGGACGATCTCTGGGCTCTTCTGCACCTGCTTCCAGCAGCAGCACCTGAAGGTCCAGACACATCCGTGACACATGGATACCTAAGCTGCAATAACCTTCACATAAGGGAAGAGGCATAGCTAATCAGGAGGACTATACTACATTTCTAATTGGAGGTATTTGCTAATATTGTTACATATTGGGATAGGATCTTGGAGATGGGAATACCCCTTTTTTTTTAAAAAAAAAAAGTTTAAACTGTTATTTCAGGGGAACTTGCAGCACAATGTCAATCTTTTCCCCCTCTATATTATCCTTGGTGTAACCGTCATTTTAACTTTTATTTCCTAAATCAATAGTACACAAGAAAATAAACTGTGTAATATATCTAATCAGAGAAATCTGCTTCTTTTGCCTTCTGGACTGTGGTAATATAGGACTTCAGTGAAAACACATTTTCCCAGTTTCTTCTTAAAGGGGCTATTCCCATCTCCAAATATGTAGTAGGTGTAAAAATAATATTAACTAATACTTCCAACTGGAAATGTAGTATAGTTCTCCTGCTTAGCTATGTCTCTTCCTCATGTGCAGGGCATTGCAGAACCTTGAATATTCAATTACAAGCACTAACATCTAACTAACTAACTGTGACTATATGCGTACTCGTAACTATGGATATCTAAGGTCCTGCAATGCCCTACACATGAGGTAAGAGACCTAACTAATCAGGAGAACTATACTACATTTCTAACTGGAGGTATTTGCTATTATTATTTTTATTATTTTTATTATTTTTATTACTCTTATTATTCTTATTATACCTACTACATAGTGGGATCAGATCATGGAAATGGGAATACCCCTTTTACAAAAAAAAAGTTTATAAAGTCATTTCATAGCAGTGTCTCTTTCCTCATGTGCAGGGCATCGCAGGACCTTAGATATTTATAGTTACCACCACTAACTAACTGTGACTATATGTGTACTCATAACTATGGATATCTAAGGTCCTGCCATGCCCTACGCATGAGGTAAGAGACATAACTAATCAGGAGAACTATACTACATTTCTAATTGGAGGTATTTGCTAATATTTATTATTATTTATAATAATAATAATTATTATTATTATTATTATTATTATTATTATTATTATTACACCTACTACATAGTGGGATCAGATCTTGGAAATGGGAATACCCCTTTTACAAAAAAAAAAAAAGTATACAGTCATTTCATAGCAGTGTCTCTTTCCTCATGTGCGGGGCATCGCAGGACCTTAGATATCCATGGTTATAACCACTAGCAACTGACTGTGACTATATGCGTGGTCGTAAGTATGGATACCTAAGCTGCAATGGCCTGCACATGAGGTAAGAGACATAACTAATCAGGAGAACTATACTACATTTCTATTTAGAGGTATTTGCTATTATTATTTTTTATTATTATTATTATTATTATTATTATTATTATTATTATTATAACTACTATTATTATTATTGCACCTACTACATAGTGGGATCAAATCTTGGAAATGGGAATACCCCTTTTACAAAAAAAAAAAATTATACAGTCATTTCAGGGGAACTTGCAGCAGAATGTCGATTTTCACCTCTTTCTACTCTCCTTTATATTATTCTTAAAGTGTAAACGTCAATTTAGTTTTTATTTCCTAAATCCTAAGTTTAAATAATCATTTCAGGAGAACTTGCAGCAGAATGTCTGACTCCGCCTCTCTCCATAGAATCTTATGAGCACCAACTGTCACCTCCCCTGTAAATAATGGGAAAATCTGTCTTCTAGGACTGAATACAGTTTACAAAGTAAAAGATCAGTTCCGGAGAAGAAAGAAGCCGATTTCTGTGATAAGATATATTACACAGTTTATTATTTATCGGCAGGCTCGGCAGAGGTCTAATCTGTATGGGGTTTCCACTTATCCGATGGGGAGAGAAGCCCGGTGCTGGGATGTCACTAGTTACTCTGCCCTTAGGTTTAGGGAGGATCAGAAATAACCCCGCAGAACATACAGCGGATGACATTTTCCGTGCTAAATGATCCAATTAAATACATCCTATTTTATGACGCCGACTTCCATCTTCCGCAACTAGTGACCCATCTGATGTTACCCTGCGAGGGGACTTACATAAAACCTTGTTTTCCTATATGTAACTTTTGGATCCAAGGGGTTAATCCCGTCCCAGGTTTCAGGGGACCCCCCGGAAGGCCCAGCCGGTTCATCAGCTCGGATATCCCCTCTCTTGCGAGCCCGGTCTGTGGCATAATTCATGAGCGCTAATTACTCAGCTGTTAATTTTCATGTGTTGATTGTAGCAGTTCCTTAAATTAAGAGTCCTTTTAAAGCGTACCTTGGGAAATATTTTATCAGGGCCCGGAGTGCAAATGAATATGAATATGGCTCCAATTAACACTCGCTGGTTAATGGCTTTTAGCAGCATTTTGGGATGTGCAGTCCTTAAATACCATTTTTTTTGCCTCCTGCTCTTACATCGAGCACCATTCGGATAATTAGGGATTCGCGGCAGAGCCATTTAAAAGACTTGAATGAGACATGGCTATTAACAGCTCAGTCTCTGCCGCTCTTTGTGCCCCCATCCGGTATTCTCCATTTATAATGAGTGACAGGCCCCTCCGAAAACCGGGGTAGGTTTTATCTCCTTTGAGGGGGTCTTCAGTTTAATAAATTAATATCATATAGTCAAAACTATTGGTTGTCCATGTCCACTGTCTACTTTTTGGCAGCCGTGAGACCTTCACACGGGACCCTACAGACTCTTCTAGATGAAGACGGATGATTGTGCGGCACCGGTTAGCTGCAGCTGGCTATAAACTCCCGCTGCAGCGGCCACTTCAGGGGAGTAATGGTATTGCATGCCAACTGTTTAGATGGGGGGGGGGGTAAGAAGGCCTAAGTGTCCCTAGGGGTATAGCCTAATCCCGGCTATTGTGGAATTTTATGATATAGGGTACTAGCTGTACTACCCGGCTTCGCCCGGGTTAATAACTGAATGTATTAACAAAAATGTATTCTGCACACAAAAACCACAAAACAAATAGATAGAAATGTAATTATTAAATTGTTGCCTATATTAACCAATCAGAGCTCAGATTAATTAACTGTAGCAAAATAGAAGCTGAGCTGTGATTGGTTGCTATTGGCAGCCTGATAAATCGCCAGGCAACAGAAAGCCCTCCCCCTGACAGTATATATTAGCTCACACATACACATATAGACAGGTCATGTGACTGACAGCTGCCGTATTTCCTATGTGGTACATTTGTTGTTCTTGTAGTTTGGCTGCTTATTAATCAGATTTTTATTTGTGAAGGATAATACCAGACTTGTGTGTGTTTAGGGTGATTATGTGGCGAGGTTGGTGTATGTGTGGTGAGATGTGTGCTGAGGGTGGTATATGTGCTCAAGCACGTGGTAGTGTGTGGTGCATTGTGTGTGTGTGTTCATATCCCCGAGTGTGGTGAGTATCCCATGTCGGGGCCCCACCTTAGCAGCTGTACGGTATATACTCTTTGGCGCCATCGCCTCATTCTTTAAGTCCCCCTTGTTCACATCTGGCAGCTGTCAATTTGCCCCCAACACTTTTCGTTTCACTTTTTCCCCATTATGTAGATGGGGGCAAAATTGATTGGTAAATTGCAACGCGCAGAGTTAAAATTTCGCCTCACAACATAGCACCCGGCGCTGCCCGGGATAGTAACTGTCTCTCTGTTTCTCTTCCATTCTCTGTCTGTCTCCCCCTCTGTATATATCTCTGTCTCTCTCTCTGTCTGTCTCTTTCCCTGTCTGTCTCTTTCCCTGTCTGTCTCTTTCTCCGTCTCTCAATCTCTTTCCATGTCTATCTATCTCTGTCACTTTCCCTGTCTGTCACTTTCCCTGTCTGTCACTTTCCCTGTCTGTCACTTTCCCTGTCTGTCACTTTCCCTGTCTGTCACTTTCCCTGTCTGTCACTTTCCCTGTCTGTCACTTTCCCTGTCTGTCACTTTCCATGTCTGTCACTTTCCATGTCTGTCTGTATCTTTGTGTCTATCTCTTTGTGTCTGTCTTTACCCTGTCTATATCTGTTTCTTTCCCTGTCTGTGTCTCTCTTTCCCTGGCTGCATTGTGACACGCCAACATTCCATATAAGGGCGTGGCTGCGCATTCTTCTGAAGTTCTGGCTGCACTGTGGCTCCGAGCTCCATTCGCTTTAATGGAGGCAGATTTTTTGGCGAATAACTGTAAAGAGCGGGGTTAAAATTTCCCCTCAAAACATAGCCTATGACGCTCTCGGGGTCCAGAAGTGTGTGTGCAAAATTTTGTGGCTGTAGCTGCGACGGTGCACACACACACACACACACACACACACACACACACACACACACACACACACACACACACACACACACACACACACACACACACACACACACACACACCTTTATATATTCGATAAGGGATCTTTATAGGACCTACAATTTTAATTATGGATTAGAAGATTTAAAGGGGGTTTCTTGCAAGAGAAAAAAAATGTCTTGTAGGACTCTAGACTCTATCTCCGCCGCTCCTATAGGCACTGCACAAGAGTGACTCTGCTTCATTCTTTCTCTTATAGGACTCTCTGCGCCGCTCCTATAGGCACTGTGCATGAGTGACGCTACTTCATTCTTTGTCTTATAGGGCCCTGCTATCTACGCCACTCCTATAGGCATTGCGCATGAGTGACACTGCTTCATTCTTTGTCTTCTAGGACTCTACCACTCCTACAGGCAGTGAATTGAGCAATGTTGCACATGCGCATCCGTCCCTCTATTACAACGCTGCACTTTAGGGCCCAAATCTCGAAACTGGTGTATGTGCCAGTTATCAGACCCCCAACAATCAGCAATGTATTACCTATTCTGCCTGTGGGATGATACCTTGTCAACATGGGAATAATTCTTAAATTTTACCACATTTTCCCGGGGTCATATTGTTTTGACTATTTTTTTTTTTTTTAACTCATTGACTTTCAAAGGGGTTTGTTGAAAATGATGGTTTACTCTTTACTGGGGATGAGTGGACTTGTGGATGTTCAGCTTTGCCAGGTTCTGCTGAACTTCAATTGAAAGTTAGGTTCGGTACCCAAACTTGACCCCAAGCCTCATAGAAGTCAAATGGGGGCCAAAACTTTTGGACTTTAAAATGGTCATAGTATGGGCTATTGGGCTGCAAAATTGAGATAAGAGCAAGACAATTGCCCTGCAAACAAATGTGAATAGGGGATAAATAATTTTAAAAAACGGAGTGGAGTCCCCTTTATGTTTGATAACTAGCTAAGTTAAAGCAGACAGCTGGGGGCTGGTATTATCAGGCTGGGAAGGTCCATGATTATTGGGCACTTACAGCCTAAAAATAACAGCCCATAGCCACCCCAAAAGTGGTGCATCCATTAGATGCACCAATTCTAGCGCTTTGCGTGTCTCTTCTTTAGTGCCCTGGTGTGGTGGTAATCAGGGTAATGCTTTTGGGCTTGATGTCAGCTGTGACTTGTCAGATGGCATGAAACCCAGGGGTTAGTAATGGATAGGTGTGTATTATAGGTGTGTATTGGACACTCCCATTGCTAACCCAGTAAGTGAAGAGTAAAAAAAAAAAAATAAAAATGCACACACATGAAAAAAATAGTTTATTTTAGTTAATACTTCTCTCCCACCCATACACACACTCCCTCATTCACCAATCTATTGATTAAAAATAAAAATCCTCGAAGTTCTGAGGTAATGCATTGGTGTAGTGTCCCACGACGTCCATCAAATCTTATTCTCAGAACGAGGCTCCATGGGTCACTCTCTGTCAGCGGCAGCCTGGAATTTATCACCCTTGTACCTGCCGATGATTGGCATTGACCTATGGACCCTCGTTCTGAGGTCACTCAAGGTAATCCGCAGTCCGGGATTTCTGACCCTCGTACCTGCCTCTGATCGGAAGTGACCTATGGAGCTTCGTTCTGAGGTCACTCGAGGTCAGTGACAGCCTGGGATTTCTCACCCTTGTACATGCCGCTGATCGGAAGTAACATATGGAGCTTCGTTCTGAGGTCACTGGAGGTCAGTGACAGCCTGGAATTTCTCACCCTTGTACATGCCGCTGATCAGAAGTAACCTATGGAGCTTCGTTCTGAGGTCACTCGAGGTCAGTGACAGCCTGGGATTTCTCACCCTCGTATCTGCCGCTGATCGGAAGTAACCTATGGAGCTTCGTTCTGAGGTCACTCGAGGTCAGTGACAGCCTGGGATTTCTCACCCTTGTACATGCCGCTGATCGGAAGTAACCTATGGAGCTTCGTTCTGAGGTCAGTGACAGCCTGGGACTTCTCACCCTTGTACATGCCGCTGATCGGAAGTAACCTATGGAGCTTCGTTCTGAGGTCACTCGAGGTCAGTGACAGCCTGGGATTTCTCACCCTCGTACCTGCCACTGATCAGAAGTGACCTATGAGCTTTGTTCTCTGCGCTGCAGCCTTTCAACAAACTTTATTAAACAAACAGCATCCAAACTGCAAACTTGACCTTGGACTTCCAAGAGACGTCCGCGTTCAAGTTCTAGCAGCGGACCCTGAACTTTGCAGCTCGGGTCGCTCATCCCTACTCTGTAGGCCAAGCGTATTAGATCGATGGAGATCTAACTCTTTGCATCGCGGCTCAGTTGAGTAAAGGATTTTGTACAGCTCCATACATCCAATAGTGGCAGCGCTTGGTATTGCAGCTCAGTCCCATTCACTTCAATGTAATGCACAGCTGCTACTCAAAGAACGGTAAAAATTCTGGAATTGGCTGACTATGGACTTTACTTTCCTCCCTAGAATGACCCTTTAAGAAGAACTTCATTTTTCTCCAGATCTTTAGCCTCTTTAGGTTTATGGTCTCTGTGCAAGGCCGGATAAAACAGATTGCATTGTCTGCCTCTTCCTTCACTGTCTCCTCTCCATATGAGTGGCGATGAGAAGTGATTGACAACCCGAACACATTCTGCAGCAGCAGCGCTTCTCTAACTCCACAGATCAGCAGTTTCTTAGCTGTCAGAGCAGCGCAGATTTACTAACTCTTTCCCATTGATGTTCCTGTATTTAATTTATTACACAATTGTATCCTTACCAGACTTTAATGATCTTTTAACCCCATTGTTTTCTAAGGCTGCTGCACTAGTTGTGGTCTATCAGGATTCATCTTTTATAGATTAATAAATGGATATGACCCTTGCATTGGAATCTGTCAGTAAAATCAATTGTTAATCCTTGAAACGCACACAGGTCTTTGAAAAATCTATCGACACCTTTATATCTTCTATCTGTTGCTGCATTCTTGAGTGATTAGTGTTTTCAGTCACATGTAAATGATGCCTTAAATCAACACCTTTACATCTTTTATCTGTTGCTGCATTCTTGAGTGATTAGTATTTTCATTCACATGTAAATGAGGCCTTAAGTTAAGGCCACTTTACACACAGAGATAAATCTTTGGCAGATCTGTGGTTGCAGTGAAATCATGGACATATTGTTCCATTTGTACACAGCCACAAACCTGGCACTGATTGTCCACAATTTCACTGCAACCACAGATCTGCCGCAGATTTATCTCTGTGTGTAAAGTGGCCTTTATGGACACCTTGATATCCTCTATCTTTTGCTACACTTTTGATTGATTAGCGTTTTCATTCACATGTAAATGAGGCCTTAAGCCATGGACACTTTGATATCTTCTATCTGTTGCTGCTTTCTTGAGTGATTAGCATTGTCATTCACATGTAAATGAGGCCTTAAGTAGTATTGAGGGAATAGTTGACTTCAGTACTCGCTATGCTGTTAGCGAGTACTGTCCGCTACTCGCATGTTCGTTACGAGTAGTGGGTGCAATGTAAGTCACAAGGAAATACTCGCTAAGTAGCGAGTAACCTGAAAGCCGTACCATTCGCTACTTGCACGAAATGTACGGCTTTCGGGTTACTCGCTACTTAGTGAGTATTTCCCATTAACTTACATTGCACCCACTACTCATAACGAATACGACAGGACTCGCTAACAGCATAGCAAGTATGAATAGTCAACTACTCGCTCAACAATATGGACACCTTTACATCTTCTATCTGTTGCTGAATTTTTGAGTGATTACAGTGTTCATTCACATGTAAATAACACCTTAATTGCTCTGGGGGGGGTCACATAGTACTTAGGGAGCCCCAAGGTTGTTACCCCGCCCAGCACCAGCCTCTATAGTATGATTGATGCCTCTCTTTCTGATTTTATTGCCTGACCTCACACACAGTGGTCCGATGAACAACCTTGGATGTTGGGGGCTCCTTAAGTGCACAGTCACACCCAGACCACTTTGCTTATAAATCAATCTGAAAATCAGTGAGAAAAGCAGCAACAGATAGAAGATATAAAGGTGTAGATGGATTTATATTTCAAAGACCTGTTTGTCCATATATTCTTTTTTGGGGGGAATTGATCGTCCTGACAGATTCCCTTTAAGCCTGAGCCTATTTGCTGACCGTTTTCACAGAATTGTATCCCAAGGTGCAGAGTTTTTGCTAGTTTCTTGGCATTTTGGAGGCGTTCCTAAACAGATGGAGTTGGCGCTTAAAGTAGGAGTCATGCCACTCCCTCCCTTGACCTAATTTTTTCCTACGTTCCTCCCCCCCCCCCACACACAATAGACATCTATCACCTATTAACAACGTAGGTGGTAAATTACTGATCACTGAGACTCTGCACTGGTTTCTGGTGTAGTGGTCCCACATCCCCCATTTCTCCCGACTGTATAACCGAAGAGTCAAAGTGGGTGGTTCAACCTACCATCTACTGTGTATGGGGGCCTATAGGGATTTCGGCGATTCAAATCTACTTACCTTACAATTCGCACTCTAGCTTTGCTTCCTAGCCCTCATCTTTGTCCTTTCAGTCAGTGCTGGTAGTATACATACGTGTCACCAGTGCTTTACATAACCAGTAAAATCGGAGCCATATGTCTTAACAATCTCAAATAGACATCTGGTTTTGAAAAAACACCTATCCCTTGGTTAAAGTTTGTTTAAAAAAAAACAAACAAAAAACTGTCCTTTGCCTACCCTCCCCAGGTCCAATTCTTAGTCTCCACCACTGCTCCCGTTTCCTATTCTTGCCTTGTAAGCACTGCAGCCCATTAGCGAGCTCAGAAGCTCAATTTGATCCACTGAAGTCACTGATTGGCTGACCTGTTGACGTGACGTCAGCGCTGCAGAGAGAGGGAGCAGAGGCGGAGATTCAGCACTGGACCTGGGGAGGGTGAGTAAAGCGCATTTTGTTTAAAATGGTAACAGATTGTTCAAAACTGGGAAACCCTTTATTGGCTTTTGTATACATTTCCCAAAGACACGAAGACCCTTATCAAAAAGCAATATTTGATCCGGATGATCACCCAGTCGTACTTACCGTACTCACCTTCACTACTGGGAACGTATCACATTCCGATAAGGGCAGGCTGCATCCATCCTTTTTTTTTTCTTACCTATCCATCCCGGATAAAAATGCCAAGCCGCTTTATTTATGAGCTGCCGTATTCAACTTTAATTGGTCATTTTTTCCTGTAGCGCTTTCCAACAACCATAAAACACAAAATTCAAAGCGATGTAGCATAGCGCGGCGCGAGGAGAAAGGTGAAAAATGCAGATTGATTCGAGCCGTAAAAAAAACTGCGGAAAAGCTGCCATTTCTGACCCAAATGCTCCTAATCTTCATTATTATGTATTCTACTAGCCGGGCCCCCGTTAACGTTCTGCACAATTACCCTCCAGAAATTCTTCTTTATTAACCTCTTAATTGCCGCCGACACGCGCGTACAGCCCTTAGCTCCAGGAGCTCTGGATCTATGAAACCATAGAAATCGGTAACGCAGACGTACAAGTATATTATCATTTTGGGTCAAGTATTTTTTTTGTTTAAAGGTACAAATTCTAATAATGGACAAAGGGAATTTTTTTTTTTTTACCAGAAGAAAAGAGAACAAAAAAAAAAGTGTGTGTGTGTATATATGTGTGTGTGTATATATATATATATGTGTGTGTGTGTGTGTGTGTATATATGTGTGTGTGTGTGTGTGTGTGTGTGTGTGTGTGTGTGTGTGTGTGTGTGTGTGTGTGTATATATGTGTGTGTGTGTGTGTGTATATATGTGTGTGTGTGTGTGTGTGTGTGTATATATATATATATATGTATGTGTGTGTGTATGTATACGTGTGCATATATATATATATATATATATATATATATATATATATATATATATATATATATATATATATATATATATATATATATATATATATATATATATATATAATAATTTTATTTCTTTCTTGGGAAAAAAAAATTATCCTCTGTACGTTATATAAATTATTATTTTTTTATTTTCAGGACTCTAAAAATTGTAGACTCACATTGAAGGCATCAAAACTATGAATTAAAACATGTGGAATGAAATACTTAACAAAGTGTGAAACAACTGAAAATGTCTTATATTCTAGGTTCTTCAAAGTAGCCACCTTTTGCTTTGATTACTGCTTTGCACACTCTTGGCATTCTCTTGATGAGCTTCAAGAGGTAGTCACCGGAAATGGTTTTCCAACAGTTTTGAAGGCGTTCCCAGAGATGCTTAGCACTTGTTGGCCCTTTTGCCTTCACTCTGCGGTCCAGCTCACCCCAAACCATCTCGATTGGGTTCAGGTCTGGTGACTGTGAAGGCCAGGTCATCTGGCGTAGCACCCCATCACTCTCCTTCTTAGTCAAATAGCCCTTACACAGCCTGGAGGTGAGTTTGGGGTCATTGTCCTGTTGAAAAATAAATGATGGTCCAACTCAACGCAAACCGGATGGAATAGCACGCCGCTGCAAGATGCTGTGGTAGCCATGCTGGTTCTGTATGCCTTCAATTTTGAATAAATCCCCAACAGTGTCACCAGCAAAGCACCCCCACACCATCACACCTCCTCCACCATGCTTCACGGTGGGAACCAGCCATGTAGAGTCCATCCGTTCACCTTTTCTACAAAGACACGGGGGTTGGATCCAAAGATCTCAGATTTGGACTCATCAGACCAAAGCACAGATTTCCACTGGTCTAATGTCCATTCCTTGTGTTCTTTAGCCCAAACAAGTCTCTTCTGCTTGTTGCCTGTCCTTAGCAGTGGTTTCCTAGCAGCTATTTTACCATGAAGGCTGCTGCACAAAGTCTCCTCTTAACAGTTGTTCTAGAGATGGGAAGGTGTGTCCAAACCTTTGGTCTGTACTGTGTGTGTGTATATGTAATATATATATATATATATATATATATATATATATATATATATATATATATATATATATATATATATATATATATAAAATTCATTAAGTATTTTTAAAGGTATAAATTGTAATGAAGGACAGACGGCAATTTTGTTTTTAACAAGAGTGATATAAAAATAGTAAACAAAAAAAATACAAAAAAATAATTAAGTCTTTTTAAAGGTTTAAATTCTAATAGAGGACAGCAATGTTTTTACTAGCATAATATAACAAATAAAATAAAACAAGCTCATTAAAAATATTTTTAAAGGTGTATATTCTAATAAGGTACAGTTGGATTTTTTTTTTTACGAGAATATAAAAAAATATTTTATTATTTTGCAAGAATTATATAAAAATGAATAAAACCTCATTTAAAAGTGTTTTTAAAAATAAAAATTTTAATAGAGGAGAGACGGCAATTTTTTACTTGAATAATGTAAAGAAAAATACAAAATAACAAAAGAATAATAAAGCGCAAAGTATTTTTAAAGGTATAAATTCTAATAAAGGACAGACAAGTTTTTTGTTTTTTACAAGGAATATAAAAAAATAAAATAAGTTAAAAAAAGTTCATTAAAAGTATTTTTAAAGGTATGAATTCTTAAATTCTAATAAGACAGCAATTGTTTTTGTTTTTACAAGGAATATAAAAAAATAAAATAAAACCTAATAAAAAGCACAAATAATTTTTAAAGTTAAATTCTAATAAAAGGCAGACGCCAATTTTTTTTTTTTATTTCTTTTACTAGAAGAATATAAAAAAAAGGCTAATAAGTATTTTTAAAGGTATAAATTCCAATAGAGGGCAGGTGGCTATTTTGTTGCGAGAATAATGTAAAAAAAAATAACAAAAAATTAAAAAAAAGCACACCGTTTTTTTAAAGGCATAAATGCTAATAAAAGAGAGATGGCAGTTTTAAAAAAAAAACAAAAAAAAAAACAACTAGAAGAATAAAATAAAAAATAAAAAAAAAAGCTCATTAAAAGTATTTTTAAATGTATAAATTCTAATACAGGGCAGGTGGCTCTTTTGGCAAGAATAATGTAAAAAAATATAACAAAAAAATAATGAAAAAAAGCACAAAGTATTTTTAAAAGTCAATTCTAATAAAAGAAAGATGTCAGTTTTTTTAAAAAAAAAAAAATTTACTAGAAGAATAAAAGAAAAAAAAGCTCATTAAAAGTATTTTTAAAGGTATAAATTTTAATACAGGGCAGATGGCTATTTTTACGAGAATAATATAACAAAAATAAACAAAATAAAAAATGATAAAAAAAACTCATTAAAAGTACTTTTAGAGGTATAAACTCCAATAAAGGACACAGGTAATTGTTTACTTTATTTTTTTACGAGAAAAAAAAATAAAAAAATATAATATTTATTATTATAGCGCCATTTATTCCATGGCGCTTTACAAGTGAAAGAGGGTATACGTACAACAATATATATATATATATATATAATAATATATATATATATATATATATATATATATATATATATATATATATATATATATATATATATATATATATATATATATATATATATATATATATATATATATATAATTATAATATATATTGTTGTACGTATACCCTCTTTCACTTGTAAAGCGCCATGGAATAAATGGCGCTATAATAATAAATAATAATTAAAATATATATATATATATATATATATATATATATATATATATATATATATATATATATATATATATATATATATATATATATATATATATATATTATAAAATAAAAAAGCTCATCAAAAGGCATACTGCCTAAAAAGCATAGTAAAAAAAAAAAAAATAACTGTCTAAATCATGCCGGCCACAGCTTCATATGGCATCTCGCCCCATTTCCGAACAGCCTTCGTCCTGCCATTGGAAATCAATTTGTACAATCCGACGGCCCGCGATATCAATCAGTTCTTTCCTTTCTAATTTGACAGACACGAGGAGAAATGGGCGAAGAAAAAAAGTCATTTTTGATTGCGGAACGCAGTTATGCGGAACCAGGAAAGGATATTATCTCTTTAAACGAGACAGCGGTAATGGGTCTGTTGACCATGAATAATTTTTTTTTTTTTTTTGTGTTGTCATTATTGCTAGCCCCAGCATATCCTTCATTAAACGCTCAGCCCTAAATTAAAATAGAGCCAGTTTCCAATAGTAATTAACTGGAGTATATCGGGGAGGCTATTATTCACATTAAAGTAACCTTTTAATAGTTCTGTCTTTAACTTCCCCGCAGGTAATGGTTTTCAAAAGCTCTTATAACAAGAGGAATTATAATGAGCTTTAATAGAGCAGGACAACGGGAAAATTAAGAATCATTTTCAGTCACCCTTCCCCCCCCCCCCCACCGCTGAAAAAAAAAAAAAAAAAAATACTAATAAAATATGTGTAAGGTGTTACCTGGATATTACATTAGTGCAGCTAATGAATCCTTTATTGCACTCTTAAATATTGGCAATGACTATGAGAAAGAAAAGAATGAACTGCTGTTCTGTCATAAACTGCCAGATGGAGCCTGCCATTTACCAAGATATAGGGGAACATTTCAGGAACACTTGTCATCTTCTTAAAGGGAATCTGACAGCAGGTTTTCGCTATGAAATTTGGTGTAGAGGCAGATATCCTGAATCTAGCGATGTATCACTTGCTGGACTGCTTGGTGTAGTTTTGATAGAATTCCTCTTTTCACTGCTGTAGATGTAGAAGAGCTCAGAAGGCTGACCACACCCACACCACGTGAGCAAGCTGCCAATCAGTGGTGGGGGCGGGGTTATATATTTTAGCTGGACTGGCTGGCACCGATAATTTCCTGTTGAGAAAACATTTATTACATTCAAAGTAAAGCACGCAGCTTCATAAGTGACACATCGCTGGAATCGGGCTATCTGACCCTACATTATGCTGCCCTCAGATTAAATGGCAAAAGCTTGCTGACAGATTTAGTGCCGTATAGTGCAAAAAATGGGGCTGATCTCTGCGGCTTATTTTGCTAATTCATTTGCACCAAGTACCTGATAGATGCAGTAGGGTCGGTTTACTCATTTAGGCTCCATTCACATGTTATATAATATATAATTTTGTTGCGTTTGGGTCAGGAAACATTTTGACAATTACGAGTACTGAGCACCCGAGCATGGTAGTGCCCGCTCATCACTAGTTACAAGTACCGAGCACCCGAGCATGGTAGTGCCCGCTCATCACTAGTTACGAGTACTGAGCACCCGAGCATGGTAGTGCCCGCTCATCACTAGTTACAAGTACCGAGCACCCGAGCATGGTAGTGCCCGCTCATCACTAGTTACGAGTACCGAGCACCCGAGCATGGTAGTGCCCGCTCATCACTAGTTACGAGTACCGAGCACCCGAGCATGGTAGTGCCCGCTCATCACTAGTTACGAGTACCGAGCACCCGAGCATGGTAGTGCCCGCTCATCACTAGTTACGAGTACTGAGCACCCGAGCATGGTAGTGCCCGCTCATCACTAGTTACGAGTACTGAGCACCCGAGCATGGTAGTGCCCGCTCATCACTAGTTACCAGTTCTGAGCACCCGAGCATGGTAGTGCCCGCTCATCACTAGTTACAAGTACCGAGCACCCGAGCATGGTAGTGCCCGCTCATCACTAGTTACAAGTACCGAGCACCCGAGCATGGTAGTGCTCGCTCATCCCCTAATTTTCTTAATTAAGTAATGATAATCTTTCTCTAGGTTTTTGCTACCCCATTTGAGAACAGCGTGATGTATGGGTGGAGACCCTGAATCCAGTGACTTATCCCTTATCTGGATGCTTTGATGCATTGCTGATAAAAATCACTGTTCTCTCTGGCAGTTTTCTAAATGTAAATGCTGAGCTCTGTATAACCCCGCCTACACCACTGATTGGCCACTTTCTGTGTGGTGGGGGGCGGGATTACACAGAAGCAGGATAACTATTAGACACAAAACACCTAGTCTTGCTGATAAAACACTGATTTTATTAAAACAACAACTCACAGACTAGTAAGTGATTACTGGAATCGGGCGCTCAGCCTCTACATCATACTGCTCTCAGATTACCTAGCAAAAACTTGCAGACGGATTCCCTTTTGGTGACTCATTGTGCAAATTACCAAATTTCAGATGTATCGTTAGGTATATAGAGAGCGGGTTTCTTTTAGTGCCACTAGCCCGCCAGCACTGGAGAATAGAACTTCAATCTCTCCGTCCCATGTTCTCTTACTCCGTTGTGGTTTTGTTCCCCCTCTCGAGAGCCGTGGGCGCTAACAATTATTTCTTCGATATCAATGAACCTCAATAATTTTATGATTGAGCGCATTGTGGCAGGAGGGAGTCGTCTGGCGGTTGTGACTACCGGGTTCAGAGCCCTTTTGAGCTGCACCTCCTTTGTTCGCGGGTTCTTTCTATTTTCCACATTACAGTATTTGTGGCATGTTATGCTAATGTCAAGCTATTTACCACTCTTATTCTCCGCTACTCACTAATTACGCTGACAGCAAATTGGGATTTTTACGGGGAACGAAGGGGGGAGTTTGGGGGGGGGGTCGTAAGTTTCCAGGGGTTAAGAGATGCCTTTTTAAATAAAGGAGGAAAAAAAAAATAAAATAAAATAAAACCCGCATTCTGTTTTTCTGTCTTGATAAACCCCGTTGCAGGCGATTACATCCAGCCCCGCTTCACAAAGGCGCAGTTTTCGTAAACCTCTCATCAGCGGAGCTTGGCAGTAATTGCAACGAGAGAAACTTGTAATTTTCCTGAAGGATCTGACACAGTCGGAATTAAAAATCAAGGCGCCCTCCTGAATGCCAGTTCATTACAAATTAACAGCGGTCCATAGGAAAGCAGCAGGCCGGGGCGTGCCGAAAAAAACCGATCAGGAGAAAGAAACCCAACATTTGAGTCTGTCACCGCTCCGGAGCTCGCACGGCCCACGAACAAATTAATGACACATTGTCAAGAAGAAAAAAAAAGTTACATCAAATTAACACATCGGATCCCAGCATATTAATGCGCAATGTTTCACCGGATTGTTAGGGGGAAAAAGCGGCCAATTCTGCTACAGGAGAGATTGAAGCAAACCGCTCCATGAAGACCATGGCCTTCCATGAGTGGTCCATCTGCAGAGGATCGAGATCCAATTGACGTTCCTGAAATCCCCGGTTCCATGCAATTTCACATTTCGAAAAAATGAAAACTTGTCCGACACCATTTACGACAATGCAGAGGCATCTGAGAGACGGCAAACGTCATTTGTGGTGGCCACATGGGCCTCCCTATAATGTCCATCTAGCAGATGATCACACCTTGTAGAGTGGTGGTCAGAACCGGGACCAGCACAGATCAGCGCTTCCCCAATAGAGCACAGCTTGTGCCGCAAAGAAATTTCCCATTTCCAGAGGTACTGGGTAAATCTCTCTTCTGTAGAGTGTAAGCTCTTAAGGTCAGCAGGGTCCTTTCTCTACTATCTCCTCTCTCCTCGTCTCGTGTCTCGTCTCCCCTCTCCTCGTCTCCCTCCCCTCTCCTCGTCTCCCCTCCCCTCTCCTCGTCTCCCTCCCCTCTCCTCGTCTCGTGTCTCGTCTCCCCTCTCCTCGTCTCCCTCCCCTCTCCTCGTCTCCCTCCCCTCTCCTCGTCTCCCTCCCCTCTCCTCGTCTCCCTCCCCTCTCCTTGTCTCCCTCCCCTCTCCTCGTCTCCCTCCCCTCTCCTCGTCTCCCTTCCCGCTCCTCGTCTCCCTTCCCGCTCCTCGTCTCCCTCCCCTCTCCTCGTCTCCCCCCCCCCTCCTCGTCTCCCCCCCCCTCTCCTCGTCTCCCCCCCCTCTCCTCGTCTCCCTCCCCTCTCCTCGTCTCCCTCCCCTCTCCTCGTCTCCCTCCCCTCTCCTCGTCTCCCTCCCCTCTCCTCGTCTCCCTCCCCTCTCCTCGTCTCCATCCCCTCTCCTCGTCTCCCTCCCCTCGCCTCGTCTCCCTCCCCTCGCCTCGTCTCCCTCCCCTCGCCTCGTCTCCCTCCCCTCGCCTCGTCTCCCTCCCCTCGCCTCGTCTCCCTCCCCTCGCCTCGTCTCCCCTCGCCTCGTCTCCCTCCCCTCGCCTCGTCTCCCTCCCCTCGCCTCGTCTCCCTCCCCTCGCCTCGTCTCCCCTCCCCTCTCCTCGTCTGCCCTCCCCTCTCCTCGTCTGCCCTCCCCTCTCCTCGTCTCCTCTCCCCTCTCCTCGTCTCCTCTCCCCTCTCCTCGTCTCCCCTCCCCTCTCCTCGTCTCCCCTCCCCTCTCCTCGTCTCCCCTCCCCTCTCCTCGTCTCCCCTCCCCTCTCCTCGTCTCCCCTCCCCTCTCCTCGTCTCCCCTCCCCTCTCCTCGTCTCCCCTCCCCTCTCCTCGTCTCCCCTCCCCTCTCCTCGTCTCCCCTCCCCTCTCCTCGTCTCCCCTCCCCTCTCCTCGTCTCCCCTCCCCTCTCCTCGTCTCCCCTCCCCTCTCCTCGTCTCCCCTCCCCTCTCCTCGTCTCCCCTCCCCTCTCCTCGTCTCCCCTCCCCTCTCCTCGTCTCCCCTCCCCTCTCCTCGTCTCCCCTCCCCTCTCCTCGTCTCCCCTCCCCTCTCCTCGTCTCCCCTCCCCTCTCCTCGTCTCCCCTCCCCTCTCCTCGTCTCCCCTCCCCTCTCCTCGTCTCCCCTCCCCTCTCCTCGTCTCCCCTCCCCTCTCCTCGTCTCCCCTCCCCTCTCCTCGTCTCCCCTCCCCTCTCCTCGTCTCCCCTCCCCTCTCCTCGTCTCCCTCCCCTCTCCTCGTCTCCCTCCCCTCTCCTCGTCTCCCTCCCCTCTCCTCGTCTCCCTCCCCTCTCCTCGTCTCCCTCCCCTCTCCTCGTCTCCCTCCCCTCTCCTCGTCTCCCTCCCCTCTCCTCGTCTCCCTCCCCTCTCCTCGTCTCCCTCCCCTCTCCTCGTCTCCCTCCCCTCTCCTCGTCTCCCTCCCCTCTCCTCGTCTCCCTCCCCTCTCCTCGTCTCCCTCCCCTCTCCTCGTCTCCCTCCCCTCTCCTCGTCTCCCTCCCCTCTCCTCGTCTCCCTCCCCTCGTCTCCCTCCCCTCGCCTCGTCTCCCTCCCCTCGCCTCGTCTCCCTCCCCTCGCCTCGTCTCCCTCCCCTCGCCTCGTCTCCCTCCCCTCGCCTCGTCTCCCTCCCCTCGCCTCGTCTCCCTCCCCTCGCCTCGTCTCCCCTCCCCTCGTCTCGTCTCCCCTCCCCTCGCCTCGTCTCCCCTCGCCTCGTCTCCCCTCCCCTCGTCTCCCCTCCCCTCGCCTCGTCTCCCCTCCCCTCGCCTCGTCTCCCCTCGCCTCGTCTCCCCTCCCCTCGTCTCCCCTCCCCTCGCCTCGTCTCCCCTCCCCTCGCCTCGCCTCGTCTCCCCTCCCCTCGCCTCGTCTCGTCTCCCCTCGCCTCGCCTCGTCTCCCCTCCCCTCGCCTCGTCTCCCCTCCCCTCGCCTCGTCTCCCTCCCCTCGCCTCGTCTCCCTCCCCTCGCCTCGTCTCCCTCCCCTCGCCTCGTCTCCCTCCCCTCTCCTCGTCTCCCTCCCCTCTCCTCGTCTCCCTCCCCTCGCCTCGTCTCCCTCCCCTCGCCTCGTCTCCCTCCCCTCGCCTCGTCTCGTCTCCCTCCCCTCGCCTCCTCTCCCTCCCCTCGCCTCCTCTCCCTCCCCGCCCCTCGCTGCTTTCTCCTATTATCTCTCCACAC
Organism: Anomaloglossus baeobatrachus; assembly: GCF_048569485.1. Classification (NCBI taxonomy): domain Eukaryota; kingdom Metazoa; phylum Chordata; class Amphibia; order Anura; family Aromobatidae; genus Anomaloglossus; species Anomaloglossus baeobatrachus. Next base: position 191,962,348 of record NC_134361.1, read on the forward strand.
AAAAAATGCACTCTAAATACACCCTCTGTCTCTTTATCTTCAGATGTTAATGTCTGTTCACACAGGTCATTTCCAATGTGGAATTTCTGCATTGAAATCCACAACAACAAAAAACCATTGCATATTTAGTTAAGGAGATCCCATCACTAATTTGCTGCATTATGAAGGGTGAAATCCACAGCATAAATTAACACTCTGTGGATTTCCTCTGCAGTGTGTGGATGAGAGTTTATGAAAACCCCGCTAGTGAATATGCACATACCTTTACAATTCTAAGAGGAGACGAGACCATTAAATTAAAGAGACACCTTAAATCACTGTCAGGAGGTCAAATATGGTCTTTTTATTTTATTTATTTTTTATTTCTTTTTTTTTTTTTTTTAAATATTTTTTAGATTTCTTTGGAAAAATTGCATAAGAAAAAGTTTGTGTTTGTGCAAAAGAAAACTTTGGCACAAACCCCTAGTTAAAAAAAATAAATACAAAAAAAAAATAACATGAAAATCAAGGTGTTTCTCATAAGCCAGAAAATAAAAACACTGGAAAATAAAACCTTAAAACCTAAAACACACAGGATTTGTTTGGCTGGGACGGTTGCAGCTCAGGTTTGGGTTCCAGAACAGAATTAGGGGAGACTTGCCGTTTGCCTCCTCTTGCAGCCGACTGTGATGGGTGTCATGAATGGTTTCGTTTTTTGTTTTTTTTTCTTTTTTTTCAAGGACTGTAGTAGTCTAAACTCAAAGACAAAGCCAAAATTGATATCCGATTTTAAATAAAGGAGGAATCTAATCTTATCAGATCAACATTAGAGTTGGTGCAGATGGAATCAATTTGCACAGCCCATTCTATAAGCCACTACATGGTCTGCGGCCTCTGCACGGGAGCAGTCATACTGCCTTTTAAAGGGAATTTGTCAGCAGATTTTTTTTCTTCCTCATCTGAGAGCAGCACGATGTAGATCGGGAGATTCTGAATCCGTTGATGTATCACTTAGATTACTGGGTGCAGCCGTTCTGATGCAGTCTGCATTTTTAGCTTTAGTCATGTTGCTGAGCCAAGGGAGCTGTCTTGACCACACCAGGCTTTCATTGACTGTAAAGGACACTTTACATGCTGCGATATCGTGACCGATATCGCTAGCGTGCGTACCCGCCCCCATCAATTGTGCGACATGGGCAAATCGCTGCCCGTGGCGCACAATATCGCCAAGACCCGTCACACTACTTACCTGCCCTGCGACGTCGCTGTGACCGGCGAAACGCCTCCTTACTAAGGGGGTGGTTCGAGCGGCGTCCCTGAACCGCCGCCCAATAGAAGCGGAGGGGCGGAGATGAGCGGGACGAACATCCCGCCCACCTCCTTCCTTCCGCATAGCCGGCGGCCGCAGGGAAGGTGAGGTTCCTCGTTCCTGCGGTGTCACACGGAGCGATGTGTGCTGCCGCAGGAACGAGGAACAACTTCGTTACTGCTGCAGCAACGATATTAGAGAATGGACCCCCCATGTCACCGATGAGCGATTTTGCACGTTTTTGCAACGATGCAAAATCGCTCAAAGGTGTCACATGCAACGGCATCGCTAATGCGGCCGGATGTGCGTCACAAATTCCGTGACCCCAACGAGATCGCTTGAGCGATGTCGCAGCGTGTAAAGCGGCCTTTAGGTGTCAATCAAAGCAAGGGGCTTGGCTGACAATATGGCATGGCTAGCCACCGTAATAAGGGTCACAAACATAGCAAATAAGCAAAACATCGGACTGTGACAACACAGGCATTCCTGTGCTCTCTGTCTTAACCCTTGCAGCATGCTGGCTTCAGCTTATATAGCAAAAACCTGCGGACAGATTCCCTTTAATTACCGGCATCCGCTGCTCTTCCTTTGATTAGCCGGCCTGGCATGACACAATTGTTGCGGTGTGAATGGAAAAAATATGGAAGTGTAAATTCGGCCTTAGCATACCCTAATGGTTTAGCGGACATATTAAGGGGTGCATTGATCACCTGGTAAGCTAAAATCAAATTATTCTTCACATAAAGTATGAATATTATGAGAAAATCCAAATTTTTTTTGTATGTGATGTCGGTAAGATCACCAATAGTACCATTGTCGGCACCAGGTGCCACACTACGCGACTGTTTCCCCCCCGCACCATGTGCGCCAAGGCTTTGTATCTCGCTCCGACGTTCCAATATTTTAATGAAGAGACTCGTCGTTCCGTCTGACAGCTGGAATGGGACTCCGGTTTCGGCAGCACCTGTACCCCCACACCACGGGTTATTCCATCTCCACCGAGAAAGTCCTAGACTCCTTCAGTTAATTACCAAAATCGTATGCAAGGCTGGAATATTTATTCAATACATCACGGCGACATCTGAACCAATTTGTGTCATTAGAGAATCTGCAAATGTGGAAATCACTCCAACTAAATTACGGGGGGAGACTTGAATGAGAGGAATCAAGTGAAGAAATGACGTTTATTTTATCACGTCTTGTCTGCTGTCACTTATTAACATCTCACTATTGAGCTAGAGTGAAAATTAGGGTGAGGCCACCCGGAGCGGGCGAGAACCAATCTAAGATACCAAGATCCATCTTGCACGGTCTTCAAAATTATATTTAATTTGGAGAATTAAAGGATCGCGGGGGTCTACATTTAAAGGGAATCTGTCACCAGGTTTTTTCCACCTAATCTGAGAGCAGCATAATATAGTGGCAGAGACCCTGATTCTAGCAATGTGTCACTTACTGGGCTGCTTAGTATAGTTTTGATAACCTGCTGATTAAACAGTGATTTTATCATTACAGGACTACTTGGTGTGCTGCAGGTAGTCCAGCATATTCATGAACTGTGTATAAATTAAATAACTTGGGGCGTGCAATATTATTCGGCCCCTTTAAGTTAATACTTTGTAGCGCCACCTTTTGCTGCGATTACAGCTGCAGTCGCTTGCGGTATGTGTCTATCAGTTTTGCACATCGAGAGACTGAAATTCTTGCCCGTTCTTCCTTTGTAAACAGCTGGAGCTGAGTGAGGTTGGATGGAGGCGTTTGTGAACAGCAGTTTTCAGCTCTTTCCACAGATTCTCGATTGGATTCAGGTCTGGACTTTAACTTGGCCATTCTAACACCTGGATACGTTTATTTGTGAACCATTCCATTGTAGATTTTGCTTTATGTTTTGGATCTTTGTCTTGTTGAAAGACAAATCTCCGTCCCAGTCTCAGGTCTTTTGCAGATTCCAACAGGTTTTCTTCAAGAATGGTCCTGCATTTGGCTCCATCCATCTTCCCATCAATTTTAACCATCTTCCCTGTCCCTGCTGAAGAAAAGCAGGCCCAAACCATGATACTGCCACCACCATGTTTGATAGTGGGGATGGTGTGTTCAAGGTGATGAGCTGTGGGCTTTTACGCCAAACATATCGTTTGGCATTGTACCCAAAAAGTTTGATTCTGGTTTCATCTGACCAGAGCACCTTCTTCCACATGTTTGGTGTGTCTGACAGGTGGCTTGTGGCAAACTTTAAATGACACTTTTTATGGATATCTTTGGGAAATGGCTTTCTTCTTGCCACTCTTCCATAAAGGCCAGATTTGTGCAGTAATTGTTGTCCTATGGACAGACTCTCCCACCTCAGCTGTAGATCTCTGCAGTTCATCCAGAGGGATCATGGCCTTTTGCTGCATCTCTGATAGCCATCTATCTATCCCTCTATCCCTCTATCTATCTATCTATCCCTCTATCTATCTATCCCTCTATCTATCCCTCTATCTATCCCTCTATCTATCCCTCTATCTATCCCTCTATCTATCCCTCTATCTATCCCTCTATCTATCCCTCTATCTATCCCTCTATCTATCCCTCTATCTATCCCTCTATCTATCCCTCTATCTATCCCTCTATCTATCCCTCTATCTATCCCTCTATCTATCCCTCTATCTATCCCTCTATCTATCCCTCTATCTATCCCTCTATCTATCCCTCTATCTATCCCTCTATCTATCCCTCTATCTATCCCTCTATCTATCCCTCTATCTATCCCTCTATCTATCCCTCTATCTATCCCTCTATCTATCCCTCTATCTATCCCTCTATCTATCCCTCTATCTATCCCTCTATCTATCCCTCTATCTATCCCTCTATCTATCCCTCTATCTATCCCTCTATCTATCCCTCTATCTATCCCTCTATCTATCCCTCTATCTATCCCTCTATCTATCCCTCTATCTATCCCTCTATCTATCCCTCTATCTATCCCTCTATCTATCCCTCTATCTATCCCTCTATCTATCCCTCTATCTATCCCTCTATCTATCCCTCTATCTATCCCTCTATCTATCCCTCTATCTATCCCTCTATCTATCCCTCTATCTATCCCTCTATCTATCCCTCTATCTATCCCTCTATCTATCCCTCTATCTATCCCTCTATCTATCCCTCTATCTATCCCTCTATCTATCCCTCTATCTATCCCTCTATCTATCCCTCTATCTATCCCTCTATCTATCCCTCTATCTATCCCTCTATCTATCCCTCTATCTATCCCTCTATCTATCCCTCTATCTATCCCTCTATCTATCCCTCTATCTATCCCTCTATCTATCCCTCTATCTATCCCTCTATCTATCCCTCTATCTATCCCTCTATCTATCCCTCTATCTATCCCTCTATCTATCCCTCTATCTATCCCTCTATCTATCCCTCTATCTATCCCTCTATCTATCCCTCTATCTATCCCTCTATCTATCCCTCTATCTATCCCTCTATCTATCCCTCTATCTATCCCTCTATCTATCCCTCTATCTATCCCTCTATCTATCCCTCTATCTATCCCTCTATCTATCCCTCTATCTATCCCTCTATCTATCCCTCTATCTATCCCTCTATCTATCCCTCTATCTATCCCTCTATCTATCCCTCTATCTATCCCTCTATCTATCCCTCTATCTATCCCTCTATCTATCCCTCTATCTATCCCTCTATCTATCCCTCTATCTATCCCTCTATCTATCCCTCTATCTATCCCTCTATCTATCCCTCTATCTATCCCTCTATCTATCCCTCTATCTATCCCTCTATCTATCCCTCTATCTATCCCTCTATCTATCCCTCTATCTATCCCTCTATCTATCCCTCTATCTATCCCTCTATCTATCCCTCTATCTATCCCTCTATCTATCCCTCTATCTATCCCTCTATCTATCCCTCTATCTATCCCTCTATCTATCCCTCTATCTATCCCTCTATCTATCCCTCTATCTATCCCTCTATCTATCCCTCTATCTATCCCTCTATCTATCCCTCTATCTATCCCTCTATCTATCCCTCTATCTATCCCTCTATCTATCCCTCTATCTATCCCTCTATCTATCCCTCTATCTATCCCTCTATCTATCCCTCTATCTATCCCTCTATCTATCCCTCTATCTATCCCTCTATCTATCCCTCTATCTATCCCTCTATCTATCCCTCTATCTATCCCTCTATCTATCCCTCTATCTATCCCTCTATCTATCCCTCTATCTATCCCTCTATCTATCCCTCTATCTATCCCTCTATCTATCCCTCTATCTATCCCTCTATCTATCCCTCTATCTATCCCTCTATCTATCCCTCTATCTATCCCTCTATCTATCCCTCTATCTATCCCTCTATCTATCCCTCTATCTATCCCTCTATCTATCCCTCTATCTATCCCTCTATCTATCCCTCTATCTATCCCTCTATCTATCCCTCTATCTATCCCTCTATCTATCCCTCTATCTATCCCTCTATCTATCCCTCTATCTATCCCTCTATCTATCCCTCTATCTATCCCTCTATCTATCCCTCTATCTATCCCTCTATCTATCCCTCTATCTATCCCTCTATCTATCCCTCTATCTATCCCTCTATCTATCCCTCTATCTATCCCTCTATCTATCCCTCTATCTATCCCTCTATCTATCCCTCTATCTATCCCTCTATCTATCCCTCTATCTATCCCTCTATCTATCCCTCTATCTATCCCTCTATCTATCCCTCTATCTATCCCTCTATCTATCCCTCTATCTATCCCTCTATCTATCCCTCTATCTATCCCTCTATCTATCCCTCTATCTATCCCTCTATCTATCCCTCTATCTATCCCTCTATCTATCCCTCTATCTATCCCTCTATCTATCCCTCTATCTATCCCTCTATCTATCCCTCTATCTATCCCTCTATCTATCCCTCTATCTATCCCTCTATCTATCCCTCTATCTATCCCTCTATCTATCCCTCTATCTATCCCTCTATCTATCCCTCTATCTATCCCTCTATCTATCCCTCTATCTATCCCTCTATCTATCCCTCTATCTATCCCTCTATCTATCCCTCTATCTATCCCTCTATCTATCCCTCTATCTATCCCTCTATCTATCCCTCTATCTATCCCTCTATCTATCCCTCTATCTATCCCTCTATCTATCCCTCTATCTATCCCTCTATCTATCCCTCTATCTATCCCTCTATCTATCCCTCTATCTATCCCTCTATCTATCCCTCTATCTATCCCTCTATCTATCCCTCTATCTATCCCTCTATCTATCCCTCTATCTATCCCTCTATCTATCCCTCTATCTATCCCTCTATCTATCCCTCTATCTATCCCTCTATCTATCCCTCTATCTATCCCTCTATCTATCCCTCTATCTATCCCTCTATCTATCCCTCTATCTATCCCTCTATCTATCCCTCTATCTATCCCTCTATCTATCCCTCTATCTATCCCTCTATCTATCCCTCTATCTATCCCTCTATCTATCCCTCTATCTATCCCTCTATCTATCCCTCTATCTATCCCTCTATCTATCCCTCTATCTATCCCTCTATCTATCCCTCTATCTATCCCTCTATCTATCCCTCTATCTATCCCTCTATCTATCCCTCTATCTATCCCTCTATCTATCCCTCTATCTATCCCTCTATCTATCCCTCTATCTATCCCTCTATCTATCCCTCTATCTATCCCTCTATCTATCCCTCTATCTATCCCTCTATCTATCCCTCTATCTATCCCTCTATCTATCCCTCTATCTATCCCTCTATCTATCCCTCTATCTATCCCTCTATCTATCCCTCTATCTATCCCTCTATCTATCCCTCTATCTATCCCTCTATCTATCCCTCTATCTATCCCTCTATCTATCCCTCTATCTATCCCTCTATCTATCCCTCTATCTATCCCTCTATCTATCCCTCTATCTATCCCTCTATCTATCCCTCTATCTATCCCTCTATCTATCCCTCTATCTATCCCTCTATCTATCCCTCTATCTATCCCTCTATCTATCCCTCTATCTATCCCTCTATCTATCCCTCTATCTATCCCTCTATCTATCCCTCTATCTATCCCTCTATCTATCCCTCTATCTATCCCTCTATCTATCCCTCTATCTATCCCTCTATCTATCCCTCTATCTATCCCTCTATCTATCCCTCTATCTATCCCTCTATCTATCCCTCTATCTATCCCTCTATCTATCCCTCTATCTATCCCTCTATCTATCCCTCTATCTATCCCTCTATCTATCCCTCTATCTATCCCTCTATCTATCCCTCTATCTATCCCTCTAACTATCCACAACAATCAATCCCTCTATCTATCCCTCTATCAAACACTCAAACAAACCCTCGATCAAACCCACAATCTATCCCTCAATCAATCCCTCTATCTATCCCTCTATCTATCCCTCTATCTATCCCTCTATCTATCCCTCTATCTATCCCTCTATCTATCCCTCTATCTATCCCTCTATCTATCCCTCTATCTATCCCTCTATCTATCCCTCTATCTATCCCTCTATCTATCCCTCTATCTATCCCTCTATCTATCCCTCTATCTATCCCTCTATCTATCCCTCTATCTATCCCTCTATCTATCCCTCTATCTATCCCTCTATCTATCCCTCTATCTATCCCTCTATCTATCCCTCTATCTATCCCTCTATCTATCCCTCTATCTATCCCTCTATCTATCCCTCTATCTATCCCTCTATCTATCCCTCTATCTATCCCTCTATCTATCCCTCTATCTATCCCTCTATCTATCCCTCTATCTATCCCTCTATCTATCCCTCTATCTATCCCTCTATCTATCCCTCTATCTATCCCTCTATCTATCCCTCTATCTATCCCTCTATCTATCCCTCTATCTATCCCTCTATCTATCCCTCTATCTATCCCTCTATCTATCCCTCTATCTATCCCTCTATCTATCCCTCTATCTATCCCTCTATCTATCCCTCTATCTATCCCTCTATCTATCCCTCTATCTATCCCTCTATCTATCCCTCTATCTATCCCTCTATCTATCCCTCTATCTATCCCTCTATCTATCCCTCTATCTATCCCTCTATCTATCCCTCTATCTATCCCTCTATCTATCCCTCTATCTATCCCTCTATCTATCCCTCTATCTATCCCTCTATCTATCCCTCTATCTATCCCTCTATCTATCCCTCTATCTATCCCTCTATCTATCCCTCTATCTATCCCTCTATCTATCCCTCTATCTATCCCTCTATCTATCCCTCTATCTATCCCTCTATCTATCCCTCTATCTATCCCTCTATCTATCCCTCTATCTATCCCTCTATCTATCCCTCTATCTATCCCTCTATCTATCCCTCTATCTATCCCTCTATCTATCCCTCTATCTATCCCTCTATCTATCCCTCTATCTATCCCTCTATCTATCCCTCTATCTATCCCTCTATCTATCCCTCTATCTATCCCTCTATCTATCCCTCTATCTATCCCTCTATCTATCCCTCTATCTATCCCTCTATCTATCCCTCTATCTATCCCTCTATCTATCCCTCTATCTATCCCTCTATCTATCCCTCTATCTATCCCTCTATCTATCCCTCTATCTATCCCTCTATCTATCCCTCTATCTATCCCTCTATCTATCCCTCTATCTATCCCTCTATCTATCCCTCTATCTATCCCTCTATCTATCCCTCTATCTATCCCTCTATCTATCCCTCTATCTATCCCTCTATCTATCCCTCTATCTATCCCTCTATCTATCCCTCTATCTATCCCTCTATCTATCCCTCTATCTATCCCTCTATCTATCCCTCTATCTATCCCTCTATCTATCCCTCTATCTATCCCTCTATCTATCCCTCTATCTATCCCTCTATCTATCCCTCTATCTATCCCTCTATCTATCCCTCTATCTATCCCTCTATCTATCCCTCTATCTATCCCTCTATCTATCCCTCTATCTATCCCTCTATCTATCCCTCTATCTATCCCTCTATCTATCCCTCTATCTATCCCTCTATCTATCCCTCTATCTATCCCTCTATCTATCCCTCTATCTATCCCTCTATCTATCCCTCTATCTATCCCTCTATCTATCCCTCTATCTATCCCTCTATCTATCCCTCTATCTATCCCTCTATCTATCCCTCTATCTATCCCTCTATCTATCCCTCTATCTATCCCTCTATCTATCCCTCTATCTATCCCTCTATCTATCCCTCTATCTATCCCTCTATCTATCCCTCTATCTATCCCTCTATCTATCCCTCTATCTATCCCTCTATCTATCCCTCTATCTATCCCTCTATCTATCCCTCTATCTATCCCTCTATCTATCCCTCTATCTATCCCTCTATCTATCCCTCTATCTATCCCTCTATCTATCCCTCTATCTATCCCTCTATCTATCCCTCTATCTATCCCTCTATCTATCCCTCTATCTATCCCTCTATCTATCCCTCTATCTATCCCTCTATCTATCCCTCTATCTATCCCTCTATCTATCCCTCTATCTATCCCTCTATCTATCCCTCTATCTATCCCTCTATCTATCCCTCTATCTATCCCTCTATCTATCCCTCTATCTATCCCTCTATCTATCCCTCTATCTATCCCTCTATCTATCCCTCTATCTATCCCTCTATCTATCCCTCTATCTATCCCTCTATCTATCCCTCTATCTATCCCTCTATCTATCCCTCTATCTATCCCTCTATCTATCCCTCTATCTATCCCTCTATCTATCCCTCTATCTATCCCTCTATCTATCCCTCTATCTATCCCTCTATCTATCCCTCTATCTATCCCTCTATCTATCCCTCTATCTATCCCTCTATCTATCCCTCTATCTATCCCTCTATCTATCCCTCTATCTATCCCTCTATCTATCCCTCTATCTATCCCTCTATCTATCCCTCTATCTATCCCTCTATCTATCCCTCTATCTATCCCTCTATCTATCCCTCTATCTATCCCTCTATCTATCCCTCTATCTATCCCTCTATCTATCCCTCTATCTATCCCTCTATCTATCCCTCTATCTATCCCTCTATCTATCCCTCTATCTATCCCTCTATCTATCCCTCTATCTATCCCTCTATCTATCCCTCTATCTATCCCTCTATCTATCCCTCTATCTATCCCTCTATCTATCCCTCTATCTATCCCTCTATCTATCCCTCTATCTATCCCTCTATCTATCCCTCTATCTATCCCTCTATCTATCCCTCTATCTATCCCTCTATCTATCCCTCTATCTATCCCTCTATCTATCCCTCTATCTATCCCTCTATCTATCCCTCTATCTATCCCTCTATCTATCCCTCTATCTATCCCTCTATCTATCCCTCTATCTATCCCTCTATCTATCCCTCTATCTATCCCTCTATCTATCCCTCTATCTATCCCTCTATCTATCCCTCTATCTATCCCTCTATCTATCCCTCTATCTATCCCTCTATCTATCCCTCTATCTATCCCTCTATCTATCCCTCTATCTATCCCTCTATCTATCCCTCTATCTATCCCTCTATCTATCCCTCTATCTATCCCTCTATCTATCCCTCTATCTATCCCTCTATCTATCCCTCTATCTATCCCTCTATCTATCCCTCTATCTATCCCTCTATCTATCCCTCTATCTATCCCTCTATCTATCCCTCTATCTATCCCTCTATCTATCCCTCTATCTATCCCTCTATCTATCCCTCTATCTATCCCTCTATCTATCCCTCTATCTATCCCTCTATCTATCCCTCTATCTATCCCTCTATCTATCCCTCTATCTATCCCTCTATCTATCCCTCTATCTATCCCTCTATCTATCCCTCTATCTATCCCTCTATCTATCCCTCTATCTATCCCTCTATCTATCCCTCTATCTATCCCTCTATCTATCCCTCTATCTATCCCTCTATCTATCCCTCTTATCTATCTATCCCTCTTATCTATCTATCCCTCTTATCTATCTATCCCTCTTATCTATCTATCCCTCTTATCTATCTATCCCTCTTATCTATCTATCCCTCTTATCTATCTATCCCTCTTATCTATCTATCCCTCTTATCTATCTATCCCTCTTATCTATCTATCCCTCTTATCTATCTATCTATCTATCCCTCTTTCTATCTATCCCTCTATCTATCTATCCCTCTATCTATCTATCCCTCTATCTATCTATCCCTCTTATCTATCTATCCCTCTTATCTATCTATCTATCTATCCCTCTTTCTATCTATCCCTCTATCTATCTATCCCTCTATCTATCATATAATGTTTGTATTTTGTGCTACAATAAATTTTTGCAACTGGGTTTGCTTAAAACTTTTGCGCCGTTTGTCTTTTACAAGCTGATTGTTTCCTTGCACCTTCAACCTTGTCAGAAATCAGCCAATAGTAACTCTGATTAAGACAGAAAGTAGACGTTTGCCATTTTCACACTCCGTTTTTCCAGTGGTTCTGCCCGGGTTTATGTCCGAAACCCCCCCACCCCTTTCCCCTGGCAAAATATGAATCAGATGTACGGGCCTAATAGTGTTCTATCGTTCACCATTTTCGGGGGTATACGCCTACTATAGGTCATACACCAAAAATGGCGTATGACCAAGCACACTGTGACTTTGTCTGAACCATTATAGTCAATGGCCACTTATGGGGGTAAGTGTAGATGACCTGTCGCTGCTGTGTTTGCGCACCTTGCTGACATGCTAGGTACGGAGAAGTACCAAGCAAGTGGTGAAAGGTAAGAGAAGGCAACCCCTGCGTCTAGGAAAGAGGGAGATGGTGACCCCTGACCAAACCTACCACTGGTCCCCGGGTCCCTCCCCACCCTAGATAGGTTCCGCACCTATGCACCAAGCCGAATACCTAACCCTAGGTATCCCTAGTGCTGGACCCTAAATAGGGGAATGGCTGTGATGCGCTCTTTGTCAACCCCACTAAAGGAAGACACAAGGAGGACACATAGGGGAAAAGCATGAACTACTTATCCACAGATGACTCAGAAGTTAATCAGAGTTTTCAGCAATGATACCACAGAGGAGTACAAGCTACCTGCTTGTAACCAGAGCTAGAATAAACTGAAAATATCACCAGCACCAGTCTAGGGAAGATGATAAAGAGAATGCTGATGAACATCAGCTGGGTGGAAATCGAGCTCCTGCTGGGTCTAAAAGTGAAAGAGATTAATCCAGCAGGAAAGCTCCTATACCAGTGAATACTGACAGCAGGAACAACAGAAAGTCAGGGAGCATTCTGCACAGCCATACACTGTGACCTTCTATTGCCAGAAACCACATGACTATCACCGGTGACACTTGCATGCTTTGTATACAGATTAGTTATATTCGTATACCATCCAGTCTTAACGTGTCACTCTGTTCATCCTTTTTGCTCTTTTTATGCTTTTTTTGACCGCAGGAGCCGATAAGAGGACAGTAATTTTTTGGAATTACAATCTCTCCTGCCTCTTTCCTTTTGTACGTAATTAACTTCTTCACCACGAGCGGCTGGAATAAAACATGAGCGTTAGTTCAGCCCCGGAGCTGCTGATGTAGCGATGATTGCGATGGAGATAAAGTATTTCTCACGGCAGATTCTGCCTAGCGGAGCCTTAAACCATCTGGCCCCATAATTAAATAATAGCCGACGCCCGGTTCTCCCTCTCCCTTCCCCCATACAGAATCCTAATTGATAACAAATGATTGGAAATCGCAAGTCCCCGATAAGGTTTTCCCTGAAACCTTCCGGTAACCCATGCAGACCTTTAACATCTAGCGGAGGATTCTTGCCTATAATACATAGGGATCAGAATTCGTAAAAAAATAAGTGCACCCCAGACAAAACATTACAAATTTCGTGCTGTTTAATATTAGCATTTTATTATCCACCTTTTTACACTCAAGTACACACGTTTTATGTATATTTATACATACATGTGTCCCCCCCCCCCGCCCCCGAAAGTGCTTCCCGCCGTCGCACCGCAGCGGTCGGAGCCGTGTCACATTAGCGGAGCACTTTCCCAGCAAGTCTAGAATTAAATTGTCTTCGAGGTCATTTCAAGAGTGCTCCAAATTTGCTGTATAATTTAGGAGCATGTTAATGACTACACCGTAACCTTTCCACAAGACCCATCAGCCGGTAATGGAGAATAAGAACACATTCCCCGGTGGACTTTCATTAAATCCTGCCAGACGTCCACAAATTTCCATGGGAGAGGGGGGTGCCCCATAGATCTATGCCCTCCTTTTCAAAGCCATTCCCTTTATGGATGCTCAAAACAGTTTTAACGACTTAAAATGGAAAAGTTTCAAAAATTTTGTTTCGCGCCGTGTTTATAACACAACTTTTGTGAAATTTTATTAAAAAAACCCCAAAACTTGATATTTTAAGGTTTTTTTTTTTGTGCAAAATTGCAATACATCAGCAAATATAACTTACTGTAAAGAGATTCCGATAGGCAATTTCTGCTCTCCATACCATGGACATCACGAATCGCAGCCGTATGATTGAAGATGCGGTCAGAGAGTGTGATTAGAGACCTGTCAATCATCTGCAGAGGCGCTGCGAGGAGTCAACAGGGTGTGACGCCGGATTAGTCTCCTCTCTACTTCGTGGCTGGCTCTTTCCAGTATTGCTGGATATGATTGACAGGTCTTTCCCCTGTTTACATAGAAATCTGTCAATCACCTGTAACAGTGCTGGGAAGAGCCAACTGGGGCAGTGCCTGGACTAGTCCTCCTTGGGTCGGTTCTCCCCTTTGCCACTGCAATTGATTGACAGTTCTCTATTGCGCGTACATTGAAAGAAATCTGTCAATTACCTGTAGCAGTGCTGGGAAGAGCCGTCGATGACTGTCAATGAGTCCTGTGAATCATCTGCAGAATCGCTGGGAAGAGCCAACTGGGTGTGGCGCTGGACTAGTCTATTTTCAATCTACAGTTCCCGGTTGACTCTTCCCAGCACCACGCATATGATTGACAGATATCTCTTGCGTGTACATTGAGAGAAATCTGTCATTTTCCGGTAAAAGTGCTGGGAAGAGCCGGCCGATGACTATAGATGAGACCTGTCAATCATCTGGAGAATCGCGGGCAAGAGCCAACTGAGTGTGGCGCTGGACTAGTCTACTTTCCATCTATAGTTCCCGGCCAACTGTTCAAATGATTGACAGATTTCTCTCTATGTACATGCGAGAGATATCTGTCAATCACCTGTAGCAGTGTTGGGAAGAGCCAGCCAATGACTATAGAGGAGTCCTGTCAATCATCTGCAGAATCACTGGGAAGAACCAACTAGATGTGGCGCTGGACTAGTCTCCTTTCCATCTATAGTTCCCGGCCAACTCTTCAAACAATTGACAGATATCTCTCGCGTGTACATAGAGAGAAATCTGTCAATCACCTGTAGCAGTGCTGGGAACATCCGGCCGATGACTATAGATGAGTCCTGTCAATCATCTACAGAATCACTGGGAAGAGCCAACTGGGTGTGGCGCTGGACTATTTTCCTTTCAATCTATAGTTCCCGGCCAACTCTTCCAAATGATTGACAGGTCTCTCATGCATGCTTATAGAGAGAAATCTGTCAGTTACCTGCAGCAGTGCTAGGAAGAGCCGGGCAATGACTATAGGGAGAGATGAGTCTTGTCAATCATCTCCAAAAGCGCTGGGAAGATCAAGCTAGGTGTGGCGCCGGACTAGTCCTCTTTCACTGTATAGTTCCCGACCGACTCTTCACAGCGCTGCTACAGATAACTGACCGGTCTCTCACGCGTGTACATAGAGAGAAATCTGTCAATTACTTGTAGTAGTGCCGGCCGCCGACTGTAGAGAGAGATGGGTCCTGACAATCGTCTGCAGGAGCATTGGAAACAGCCGACTGAGGCGGAGCCGGACTAGTCTTCTTTCACTATGTAGTTACAGACTGGCTCTTTCCAGCGCCGCTACAGATGATTGACAGGTCTCTTTCTCACATGTACATAGAGAGAAACCTGTCAATCATCTGTATCCGTGCTGGGAAGAGCCAGCCGACAACTATATAGAGAGATGAGAGACCTGTCAATCATTGGCAGAATCGCTGTGAAGATCCAACTGGGTGTGGTGCTGGACTAGTCTCGTCTCTCTCTATAGTTCCCGGCTGGCTCTTCCCAGCTCCACGCATATGATGGAGAGATCTCTCTCCTGTGTACATTGAGAGAAATCTGTCATTCACCTGTAGTAGTTCTGGGAAGAGCCGGACGTTGACTATAGAGAGATGAGACCTCTCAATCATTGGCAGAATCACGGAGAAGATTAAACTGGGTGTGGTGCTGGACTAGTCTTCTCTCTCTCTCTGTAGTTCCTGACTGCATATGATTGACAAGTCTCTCTCACATGTACATAGAGGGAACCCTGTGGCGCTGGGAAGGGTCGGCCAGGAGCAGAGCCGGATTACTATTGTCTCTTATTATTGTCTCTGCCAGTTCTTCAAAGTATAACTTTTCTGAAACTTTTTTGAATACAATACACCTGGCTGCAGATTCCTTTGTAAAACTTCTCATTGTGATGAATTTCCCCGCGGTGGATAGAAGTTCACTTTGGGTGGGATGTTTTTAAATACAAACTTAAAAAGCAATTTATTTCTTAATTTTTTCTTTATTGGAACTACTTTTTTTTGTTTTATTTTTTTATAATTGCTCTGTAGCGATGGGGAAAAAATAATTGCTAGCTCCACACTTGCCTAACTTATTGCTTTCCTTTTTCTCCAGTACAGGAGCATTGTTGTGATTTGCAGGATCCCAGAGGTCAGGTCCCATCAATCAGGACGTAATGCTCTATCCTAGCGATACGCCATTACTCCTTAGCATTATTATTATACCGCATTGTGGGAACACTAAACCTAGAAATAAATGTTTATATTAAACAAGAAATATAGCCGCCCTCTATGTGCGGGATTTTCTGCCTGATCCTACGACAGCCAGACTTGTAGAAATCCTGCAGATTGCACAGGAGTTAATTCCCGCAGCTAATCCATTTCCTTATAGGGGGCGGGGCTTGACTGTTTTTTGTCCTGCTTTAGGCCCCCTTCACACGTCCGTGAAAAACACGCACGTGTGTTACGGGCAGTTTTTCGGGTCCGTGTCCCGTTTTTGTGTCCGTTTTTATGGTCCGTGTGGCACCTGTGTGAATTGCGTATGCTAGCCGTGTTTGTGTGCAGAACGTCCGTGTGTGCGTGTGGAATTAACGTGTATGTGTACGTGTAATGTCCGTGTGTAATGTCCGTGTGTAATGTCCGTGTGTGTGATGCACAATGTCGTTTATAAATGTCGGCTGACAGCAGACAGAGTTGCGCGATGAGAATGAACTCGGGTGAACTTCACCCGACTTCATCCTCATACCGCGGCTCTGTCTGTGTCGAGTACTGATTAGCGGTCACCTGTGAAGGATTCACCGGTGACCGCTAATCCCCCGATTGACTGAAGTGTCCCCCCCTCTCTCATACTCACCGATCCCCGATCACCGGCGCTGCACGGCATTCACACTGCTGCGGCGGCTTTTACTATTTTGAAAAAGCCGGCCGCCCATTAAACAATCTCGTATTCCCTGCTTTCCCCGCCCACCGGCGCCTATGATTTGTTACAGTGAGACACGCCCCCACGCTGAGTGACAGGTGTCACACTGCACCCAATCACAGCAGCCGGTGGGCGTGTCTATACTGTGCAGTAAAATAAATAAATAAATAATTAAAAAAAAACGGCGTGCGGTTCCCCCCAATTTTAATGCCAGCCAGATAAAGCCATACGGCTGAAGGCTGGTATTCTCAGGATGGGGAGCTCCACGTTATGGGGAGCCCCCCACCCTAACAATATCAGTCAGCAGCCGCCCAGAATTGCCGCATACATTATATGCGACAGTTCTGGGGCTGAACCCGGCTCTTCCCGATTTGCCCTGGTGCGTTGGCAAATCGGGGTAATAAGGAGTTATTGGCAGCCCATAGCTGCCACTAAATCCTAGATTAATCATGTCAGGCGTCTATGAGACACCCTCCATGATTAATCTGTAAGTTACAGTAAAAAAACACACACACCCGAAAAAATCCTTTATTTGAAATAAAAAACACACACAAATTCCCTCATTACCAATTTATTAACCCCGACAAACCCTCCATGTCCGGCGTAATCCACGGACCTCCAGCGTCGCGTCCAGCTCTGCTGCATGGAGGTGACAGGAGCAGCAGAAGACACCGCCGCTCCGGTCACCTCCACACAGCAAATGAGATGAGTAGCGCGATCAGCTGCTGTCACTGAGGTTACCCGCGGCCACCGCTGGATCCAGCGGTGACCGCGAGTTACCAGACTGACAGCAGCTGATCGCGCTACTCATCTCAGTTGCTGTGTGGAGGTGACCGGAGCGGCGGTGTCTTCTGCTGCTCCTGTCACCTCCATGCAGCAGAGCTGGACGCGACGCTGGAGGTCCGTGGAGAACGCCGGACATGGAGGGTTTGTCGGGGTTAATAAATTGGTAATGAGGGAATTTGTGTGTGTTTTTTATTTCAAATAAAGGATTTTTTCGGGTGTGTGTGTTTTTTTACTGTCACTTACAGATTAATCATGGAGGGTGTCTCATAGACGCCTGACATGATTAATCTAGGACTTATTGGCAGCTATGGGCTGCCAATAACTCCTTATTACCCCGATTTGCCAACGGCACCAGGGCAAATCGGGAAGAGCCGGGTACAGCCCCAGAACTGTCGCATATAATGTATGCGGCAATTCTGGGCGGCTGCTGACTGATATTGTTAGGGTGGGGGGCTCCCCATAACGTGGAGCTCCCCATCCTGAGAATACCAGCCTTCAGCCGTATGGCTTTATCTGGCTGGCATTAAAATTGGGGGGAACCGCACGCCGTTTTTTTTTAATTATTTATTTATTTATTTTACTGCACAGTATAGACACGCCCACCGGCTGCTGTGATTGGGTGCAGTGTGACACCTGTCACTCAGCGTGGGGGCGTGTCTCACTGTAACCAATCATAGGCGCCGGTGGGCGGGGAAAGCAGGGAATACGAGATTGTTTAATGGGCGGCCGGCTTTTTCAAAATAGTAAAAGCCGCCGCAGCAGTGTGAATGCCGTGCAGCGCCGCGCCGGAGATCGGGGAACGGTAAGTATGAGAGAGGGGGGGAAACTGACCGACAGACTGTGAGAGAGGGACAGACAGACAGAGAGACCGACAGAGAGACAGAGAGACTGACCGACGGACTCAGGGAGATTGACCGACATACACAGAAATAGAAAGAATAGCCGACATCACTAGAAATAAAAACACCAAACGGACACGGACTATAGGTATATGCATACGTGTTTACTAACGTGTGTGCACATACCCATAGACTTTCATTGTGTCCACGTGTGCGTGCTCCGTGCAGATAACGGACATGCATCCGTGCCAAACGCAAACACATACGGATCACGGACACGCACACACGGACATAATGAAATAACGGACGTGTGACCACAATCATAGATTAACATTGGTGCACGTTTGGCCGTGTCTCCGGTATATACGGAAACGGACCAAACACGCACGTGTATCACGGACGTGTGAAGGGGGCCTTATAGTGCAAAAAAAAAGGGGGGAGGCTCCTGCTGCAGGCACAGGACCGTGAAGAGGAGAAGATTCCTTAATATATTTCTCACTTTTAATTGTAATATGAGACAGAAAGGACTGGATTAAAAGGGTATTATCAAGTTTGCAAATTACCACCTATCTATGGGATAAGGGGGTAACATCCCACCAATCCAGAGAATCAGGACTTTAAAAAGACCTGTATGAATAAAGTGATGGTCGATCATGCGTGTGGGAAGGCTGAAGACCAGCCTAGCACAGCACTGGTGCGCATTCAGGGCCCCTGCTTTCAGGATTGATGGGGATCTCAGGAGTTAAGGGATAACTTTTAATTCTTTAGAACAGTACAGGATTTTTTTTTTTATTAATTCTTATATCTCTCCCTCTCTCAATTTTTCCCTCTTTCCCTCTCTCACTCTCTCCCACTATCTCTCTCCCACTATAGGCCCAGTCACACACAACGACTTACCAGCGATCCCGAAAACGATGCGACCTGATAGGGATCGCAGGTAAGTCGCTGGGAGGTCGCAGGTGAGATGTCACACAGTCAGATCTTACCAGCGATGCAGGAACAATACAGGTCGCAGTAGTGACCTGTATAACGATCTCAGCAGTCACTGTCACCCTGTCACACAGTGTCAAACACAGCGATGTGTCCGGCCCAGCAGGACATCGCCTTTGAAGAAAATGGCCTGGACCATTCTGCAACGACCAGCGACCTCACAGCAGGGGCCTGATCGCTGGTAGGTGTCACACATAACGAGATCGTAACAGGATCGCCACTGCATCACGGAAACCATGACTCAGCTGCGATCTCGCTAGCGATCTCGTTATGTGTGACAGGACCTTATCTCTCTCCCAGTCTCTCTCTCGCCCAGTCTCTCTCTCGCCCAGTCTCTCTCTCGCCCAGTCTCTCTCTCGCCCAGTCTCTCTCTCGCCCAGTCTCTCTCTCGCCCAGTCTCTCTCTCTCGCCCAGTCTCTCTCTCGCCCAGTCTCTCTCTCGCCCAGTCTCTCTCTCGCCCAGTCTCTCTCTCGCCCAGTCTCTCTCTCTCGCCCAGTCTCTCTCTCGCCCAGTCTCTCTCTCGCCCAGTCTCTCTCTCTCGCCCAGTCTCTCTCTCGCCCAGTCTCTCTCTCGCCCAGTCTCTCTCTCGCCCAGTCTCTCTCTCTCGCCCAGTCTCTCTCTCTCGCCCAGTCTCTCTCTCTCGCCCAGTCTCTCTCTCTCGCCCAGTCTCTCTCTCTCGCCCAGTCTCTCTCTCTCGCCCAGTCTCTCTCTCTCGCCCAGTCTCTCTCTCTCGCCCAGTCTCTCTCTCTCGCCCAGTCTCTCTCTCGCCCAGTCTCTCTCTCTCGCCCAGTCTCTCTCTCTCGCCCAGTCTCTCTCTCGCCCAGTCTCTCTCTCTCGCCCAGTCTCTCTCTCTCGCCCAGTCTCTCTCTCTCGCCCAGTCTCTCTCTCTCGCCCAGTCTCTCTCTCTCGCCCAGTCTCTCTCTCTCGCCCAGTCTCTCTCTCTCGCCCAGTCTCTCTCTCTCGCCCAGTCTCTCTCTCGCCCAGTCTCTCTCTCGCCCAGTCTCTCTCTCGACCAGTCTCTCTCTCGACCAGTCTCTCTCTCGACCAGTCTCTCTCTCGACCAGTCTCTCTCTCGACCAGTCTCTCTCTCGCCCAGTCTCTCTCTCGACCAGTCTCTCTCTCGACCAGTCTCTCTCTCGCCCAGTCTCTCTCTCGCCCAGTCTCTCTCTCGCCCAGTCTCTCTCTCGCCCAGTCTCTCTCTCGCCCAGTCTCTCTCTCGCCCAGTCTCTCTCTCGCCCAGTCTCTCTCTCGCCCAGTCTCTCTCTCGCCCAGTCTCTCTCTCGCCCAGTCTCTCTCTCGCCCAGTCTCTCTCTCGCCCAGTCTCTCTCTCGCCCAGTCTCTCTCTCTCGCCCAGTCTCTCTCTCTCGCCCAGTCTCTCTCTCTCGCCCAGTCTCTCTCTCTCGCCCAGTCTCTCTCTCGCCCAGTCTCTCTCTCTCGCCCAGTCTCTCTCTCTCGCCCAGTCTCTCTCTCTCGCCCAGTCTCTCTCTCGCCCAGTCTCTCTCTCGACCAGTCTCTCTCTCGACCAGTCTCTCTCTCGACCAGTCTCTCTCTCGACCAGTCTCTCTCTCGACCAGTCTCTCTCTCGACCAGTCTCTCTCTCGACCAGTCTCTCTCTCGACCAGTCTCTCTCTCGACCAGTCTCTCTCTCGACCAGTCTCTCTCTCGCCCAGTCAAATTCAAATATGCTTTATTGGCAGGACCAAAATACAATTAGTGTTGCCAAAGCAAGAGAAATACAGTAAGTGTGGTGGGAGGGGATCAGGGTTATGGGGAGTTGGGGGGCACAATTTGGGCTCTGACAGTCCATTTAGGGGTCTTAGGTTCCCCTCAGCTTATGACATGTGGTGACATATTGGGCGGCGATCTCCACCATTGATTCCTCTTCCCCCAGTAGGAAGCGGAGTTTCATGTCCTCATCCATGGATGGAAAGCCCGGGCTATGGGTGGTAAATTTCTGGAAGTGGGAGCCCCTCACTGCTGAGTATTTGTCACAGTGCAGTAGGAAATGCGTCTCGTCCTCCAGAGCCCCCTGCTGGCAGTGCTGGCACAGTCTGTTCTCTCGCGGCTTGTATGTCTGTCGGTGCCGCCCTGTTTCCACCTCTAGGCTGTGGGCACTCAGTCTGTACAGGCTCAGGGTCTGCCTGTCTTTGGGGTGGCGTAGCCTTTCCAGATATGGGGCCAGAGTGTAGTCCCTCCGCAGTGACCGGTAGATGGTGAGTTTCTGGGAGTTCTCTAATTCACTCTTCCAGTCCTCTATGTATTGCATCTTGCAGCTCTCTGAGATCTCTTTTATTTGGGCTTTTGTCAGGGGGTGTTGCTGACTTTGGCTGGACTGGCTGCCGGGGTTCCTGGCTTGCTCTGGGCTCCGGCTCAGCAGGGCTTTATGATGGTAGGAGCTGGGGTTGCTGTTCTGTGTGTGTGCCTGGTGTGATAGCGCCCTCTTGTGTATAGTGAACCATAAGGGGAATCGGCCCAGCTCTGCCCTACAGGCTATGTTTGAGGTGCTGCGATGGACTTGGAGGAGATATTTACAGAACTCCATGTGGAAGACTTCGGTAGGGCTGGAATCCCACTTTGTGTGGTCTGGGTAGGTCACTGGGCCCCATACCTCGCTGCCATATAGCAGTATAGGGGTGATGACGCTGTCAAATATCTTGAGCCAGACTCTCACAGGTGGTTTGAGGTGGTACAGTTGTCTTCTGATGGCATAGAAGGTTCTGCATGCTTTTCCTTTCAGGGCTTCTGCTGCTTGCTTGAGGCTCCCGTTATTGCTTAGCTCCAGACCGAGGTAGGTGTAGCTGCTGGTGTTCTCCAGCGTGGAGCCATTTAATGTGAAGGAGGGAGTGTTTATTTTGTTCTGGTTCCTCTTCTGAAACACCATGACTTTGGTCTTCTTTTGGTTGATGGGAAGCGCCCATGTGGTGCTGAATGTTTCCAGTACTGCCAGGCTATCTTGGAGGCCTCTTTCAGTTGGGGAGAGTAGCAGGAGGTCATCTGCGTACAGCAGGAACTTCACCTCTCGGTCATGCAGACTGAGGCCTGGAGTGGGGGAGGACTCTAGAGCTGTTGCTAGTCCATTTATATAGATGTTGAATAGAGTTGGACTCAGGCTGCAGCCCTGTCTGACCCCACGGCCCTGTCGGAAGAAAGCCGTCCTCTTTCCGTTCACCTTCACGCTGCACCGGTTCTCAGTGTATGAGCTCTTGATCACGTCGTAGGTCCTGCCACCTATTCCGCTCTCCAGGAGTTTCAGGAACAGGCCTGGATGCCACACTGAGTCAAAGGCCTTTTTGAAGTCCATGAAACATGCAAATATTTTCCCCTGTTTTTTGTCGTGGACGTGGGTCTTGATGAGGCTTTGCAGGGTGTAAATGTGGTCCGTGGTGCGGTGGTTTGGCATGAACCCAGCTTGGCTTCTGCTGAGGACGTCACCCTGGGTGAGGAAGGCGATAATCCTTTTATTAATGATGCTGTTAAACAGTTTTCCCAGAATGCTGTTGACACAGATCCCTCTGTAGTTTGCTGGGTCATATCGGTCTCCATCCTTGTAGATGGGCGTTATGAGACCTTGATTCCAGCTTTGAGGGAAGTAGCCGGCACTCAGGACGTGGGTGAATAGTTTAGCCAGTGCTGCATGAATATCTGGGGAACTGTATTTGATCATCTCTGGCAGGATGCCGTCACTGCCCGCGGCCTTCTTAGATTTTAGCAGTTTGATTCTGTCTTTTATTTCCAGCACACTGATTGGTATGTCCAGAGGATTTTGAAAGTCCTTGATTGTCTCCTCCATGTCCCTCAGTTTAGTCATTATATGCTCTTGTTCTGGGGTTAGGTCGTCTTCTGGGATATTCTTGTAGAGGCCCTTGAAGTAGCTGTGCCAGATGTTGCCATTTTGAATGTGGAGGGTACTTTGCTTGGGACTTGTACCGATATGGCTCCATGTCTCCCAGAATGAGTTATCCTGGAGGGAGTCTTCGAGCTGCTGCAGTTTGTGGGAGATGTGCTTTTGTTTTTTCTCCTTGAGGGTTCGCTTGTATTGCCTCTGTAGGGTGTCATGGACCACTCTTAGCTCCTTGTTGTCCGGGTCTCTGTGTTTTTGATTTGAGGCTATCCTTAGGGAGTTGCGCAGTGTCTTGCATTCTTTATCAAACCATTTTTGGCCTTGTTTATTTGTAGGTCTCTTGGAGTTGGTCCTTCTGAGGCCTGCTAGCTCTGCCATGGTATATAGGATGTTATTAAGGTCGTTTACTGCCAGGTTGACCCCTTGCTGGTTTGATGTATAGGATTTTGTGTGAAAGTTTACAAGCAGCTCTTTAATCTCTGTTCTGTTGGTCGTGTTGGTGTATTCAATGGCTAACTGTTTGGACCACTTGAAGGATGGTGGTAAATTGTGGAGACCGCTCAAGTGGGGCTTTTGTGTGGGTGACTTGTCCGTGGATCTCAGGTACAGCAGTGTCTGGTTGTGGTCTGACATGTGGGTGTCGGGGGTGACTATGAAGGCATTCATGTTTGCTGGGTCCATGTCTGTTATGGCATAATCCACTACACTACTGCCCGTGTGGGAGTTTAGTGTAAATCTCCCTAATGAGTCCCCCCTGGTGCGCCCGTTCAGTATATGCAGCCCCAAGCTCCGGCACAGGTTCAGCAGTTTTCTGCCGCTTTTATTCACCACTCTGTCATAGCTGTTTCTTGTTGTCTGTACTGAGTCTCTGTAGAAGGGCTCATCTCCCAGGACGTATGTGTTTCCGTCAGGTGACAGGTAGTCCTTCTCTGTACCTGTCCTGGCGTTCAGGTCTCCACAGATGAGCACCTTACCTTTGGACTGGAATTGGGCAGCCTCCCTCTGAAGTTCCTCGTAGATGTCCGGCTTATAGTATGGGGATTCTGATGGAGGGATGTAGGCTGCGCAGAGGTAGATGTCCTGCTGAGAGGTGAGGATGGAGCTGCTTATCTGCATCCAGATATGGCTTTCTCCTCTTTTTATTGCCTTGATATGTTCTTGGATCTCCTCCTTGTACCATATTAGTATGCCCCCTGAGCAGCGGCCATGTTTGGTGTTCTTGTTTTTCTGGGCGGAGACAGAAAATTCCTTGTATCCCATGGGTGCGAGAGATTCCTCCTCTGCCCGGGCCCATGTCTCCAGGAGGATCTGGATGTCAATGTTCTTTAGCCTTTGTTTGAAGTCTGGGTCATTTGTCTTGGACCCAAAAGCTGAGGCATTCAATCCTTGAATGTTCCAGCTGCTGATAACTAAGGATGTCATATTTAGTTGATATACCTTATAATGAGGAAGGATAGATTTTCATAGGACATAACCGGATTTAGTGGTGGGTTTGGGTGGCATATTTTAGTAGTGTCCTAAGAGTTTGCTGCACAATGTGTTGAGCAATGTCCTTATTTCTGCCATGTTGCTGCCCTCTGTTGCTTTGTATTGCCATTTTGGGGCATGTGGTCTTGAGTATTTCTGCCATCTCTGTGGACTCTCTCCAGGGGTCTCTGTGGGCTGCCATCTGTTTGGTGGGTGTCTTGCTTGTGGTCTTGGAGGTCTGTTTAGAACCATGTCCTTTAGCTCTCTTGCTAGATGGCTGACTCCTTGTTTATTGAGGTGTTTGTCGTCATAGAGGTGATGGAGCGTTATTTCGGGGTGTCTTGCCAGCTGTATGTTTGGTGCTGAGGTAATACTGGCGGCCAGCTCTGAGTTGATTTGCCCAGTCTCTCTCTCGCCCAGTCTCTCTCTCGCCCAGTCTCTCTCTCGCCCAGTCTCTCTCTCGCCCAGTCTCTCTCTCGCCCAGTCTCTCTCTCGCCCAGTCTCTCTCTCGCCCAGTCTCTCTCTCGCCCAGTCTCTCTCTCGCCCAGTCTCTCTCTCGCCCAGTCTCTCTCTCGCCCAGTCTCTCTCTCGCCCAGTCTCTCTCTCGCCCAGTCTCTCTCTCGCCCAGTCTCTCTCTCGCCCAGTCTCTCTCTCGCCCAGTCTCTCTCTCGCCCAGTCTCTCTCTCGCCCAGTCTCTCTCTCGACCAGTCTCTCTCTCGACCAGTCTCTCTCTCGACCAGTCTCTCTCTCGACCAGTCTCTCTCTCGACCAGTCTCTCTCTCGACCAGTCTCTCTCTCGACCAGTCTCTCTCTCGACCAGTCTCTCTCTCGACCAGTCTCTCTCTCGACCAGTCTCTCTCTCGACCAGTCTCTCTCTCGACCAGTCTCTCTCTCGACCAGTCTCTCTCTCGACCAGTCTCTCTCTCGACCAGTCTCTCTCTCGACCAGTCTCTCTCTCGACCAGTCTCTCTCTCGACCAGTCTCTCTCTCGACCAGTCTCTCTCTCGACCAGTCTCTCTCTCGACCAGTCTCTCTCTCGACCAGTCTCTCTCTCGACCAGTCTCTCTCTCGACCAGTCTCTCTCTCGACCAGTCTCTCTCTCGACCAGTCTCTCTCTCGACCAGTCTCTCTCTCGCCCAGTCCCTCTCTCGCCCAGTCCCTCTCTCGACCAGTCCCTCTCTCGACCAGTCTCTCTCTCGACCAGTCTCTCTCTCGACCAGTCTCTCTCTCGACCAGTCTCTCTCTCGACCAGTCTCTCTCTCGCCCAGTCTCTCTCTCGCCCAGTCTCTCTCTCGCCCAGTCTCTCTCTCGCCCAGTCTCTCTCTCGCCCAGTCTCTCTCTCGCCCAGTCTCTCTCTCGCCCAGTCTCTCTCTCGCCCAGTCTCTCTCTCGCCCAGTCTCTCTCTCGCCCAGTCTCTCTCTCGCCCAGTCTCTCTCTCGCCCAGTCTCTCTCTCGCCCAGTCTCTCTCTCTCGCCCAGTCTCTCTCTCTCGCCCAGTCTCTCTCTCTCGCCCAGTCTCTCTCTCTCGCCCAGTCTCTCTCTCTCGCCCAGTCTCTCTCTCTCGCCCAGTCTCTCTCTCTCGCCCAGTCTCTCTCTCTCGCCCAGTCTCTCTCTCTCGCCCAGTCTCTCTCTCTCGCCCAGTCTCTCTCTCTCGCCCAGTCTCTCTCTCTCGCCCAGTCTCTCTCTCTCGCCCAGTCTCTCTCTCTCGCCCAGTCTCTCTCTCTCGCCCAGTCTCTCTCTCTCGCCCAGTCTCTCTCTCTCGCCCAGTCTCTCTCTCTCGCCCAGTCTCTCTCTCTCGCCCAGTCTCTCTCTCTCGCCCAGTCTCTCTCTCTCGCCCAGTCTCTCTCTCTCGCCCAGTCTCTCTCTCTCGCCCAGTCTCTCTCTCGCGCCCAGTCTCTCTCTCGCGCCCAGTCTCTCTCTCTCGCCCAGTCTCTCTCTCGCGCCCAGTCTCTCATATTTGTGCATTTTCTGTAATTGTCGGAGAAATGTAAGCTCCCGCCTTTGTCCTGCTATTAGATCGCCATGCTCCTACTCTAATCTTGTATATATGTTGGGGAGTTGCCTTGTTTCTTTCACGCTAGGTACAGGGGAGTACCAAGTGGAATGGAAGGGAGACCCTGTGTCTAGGGAAAGGGAAGATGGTGACCCCCCTGGCCAAACCTACTGCTGGTCTCTTGGGTCCCTCACCACCCTAGATAGGTTCCGCACCTATGCGTCGAGTCGGATACCTGACCCTAGGTATCCCAAGTGCTGGGGCCTAAATAGGGAACGGATGGGATGAGCTCTTCATGAACCTTACTAAACTACTATAGAAGACACAAGGAGGACACACGGGGGGGAAAATACATGAACTACTTATCATTAGATGACTCAGGTAGAAGTTCAGCAAAGTATTCAGCAATGATACCACAGAGGAGTATAAGCCACCTGCTTGCAACTGAGCCTTCAATGACCCAAAAATATCACCAGCACCAGTTCAAGGAAGGAAGGGGTATTTAAGCACCAAGATAATGCTAATGATCAGCAGCTGGATGGAAGGCAAATTCCTGCTAGGTCCAAAAGATGAGTCCAGCAGGAAAGCCACCTATACCAATGAATACTGACAACAGAAACAATGGGAAGTCATGGAGAATTCTGCGCAGCCAAACGCTGTGACCTTCTATGACCAGAAACCACATGACTGTCACCCAGGACAGTTTCCTAATCTAGAAGTGTAGGTTCGCCGAATGTCTGCTTATGATATAAACCGTTCTTGTAAAACATTGTCCAGTCATGTTGTTTCGGCCCAGAAATGATGAGGTCACCGCCGCTTTTAATGGCTGACGGCTTCACCGCTTTCCGCCTATAACCGTATAATCTGTACTCGATTAATCAAGCCTGTTAGCGTAGCGCGGTGCGATCCATAACACCTAATATTCATGTAAAACTATGCAGGAATACGTAAAGGTTGTCCCAAGCTTGTAAATATTTCCTCCTTTAGTGCTCAGTCATTAACAGGAATTAATGCGACTCTCGTTAGGCCTCTGCCCGCCATTTATCCGAGGAAAGAGTTAAAAAGCGCAGCCTTGTTTGGCCATGTAGATGAGCAACAAATCAATTTTTATGTGGCTGTTTTCCTTCGGTTTAATGTACAGATCCCTAATGAACCCGCTTACTCCCGATGCAAGTTTATTTACAAGCCCGTAAAAGAGAGGAGGGGGCAAAAAAAAAGAGAGAGTCTTGCACTTTATTTCACAGCGTGATATCATCTTTGGACATAAATAATGGCGCGGAACAAAGGCGACGGGCGCAAAACACAAAGCTGGCACTGCCGATAGTCATCCGAGTACAAGCAAATAAAGTCACCGCCGCCAACTAGTTAGAATATAGTGCAGGGCGCAGATCCTGGTGGGAAGCCATGACCGGCTCGGCTCTTGTTTTTACCCATTCGTTGCTTTTACAATCAATAGTAGATCATGGCTTGTCCGAAAAAGTGCAACGTGATGGCGCTAAGACTTTTATTACTCCACTAGAAGGTGGCCCGATTCTACGCATCGGGTATTCTAGAATTTACGTATTGTGTAGTTCATGTATGATTTTTGTTATATATATATATATATATATATATATATATATATATATATATATATATATATATATATATATATATATATATATATATGTTGTTGTGTGTAGTTACCAAGTGTTTGTGTAGGCGCTGTACATGTTCTGGGTGTTGTCTGGGTGTGACGGGGGGTGAGAGCGGTGTTGTATGTGTGTTGCGTGTGTTGCATTGTTTGTGGAGCGCTGTGTGTCTGTAGCGTTGTGTGTGTGTTGCGCGGTTTGTGTGTGTGTGGTGTGTTTTGGGGGGAGGTATGTTTTGTGCAATGTGTGTGTTGTGCGGTATGTGCGTATATTTGTGTGTGCCGCGGTGTTTGTGTGTTGGGTGTTGTGTGTGTGCAGCGTTGTCTGTGTGTGTGGGTGTCTGTGTAGGGCAGTTGTTTGTGGTTCCCAGTGTGTGTGTGTGTGTGGTGTGTTGTGCAGTGCGCGCGTGTGTGTGTGTGTGTGCGCATCAGCCTCTCTTCTCTCAGCCTACCTCTCCCAGCCTCCCTCCTCCCAGCCTCCCTCAGCATCAGCCTCCCTCTCCCAGCCTCCCCAAGCATCAGCCTCTCTCCTTCCAGCCTCCCCCAGCATCAGCCTCCGCCAGCATCAGCCTCTCTCCTTCCAGCCTCCTCCAGCATCAGCCTCCCTCTCCCAGCCTTCCCCAGGATCAGCCTCTCTCCTCCCAGCCTCCGTCCTCCCAGCCTTCCCCAGCATCAGCTTTCCCCTCCCAGCCTCCCTCAGCATCAGCCTTCCCCAGCATCAGCCTCTCTCCTCCCAGCCTCAGCCTCTCTCCTTCCAGCCTCCCCC
The DNA here is from genome assembly GCF_048569485.1 of Anomaloglossus baeobatrachus. Taxonomy (NCBI): domain Eukaryota; kingdom Metazoa; phylum Chordata; class Amphibia; order Anura; family Aromobatidae; genus Anomaloglossus; species Anomaloglossus baeobatrachus. The sequence goes on from NC_134361.1 coordinate 191,991,503, forward strand.
AGCATCAGCCTCTCTCCTTCCAGCCTCCCTCAGCATCAGCCTCCCCTTCCCAGCCTTCCCCAGGATCAGCCTCTCTCCTTCCAGCCTCCTTCCTCCCAGCCTCCCCCTCCCAGCCTCCCTCAGCATCAACCTTCCTCTCCCAGTCTCCCCCAGCATCAGCCTCCCCAAGCATCAGCCTCCACCAGCATCAGCCTCTCTCCTTCCAGCCTCCCCCAGCATCAGCCTCTCTCCTTCCAGCCTCCCTCAGCATCAGCCTCCCGTTCCCAGCCTTCCCCAGGATCAGCCTCTCTCCTCCCAGCCTCCTTCCTCCCAGCCTCCCCCTCCCAGCCTCCCTCAGCATCAGCCTTCCCCTCCCAGTCTCCCTCAGCATCAGCCTCCCCAAGCATCAGCCTCCACCAGCATTAGCCTCTCTCCTTCCAGCCTCCCCCAGCATCAGCCTCCCCAAGCATCAGCCTCCACCAGCATCAGCCTCCCTCGTCCCAGCCTCCCCCAGCATCAGCCTCCCCCTCCCAGCCTCCCCCAGCATCAGCCTCTCTCCTCCCAGCATCAGCCTCTCCTCTCTGTCCCCAGCATCAGCCTCTCTCCTCCCAGCCTTCCCCAGCATCAGCCTCTCTCTTCCCAGCCTCCCCCAGCATCAGCCTCCCCCAGCATCAGCCTCTCTTCTTCCAGCCTCCCCCAGCATCAGCCGCTCTCCTTCCAGCCTCCCCCAGCATCAGCCTCCCTCTCCCAGCCTTCCCCAGGATCAGCCTCTCTCCTCTCAGCCTCCGTCCTCCCAGCCTTCCCCAGCATCAGCTTTCCCCTCCCAGCCTCCCTCAGCATCAGCCTTCCCCAGCATCAGCCTCTCTCCTCCCAGCCTCAGCCTCTCTCCTTCCAGCCTCCCCCAGCATCAGCCTCTCTCCTTCCAGCCTCCCTCAGCATCAGCCTCCCCTTCCCAGCCTTCCCCAGGATCAGCCTCTCTCCTCCCAGCCTCCTTCCTCCCAGCCTCCCCCTCCCAGCCTCCTTCAGCATCAGCCTTCCCCTCCCAGTCTCCCCCAGCATCAGCCTCCCCCTCCCAGCCTTCCCCATGGTGGGGGGGGGAGTACAGTACTCACCTCGGTGACAACCGTGTCAGTTCGGGGAATGTGCGGGGGGGTGGGAGCTAAGTACAGTACTCACCTCGGTGTCAGCCGTGTCAGTTCGGGGAATGCGCGGGGGGAGGGAGGGGGCTGGGCCAGAGCTAGCGTGCATTGCGTGAGGGGGGCGGGGCGTGGCGTGGCCGAATTGCCAATGCCTGCAGGGTGCCGGGGCGAGAGGCCAATCTGTGGGGGGGGGCGGAGCCTGGGCGAGCGGCTGGCCAATCCGTGTGGGGGCGCAGCCTGGGCGAGCGGCCAATCGGTGTGGGGGGCGGGACCATGGCGAGCCCAGCGGCCAATCAGCTTTGTGTCACCGTAAGGACACAATTTTGGAGCATGACAGACAGACAGACAGACAGACAGACAGACAGACAGACAGAATAAGGCAATTATATATATAGATAATAGCATTCCTGTGTCCAGCTGCCTTTTAGAATTGTTCCGAGCCGTATCTTCATCATCGTTGGGTGGTCCGATGTGCATCTTCTAATCGTGCCCTTATGCTAGGGAGAAGGAAGAGTGGTCACTTCTTAACACTCACCTCAGGTTGATCCCCAACGTCCCTAGATGGGTCCTCCACGCATGCGCCGTCACGTGCCTAGGCCCTACTGGCCGTGCACTCAACCTGACTAGTGAAGTGGATGATTTCACCTATCTCATCCACACGGCCTGTTCCACTCTCCTCCCTGCGCAGGTGTTGTTCCCTACTGTAGAGGTGCGAGAGATGAACAAGCCATGTGGATAACTTAGTATGTCAACTGCATCAATCATGTGGAGAGGAGGCGAAGGCGGGTGCAGGGGAGGCACCGAAGACCATCTGCAGATGCCCCCCGATTTAGCTTATAGCATGGGACATTTTAAAAGGTATTTTTGGAGGTATATATAGCAGCTGGATGCGTGTCTGGGGGTGCAGGTGTGCCATTAATGAGGGCTTAAAGAGGACCAGCCACCAGGGTTTTTCTATACAAACTAAAGCCAGTGCTATACTGGCGCCATCATGCTGATTCTATACATACCTTTAGTTGTGAGATCGGATGTATAGTTTCTGAAATGCAGGCAAGTAAAGTTTGTGAAATGCATGTTTATTTGATTGATAGCAGCTACAGAATATCTAATAGGTGGGTCGGGGTTTGCTAGTTATTCCCACCCCTGTCTGCTGTCTGCCCTTCTTCCCCCTGCCCTTCTTTTCTTTTCCCCCCCGCCCTTCTTTTTCCCCCCCTGCCCTTCTTTTCCCCCCCTGCCCTTCTTTTCCCCCCCTGCCCTTCTTTTTCCCCCCTGCCCTTCTTTTTCCCCCCTGCCCTTCTTTTTCCCCCCCGCCCTTCTTTTTCCCCCCGCCCTTCTTTTTCCCCCCGCCCTTCTTTTTCCCCCCGCCCTTCTTCTCCCCCCCTGCCCTTCTCCCCCCCTGCCCTTTTTCTTCCCCCCCTGCCCTTCCTCCCCCCCTGCCCTCCCCCCCCTGCCCTTCCTCCCCCCCTGCCCTTCCTCCCCCCCCTGCCCTTCTTTTTCCCCCCTGCCCTTCTTTTTCCCCCCCTGCCCTTCTTTTTCCCCCCCCTGCCCTTCTTTTTCCCCCCCCTGCCCTTCTTTCCCCCCCCTGCCCTTCTTTTTTCCCCCCCTGCCCTTCTTCTCCCCCCCTGCCCTTCTTCTCCCCCCCTGCCCTTCTTCTCCCCCCCCTGCCCTTCTCCCCCTCTGCCCTTCTTCTCCCCCCCTGCCCTTCTTCTCCCCCCCTGCCCTTCTTCTCCCCCCTCTGCCCTTCTTCTTCCCCCTCTGCCCTTCTTCTCCCCCCTCTGCCCTTCTTCTCCCCCCTCTGCCCTTCTTCTCCCCCCTCTGCCCTTCTTCTCCCCCCTCTGCCCTTCTTCTCCCCCCTCTGCCCTTCTTCTCCCCCCTCTGCCCTTCTTCTCCCCCCTCTGCCCTTCTTCTCCCCCCTCTGCCCTTCTTCTCCCCCCTCTGCCCTTCTTCTCCCCCCTCTGCCCTTCTTCTCCCCCCTCTGCCCTTCTTCTCCCCCCTCTGCCCTTCTTCTCCCCCCTCTGCCCTTCTTCTCCCCCCCTGCCCTTCTTCTCCCCCCCTGCCCTTCTTCTCCCCCCCTGCCCTTCTTCTCCCCCCCTGCCCTTCTTCTCCCCCCTGCCCTTCTTCTCCCCCCCTGCCCTTCTTCTCCCCCCCTGCCCTTCTTCTCCCCCCCTGCCCTTCTTCTCCCCCCCCTGCCCTTCTTCTCCCCCCCTGCCCTTCTTCTCCCCCCCTGCCCTTCTTCTCCCCCCCTGCCCTTCTTCTCCCCCCCTGCCCTTCTTCTCCCCCCCTGCCCTTCTTCTCCCCCCCTGCCCTTCTTCTCCCCCCCTGCCCTTCTTCTCCCCCCTGCCCTTCTTCTCCCCCCTGCCCTTCTTCTCCCCCCCTGCCCTTCTTCTCCCCCCCTGCCCTTCTTCTCCCCCCCTGCCCTTCTTCTCCCCCCCTGCCCTTCTTCTCCCCCCCCTGCCCTTCTCCCCCTCTGCCCTTCTTCTCCCCCCCCTGCCCTTCTTCTCCCCCCCTGCCCTTCTTCTCCCCCCTCTGCCCTTCTTCTCCCCCCTCTGCCCTTCTTCTTCCCCCTCTGCCCTTCTTCTCCCCCCTCTGCCCTTCTTCTCCCCCCTCTGCCCTTCTTCTCCCCCCTCTGCCCTTCTTCTCCCCCCTCTGCCCTTCTTCTCCCCCCTCTGCCCTTCTTCTCCCCCCTCTGCCCTTCTTCTCCCCCCTCTGCCCTTCTTCTCCCCCCTCTGCCCTTCTTCTCCCCCCTCTGCCCTTCTTCTCCCCCCTCTGCCCTTCTTCTCCCCCCTCTGCCCTTCTTCTCCCCCCTCTGCCCTTCTTCTCCCCCCTCTGCCCTTCTTCTCCCCCCCTGCCCTTCTTCTCCCCCCCTGCCCTTCTTCTCCCCCCCTGCCCTTCTTCTCCCCCCCTGCCCTTCTTCTCCCCCCTGCCCTTCTTCTCCCCCCCTGCCCTTCTTCTCCCCCCCTGCCCTTCTTCTCCCCCCCTGCCCTTCTTCTCCCCCCCCCTGCCCTTCTTCTCCCCCCCTGCCCTTCTTCTCCCCCCCTGCCCTTCTTCTCCCCCCCTGCCCTTCTTCTCCCCCCCTGCCCTTCTTCTCCCCCCCTGCCCTTCTTCTCCCCCCCTGCCCTTCTTCTCCCCCCTGCCCTTCTTCTCCCCCCCTGCCCTTCTTCTCCCCCCCTGCCCTTCTTCTCCCCCCCCTGCCCTTCTTCTCCCCCCCTGCCCTTCTTCTCCCCCCCTGCCCTTCTTCTCCCCCCCTGCCCTTCTTCTCCCCCCCTGCCCTTATTTTTCCCCCCTCTGCCCTTCTTCTCCCCCCCTGCCCTTCTTTTTCCCCCCTCTGCCCTTCTTCTCCCCCCTGCCCTTCTTTTTCCCCCCTCTGCCCTTCTTCTCCCCCCCCCTGCCCTTCTCCCCCCTGTAATAACTGAGACAGGCAAGCAGACAAGGGTGGGAATAACCAGCAAAACCCGACCCACCTATTAGATATTCTGTAGCTGTTATCAATCAAATAACAGTCCATTTCGCAATCTTTACTTGCCTGTATTTCAGAAACTATACATCCGATCTCACAACTAAAGGTATGTATAGAATCAGCATGATAGCGCCAGTATGGCACTGGCTTTAGTTTATATAGGAAAATCCTGGTGGTTGGTCCTCTTTAAAGGTAGTAGACATGGTTTATATAGGGAAAATCTGGTGACAGGTTCCTTTAAGTCTTTGTCTGGGAAAATTCGGTGAAATCCAATATGGCGCCTCTTAACACGCAGTTGGGTTTTACTTTCGAAATTTCGAAATCTCATAAATGGCAGGTTTGTAGCAATTTATAACAGCAGGACCTGCCGAATTATAGGCTTTGCCGATCTTTTGCGTTACAATTTTACTTTGGCCGTTTGAGCATATTTAGGTGACAGTACCACTCCATATAGTAACCTTTTACATTTCTCTACTTGTAGGGTCACGTGGGAACCACAGCCACCAAGAAGATAGATGTGTACCTCGCGATGCAAGCTAGCCAGGACAAGATGCTGCCCATGACGGTGGTGACTATCGCCAATGCCAAGGTCCATGACCTCATTGGTCTCATCTGTTGGCAGTACACCACGGAAGGACGAGAACCAAAACTGAAGTAACCCTCTACTTTTTCATTAATAATATTAGTACAGTTTGTGTCTTGGGCTATCAATGGAGTTGAGCAAAAAGATTGGCGCTGTCCTGTCCTCCATTGGAGCCAGTCAAAGGGACCTTTCAATTTAGTTGCAGGAATCCTCGGCCCAGCATCTTGGGCACCTGCGGCGTTTGTTAGATCCCTGGTTACAAGGGGGTTAATTGGCATCTTGGCGTTGTAGGAGCCTAGTAGACAACTATAACATCTCTTTATTTTGTGGACAGGCTGGCTCTTCCGGATGAGTGCTGTCAATCATCTGTAGAATCACTGGACAGAGCCGAATCGGTGTGGTGCCTGACTAGTCTCTCTCTATAGTTCCCGGCTGGCTCTTCCCTGCCCATACATATGATTGACAGGTCTCTCTCTTGGACGTACATTTAGAGAAATCAGTCAATCACCTGCAGCAGTGCTGGGAAGAGTCGGCCAGCGACTATAGAGAGAAATGAAAGACCTGTCCATCATCTACAGCAGTGCTAGGAAGAGCCGACTGAGGTGGAGTTGGACTAGTCTTCTTTCACTGTATAGTAACTGAATGGCTCTTCCCAGCGCCGCTGCAGATGATTGACAGGTCTCTCACATGTACATAGAGAGAAACCTGTCAATTATCTGTAGCAGTGCTGGGAAGAGCTAGCCAGCAACTATATAGAGAGATGAGAGACCTGTCAATCATTGTCAATCGCTGGGAAGATCCGACTGGGTGTGGTGCCGGACAAGTCTCCTCTCTATCGTTTCCAGCCGACTCTTTCCTGCACTTGCATATGATTGACAGGTCTCTCATTGAGAGAAATCTGTCAATTAACTGTAGCAGCACTGAGAAGAGCTGGCCGACTAATGTAGAGAAAGATAAGTCCTGTCAATCATCTGCAGAATCGCTGAGAAGAACCAACTGGGTGCGGAGCTGAACTAGTCTCCTTTCACTGTATAGTTCCTGGCCGGTTCTTCTCAGCACCGCTGCAGATGATTGACAGATCTCTCTCTTGCATGTACATAGAGAGAAACCTGTCAATCACTTGTAGCAGTGCTGTGAAGAGCTGGCTAGTGACTATAGAGAGAGAGACCTGTCAATCAGTTGTAGCAGTGCTGGGAAGAACCAGCCGGCGACTATACAAAGAGAAAAGAGACCTGTCAATCACCTGTGCAGTGCTGGGAAGAGCCAAACGCCGACTATAGAGAGAAATGAGAGAGTTTTCAATCATCTGGGAAGAGGCGGCCAACGACTAAAGAGAGAGATGAGAGACCTCTCAATCTACAGCAGTGCTGGGAAGAGGCATCCAGCGACTATATAGCGAGATGAGACCTGTCAATCATCTGCAGCAGTGCTGGGCAGAGGCAGCCAGCGACTATAGAGAGAGATGAGACCTGTCAATCATCTACAGCAGTGCTGGAAAGAGGCGGCCAGTGACTATATAGCGAGATGAGACCTGTCAATCATCTGCAGCAGTGCTGGAAGAGGCGGCCGACTACTATATAGAGAGATGAGACCTGTCAATCTACAGCAGTGCTGGGAAGAGGCATCCAGCGACTATATAGCGAGATGAGACCTGTCAATCATCTACAGCAGTGCTGGGAAGAGGCGGCCAGCGACTATATAGCGAGATGAGACCTGTCAATCATCTACGGCAGTGCTGGGAAGAGGCGGCCAGTCACTATAGAGATAGATGAGACCTGTCAATCATCTACATCAGTGCTGGGAAGAGGCGGCCGGCGACTATAGAGAGAGATGAGACCTGTCAATCATCTACAGCAGTGCTGGGAAGAGGCGGCCAGCGACTATATAGCGAGATGAGACCTGTCAATCATCTACGGCAGTGCTGGGAAGAGGCGGCCAGTGACTATAGAGAGAGATGAGACCTGTCAATCATCTACATCAGTGCTGGGAAGAGGCGGCCGGCGACTATAGAGAGAGATGAGACCTGTCAATCAGCTACAACAGTGCTGGGAAGAATCGGCCAGCGACTATAGAGAGAGGTGAGACCTGTCAATCATCTACAGCAGTGCTGAGAAGAGGCAGCCGGCGACTATAGAGAGAGATGAGACCTGTCAATCAAAGAAGCTGCGCTGGACTCCAGATTTGGATTTATTAAGCCAGACTTGTTTCTTGTAGGTTTATTAACCCCATAAATGCCATCCCAGATGGCTGCCATGCTGCTTCACCCGCCATTGACTGCCAGATTGCACAGACTTGCATCCTGTGATCCCCATGGGTTGACGCGTTTCGTAGAAAGATTGATTCCCTGAACAATTCTTCTTTCTTCTTTTTTTTTTTTTTTTTAACTTTTTGGAAAAATAACAAGTCAATGAATTAAAAGCCTTATAATAATCCCCTCCTCGGTAGGGTTGTTAAAGTAAAAGCCCGCGCTATGGCGGAGCACTTTCCCTTGACATTGACTACCGGCGAGCCGGCTGTGCGAGCGGGGGGGACGCCACTCATTAGCGCACCCGGGTCACCATAGAATTTCAGAAAATTGATACTGACAAATATATCGGTTTTAATTCCACGTTGGCAATCCATTCTGCAGAAACGTACAGCCTCCGCTAATATTAATGTGTCATTATTACTTGCCGGATCCAATAATAAATATCTCTTAAGCATGACAAGTTAGTATAGATCAGCCAGAAGGGGCAAGCGCGCCCCGCCGCCTCCGAAGCAAAAGGTTTTGGGAATTAATTGAGGGAATTTCAAATCAGGTAGCAAGCAAAATAACTCAGTGCCACATTCAATCAATAGCCAGAGTAAATCAGCTACTTTTAATTCCCGAAAATGATCCATATAGATCAAGCGAGCAATTAAACAATTAGCATGCACTTTGAGATTAATTAATTTCCACATCAATCATGCAATTAAAAGCGGAGATTCTAAAAAGGGGGGGAATCTGCGCGCCGCTGTGAGCAGAGGTCCCTGCCTATGTGCAGTGAATATTAGCGCCGCCAGTGACTACATTAACGCGTTTCAGGCCGCAGATCGTAAAATGCAAGAAAACCACATTCCAAATACTCTCACTTCTATTGTGATTTAAAGGGACAGCAGCCCTTTTTTTCTTAATGAAAGGAGATGGGATGCGTTTGCTGCTTTGTCTCCAATGTTTCATTATGCCCCAGCGATCGTAATGTGCGGCCCTAATGATGTCATCGGGCGCAAACACCCCAGGGAGAGCCGTGTAAGGGAAATTGACCATGAAATATACATTATAGTAATAAAATATGGCTGTCAGCACGATGATAGAAATGTAAAAACCTCACAGGGCTTGTTGGGAGTCGTAGTATCACCATAGCTGTAGTGCTGGAGGCTGCTGATCCATGGACATAACTATAATTACTATATATGCTTTATGGTGGTAAGAGAGATCTCACCAATAGACACCTTTGCATTTTTTACATAGGGTTCTCATTGCCTGTAGATAATTACTGAGTGTCATTCTGCAATCTTCATGCCCCCCTAATATGCATTTTGGCATCTGATTTTAGTTTTAGGTATTACTCTTGTGGGAGTGATTCTCCCAGTAATATAGGCTGGATGTAAGCAGAGTGTCCCTCCCAGTAATACAGGCTGAATGTCAGCTCTGTGTATCTCTCCGAGTAATATAGGCTGGATGTGAGCTCTGTGTGTCTCTCCCAGTAATATAGGCTGGATGTGAGGTCTGTGCGTCTCTCCCAGTAATATAGGCTGGATGTGAGCTTTGCGTGTCTCTCCCAGTAATATAGGCTTGATGTGAGCTCTGCGTGTCTCTCCCAGTAATATAGGCTAGATGTGAGCTCTGTATGTCTCTCCCGGTAATATAGGCTGGATGTGAGGTCTGCATGTCTCTCCCCGTAATATAGACTTGAGGTGAGCTCTGGGTTTCTCTCCCAGTAATATAGGCTGGATGGGAGGTCTATTTGTCTTTTCCAGTAATATAAGCTGGGTGTGAGGTATGTGTGTCTCTCCCGGTAATATAGGCTGGATGTGAGGTCTGCATGTCTCTCCCTGTAATATAGACTTGATGTGAGCTCTGGGTTTCTCTCCCAGTAATATAGGCTGGATGGGAGGTCTGTTTGTCTTTCC